>NC_091743.1:71590978-72190978 GCF_043380555.1 Nothobranchius furzeri
CGTATTGTTGAACCATCATTTTAGTCATAAATGGTCATAAAATGCACGTTTTCTCTTGGGTTTCACAATGATCATGAGAATCTGTTTTCTTTAGACTCGTTTTAATGCTGTAAATAGGTGAAGACTTTGTTTAGTCCACCTCCACCTAGACAAACATAGTCAACCCTGTTCCATTTTCTCATTTTCTTTCTTCCATGTCTGTAACACATAGTCAAGCCCTCCACGAGGGAGAAGAAGCCGTCATTCTGAGAACAGCGTCTTCTTTTGTGGGTGTGTTTCTGCTCCAGTGCAGAAACGTTGTCACATTTGATTTATGGAAGATGAGGTGAATATTCTGACATGGATGTGTGACCGGTGTGTGTGTGGAGGAACAGTCTTCCAGTGATGTCTGATAAGGTGTGATTTGAAGTCCTCACAGCCACCACGTTTAAAGACATGCGTGTGAAATGTATAGTGGCACTTCCAGAAAGATCCTGATCAGTCATTTAGGAATTTGAGTATCAGGAGCTGACGGTTCGCCTCTGCGCTGTCCTTTATCTTTTTACTGAATCCAGGTGGGATTTAAACCTTTCTACTAAGATTTCATTGTGGGCAAGAGGAGAAAACAAAGAGCAAACTGAGGAGGCGTTAGACACAGATGCATGCTGAGCTCCTCGGCTCCCCATGAAAACCCCTGTTGCAGTGTAAGCAGGACTGGCTTGGCACAGTGCAGATGTGTGAATTAACTCCATAAAGTTGGAAGGTTTCACTGTGCTATCCCTGTGAGAGAGCTCTCTGATAGCAGTTGCCTCTTCCTCTTCACTTCCTCCTAAACCCTATCACCAGAAGTGCCGCTCGAGCTGGAAGGGAGTGTTGATCATAAAGCTGCCCAGAGAACTCAAAGAGGAGCTGGAAGTAATCGGACCGAGGAATGGGATTTATTCCATTTAGTGGCGCTTGAATTGCAGCCTTTTTTTTTTCTTAGAAGAAGAGGAGAATAAACAAGGTCATTTGTCCCTTTGCACAGCCCACATGGGCTTCACTCCTTTGCTGGAGAGCTCATGAATTACCTTCAGTTTATTAGTGTACAGTAAGTGAGCTGTGCTCAAGGTACAGAGCTAATGGGATTCTTAGCTAATCATAATGCTTTCACTAATAGTCCCAAATGACTTGTCTGAATGCTTATTATGTTAATGGATCCTGCATAATGGTTTTTCTCCACTTTGAAAATATTTTATTGGAGTCTTTTACACATAATTTTCCCCCTCCTTTATCAATGACCCTGCTGTAAATGATCCTCTTAATCTTTCATTCCCTCCCATAAAAGAAAATGCTGGACATACTTGTTTCAAGAAGAACCTTCCTTTAGGTTCTGCTTTATGATTGGAGACTATGCTGTTTTTCATGTTGGATCAGAGGTTTCTGAGTTGTCTTGTTGGCAGAAGCACAGAGATGAGGGTCACTGATGTAATGATTTAAATTACATGTTATTTAATAAGCCATAAGACAAAAGATTCCATAGCAAATAAGAAATCAACCTTATGGATCTGTTGGGTTATTTTAACCAGAAGATTGGAACTTTTTATTGCAGGGATTAGATAACAGCTTCGTATTCACTCAGAGACAACAGAATAGAGGGTCAAGTTTAAAAAGTTTAAAGATTTATTACTAAACAAATTAAACTAGACTAACTTTAACACTAAATGTATGGTGTAACTAACGTGAATGAGATTGAGAATGGTGTGATGTGGAATGTTGCTCAGAACCAGCAAATCCGAAGAAGCGATTAGTTCTGATGGGAATTGAAGGTGATGTCTTCGCGTTAAGCTTTGGTTAGGAGATTCATAAACACATTCAACACCATTCCGTCGGCCTACATACCCTTAGCGGAAGTCCTCGTTAGATCAGGAATGTCGAGGTCCAGCTTGACCCTCTCTGGAACCGAAGCCGGTAGGAAAAGCAGTGGTTGCCGACCAGACCAGTCTTTGAGATACTTTCGGGTCATGACGGTTTTGTTGGCATCTAGCGAGACCCAAACCCTGGTCGTGATGGTTCAGCTTTTATTCTGAAAGGAACCATTGCAGCAGTTGGAACAGCAACAGATTTTATCCAGCTTGTCGTTGGTTCTTTCGGCTGAAGAGGAAAGTTACGGATTGGCCACTCTTCATTCTTCTGTTGAGCTGGAAAGAAGCAGTTTATAACAAATGCATGAGACCTTTAGGCCATATTTCATGCAGACTAGTTCTGTGTCAGAGGAGAGGGGGAAAATGACTTTTGGTGGAAAACAGTCATTTCATTCCATTATATATCCCCCCTTACAGAGACCACCTGGCGTTGAACAAACCAGAGTTCTAAAGGGATGACAGGGGATGGTGCAGTTCCCCAGGAAGAGGCCAAAAGTGGTGAGGTACAAACCCCACTCCGAAGAACAGTCTATGGTTTCAACAGTCTCGCATAATCCCTTTGGAAGCACACAAGTCAGCAGATTATTAAGGTATCCACGTGGAGGTAATAATTTGAAGCAGGAGCAAAACTTTATGTATCCACGGGTAGGGAATACTTCCAAAATAGTATATTGATCTTTATAATTGCACTTATCGTAATTCAGTGTGGGAAAGAGCTGCAGGCAGGTCAGGTCCCAGCGAGCAAAGTATCCCAGCAGCCATGCCGGAACAAACGGACGTGCAGGTCCTACGAGCCGGAACACCCATCAGGAGGAGCGGAATCCGATGAGGAGTCATGGGTCCACCCCCGGGAAGCGAGGATCATCAGCGAAACTCAGGAGAGGAGAGAGAGCACAGCACAGCGCACCTCAATGTAGACACAAGAAAATGGCGTCTAATGCAAATTAACAAACTAAAAGAAACCTAGCACTGTGAGCACCTGCATGTACTATGTGTAGGCAGTTATGTGAATTAACATTTAAGTGAAGAAATGGGTGCAATACACTACGTGTAATGCAAAAAGTGGCGCAAAAAGAATAAAATTAATAAAACCCTATACTGCATATGGGAGAAATCACTGCACTAAGTAAAAATATAATCAAAATGGAGGGCAAAAATGGTTGTAGCCCATAATGGTAAATTAACAAAGTTAATCATAAAGTTTTCAAAACGTAATCACTGTAGTAAAGTTCTATAAAAAGATAGATATATGAGTGTCAAAGAGCACTAAAATGTAAATCAGTGAACTTAGTAATCAACCTACATGTGAATGTACCCATAAGGAATTATGATTAGTGAAAATAATTAAAAAAATAATTTGGATAACAGTAATATGTGGACTAAACCCATCTACTGTTAACTACCTGATTACCTAACTTCAGGAAGCCACAGCATGTTCATCTCAAATCACCCAAGTCAGCACATCATGTATAAGCAGGAAAGACAACCATGCACACACACAAATATAGACAAACTTGTGTAACTCGAGAAAGAGAGCTATGGAATCGATGAGGCACGAAATTACCCCCCTTTCGAAGTCGGTAAGTTGTTGGTGGTAGCATTGACCAAATCAGTAGAACCCTTGTGCAGTTTGATTTGGTCCCTGTGGATCCATTTGTAGACGGGCTCCTTGTTTGTTTGGGTAATCTTGATCTGACACACGACTGGAGAGAGCTTATCAGTTATCAGGTATGGGCCTGACCACTTCGACAAAAGTTTCTTAGCCAGCTTCCCAGAGGTGTTCTTGGTGTTACCAGTTTTAGGAGCAAAAATGTAGAACCAGGTCTCATCACCTATGTTGAGTTCAGAATGTGAGGCCTTCTAATCATAATAAGCCTTCCTGTCCTCAGCTGATTTCTCCAGATTTGTCTGTGCAAATGAGAACGCTGCAGGCAGATGGTTCTTCAGGTCCTGCAAATATTGTTCGCTCGTGTGAGCCGGGTCGGCCTCGGACTGAACAGGCTGGTACAGCAGGTGAAGTGGCAGGGTCATTTGTCTACCTGTCATAATTTCAAACGGGGAGACACCTGTAGACTCATGAGGGGTGGCCCGTATGGCCATGAGGACTAACGGAAGCTTCACATCCCAGTCTCGGTAATTAGAGGACACGTACTTCCTCAACATGCCGACAACCGTCCGGTTCATCCTTTCGACCTGGCCAGAAGGCTGGGGGCAATGGCTAATGTGGAAATTGGCCTTTACACCCAACAGTTTCCAAAGATGTGCCATCACTTAAGAGGTGAAGAGAGCATCCCTGTCCGAGTCAACCCGAGTGGGAAGACCGAACCGGGCAAAGATGTGATTCATCAAAAGAATAGCTGTGGTTTTCGCCGTGTCATTAGGTACTGGTAGACATTCAACCCACTTGGTGAATGCACAGGTCACAGTCAAGATGTATTTATTACCCCTGCTGGACCTGGTCAGAGGTCCCACCCAATCGAATTGCAAGACCGACCACGGTATGGACGGGTCCCTTTCTCTGTAGGGGAGCTCTCTGTGTTGGGTTGGATGGCTGAAACTGACAATAAACCAAACAACGCTGGACGTGGTCTGAGACGTCGCGACACATCCCCAGCCAATAAGAGACCTGGTTCAGGGCACCGAACGTGGCCCTGACACCTTTGTGTCCGGCGGAGGGAGAGTCATGAGCTTGCAAGATCATGCCCCCCTTAGTGACTGTGGCGCCACGAGGACAGGCGGCAAAGGAGGCTTGGAGGTGTGCATCAGCAACCCTTCAACCATTCTCAGCGTGACCCGAACACGAAAGAGAGCACGGAGCTCAGGAACGGAGTCAAGCTCGGCGGAAGAAGGCAGATGAGTTGTAGGATCAGAAAGGTACAGGATCATCCTGCTTATAGCAGGGTCCTGGGACTGAAAACTGACAAGATCGTTACCAGAAAAGACAGGTTGAATGGACACCACACCCTCGGATGGTTTGGAGGTGGAAGCGTTAGCAGCCTGAGCTCGAGTCAAGACACACACACACGGGGTGGGTCAGACCGAGAAGACACATCCTCAGGAAGCCACAAGGGGTTGAAGACGCATGGAGTACCATCGGCCGCACCTAGTTTGGCAAGAGAGTCTGCAAGGTCATTCAGATCCTTGTCAGTTCCGGGTGCACGAGAATGTCCTTTGACTTTACGCCAATAGATTTGTATGTCATGTGACGTCGCTTGGTCGTCACAAGCCATGAAGAGGCTTCCCGTTAGAGGTTAGAAACCAGTTACTCTTCCAAGAAGGTAGATGACAAATGAAACTGAGACGTGCATAGTCCAAGTCAGTGCAAATCACCAGTTAACGGACACCACGGTCCACAGCAAGTTGTGTTACTATCAAGATCCCATCCACTTCTGCAAACTGTGAGGTCTTAGGACCCAACCAGTAGGGGTTGCATGACTTAATTTTTTTTAAGGTCGACAGTCAAGTAATGAAAATCGAGTCGACTTCGACTAGTCGTTGATGACGTCATACACCTGAAGCGGCCGGGTGGGGTGGGGTGGGGGGTGGGGGGGGTTCGGTAGGTTCGCTGGAGTTTTTCATAATTAAAATTGCACCCACATTTTCTAAGTTAACACATCTCTTTTAACAACGGTAGTTTCTGCATCCTACTTCAGTCCTCTCCCCCCTCCCCCGCGCAGCAGCAGCAAACTGATGCGCTTGCAGCCTCTCGGAGTTCCTGCTGCTCTAAACATTAAAATAATTATTTCATTTTCTGTTCCTTGCTTCTGATTACCTTCAATGGTGTTTGTTTGTTGCAACCACCAGGTACAAAAGCAAACTTGTTTTTATTTGACTATTTTTCTGTCCTGTCTGTTTATAATCTTCCTGCATCTCCTCTCAATCCTAAAGAAAAACTGCTACCTGGGTTCATATATATTCACCTTATGAGTTACCTTTGAACTGCAGTTCTAAAAGATCTACCGACCACATAAACAGCGGAGTGTTCGCCGGCCGACTACAACGGGACCGTTTTTGCTGCGGAGTTCATGCCGGAGCGGAGTGGAGTGGAGATAGTGGAATCTTGGGGGTGCGTCACCGGAGAACAAAACAGGTGATGCGCCGCCTCGCTCCACAGCAGCGAAACGCATCAGGCACAAATAACAGACAGAAAAAATGAAAGGAAATGAGCCGACATGAACGATTGCGTGTTTAATTTGTTTTTGAGGTGGTGACACCTGATTTGGCGGTGCTCAGGATGCAGATGCCTGGAGCGCATCAACGATCAGAGCTTTGTATGCGCATATTGGTTAAGATTAGGATGGGGTTGAGGGGAAGGTAAAATTGCAAGAAGGAAAAGCTCACAGTTTGGTTAAATGCCCGTTTTACCACCGGTATTGACGCTCTGGCACAGCGCGTCGCCTCCGCCTCCCGACGCAGGTGCTCATCACCTGCTGGAGGACTGCATCTTGTCAGTCATTGTCACGTGACAGCGACTAGTTGCTGACAGGCATAAAAAGTCACTACAGAGCCGTGAAGTCGACTAGTCGACTAGTTCATACAACCCCTACCAACCAGTAACATCGGGAGTCCTTCTGGTCGGTGTTCAACCAGACAACACCCACGTCTGACCTAGGCACAGCACCGTCTCAAAAAGAACTGCCATTGACATACACGGTCGGCAAGTCTAGGCTCTTCCATACTAGTAGTATGGAATCCATCTTGCGGACACTGGTTTATTTAATCAGAAGATTGGGTCCTTTTATTGCAGGGATTTAGATGACACTTTGTATTAACTGGGAGACAAGAGAAGAGAGAGAGAGACCTTCAAACGTTTAAGATAGTTTATCACTAAATAATTTTAAACAGTTTAAACAAGACTAACTCTCTAATGATGGATGTTCTGTTTGAATGAGGTGTGAGATGGATGGTGTGTGTGAATGAGTGTTATTCAGCACCCTCGTATCCGGAGAAACAAAGTCTGGGTGGGAGATGATGTTTTGCTCCTAACTTATTAGAGTTTGAGAGTGGTAGTCATAAACACATGAGACGACATTTTTGTCACATCCACATACCCTCAGTGAGCCCTCCAATGATGGATCCAGAACGCCAGGTCCTCTGACCTTCCTTCCGGTACTGGAGCCAATGGTACAGCGTCACAGCACAACAAACTAGTCCTTGGATTGTCTCCAGGTAAAAAGCGACAGGTGGTTCACAGCGTCAAAAAGGGGACCCTCCTTGGGTCAGCGAGTTCAGCTTTTATTCTGAAAGGTACCGTTGCTTGGTTGGTAACAAACAACAGAATTTTCCCAGCTTGATGGTTTTCAGCTTAAAAAGAGAAGTACAGATGGCCCGTCCAAAACTTCCCTTAGCATGCGGTGAACTTAAATGGGATCTTGAGAACTGAACTTAAGATGGCGCTGGAACTGTTTTATTAATCTGGATGTTTTTGATTCTGGACGAATCAAAGCTGACAGATTTATAAACGCCACAGAGACTTTGCCACGCTTCAGACTAGGAAGGTTCTGATTGGATCAGCAACAGCGATGTATCATGCAGCTGTTTACCTTAACGAGTGTCAGTGTGTCTTGTGAACTAGATTAAGTCATATTACTTATTAAAACATTTTAATCATAATATTGTGATTTCACAGATCGGTCACATTGTATTATTGACTAACAGTCATTTTAATTAGCTTTATTGAAAATAGAGTTATTTGATTTAATAAAAGAAAAGAGTTTCTTCATCTTCTGTCTTCATTGCTGGAAAGTAAACAGTTTAGAATTGAATGCATGACCTTGAGGCTGTTTCATGCACTTTGGGGCTGTGTCAAAGGCAACTGTGGATAAAGGATAAATAACCTTGAGGAATAGCTCCTTCATCATGTTACAGGTATCATAATTTTTTTGCTAATAAAACCTTGTTGCAGCATTAAAGCAGAAAAATCAGATTTTGCAAGAAATATGCAAAATATTTAAATATGAATTGTTTTAGAGCCATTTTATTGGCATAATCTGATATTAATTGTAGTTCTTACAAAAAATGGGTCCCAACGTGGTTTGTGTGACGTTGCCATAGTGTGACGTCATAGGCACAGATCCCCTGTCCTCTTTTTTGGAAATGGAAATATGGTCACCCTAACATCCACTCCATCCCGGTTGCTTTAGTATCCCAGTGTTAATGGGTCTGACTTACGTACAGGGAAGGAAACGCTTGGCTTTGATAGTGAATGCAGCATCAGGTCATCGCTGGATGGTTGACTCAGTCTGTTCACGATCAAGTTAAGATGAAAGGGCTCATGACCTTGTGCGGCTCATTCATGGCGTCTTTGACAACAGAATCTTTTCATTCTGAGTTGCAGAGTCTGACACCATGAAATTGCTCGTACGCTCTCTGAAAGGGGAGTCTCACTCTTCCCGACTCATCAACCCGTTGACACAAGGATCACAAAAAAAAAAAAAAGAAAGAAAGAAAGCTACCGGACAAGCTTCCCAGCTCATCTGCTTTAGAGACTTCCCACCATTTATAAAGGCAAATGGCACCACAAATCTTCCCTGACACACACTTCTATATCAGTCACACACATCAGGGGCCAGGACAAATGTTTGTAGGTAATTAATCACAGAGGTAGCGTCTGGCTGATGAATGTCTGTGTGTGGCAGGAGACAAGGCAGAGGATTAGCCAGAGGACCCAATCTCTGCTTGCTATCGTTACGCAACGCCTGTTAATGAAGCCATATTTGACAAATGCGGATGAGTGTCACTTAGTGAACAGAGTTGCATATCAGGAGAGGAGGGGCAGGCTTTCATTCAGCCTCCCTCCCTCTCCTCCTCCTCAGCCTCCCCTCTGCTTTTAGTGAGATCTACAATAGTTGCATTAACCCAGTTTGCTGCGTATTGTTGTCGGCAAGCCCGCCAAGACGAGACCGGGTCCGAGACAGGCTGGCTTATCAGAAAAGCTGCTGTGGTGTTAGTGTTCATGATGTAAAGCTGCTGGAATGAATATGATGTTTTCCTCTGAGCTCCCTGTTCTCAGCGTTTTATGCTGTTGTCAGCATTCCTTTTTTTTAACCAGGCTATAAAAAGATCCCGTGTGTTGATAAATTCTGGTCCTTCAAAACAGCGTTTGGTATGTGTGCATTTTCACACTCGAGCACATCAAAGGTTCACATCATGGCCCTGTTCACATCTGGGACCAAATGGAAATACGATCAACTTTCAGCAGCTAATTAATTTGCTGAAGATCTTTATTTCCCTGTGGTATTTTCTCCCTATACTTTAATTAATCTAATTATAATCATGTTTTAGCTGAGATCACTTATTGTAAGAGCTAATATTTGATTTCCCGCAAATGGATTGCCAAAAATAATTTTAATCTGATCATTTTGTGTAAGCACATCTGACAGAGCAGCATTTAGCAAACAAATAAACAATAAACGGTAGGGATATGAAATAGGATACACGTTATTTCTAATCCTAATGGAGATTTAATTGCTTATTCCGAGGCTAAATTGACTTTTCCTTACCGATCACCAGCCATACACCGATGGATTAGACTTGTGAGTCAAATGATGAAATAATTTAACTAAGTTTTGTTCCCCTCGCTCTTTCAGAGGGCTGTGAATGTTTAACCAAAACACAAAGACTTCCTTCGGCAGGGAGGGAAAAAAGAAAACAAGCCAAGGTGGATAATTGCTGTATTCACTGATCAGTGAAATTAGTTGCTGGAAAATTACAACTGAAGTGATTTTAATGTTACATGAATCATGACAGCTGTGTTGTGCAGTTATCCGAGGAAAACAAAGCAGAAGGTTAAGAGACATGAAAATAGTTTCAGTCAGAGGAAGGAGTCCTCAGAAACTTAAGGCGAGTGTTGATGAGTGACTTTTGCATCGTTTAAACAGCTGGATGGTTTCCAACTCAACATAAAACCTCTAGAGTTTGTTTTTCTGTTAGCAGCTTAGAATACAACCCAAACCTGTCTCTGTCTCGCTCTCCTTAAGGTAACTACTACGGTACCCCGAAGCCTCCCGCTGAGCCCAACCTGGTGCAGCCGGACCTGGTTGATCAAGTGCTGTTTGATGAAGACTTCAGTGGCGAGGTTCCCAGGAAACGCACCACCTCTGTCAGTAAGATGGATAGGAAGGACAGCGCCGTGCCTGAGGAGGAGGAGGATGATGACAGGCCTCCTCTGGTCAATGGATTGCCCGGTCAGTTGGTTTCTAAACACAGAATGTCATCCTACATAGCAGAAACTCAGCTCTGGTCAGCTTGCCCTTGTCATCGTTTTCTTGCAAGATATATTTTTTACAAACTGATTGTTTAATTTATGCTAATTGCAGACATAAAATGTAATTTATCTTTTATCCATTTAAACTTTAGAGATTGTTTGAGTGGTTGATGACACTGCACAGCTCTGATTTGTCTGTGGAAGATTTAATTTAGCCATTAATTTAAATTTACCACAGAGCATAGGAAAATAAATATGTGATTAACCCTTTGATGAATAATGGTCAGTACAGTGGACAGGTACTCAAAATTGTTATTTATTTATTTTGCTATTAAGCACAGCTGTTTAAGACTTTATTGCATTTTAGCCCCTGCATTTGGACTTCAGTAAGTCAAGCCAACATATTTCATGTTCAGAATGCACGCTGTCCACTGAGGTGGACACGTAATGAATTATTTGTAAATTAAATGTTACAAAAAATATGTAAATATGAAATTTGTTTCATTCACTCCTAAAGATGAGTGAAAAAAATTATTTAAAAAATCATGGTTGAACATTTCATAATTCGTGCATCAAAGGGTTAATTATTTCTGTTTTTTAACAACGGTTCATTTCAATAAATATGTAGAAGTCTGATTAACCACCTTGAATACAAGTCCGGGAGTCAGTGAAATGAGTTACACCCAATGAAAACATGGAAAACCCCTCCATGCTGTCACCTGCAGGTTTCTGAAGAGCTGAACTGAAGCTCAGTGGGCGGTTCCCACCACTGCCATCATCACGGGTCTCATCACTCATAGAAAACACTAAAATGGAGCTGAGAGCTGGGCTGTGAGGGTGGGGCCGATGATTGACACTCATCAAACTTTGAATCGATATAGGGAGCCTACGTCTTCTCCGTTTCCGGCCGGCTCATGGGTGCCCGGAAGAACGAAGATGGAATGCAAGTCGACGGGGCTAAAAGAGCCATTTTCTTTGCCTTACGCTTGGGATCGCATGTGTTGTACTTCAATTTTATGAAAAAGTAATGATGTGTGTTTCGACCACATCTGTCATTTGAGATTCATCAGCTTGTAAAAATTTGTAATTAGTACGACTACAAACCAGACGTTGGCTCAACACATTTACAACATCACCACAGAATCTCCTCTCCTCCAGCATAGCTGCTACTTACCACATGGCCAGATGTATGGGGGTTCTTTCCTCTGGATGAAGGATTTGAAGTTTGCTAAACTTACAGTCATTTTTCCCTCTGCTCTGTCTGGTTCAATAATGTGACTTTGGTGATGCACATTTGTAGTCCTGGACATATTTTCACACATAACCTAAAATGACCCCCACCCCCCCACCCCACCCCCCCCACCCCTCAAAAATAAAAGCTCTCTTAGCATCAGTTTGTGTCATTAAAATTCACGGACATAATAAATGAAAGCCATGACACATAAAAAATGGGATTAGAAAATAGCTTTTATAGCCTCATTGACTTGCATTCATTTTTTTGTTCTTCTGAGGACCCATGGTCCAGAAGTAGATGGGAGTGACTTAGGCTCCCTAGCTACAAGCTAACTGAGCCTCCTGCTGCTAATGAAGGTTGGCAGGTTCTTTCAGCCAAAAAAAAAACTCTGCTACCCTCTTCCCTCTAGGCCAGCAGTACTCAATAGGCGGCCCGCGGGCCCCCTCTTTGTAGCCCCCGAATCCCGAGAATCAATGGGAATTGGCTCCTTTCTGGAACCAGCCCCTAGTGGATGAGGAGGGAACTGCAGTTTTTGTCACTCCCACGTTAGCTTCCGTTCTTCTGTATTTAGAGAATTTGGCTGTTTTGTTTATTTTCATAATTTCATCTAATCAAGGAGAGATTTTCTCAGCTAAATGTGATACAAAACCCAGTCGGAAACAGAAAACTGCCAGCATATGAGCAGTTATTTGCACCCATCTTGAATGAGAGTTAAAAAGGTCAGCAGTAGGAAAACACACACCAAGGGCAGCAAACACATCACAGATCTGCTGCAAGGTCGGTATTTGGTAAATAAAACGTTTAGTCTTTATTTAATGAAGTTGATTTTTACTATTCAATAGAAATACTTGCTGCTCCTTTAGGTTGGCTCTGCACCACCACCCAGTTTTTCCTTTATTATAGTTGAAATTGTGTGCATTCTTTGGGTTTTTGTGACAGCAGCCATACAAGACACCATCAGACCCTTGGAAAACAAATGTTTAATTTGATACATTTATTAGATTGAGATGGGATTAGCCTCTAAGCTCTTTAAAAGGGGACTGCTACACATCAGCGTGCTGTCACCATTTGTAGCCGGTCTACTGTAGCACAGGTCACCTTCACAGAGTCTTGGCGTGTATGAGATCAAGCAGGATAATGCCTCATCTCTCTAAGGAGTACACTTCCCCTTAAAGCTTTCGAGGAGAAGAACCTTGTAACAGAAGTGGGTTATGTCCTGCCAAGATTACCTGGATTGAGGATAACACAGAAGCAAAGAGAAAATGTTTTTTTTTCCTCTTTTTTTTAACAAAATGTTGCTGAACAGTTAAAGGTCAGACAGAAATCCTGCGCCTCTTTGCCCAAATGCTCGACCATATTGAAATCAAACGCTAAATGATCCAGCAGCTGTTTTTATGGAAAGTGACCACTCTGTTATGTCCCAACATCAGCCTCAGACCAGCCGTAGATGGAGAAAGTTATGGTCGAATGAAAAATGAGGTTAATGGAAAATGTGAGCTTGGGGTCTCTGAACTCTTCATCACCACTTCTCCCAGGAACCGAGGCTTCGACCGTCCTTATAATCTGCAGCTCCGTTGTCAAGTAGGCCCTCACCCAGCTTTGAACCTCGCTGATGAACTCCATTCTGCTCTCGGCTTTGCCCTCAGGCTGGTTCTCCAAGCGTCTGCATGACTGGAGCTACTACTGATCCTTCAGACATGCCATGCACATTTTCATCTGTGTGAAGATGAAGAGTGAGAGTTTGTTTTTTGATCTGGGAGGCAAATTGAGTGAGTTTAGAAAACCAGAGAAAGCCATCATGACGCTGAAGACCTGCATGTTACATTTTAAACTCACTTTAAAAGTCAGGTGGAACAATTATTTAAATGTCCTGAATATGGTGTGTGTGTGTGTGTGTGTGTGTGTGCGTGCGTGCGTGCGTGCGTGCGTGCGTGCGTGCGTGCGTGCTGCAAAACATAATTTGACATTATTCCCCATTGTATGGAGGTTGGCTGCACATAAAAAGAAAAGGATGAAAAGGCTTTCTGTTTCATCTTTTAAAACCATCTTCTGAAGAAAAGCGTTGAGCTCGAAGTGAATTAGCCGAGCCTTCTCTACATGTTTCATGTTCATTATGGAGTAGTTTCTCATTAAAGGGGAGTATCAACAAATGCAGCGTATTATATTGGAGATGACATTAAAGGATTTAAAATAGACCTGGCTTCCAGGCTCAGATGGCCCTGTCTGGGTGGATTCTCACCGCCATCATTTCAATTCATAGTGATTAGACATGTATATATATATATATATACACACATAGGCAAATGCTCGAGCACAGCGTGCTCCGCAAAATGCAAAGCAGCCCTTTGGCGGACACATGCGCACACATCATCATCACTCGCATGCAAATCCTGTGAGCAACATAAGCTCTCCCTTTGCTCCCCTGCAGCGAGCAGGAAGAGCAGTGGGCCCAGGTGTTTTCATGGACTAACCTTTAACTGTCTGTTCTGTTTTGTTGTTCACCAAACCATATTGTAATCATGTCCATCTGTTCAAATTCTCTAGAGCACAAAGACTGGCGGAAAACGGTACCCAGCTACAACCAGTCCAGCAGCACCATGGACTTTCGCACATGGAGCTCTCTTCCTCGCGATGACAGCCTGGAGCCTCTGCCTCTGAACTGGGAGATGGCTTACACCGAGACCGGCATGGTCTACTTCATAGAGTAAGTGAGGAAAGGCTTAAGAGGCCCTTCCCTGCTAAAATAACTTTCTTTTAATCGTTCTTGATTTAAAAGAAAGTGCATACAGAGTAATTTCATTATAAGACATTTAAAAGGGACATATTATGCTAAACTCACCTTTTGCATCCTTTTGTGCAGCCATGTGGGTCTCTACTGCCTCTATAAAAACTCTGAACGTTAAAAAAAATCAGTCCTGCAGTTTTTTGTTTTTTTTTTGTCGTTGTCCGGTTTTAAAAATTATGTGTGCTAAAATAAGCCTTTTTAACAAGTCCCCATTTGTGACATCACAAACGGGAAAAGAATAAAATCAATTATCATGTGCAAAAGACAGCTGCTGCTGGAGGAGGAGCAGCTCTACTCCAAGCCCCTCCCAGATGTTGGAGCTTTTCAGGCTATAGCAGCCTGAGTGATGGATAGGTGCGCATATCCAGCTGCAGCTTGTTTTCTTAAAGCTACAGTAGCAAATCTGGTAAACAAGCTACCTTAAATATTTTGGTCATGCCTCTTAACAAGTATTTATAGTATAGCTATAAATATTTTGTGGAGATTAAAAAACAAAACAAAACAAAAAAAGAATGAAGTTGTTTTCCTGCATTTGTCTCAAAACCTCTGCCAATAACATGGCTGTGACCTAAACCAATGATTGGACAGTGCCTGCCTTGCCGAACTGCCGCTCTTCAGCATTTGTCTGTTTTGTTCTGGTTCCTCCACTTGTTTCGCACTCGTAACAAAACTCCACTGGTGTGAGAGGTTCGCAGCTCAATAATACCAGAGAAGGAGAAACAACCGGCTGCTACCTCTTCAACTTTAGGACAAACTACCAAAATCCTAAAAAGAAAAACACTGTTTAAAGTCACGGACAACCAAACTCTGGTTAAGGGACTGGTGTTTAGCACTCTCTTGTTTCCTCTAGCAATGTAGGTTTCTGTTTTTGGCAGGTGTGTCCTATCGCCAACGGTGTTCTGTGACGGTGTTTGCATTTAAAAGCTAGCTTTGCTATTTAAGCGTTAAAGTGAGACAGCCCTGAAGCGGCTCATTCTGGAAGGTACTTAAGCAGTCAAGATCAAAATGACTGAAATGGCTTCATGGGAGAGGGATTTGAAGCACAGAACTTCATAAAACATATTTTATAGCAAACACAGAACCATTATAACTTAAGAAAAATTATATGATATGATACGATATTATATTATATTATATTATATTATATTATATTATATTACTTTAGATTACATTAGATTACATTAGATTACATTAGATTATATTGTATTTACTTTTAGCTCTTAGGGGCCACTGCTGCAACAGTAAACAGAGTGACTTTGTAAATAAAGTTTTGGGAATCTCGCTTGATGACGTCTAGGGTTTCACTTCCTGTTCACAATGATGGTAAGGCACGATTACCTCAAACACTATTTTGGGACTTTTTGCATCCAGTCATGTTTATTTAGGTCCAATCAGAACAGAGGTAAAATCCGCATGATGAATGTTTGATCTATTTTTTAATTGGTTCAGGTGAAATTCAGAGCAGCTGACAACCTAATTCTCTGTAACTGGTGTCAATTACGTCATTGCACAACTTCAGGGGGAGTCGGTTGTGTAGTAACAGATCTCAAACAAAAGCATTTGCGTCTGTGTTTGATCTGGTTAGGCATTCGATTGTTTTGCATCTTTGTTAGACGTCGCTTCACCGACAGGAGTCTCTGTCGGCACCGGCTCGGTGTGTTATCAGGTTTGAGCGTCGCTGAGCTAAGATGTTTATTTGTTCTTCAAGTCACGTCACTGATCGTTGCAGCTTTAACAGCTTAATCACGTGCTCAAAAAGAGGGGTGGAAAAAAGTGATCTGGGTAAATTACACACAATTTCTCTAACTTGATGACCGATATTTATACATTAGGTTTTTCAGAAACAGCACAGCTCTCCAGTAAATTGTCTCTGAACTGCAAGTGATTTAGTTTTTCCTTTAACACAACAGCATATTTTAAATATTGCTCTTATTTGAGTTTCTTGGAAGATACCAGAGGACAATTTTGATTTTCTTCCATGGCTTGATATGTTTAAGGATAAATGAGTCATGTTTCACCTTCAGATGGTTTTGTTCTCTCTGAAAAGGCCACCTAGCTACAATGAAATGATGAAGAAACCACTCATTGGTCCACAAGAGCAAACTGTACAGAGGAGTAAAGCTGCAGAGTTATTTTTTTTTTTTTTTTTAGATTGCAGTTCATGCTTCTGGTCACATCTTTTCCTTCAGCATCAGTTTCCCTGCTGTTTCTGGTTTTTGTGTCTTAGTATTTTTCATATTCTGTGCTTTGCAGCCACAATACCAAGACAACCACATGGCTGGACCCCCGCTTGGCAAAGAAAGCAAAGCCTCCAGAGAAGTGCGAGGATGGCGGTACGTACCTACAACATACAATCCATCACTTCACATCCATCTGCCTTAAAGTGTTCGGTTTGGATTTGGAGTTTCAACATGACCTAAAAGTCACCCTCGGTATCAACGTGTCATGGCCTAAATTTTCAGCGTTCTGAAGCTGGGGGTCTGCTTAAAGGAATTTCAGACGTGTCTCTGTATCTCCAGGAAGATAATGCGTTCTTAAGAGTGGCCAGAAACAAAGAGTGGCCCCCTTCAACCTGGTTTTAATGGATTTTTACAACAGAAAGCTACTTGGAGCCTCTGAAAGGCAACTCCAAAGCTCTCTCTTGCGTTAAGAGCTCGTTTTTCTCTCTCTCTTTCTTCCTTCTGCCTGATATTTTGATCCATTCCAGTGAACCGGCTTAGTGGAAAACCACAAGACGGTGCCATACACATCTTTATTCAGTTAGAATTCCTAAATGGAACACAAAACTACAAGTAAAAAAAGGTACAAATAAGTATAAATCATAATGTGTTTACGTAATACAGTAGGTTATATATTCTAGAAATGAAATATTGAGTTTACTTACCCATATTATGTCAGCTGGTTCAAATAAACCGAGTTGCTTAAAGGTGAAGAGTCATTTACATTTTTATATGCTGGTGTGTTAAAAGTAGGAGTGGACATTTTACACATTAATTATGTGTTAAATAGTTACCCCTTGATCATAAGAGCCCCCCATTTGGGGGGCAGAGAAGTTTAGCATCAAAGGGTCATCAAGCTGTACCTCCAACAAAACAGCAGAGCCCGGGCTACAAGACTATATAAACTGTGTTTACATGCTCCAAACAACTAAAATTATAATTAAATGTATCATAACAAATCACTGTTCATGAAGAAAAGGAAAAGAAAAATCAACTTTTTATGGTTCTGATGGTAGAAAGCAGAAAATCAGTAACTTTCTCCAGATGAACTTTATTACAGTAGGAGGGACAAACACACATATTCATCTTGTAACCCTCAGCAGAACTTCCCCTGAACTCTACACCTCTACATATTTTATCAGTGCTCTGCTGCCACCTAGTGTTCAGTTCTGTACACACATGTACAATGTTCCATGATGCTTCATCAATAACACCAGTATACTAATATTTACAGACCCCAGCTATGGTTTCCTTTATAATGACACCAAAGTAATCAAACAGAAATTGTACTTAGATGTGTGTGTGTGTGTGTGTGTGTGTGTGTGTGTGTGTGTGTGTGTGTGTGTGTGTGTGTGTGTGTGTGTGTGCGTGTGTGTGTGTGTGTGTGTGTGTGTGTGTGCCTCTTATTGGGCTCCACCCCTAGTTAAAAGTATATGCATATTACTATTTATTTAAACAACTAGGTTTAGTGGAACCCGTTGACCTAACTCGGATAAGTAAACTCAGCATTTCCTTTTTGGAGTGTAGTTTCCTATAAGTATTTTGCCTTTTTATCCTCCTTTCCTCCCTTCGGATTGTTAGTTGCATCTTTTCACAACTCAGTGACATATTATCTTTTTTCTCCAGAGCTCCCGTACGGCTGGGAGGAAATCGATGACCCACAATATGGGACATACTATGTTGAGTAAGTTTGAACAATACATCTAGTTTCCAGGTTTTTTTGTGTGTGTGTGTGTGTGTGTGTGTGTGTATGTGTGTGTGTGTGTGTGTGTGTGTGTGTGTGTGTGTGTGTGTGTGTGTGTGTGTGTGTGTGTGTGTGTGTGTGCCATTACACATCCAACTCTCTGTCTCTCCATAAATGATCTGACAAATATAAGCATTACAATTTATCAGAAACTTTAAAATATTCATCAAACGATTTGTTTTGTAATTTATGTAACACACCTCATTGTTTAACTGTTGGTGGCAAAACGAAACACTACACGGGCCGTACCCTTACTGACTTCTGTGTCAACCAGTTCATCTGTGTGTTGTTTGTATGCACGCCGTGCGCTTTTGTGCCCACCCACAGCAGGACATGAGTGAAGCAGCCATTCTATCAGCAATAGAGAGAAATGGGGAGAATCTTAACTAGAGCGCATGGAAAGAGCAGAGCGAGGGATGGAAGGAGTGCCAGCCTGTTGTTGTGATGAAACTGAAATGGGAGAGCTCGTGTTGTTTTATTGCTCAGACCACAGATGAAAACCTCCCAGGTAGAAGAGACACGAGAGGGGAAGCTTGCACTGTTTGGACGAGGAGAGTCAATAGCATATTGATGGAGCTTGTAGCTGCCAGTGTTTAGTTTGAAATGAGCTCCCTCAGAAACAATGGCCTTGGTTTGTATGCCGGGGGGACAACAAGCTGTTTACCTTGTTGTAGAGGAACAGGGTGTTTCTGGCAGTCGGGCCTTCATTTCCTGCAAAATCAGATCGCTAAAAGCCAAAGTAGTAAATAGGATACAAGATAGCCTTTACTGTGTGTGTGTGTGTGTGTGTGTGTGTGTGTGTGTGTGTGTGTGTGTGTGTGTGTGTGTGTGTGTGTGTGTGTGTGTGTGTGTGTGTGTGTGTGTGTGTGTGTGTGTGTGTGTGTGTGTACAAATCTTTAAAAGAAAATCAAAATGATCTTTCTCTCATTCGTTTTTATTGAATTTTCCACACATTGTGTGTAATTTAGTAAATATCAGGGTGTCAGACTAGTTAGGATGTCTGTGCTTCATCTTTTGGATTCAGAGTCTGCCTTCTTAAAGCTGAGCCTGTTTTCTTTTCAGCCACATCAATCAGAAAACCCAGTTTGAGAATCCTGTCTTGGAGGCAAAGAAGAAGCTGAGCCAGGAGACTGCTGCAATCCAGCAAGCTGCAGCAGCAGCACCTTCTCGAGGTAACAATAGCACCAGCAAAGTTGTCTGAGCAACTTGAATTTTATCTGAACTCATTTTGCACATTTTTGAGCATCACTTTGTGCTGAAGTGCACAAGAAACATTAAAGGTTTCAATGAAAGCAAAATTTAGCAAAATTGTCTTTAATTTTGTGGTTGTAGGAGATGTTTTGTGAGGGAAAGTGTTTATATTAGGAAGAGACTCGATTAAAAAATTAATCAAATTATTTAGAAGCTTTGTAATGAATGAATTTCGATTAATCACCTTTTAATCATTTGAGACAACTTGCAGCCAAGCTATTTGTTTTCATTGAAAAAAAATTAATTGAGGAACACAAGACATACCCGCACATACCTAAAACAATTTTGTAATAATTATTTCTGATTATAATCAGACATTCTGAGTTTTTCAGGCAGGCAGAACATGAAAACAGAGATCACCGCAGATGTATTGATAAAACGAGTGTCCCACTCCTTTAACAAGCACATATCTGTAACCACAATGATTTCTTTGGTCTTATTATATGTATGTATTATTGATGAAGTGTAAATAGACATGGAACTTTGAAAATGTTATGTACTGCACTGGCCACTAGGTGGCAACAGAGCATTGATAAAATATATTGAGGTGTAGTGTAGAGTTCAGGGGAAGTTCTGCTGAGGGTTACAACATTAATGCAGTGTGTTTGCTTGTCCCTCCTGCTGTAATAAAGTTCATATGGCTCAATAGGTAAATGCCTAATGCGTAATTTATTTCTTATTAATTCATCATAATTAACGCATTAATTTCTCTCTCCTAGTTTATATATGAAAAAAGTGTGAGATAAGGGGTACAGTGGGATAAAGTACTGAAAAAGGGACACCCACTTGTAACTCAAGAGTTTAGATGCCACAGAATATTCCTGACTTTTAAACACTGGTATTGTAGGTCTATCATTTTACAAAACAAAGAAACAGGTTAAATGGCCAAATTTGCCTTAAATCTAAAGCTCATAAATCACGTTCAGCCAATTACATCGTCAAAATACCATCCTTTAAAAGCCAGATGTATACTATTCACACTAAAAACTAGTTCAGTTAAGTCTAATAATTAATGCATAAAGTTTCTTTTAGTACACTGCTTTATGTGTTAGCTGGTAACAGAATCAATGACAGCCATAAATACATTGCCTTGGCTTTAGTGTTTTATCCTCTGTCCCGCTGACTAGGTAAGGTTGTGTTTCTATCTGCTAGCAAAAACAGAGAAACAAATAGGTTGGACGTGATTCATGTAAGAAGCAATTAAACTTTGATGTTTATCGGTGTCTGGCACTAGATCATTAGGGTTTTATTAATTCAGCTTTCACATGGTGAAAAAGTACACAGAATACACATTTCAGTATTCTGCCATCTGCAGTTTTATACTAATATGACTCATTAGATGTGATGTAGCAGCATTAGGCTTTGAGGGCTCCCATCTAGCATGTCCTAGAAACTATATTCATAATTTAACTACAGTGTTGAACCCAAATGACACCCACCACTGCTTATTAGAATTGCCAAAGACAAAGCTGAAGGACACAAAAAAAAACTGCACCTTTGAAAACCTGCAAATCGGGCATTGTAGAGCTTTTCTAGGGGTCCTTGGTTTGCTGCAGCACCATAATAAGTTTGGCACCTTTGATAACGTCTTGTTGCACCCTAACTGGAGAGTTTTGACAACACCCTCAGGTTTAAGAGACTTGCACATTCATGCACCATAATTACTTTGGCAACTTTCTGACATGGACTGTCATTGTCTGCCTTATTAGGGAATAAAACAAGAAATTCCTGTTGGACTTGAGTCATGTAAAATGACAATGCTGCTTATTTATTATTTCTACTTAGATTAGGTCTTCCCTCTCCAGTATTAAGAACCGATTGACGTAATTCTGGCCTTTGTTGTGGTCGTTTTCCATGTGCTAACTCCCTTTTATTTTCACTTTTAATCATTTTGTACACTCAGAATCCACTAATTGAGTAAAATATGAAAGAAATGTAATTAGCTCAGCTTTAGCTCTGTTTAGAGGGCAGCTCCTCTGTCAGCCTGCTTTGATGAATATGTTTTCCAGGAAGAGAAAGCATAGGAAATATCATCAGTTTATGCAAGGTCAGCTGAATGTGTCAGCCTTCAAGAACACTCAAACAATAATGGATTGTTACAGTGAGCCATGTCTTCCTAAGTGTTCATAAAAAACACATTTCTGTCATCTCTCCAGTCACGAGCTGCGATGGGAGTCGACGATTCATCTCTCTCCGCAAAAAACATAATGAGTTAAACGTGTTTTCATTTTAACAAATGCGTAATGGATATTAGTGCTGCTGGGGTGGACGAGCTGGCAGGGATCCAGGAGCCTAAAAGGAGGAGTGTAAGGGAGGCGGCTGCCTTTTAACGGGGCATGTGTCAACAGCTGGTGGAACATCACGTTAAAGAGGCGAAGCATAATCAGACATCTCTGCTCAGGTGTGTAGGGACTGAGGAAACCGCCATCTCACTGCTGATTACTGATTACACAACCTACTGAGCTGTCAGACTGTTGCTATGATGAAACCAAAGCACCGCCAGTCGCCGGTTACACCTCAGGCTGCAACGCAGACTTTTACACTTTTCTAAGAAATTACATTCCCAGACTGCTGTTTGCATATGGTGGAAATGAAATGGAAATAGGGTTCAAGATTCCCTCTGATACACCAACCTACCGACCTTAAAGGTTGGATGTGAAACACGGACACTATAGCGACGTCTAGTGTTTAGAAGTGGTAGTGCAACAACAGAACACTTTTTCCAGCAGTTGGGGTGTTGGTACTGAAGTGACCAGCCAGCATGATGTCCAGAGACAAATCGTTCAGGGTAAGGACTCATTCATGGACGTAACTTTCACTTTAGAAGTGCAGGGGACACGGGGGTGGGGGTGGGGTGGGTGGGGGTATCTTTACAGTATGTTCGAATGGGAAACAGGCTTCAACACAAACGGTTGTTTTCCACTTGGTCCTAGAGCTCAACCAGTGTCAATTTTAAAAAAAAAGTAAAGCTGTTTTTGGATGGTAAAAGGTGCAGGGGTCAAAACTTGACTTTGGAAAAAGTGAGGGGGACATGCCCCCCCCCCCCCCCCCCCCCCAACTTATGTCCATGGACTCATTTCTACTTATATGTTTATTTTCCAGCAGTAGTAACCGTTATAACATCTTCCGGGCTCAGAATCAGCTGCTTGACTTAACGGGACTTAAGCGGACTTTTTACCGTAATGGTAATTACCCAAAGTACATCATTAATCAAAGCCTGAAAAACCGCGGGAGCATTAGAGAGACCAAAAGGCATCACCAGGTACTCATAATGCCCACTGGGCGTATTAAAGGCAGTCTTCCATTCATCCCCCTCCCTCACTCTCACAAGATGATAAGCATTCCTTAAATCAACTTAGTAAAAACCATTGCACCTTGTAAGAGTTCAAAAGCCAAAGAGACCAGAGGGAGGGGTACCTGTTCTTGATGGTGATGTCATTGAGACCCCGGTAATCGATACACGGATGTAAAGTGTTGTCCTTCTTAGCCACAAAGAAAAAACCTGCCCCAGCAGGGGACGAAGATTCACGAATTATGCCCGCTCGGAGAGTCGCGTCAGTATAATCCCTCATGGCCTGCCTTTCAGGTAAGGACAATGGGTACAGGCGACCCTTAGGGGGCGTGGTTCCCGGCAGCAAGTCAATGGCACAGTCATAAGGATGATGCGGGGGCAGAGATAGCCCGTGACTTGCTAAAAACCTCCTTATGGTCATGGTAACAAGAGGGAACCCTAGACAGATCTGGGAAGTCAGAATCACAGTCTGGTAGAACCCCTAGAACCTGGGAAGGAGGGGCACTACCTGGAGTAGACTGTAAACAATCGCAGTTCCAAGTTGAAATAGAACCCGAGGACCACTCTATGTTAGGATTATGCCGAACAAGCCAGGGATAACCCAAAATGACCGGGTGTTGAGGAAAATCAGACAGGAAAAACTTAATCATTTCAGAATGGTCATCAGCGAAAGTCACTTTAACAGGTGGGGTTTGACTAGACACAGAGCACAACGGATGCCCATTCAAGGCGACAGCCTGCAGGGGCCTTTCAAGAGGCAAAAACTCCAAGTCTAATTGTCTTGCTAATTGAGCATCCATCAAGTTAACATCTGCACCAGAGTCAATGAGCACCATCAGCTCAACAGTCTTTTCAGGACTGGAGAGCTGGACAGTGGGGCTTGCACGTTAGAAGTCATTAGAAAAGGAGGTGCAACTCACCAAAGAAAACTTCCTTAGTGGTCCTTTCTTATTTACTGGACAGTCGCTGACTTGGTGACCCGACTGGCCACAATACAGGCAGATGCCCTCCTGAAAGCGGCGCTGGCGTTCCTGAGGTGAAAGGTGGGCTCTGCCAATCCCCATGGGCTCTTCTGATGAAGCTGGTGAAGCAGAGGACACGTTGAGAGAAAATTCAGGGGCAGACACACGCCAACTGGGGCCACTATCAGCAGCGCCCCACCTCCACCGGTCCGGAGGAGAAGGGAAGGCGAAACCCCTCTCTCTTTGTCGGTCTGTGAGTCTCTTGTCAATCTTGATCGCTAGAGCGGTGAGTGAGTCCAAATCCTCTGGCAGATCCAGAGGGGCTAACAGATCCTTGAGTTCACTGGAAAGACCAGTCAAAAAGGCATCAAAAAGTGCTGATTGATTCCAGTCGCATGCAGCTGCCAAAGTACGAAATTCAATTGCATAATCAGTGACACGCCTCCTCTTCTGCTGCAGCTGACATAGAGCTCTGGCTGCCTCCCTTCCTGGCCTGGTGTACTGAAAAATCTGTGTGAAACGCTTAGTAAAATGATCAAAGTGACTTACAAATGTCCGAGTTGCGCTTCCACTCGCTCGTGGCCCAAGCCTCGGCTCTGCCCGAAAGGTGGGAGATGAGAAAGGCAATCGTGGCTCTCTCCGTGGGGAAAGAGAAGGGCTGCAGTTCAAAGTGGAGGCTACACTGTGTCAAAAATGCTTGGCAATCACCAGAGTCCCCAGAAAACCTCTCAGGACAAGCAAGATGAACAGATAGGCCAAGGGGTACAGAGTGTGTTCCAGGAGTCACCTCCACCTCGATACTCTGGGGCTGCGGCAAGTAGTCCCTCTCTGGAGGCTGGGTTGAAGAGGTCTGGAGCTGCTGCACCTTCTCCACCAGGTAGCTGAGTTGATCACTGACTGAGGTAGCAAACTGATCCTGTTGAGCATTGAGTTGCCCCATCTCCTGGTGCAATAGGCTCATCTGTTGTTCCTGTTGGAGGAGCCTCTTCCCCTGAGCCCCCAGGGCCCCCAAAACTGAGTCAGAGCCTGCTGAGTCCATTACTCGCCAGTTTGTACTATCAAAGCACAAAAGAGGACTCAAATGCAGAGCTCACACAGTTTAATAAGCTGAAGGGATTCCTGGCAGTACAGCACAACTGAACAAGTCCAAAACTAACTGAATACTCACACAAAGTGTTACTGAGAGCAGGTTCACTTTACTCAACTGAAGAAGACAAACTGGCAAAGGAATCTGTTGGCAAAGAAGCATAAATGGAGAAGCCAGGACACAGGTGCAAGACATAAGGCTGATTAATGAGGAGCCTCAGGTCGTGAAGGTGCCTGTAATGAGACAGGAAGTGAATACACAAAATAAAACAGGAAGTACCAGAAATACAATAAAACCAGAAACATGACTGCAAAGCATTCAACCTACAGAACCACCCATGACAGTGGGTTCAGACAATGGATGGATGGATGGACGGCTGTAACCATGGACCAATTTGATGATGTTGTGATCCAGGAAGAAATACCTTTTCCGAATTATCCTGAGTGAAATCAAGTGAAATTCTTTAGTGATTCAAGAGAAGTCAAATTCCACGGCTGCCTTACTTGGCGGATTGAACTTTTTCCTTCCTCTGGTTTCCAACACGTCACATCAGACCATCTTTGAACTTACCTTTGCAAGTTCAGGCCTGCACTCACATCCTCCTTCTTTGTCACCTTCTTTTCCCTCCTTTTTTAGTGTCGCTGTCAAAATGTTATTTTAGCGCTCACCGGAGAATGGAAAACATCCCATGTTGAGTTTATCAAGAAATTTGAATACAATTATGTAAATAAGCTATGCTTGATCAACACAAAAAGCACGGACATCTGGAGTCCACACCGACTGTGATAATTCGTACTCGCAGCCATTCGGTGGTGGATGTCTATTGTTGGAGAACCATATGAGATTTTGAGTGGATGCGTTTAAATTCCTCTCACACTCTGAAAGTTATGGAGTTTTTATAAACTAAGAGAAACTGATGTAAGTGTGGAGTTTTGCAGGGTTGTTTTTTTAAAGCTGTTGCTATGTTAAAAACTAAATAGGGGAAAGCACAATGCAGTTGGAAGTGCAGGTCATAAAAAAGACAAACTGAAGCCAGATACTAAATGAAGCTTTCTTTCCAACAGAACTGCAGTTGTTTGGTGGTGAAGCAGCAATTTAAAGCTGCAGATACTAAAAGACACATAAAAGTATTTGTTCTGTGCTTTTTCAGTTTTATTAAAATCAATCATTTTTAGTTTGAATGTTGAGACTGCTCAATCTCCTGCCCGAGAGAAGGAGGGTGAACAGTTCATAGGCTGGATGGGTGATGATAGCCACCACTAACCGAGTCCGTCTAAAGCTTCATTTACACCCAGTGTGGATCAGATACGGTCATTTATACCGCTGGCGGCTCGTGTCTGAAACATCTCCGGCAGTGATGGGAATAACGGCGTTTAAAATAACTAAGTTACTAATGAAAGATTTTTTTTTTCAGTAAGGTGTAATCTAATTACGGTAATTACTTTCTCTGTCATTGTAATCCTTTTTCTCCTTGGATGTTAACCTGTGTGGGAGGGGTGGGAAACCAACTGCCGTGTGGTTGTTTTTAATATTGGAAAACGCTTTGAGCTGCACTTGTATGAAAGCACTTCATAAATAAATTTGATTTTTCTGTTGCTGATAAGAAATCGCAACGCAATACTTTAATTCAGCAGTAAGATCTGTTGAAGCTGTCATCATCTGACCAGGAGCTAAAGGGGCAGATGTTTTCATCCAAGCACATCACAGCCAGTGAGCAACGAAGAAGACGTCAGACACCGCAGATTCACTGTTACAGGCGGGTCTGCAGACTTACTCTTCATGATGTGACCACAGGACTTCTCATAAGGAAGATCCACTCATCTGTTCACCGCTTGGACGTCAGTTCATCCATTCCTCGTCTTGATCTCCAGTCATCCTGGATCTTTCTTCGGTCAACCAGTTGGAACCAGTTAGTCTTCCTTCCAGATATTTTTCTAGTCCTGTTGTCAGAATACATCATGGGAACTCAGGTGTTACTAAACTAACTGTGCACCTTTACCACCCATGCTTCAGCACTTCCAGGTCTGACCCGAGTTAGAAAATGTGAGTCCTCGATGATATTTGTGCCGGTTCTAGAGTCCGTTTATGTCAGTAATTCAGCTTAGACTGAGAGACCATCATTCGTGGATTCATTAGCCGATTAGAGTGTAACACCGTTTCACAATATTCTAATGGTCAGAATTTGAATGTGGGGTTTTATAAGCTGTGAACCACAACCATCACAATTAAAACAAATAAAGGCAGAAATATCTGGCTTTGCACGGAATGAGTCCATCCCATACATTAGTTTCACCTTTAAAGTTGAATTAATGATTACCTGTAACTCAGTTACTAACGCAGTTATTTTTTGATGAAGTAATTACTAACCAGTGTTGGGAGTAACGGCAATCAAATTCATTACTTTTCCCATTGTTACAACACCGTTACTGGCCATGTAGAGCGGTGCGTTACTACAATGTGGTTGAATGAAACACAGCACTGGCAGGCTTTCTGACGGCCACACCAGTGATGTGTTGGTCGCACACGAACCGGCTCTTAGAGCCGATCGGAGTCGGCTTCTTCTTGGAGGAGCTGGACTGAGTGACACAGGCTGCACCCGCGCCCCCTGTCTTACCTTGAGCCGGTGTTACAAACAGCAAAAATGAACACACAGCGCCAAACACATCAGGATGTTTGCAGAACGAAGGTTGCAAACACATTTTAGGCATCATTTCAGTTTTTCACTTTTTTGTTTTATTATTTAAATCTTCAACAATTTAGAAGCACTGGCAGCACCGTTTTCACAACAAAGCATCGCAGCAGGACTGCACCACATACACCATTTACCCAGGTTTACTGTTTTTGAGCTGCAGCTATAAAGCCGGCCAGGCCACAGACCATCAGGCAGCTACGTACGTGGCCATGATCTAAAGTGCTGATAGCACAGGACCGCCAGATACGGACGCTCCTCCATTTAAGTGCAACCCTGAGAGTTGGTTATCTTGTGTATTGCCTATGCCCCAGCCAGGCTGCTGGTCCATATTAATGCTGCCGCTGACCTCTACTTGCTCCTTGCCTAGAATATAAAAAGCCTATGATTATGACAGTCCTCAAAAGCACCTTTTCTCTGTGCTTTGTTAAACAGCTGAAGGGACAAACAGACAATGGGCTAAATTAGATACTGTCGGAGGTGGTGTATGCCAGTCCTGCTCATTTTCTAATTGTTTGATGCACGTAAATTAGCGTTTAAAGCTATAATTTTATCATTTTATCTTTGTGTTTGGGCTCCCATCTCAACCGGGTTGCTCAGAAAGGTTTGTGTTGATGGGTTTAAAGGGTTTAAGTATACGTCTCGCTTGTTAATGAGAAAATAGCTAATTAATATGTTGATTTTCAGCTGATAATGTGTATAATTATAGTTCAGCCCAGGCATGCTCTGATTTTACAGTCTTTCAGCATGGTTGTCATATTGCTAATCTTTGTTGCTGAGTTTGATGTGGTGCATCAGTTTCATACAACCTGTCATTTGCTCACACTTTCTTTTCAACTAAAAGCCTTTATGAAGAATGTAGCACAAACAAACAAGCACGCTTTACAAATTATGAAATATGGACTTTGTGCTCAGGTAAAGGAGGCTCGCTTGGCTTCACTTCAGACCCGAGCCAGCTGAAGGGGGATATGTACCACACAGCTCTGAAGAAAAGCGCTCAGGGTTTTGGATTTACCATCATAGGAGGGGACCGTACGGATGAGTTTCTGCAGGTGAAGAATGTGCTCAGTGACGGTCCTGCTGCCCACGACAAGAAGATGTCATCTGGTGAGCAAAACTTTCAATACCGCTGGAACAGGGATGCACACAAACACCGTTTTTTCAGCTACTGCAAAGATTTGGGAGTGTGTAACAGCTGATTTCTGAGATATTAGTTAAATTGTACAAATGTGTTATGTGTGTTTGACGTTTGTTGTACTCACTTGAGCTATTTTGGTGCTAGAGACACCTTGAGTTGTTTACGCAATAAGATGTTTGCTTGAAAATAAGAAGGAAAAGAAGATTTCAGATAAAATGTGAAAAAAGCAACAATTTTCTCAGATGCTTTCTTTTCTCCATTTGCCTCAGGTGATGTGATTGTTGAAATTAACGGCAACTGTGTGCTGGGGAAGACGCACCCAGAGGTGGTGAAGATGTTTCAATCGATTCCCGTCAATCAGTACGTGGACTTGGTTCTTTGCCGTGGGTACCCTCTTCCTCCTGATGTGGATTTAGACAGCGACGACCCTCTACCCCCTCCTCCTCCTCCACCAACCACTGAGCCGCAGCAGGCGCTGCAAGGTGGGGAGGTCGTGACGGCCGTTCCGCTCATCAATGGGCAGCCACTGTTGGTGAAAGGTGACGTCCTCCATGGCTCCTCTCAGGAGCTCCACTATGTTACTACCGATGCCAGTGGGCGGCCGATGGTGGCTGCCTTACCGAATGGGAGGCAACCTGAGGAATGCGATCTGGCCTCAGGAATGCTCCAGCCTGAGCTGGTAAGCGTACCGTTGGTCAAGGGTCCTGGAGGATTTGGGTTTGCCATTGCTGACTGCCCTCTGGGCCAGAAAGTAAAGATGATCCTGGATGCTCAGTGGTGCCGCGGGCTGCAAAAGGGAGATGTAATCAAGGAGATCAACCGGCAGAACGTCCAAACACTTAGTCATGCACAAGTGGTGGACATCCTTAAAGACTTCTCAGTTGGCAGTGAGGTCAACGTTCTAGTTCTGAGAGGAGGTGAGCGACTGTCCAAACTTCTGCCTTCATGCATTTTTATAAATTGGCTTTGTTGTCCATGCCATTCTTTCCTTTTTTCTGTTTATTTTTCTTTTCCCTCTTATTGTACCCATCTTGTGTTTACATCATTTATTATCCTGTCAATGCATGTTCAACAGTGTCCATTGGCGTTGAGGTCAGAGTGGTGATACTGATGGGAGGTGAGGTGGAGATTAAGCTGGTCTAGGAGCACTAATGCCACCATGTATGCAGCTTGTGTAAAGTCACCAAACTAGTAGAGACTGTTGAATATGTCTGAATTCACCACAGTTGTCACCGCAGACGATGATCAGATCCAGTCTGTTGGAGTTTCGGTTCTCGCCATCACTTTCAGCTTCTTGCTAAGCATCCCAAGCTCTTCTGAAATGATCTGTTTCCATTTCTCTCCTCAAACCACCTCTGTTTATCACAACTCCCAATGAGGCGTAATGCTCTCTGCTACAAGTACGAGTGAGAGAATTACATAAGAGCAAGGATGTGCTAGATTCCAAGGAGTGGAGGGAGGATGCAAGGCAGTCTTCAAATGTTTCCTCCTTCCATCTCAAGCTGCCTGAAGGGACTGACTGAGCAAGTCGATGAACCCCAGATTGGCTTTCATCATCAGTAGAGCGTGTGGGATTTCTGCATGCCTCTTTATCCGCGGCCCCTAAAATATCCACGGTTAAACAGCCATTGAGGGAAGGTCCTCTGGGGCTTCCTTCCTCTAGCCACGCCTGAACCATCTTCTACATTTGACGCTGTGTCATTATTGCCATGTCCTGCTCCACTGGCATATTGCATGGCTCCACTTTCAGGGCATTATCCAGTCTGCACAGCTTGAACAGTTAATGCCAGCTTTAACCCGTCATTAGTCAATGGCATTCCACTTGGAGACGCTGCCTATTTAAGTGTGCATTGTGAAGTATCACACTGTGTGGCTGGGGGGTGTTTCAGGTGTGCAGCAGAATCCTCTTTTCAAGCCTTTGGTGACAACTAAGCCGAGCTATGAATCTCACATTGAAGCATAAAAAATGTGGCAGTATCGCAGCTTTTACAATGCATCAGGCTCCATTAACCTCTCATAAGTCCAAGTGTTAGTCCGAGCCCGCGGGGCAGCAAGCTCCAGAGGAGGATTTGTTAATTAAATTAATGCTGGAAGTTGAGGAGGAAGGAGAGAAAGGATGGGGCTATGTGAGATGATCTATAGGGAAATATGTGAGTGCTTGAGATGGAACGTGTGGGTGTGGTGTACAGCTAACAGAGAGTGCTGAGAGATTTATTAGCCCTGGAATTATGTGCATGAATCTTCAACGTCCTCACCTGCGTTCTACACTGCAGTCGGGTTGCTGTACAAACTCATCTCATATTCTATATGTGTGTTTAATCTCACGAATGGATGGATGTGCCCTAATGGAGCCTTCTTTACTGAGTTTTGTGCAGCTCACTGGCTTAAATTTAATACTCACTTGTGTGCATTAGCCAGAGAGACACCGCCACCTGGTGGATGGAGCTTCAATAACAGTTGTTTTTCTCAAAACCTGGCCACCCTTTTTAACAATATTCCTTTCCTCTGTCTTTGTGAAACCATAGGTCAGACATCCCCCGTCAAGTCACTAAAGCCTGTGAGTAAAAATGTGTCTTTCCTTCTTTCTCGGTTACCGTTTCCCTGCGGGGATGTGTCCTCCCATTCAGTTTCAAACCATTTTAGTCCTCCAGCTTAACCAATAAGCCTCCATTGCATCAAATTAAATGATAGCAATAAATTTAAATATTGATTATCTTTCTCACCGCCTTCTTTTGTTAGCTCTCAAAAACAGTCTTAATTACTTCCTTTCACCATTCATACTCTCTGGGCTATTGTCTGGGGATTGCAGTAGTAATGAGGATTGGATGAGTCTCTTTAGATACGGCGCTATTATTAATATAATACTTCCAGATGAAGAGGATGCCCTTTCCGCCTGAGGAGGGCTATCACAGTCTTTTGGGAAATCTTTACATTCTGTCTCGAAATGTTATGTTGCGTCAAAAATCACTTAGTCCCCAATATGATAAGAGAAATGCACACGAATACAGCAGGTTATTAAAGCAACTAGTGAAATGACCTTTCATGCTTTTATCTAGCATCACTATTCAGTCACTTGTCTGAGAAAACGAGTGTGTGAGACTTTAAGTACACATTTGCTGTTCATTCAAGTGTGAGATTTATTATGAAAATTAGGCTGCATGACAGAACATGTCCTTTTCTGGCATAGTGAAGCACAAAGCAACACGGTGTAATGGCGCCTGTTTATTTTCAGCGACAAGAAATGACGGCGAGCACAGAGACTTTGGACACCATCACAGATGCAACGCCCCAGGCCTTGCCTTACCACTCCAACACCAACACCCTACGATCCTCTGACTCCCCGAAGAGAGACATCACAGAGATGTACCTAAAGTCAAAAGCCTTGCTGGAGAGCAGACGTAAGTGTAGGCTCCCATCACTACACTGCATCTTTTAACCTTTTGTTTCACTTTAAAGATGGATGTTTTGTTAAAAACACAAGTGTGGTAAAAAATTTCTCACCCGCAGAGCCTCACACCAAAGACATAGATGTTTTTCTGAAGAGAGACATTGAAACGGGCTTTGGCTTTCGTGTTCTGGGAGGAGAAGGTCCACAGCAGCCAGTAAGTTTAGAACACCAACCTGTTGGAGTCCAATGCCACAGAGAAAACTCAAAGTTTGTATTTGTACAAAAGACCAGGAAATAATTGTTTATTTATAACAATTCAATTTCTCCGCTCCAAAAACAAGCATTTTTTAGTCACAGGGTGGATACTTAAAGGGCAAAGAGGGTGTGATGACTGTAAAAACAACATTTCAGTCCTATGACTAAGCAAATACTCCCATTTAAAGGTGCCACCACACCCAAATGTCAAAACGTTCTGCTGTGAAACAGTTCCAATTCTAGGTGCTGAAGTATGGATTTGAAAGAAACACTAAAAACCCATTTTTTCTGATTCAAATGGGTGACTCTGAGTTTTTAATGCAGGCTGAACATGAAACCAGTCTCCTACATCTATCTCCTGCATTAGCTTCTGATAGAAAATAGATGGTGAAACTCTAGAATGATAAAATCCTGACAGATCTTCGTCACACTGTCACTTAACATTCATGGACTCACCCATTTTTCCTCACAACGGGGAATGCTGTTGTTGGTTTAGCGTCCAGGAAACAGCAGAGAACGTCTGGGCTAGTGGAAGCTAAATGTTAGCATTAGCAACTCCACATGGTAAAAATGGTAAATGGCCTGTATTTGATATAGCGCCTTCTAGAGTCATGGAACCCCCCAAGGCACTTTACAACACAATCAGTCATTCACCCATTCACACACACATTCACACACTGGTGGGGATGAGCTACGATGTAACCACAGCTGCCATGGGGCGCACTGACAGAGGCGAGGCTGCCGAGCACTGGCGTCACCGGTCCCTCCGACCACCACCAGTAGGCAAGGTGGGTTAAGTGTCTTGCCCAAGGACACAACGACAGTGACCGACTGAGCGGAGCTCGAACCTGCAACCTTCCGATTACGGGGCGAGCACTTAACTCCTGTGCCACCGTCGCCCAGGACATGGCAGAACTTCTTCAAGTTTGTGTTGTTTGTGGAGATAAAAAAATCAACGTTGCAAGTCAGTGGTAGAGTCACGCTGCTGTTATCCAATCCAAGGTGAGATGTCCAAATATCAAGAAATAAGACTCCACATCCTGCTGTCTGAAGCTCAGCTGTGATGTGGCTCACTTCTAGTTCCTGGAGGTGATGCCCCCCCCCCCCCCAGTATGACCTTCAAGGCATTCATTCCTACTAGAGACCACTGCAAATGTATTGAGTAAACAAGTATTCCACTCCTTTACAACCAAATGAAAACAATACCAACCATAATAATTAGATATGTGTGTATCGTTATGGAAATAAACATGCTGACTGATAAAGAGACCATATGATCTCATTACAGCTATTCACTCAGCCCGCTGCCTTTGTGCTAACCCCATGTTAGAATGTATTTCCCCAGGTTTACATTGGGGCCATTGTGCCCAATGGAGCTGCGGAGAAGGACGGACGTCTTAGGGCGGGAGACGAGCTTATTGGCATTGATGGTGTGATGGTCAAAGGTCGTTCTCACAAGCAGGTCTTGGACCTGATGACCAATGCTGCCCGTAATGGTCAAGTCATGTTGACTGTTCGTCGGAAGATCGCCTACAGAGGTGAGTAACAAGACAAACACTCCTTGGCACTTAGTTTCTGGTGTTAGATAAAGCCTAGGGCTTGAATGATTTTTAAGTGTATTTTACTCTTTGGGGAAAGTCCAGAACTTTCTGGTCAGTTTTTTCGATGAGTTTGAGTAGTTCCTTTTCTACCAACACCGCACTACTAGACCTCAATTAGTCATTTAACAGTTTGTTGTTTCTGTTCATTTGTCTTTGAGTAAACCAATAATCATAATAATTCTTCTGAAAGGGAAACCTCAAAAATAATCAAGTGCTGATATTATTACACAAAACACAAAGAAATGTGTATCCTTTTTAATCAGATGCAGTGGATGAAGATGTTCAAGAGATGGCTCCTGTGCTGGTGAACGGTTCTCCGAAGCTACCTCGCCTGCCGATGCCCAGCGCACTAGACCATGAGTCTTTTGACATCACGCTTCACCGCAGGGAGAATGAAGGCTTTGGTTTTGTTATCCTCACGTCCAAGAGCAAACCACCATATGGAGGTGAGAATTAAATATCTATGTGCAGTGTTGTTTCCACCATAAGAGTTTGAAAGGGACTCGGTTCTCTCAAACGTTCTGTCTCCAAACAAATTCGGCCCTTTCAGGACTTTGTGATGTCAGCTTATTGCAACCATTTCGGCAGTGAGTGATGTCACTGATTCGCATCAAAGGGCATCTATAGACATCAATAACATTAAATAAGTTTTATTCTCTCAAAGTACACTGTAATTTAATCCATTTGGGGTGTGTGGAGAGCGGCTGGATGATGTAAAGTGACGTTCAGTGGCCAGAAGAGGCGCCGTTTTTATGCCGCCCTGTGGGAGGCCATAAAGTCACATTGTGGGGGGTTTAGAAATGACACTTTACAATACGGGTGCTTTTATGAATGTTACTTAGTGCAGCATTAGGCATGAACTTATCCTCAAATCCAAACCTTCCACCTGTCCGCTCGATCCACTCCCTACAGTTCTTGTAAAAAACCTGCCTCTCTTCTCTCTCTCCTCCCATAACCAATATTATTCATCGCTCCCTAAGCTCTAGAATTGTCCCTCCAACCTTCAAAACTGCAATAGTTACACCTCTTCTGAAGAAACCTGGCCTAGACCCCACAAATCTCAATAACCTACTTTCTATTTCAATCTACCCTTCATCTCCAAAGTTCTTGAAAAATATGTTGCCTCTCAACTTCACAACCACCTCATCACCAATAATATCTACGATCAGTTTCAATCTGGCTTCCATTCTCCACAGCACTGAAACAGCTGGAAAGCTAAACCACCCCCAGTCACTAGCTGGCAGCAATGCTCAGACTTTTTGACTTGCTGCCTATTTAACCCTGCCTGTATGTTCCCTAAGAGGGACATGTTGGAAAATAATTGAAAAACACTGCACTAGTTCATGAGTTCTTGAAATGGCTTTGCACAGTGCTCCTTTTTGGGCCGGCATTGTAAATTGGAGACATGAGCAAGCTGCTTTGGTCCAGTTAACCCAAAAGTTCCAATAGTGGAACTATATCTGCCTGATATAATCCATTAACACAGGAATTCATGGTGAACACAAATGCTTCTGCATTTTGTGCTAAAGCAAGATAAATGTCATATTGATTATTCTAGCAGCATTTTAACGCCTCATTACTTCTCTTATCTTCCACTTGAGTCATCCCTCACAAAATCGGCCGCATCATTGAAGGTAGTCCCACTGACCGCTGTGGCTTGCTGCACGTTGGAGATCGTATCTCTGCAGTCAATGGCCGCTCCATCATTGAGCTCTCCCACAACGACATTGTTCAGCTCATCAAGGAAGCAGGCACTGTCGTCACCCTCACCGTGGTTCCTGAGGACGGTGAGCGCACAGAGTCATTACTTAAACTGTTACTGCATCCCATAATCACCTCAGCTTAAAACACTTTTAATCTGCAAATGAATTAGTTTTGCATTTTTAGACGAGAACCAAAGCTGTCTGGATGTTTTAGCATCTTTAATACAAGTTTATTTTTAAGCACATGAATGTAGAATTCATGTTTTTCTTTATTAGAATAAAAGCAAAATTCCAAAATACAAAATAGAAAATAAGATAATGCTTTGTCAGTGTAATGCCAGCATCTATATCTTTATTTTTAACCCTCCCACTGTCCTAATGGGTGTGACCCCGCGAGAAAAGTTGACCATTGAGCAGGGTTGATGGTTTATCCCTTGGGTCCACGTGGCAGGGGTGAGGAGTGAGCACCACCTCACCCCTGCCACGTGGACCTCAATGGATAAACCATCAATCCTGCTCGATAGTCAATTTTCCTCGTGGGGCCACACCCATTAGGACAGTGGGATGGTTAAAAAGTGAGGGTGGATATGCAAAGCAAATCAATTCATTTTCACATGATGTGAATTAGAAATGGCTATTTTTGTGAACAAGTACATGCTCATTTTTAATTTAATGGCAGCTATGTGTTTACTTTTAAAAGTTAACACAGCTGTTACTCCATTGGATCATCTTTTCTTTTAACATCTTTGGGAACAGAGACCAGCTCATGTAGAAACAAACAGAGCTGCTCAACAGTTGTAGGTGTTGTTTGTTTTATCATGAGCTGAATGTTTTAACCCTCCCAGTGGCCTAGTGGTAGAGCGTCCACCCTGGGACTGGGAGATTGGGGTTCAAATCCAGTTGAGTCAGACAAAAGACTTTAAAATTGGGACCCAATGCCTCCCTGTTTGACACTCAGCTTTACAGGGTTGGATTGGGGAGTTAAACTAACGAATAGTTCCCGAGCGCAGCCACTGCTGCAGCTCACTGCTGCAGCTCACTGCCAGGGGTGGACTGGGATGAAAATTAGGCCCTGGCATTTTTATGAGCAGTTGCCCTCCACGGTGGGGGTGCTGGTGCTTGCGGGGGTCGGCCAAAGCTGGGCCAGCAACCCACTTGGGTAAGCAGCCCACTGGGACAGTGCCAGAATGCCTGAATGGCCAGTCCACCATCACTGCTCCCTACGGGAATTGGTCACATGCAGACATGCAATTTCACCAGTGTGTGATGAACTTTCAGGTGGCGAAGATGTTCGACCGCTTTAATGCCTAAGGATTTTTCCGTTTTTACCAAAGTTAATCAGTTTGCACCAATCATTCATATCATTACAAACACAAGGTTTCAAACTGCATGTCTGTTAGTAGGACCTGATGGACGCTCTGCCTTATTTTCCTTGGCTCAGGTGAAGCATTAATTCAGTTGAAGTTTCATATTTTAATATTGTTGGCCACAGAATGGTTTTCCTTCGGTCCAAAAATGTAAAAAAAGTCTTTAAAACATATTCTTATTTATACTTGTATTTATTTTTTCATATATTTTTCTTTAATCCGATGCCACCCGAGGGCTGAAACACCACAGTCACTAAGTACTGATTTTCAGCGTAATCCCTTCCCTGCAGAGACGTACAGTATCCTTTCTTTTGAAATGATTTACCAATATTTTCCTCTGTAGATGACAAAACCCGTAAATAACCATATTTACTTTTAACGGATAACGAGCCTTGTAGATTTTCTTTAAATCTCAAATGGTGAGATTCTGTTTGCAAGTGTAATCTTAATTTATATCTGCGGCTGATGTGTAATTAGAAATAAACTTGTATAAGTAAATCTCTTTCATTTTCAGATAAGTTGGTAAAATGCAGGTTTTCAACTATTTGGTGGTGAAGCATGTGTACAACTTTAGTGGAAAATACATATAAAAATAGAATGAATGTGAAACATGATGTAAAATGATTCTATATAAGATATTTTGCTTTCTTTTGTAACTTCCTGCACTGATCTGTGTGATTTCATGTTGTATTCTAGAATACAAGGGTCCTCCATCTGGAGCAAGTTCAGCTAAACAGAGTCCAGCTCTTCAACACAGAGCTATGAGTCAAAGGTCACCTTTTCAAGATGAACGGTAAAAATCTGGGAAACAAAAATGCTCCAAACTGATAAAATCAAACCAGCATTAGTTCATATACGCTGAGACAGACACCATGCTCTGGAGATATTCTGTACGACACCAAAAACTTTATTGCAATCATTTTCTTTTCTGTATTTTATCATAAAAATCACATTACAGGTTCTTTAATGCAATTAATGTTAAAAAAATAAATAACATCAGAATGCTGGAAAGAACAAATACTCATAAAACCAGCAGAAATAGTGTTTGTATGAGTAGATTGATATTTAGACTAACATTTAGACCCAAATTGAATTCATCCATCCATCCATTTTCCTTTGCTTATGTGTGGCAGCATCTAGAAATCCTGTCTATAAAGGTTATGAACAGAATCGACGACAAAGGGCAGCCTTGGCAGAGTCCAACTCTTACCTGGAACCACCTTGATTTACTGACAGCAATTGGGACCAAGCTCTGGCAACGGTCATCAGAGACCTAATAGCCAGTATCAAGGGGCCTGGTACCTCATTCACCTGGAGAACCCCCCACAGGGGTCCCTGAGGGATGTGTTTGAATTCCTTCTCCAAATCCACAAAACACATGTAGATTGGTTGGGCGAACTCCCACCCATCCTCTAAGACCCTGCTAAGGGTATAGAGCTGGTCCAGTGTTCCACGGCCAGGATGAAAACCACATTGTTCCTCCTGAATCCAAGGTTCGACAATCCGATGGACTCTCGTCTCCACAACCCCTGAATAGACCTTACCAGGGAGGCTCAGGAGAGTGATTCCCCTGTAGTTGGAACACACCCTGCAGTCCACCGTTTTAAAAATGGGGCCCACCACCCCAGTCTGCCAGTCCAGTGGAACTGCCCCGGTGTTCAAGTAATATTGCAGAGCTGCATCATCCAACACAACCCCACAACATCCAGAGAACTATGAGCGGATCTCATCCACCCCCGGAGACTTGTCACCGAGGAGATTTTTGACCACCTCAGTGACCTTAGCACCAGAGATTGGGGAAACCAACCCAAAGTCCCCGGACTTTGCTTCCTCACTGGAAGACGTGCTGGTTGGAAGAGGTCTTTAAAGTACTCCACCCACCGATCCACAACGTCCCAAGTCATTGGTACCACACTGCTTTCCTTTCTGAGAGGCCGAATGGTGGACCAGAATCTCCTCGAAGCCATACAGAAGTCTTTCTCTATGGTCTCACCAAACTCCTTCCACGCCCATGTTTTTGCCTCTGTGACCACCATTGCTGTGTTCCTCTCTGACTGATGGTAACTATCAGCTGCCTCTGCCCCAATAGGTCTTTTTCAGATGGACATCCCTAATCAGCATCCATAACCTTCCACCTGCGGGTTGGGGTCACCCTGCGGCCACAGCTCCAGTTAGCCACCTAAACAATGGAGGCACAAAACGTAGCCCACTCAGACTCAATATCCTCCGCCTACCCTGGAACGCTTTCAACGTTCTGTTGGAGGTGGGAATTGAAGCTCCTTCTGACAGGAGACTCCGCTAAACGTTCCTAGCAGATCCTCACAATAAGTTTGGGCCTTTCAGGTCTGACTGGCATCCTCTCTCACCATCAAAGCCAATTCACCACCAGGTAATGGTCAGTTGGCAGCTCCGCCCCTCTCTTTACCCAAGTGTCCCAAGACCTGCGGCCGCATGAGAAAACAACAGAGTCAATAGAGCTGTGGCCAAAGGTATCCTGGTGCCAAGAGCACATAGGACACCTTTACGCCTGAACATTATAGACAATCCATGACGAGCACAGAAGTCCCAATAACAAATTGAATTCATATGGCGATTAATAACACAAACGATAAAAAAAAATAACAATATGCCTATTATTACTATAGGTATATATTATTTCCTAATGCAACATATTACCGTATTTGAAATGTTTTGATTTACATTTTCTGTAGCTGCAGATTTCAGTTTCCTTCAAATGTTCCATGATAAATCTGCTTGCTTCTTGTTGTAGTTTGAACCTGGACCTGGAGGAGAAACGAGACGGTTCTAACTGGTCCGAACAGAAAACGCTTCCACTCGGTGAGCCTGGAACACTGTGTGTGACAGGACCCAACCAGGTAGGGATAATCCTCCAATCACTTTATCTGGTGTTCAAATCCTTACCTTTAATTTAAATTTCACTTTGAGCAGGATAAATATGGAAAGAACTGTTTTTACGCTAATAAAAAAAAACATCCAAGTTATTGTTTAGATAGTTTACAATTTAAGATGCATTTAAGCTTGTTGACGTAATTTAATACAACTTTCATTCATGCAAAATCAATTCAAATTCAACGGAAAGTAACAAGGCTCCTTTGAGCCTATAGCAGTTTTGGTTTTTAAAGTTGGAAATTTTTTCCATTGTTGCAGTATGTGCAAATGTTTAAGCAATGCTAATTTCAACTAACTGTATAAGTTATAAGGTATTTCTTGTTCCTCCAACAAGCCACAACATCTTTTTGTTTTACTCTAATATCGTTTAAAGAAGGTGAGAGAGTGACGTTGTGCTAACAATGCTAACAGTGAATTAGAAACAAATACTCAATCCCAAAAATATCTCAAGATACTTTTTCAATTATCAACAACTTGATATTACAGTGAAATTTATTTTTCTATACCAACTTACTTAGAGGGAGTGAGAAAGTTGTCCTGTGTGTTTGGAAAATGTGCTGTAGTAACCACATTTGATAACAGGATGTTCTTCTTACTGATTTTTTACTTTATGCGCCTTTAAAACATGCAAATTAACTTGTTAAAAAAATGTGCACAAAATGTCACAAGTACACAACAGTTTCCTCACATTTTAGAAGGAAATTGTCATCTCAGCATGTTTTTAAACAAAGCTTCTTCGATTGATGGATAAATCCGACATTCTCACTGAACCCAAAATCTTTCAGTGTCACATACACACACTGTGTTTAAAATGTTTTAGAAATCTCACGAATAGCTTCGTGTTTTCATGTTCATGATAAGAATGAATTTGGGCTGCGTCTGCATGAATGTCACTGTGTACTGAGGGGACTGTTTTCTTTGTGAAGGGTTGTCTGACTGTGGAGCTAGAGAGAAGTCCGGTGGGCTTCGGTTTTAGTCTGCGTGGCGGCACCGAATACAACATGGGCCTCTACATACTGAGACTTGCAGATAACAGACCAGCGCAACTCGATGGAAGGATCCATGTGAGCAACTGTTATGATTTAAACATTTATCCCGCAGCTCGTATAGATGTGAAATAGATTTTTGCCTCATATAAATTCCACTTACACCTTTATCCTGTTACATGAGCTGTTTTTAGTTCAATCAGCCTCTAGAGGGCGTAACAGTGTTTCACACTCTCAGTTGGATGAAGAAAATGACTCAGGGATGATTTTGACTCATTGAAAATAATGATGTCTCTTTTCATCAGTCGATGTGGTCCTCTGAGAAGATCCTGTTTCACCATTTAAGTCATTTACAGGGGATTGACAATTAAATATTTTCTCTGTGTGAGTTACCAGATTTTAAATTTCCCCCTTGAGTTGGAAGTTTCTTATCATCCCTGTTCGGATGAGAACAGAGACTCCCAGCAACGAGAGAAGCTCCTTGTCTGAATCAATCCTGCCAGACAGTGATCTTTGGGCTTGACTTTGCCTACCCAAGGATGATGGGGAGCGTTAACACTGATTAGAGCTCAACACTCTGATGTGTTTACAAGCTTTATCGTGAGTTATTTGGCAAAGCGCAGTCCCTGTAGGGGGTTATAAAGCTGTATTTGAATGCAGCATTAGATTTAGATCCTTTGAGTTTAGGTTTGTTTCAGAGCACACATGTGCACTCCGGAGTATGTTAGTTGTGTGTTTTCTTCTGTGTCGCTGACAGGTTGGAGATGAGATAGTAGAGATTAATGGGGAGCCGGCTCGTGGCATTTCTCATACACGGGCAATTGAACTGATTCAAGCTGGAGGAAGCAAAGTGGTACTGCTGCTGAGACCTGGAGCAGGTCTGGCCCAGGATGGAAGTGAGTTATACACACCGGAATGTTCCAGCTGGATTAACTTTGTGCCTCAGAAAGATTCCCTTTTGGGAAGGTTTTAATCATGTTGGGCATGCTGCATGGACAAACTGTGCAGTTGGAAAGAAAAGTAATTAATAAAGCTGAATATATCAAAGCTTTACCTTTAAAAATTTAGCTACATAAAGTTTGATTAACTGGTTGGAAAAGCTACAGTTTCTGAATCTGAGCAGCTCAAACCAGTTGGTTGATTTCATCATAAATAAAAAAATTGTGCAGAAATGAAAAACCTGAAAGCTGTCTGCTCTTAGACCTTCAACTCAAGCAGAACTTAACACTTTGACTTTTCATATTGTGTTGTTTTTGGTAAATGACTTTCCCAGCCTCATTGTTAATCCTATTCACTGTGCTGTGAAAAAGTGCTGACCCTTTTACAAAAGTCCTCTGATGCTTCAGACCAGCAAACACTTTCCTCCATCAAAGATGACCAAAAACAAAAATGTGGTTTTCAAAAGAGGATGTCATTATTAAAATAATCTAAAATAACCTGACCCTGTGAAAAAATCATTGTTCCCCCTTTTTTTTACCTTCTCAGTGGCCTAGTAATAGAGTGTCAGCCCTGAGACTGGGAGATCAAGGTTCAAATCCGGGTCGTGTCATACCAAAGACTTTAAAAATGGGACCCAATGCCTCCCTGCTTGACACTCAGCTTTAAGGGGTTGGATTGGGGGGTTAGAGCACCAAATGGTTCCCGAGCGCAGCCACTGCTGCTGCTCACGCCCCCCACAGGGATGGGTCAGATGCAGGGATGTTATTTCACCAGTGTGTGATGACGACTAATGCAACTTTAGCTTTAAATTATGATATATTTCAGATGTTGAGTTTCATTTCAATAGCAAAACTCAGATGGGATTACTGCCAGACTTGTAGAATTAATAAATCGCTGCAGTAGATCCTCTCTAGTTCTAGAAGTGGATCCTTGTGCTTTTTGCTTTCTCTATTGTTGTTAACATTCTCCCACACCTCTCTTCCTTCCTCTCACATCCATCTGTGTGTTCATTGGGACTCAAATAAAAAGCAATTCTAATACATTTCATTCTAAAAGTATATCAAGTGGAGAATTATAGCGAAAGCTGTAATGCTACAATTGTCTAATTAAACCTTTAAGGCTTGTTTATGGCACTCGGAAACAGTACTGATTATTTCTCTGCCAGACGGGATAAACATAGGGAAAAAGAAGATTAAGATCAGAGATCATGGTCCATGGGAACATTCCAAGGAGAACATACGTACTGACCAAAGAGACTCCTGTCACATTTCTCCAAAAACATCATGATGACTTTGGAGACATTTGACAACATTCAATGGAGGGGTGAGACAAACGTGTAGGTTTAGAAGGTTTGAATGGAAGGTCACATCTGGCGTAAAACTAGGCTAGTTCATACTTCTCTAGCTGCAGAGACACACAACACCATTATTCGTTGTTGCAAGGGCTCTCCAAAAGGCTTGCAAGATTGAATGGAGTAGCACGCAGGTTTCGGGGGCCACAAAGAGGGGACATGCGGGCCGCCTATTGAGGACCACTGCACTAGAGGCTGTACTGTAGGATACCTCAGAAAAGCACTATACGCCCTCTGCTGTCCTGGTGGGGAGTTGCTTCACAAGACTGACACACTAAGAAAAAAGTATAAAAGGAAAACGTCTCCGTCAATAAATGTGTGTGAGTGCAAGCTTCTTGATAGAGAAGTTTGAACTAGGCTTAAGACTGTGTTTCATGAGAGACAACAGTTAAACACAGCGGTGGTGTCAGTGTGATCATCTGGGACCCCAACACATTCTCACTCCCAGCACGTCAAAAACAAATGCTTGGTCAGTCACCCTCTGCCTCAGACCCCTGATGCCAAAAATGCCCTTTTTCGTTACTTATGTGCGAAAAGTTTTTTTTTCCCCTTTTCTAACTGCAGATCCCAATGCAGCGTAAAACTGATGTGATGGGATGTCCACTGATGCGGCACCGAACCACCTCATTTAACCGTACCTAAACCTTAACGTTTTGCTATTTATAACCTTCCCCTCACCCTCACCCTAACCTTAACCCTGTTGCTACCTAAAACGTTACTCTCACTGTGATCAAGCGTCTGTTTCTCATGCATTCTGACTGTGAATTTTTGTATTTGCCACCCAAGAGGAACGTTAGAACATACCATCTGGCGAGGGGGAGATTATAAATACCCTCTACTTTTAACCTCCACCGTGCTAGTTGAAACCTCCCCCTCGCGTTGGCTCGGTCCAAACCGGACCAATGACGAGGCGGCTCCCGCCGTTCGCTTCATAGAGCCGGATTTTAGAGCGGCCGACACATCACTAACGTGTTCACTAGCAAGATGGTTAAGGTTAGGATAGGGGTGAGGGGAAGGTTAAATAAGAGGATAAGGTTAAATAAGAGGATAAGGTTTAGGTGAGGTACAATGAGCTTGTTTGGTGCCCTGGCTGCGGACATCCCATCGCATCAGTGTAACGCTGCATTGGGATGGAACGGTAGCGGATATCCCATCACGTCAGTTTTACTCTGCATTGGGATCTGCAGACAGAAAATGGAAAAAACCCTTTTCGCACATAAGTAATGAAAAAGAGCACTTTTGGCGTCAGAGGTCTGAGGCGGAGGGTGGCTGACCAAGCGTTTGTTTTTGACGCGCTGGGAGCGAGAATGTGTTGGGGACCCAGACCACATGGAGCCATCCAATTTTTTTTCCTGGAAAGTTCTCACAATGTAGCTGAATTCAAACAGTTCTGCAACAAACTGCGGGATAAATTTCCTCCTTCACTATGTGCTTCATCGCAGTCTCAACCAGTCAGGTGTCATTATTACAGGCTGATCTAGGTAGTGTTTCCCCCAATACATGAAATTATTAGTTAGAAAACAGCATTTATTATGCTAGTTATCTATCTGTCTGATAGTAAAAATTGTAATGTAGAAAAACTGAAGTGTGAACAGAAGACAAGGGGATGAATATTTTTTCACAGCACTGAACTTACTGGTTTCATCCTTTTTTTGTAAAATTGTTTCCATGAAAAAGAAGTTGCTTTTGACATGTTAGTTTTTAGTCAAAAATACTTTTATGAGGTGACGATTTCAAGCTTACTAATAAAAACTATAGGCTTTATTAGAATTGAAAGTCCTGGAGCACCAGCGACGTTTTCATAAACACTTTTGGTCAAATAAACTTACCAGACCTGTGTTAAACTTGTTCAGTTAATCTTTTACAAGGAAAGAAAACACCAGTTAACTGCATGTGTAAATCATTAATCTTTATAACGTTTACCCGGGGTTAATGACAGTCTTCGTGTGTGAATGTATGTTTTGTTTCCTGTGTTCTTATTATTTGTAATCTTTTATTGCCCCAAATGCAGGTAATACCGCTTCCTCAACTGCGTGCTATTACACTGAGCACCAACACTAACATCATCCCTGCTTTTGCTGGTCTCTTCTCTTTAACCTTGGTAATTCTTTCCTCACTCACATACTTTCCCCTCACTGATATTAACATCTATAATAATACAATCTAATTTACTCCCTTCACATTCTAAAATTAGCCTTTAAGGGGATATTCCATTTTTAAGTGAAATTTAGTCTGTTGCCAAATCCACCAGCCTTTGATAAGTGGGAAATAGAACTTTGTAACCAGCCCGGTCATTCTCCTGATCTGGTAGTATTGCATTATCTTTAGCTTAGCATAAACAATGTAAGTGAATGGTAACAGCGAGCCTTTACTGTGAAAAAGTCATTAAAGTCACTCAATAATGATCCAGATTTTTTCTTTTTGACCTCAATAATCACATCAGCCGCAAATGACAAGTAACACAAAGGAAACTCTGAAACAGATTTAGACTTGGGACTACATTATGACAAAGCACTGCTGCAAGCCCTGAGGACATGACGCAGCGACCCCAAGACACCTATATTGTCTGTCATCTTCTCTGCCATTTTTAGTGCAACTTACTCTGCTGTACCTTCAAAAAACTGTTCCGGGCATAAGCCTAGAAGCCACGCCCTTGTGTTTACAGGAGTAAGTGTCTTTTTAGGCCACTGTGTCACGTCCTTGCACCTTGCAGTGGCTGCTTGGATCGGGGCTTTGTCGTAATGCAGTCCCAAATCTATATCTACTACTGCAATTACTTCGTGTTATCTAATAATGAGGTCACCAAGAAAAATTAGGAATGTTATTGAGTCCTTTTCATGACTTTTTCACACCAAATGCTAGCTGTTACCATTCACTTACATTATTTATGCTAAGCTAAAGCTAATGGAATACTGCCAGATTAGAATAATGACTGGGCTGGTTATAAAATTATTTTTCCCACTACCCACAAACTCTGGGTAACATGGAAACAGAATGAATCTCACTTAGAGGTGGAACTTCCCTCTAATGTGGAAGTTTTTTTGTATTCAAGTAAAAAAAAAATTCACTTCTCTTACAGATCAACTTCATCAACAACTCATGCCACCCACAAGTTATTCCAGAGAGTTTTTTTTCTCTGACTCAACACCCCAGACCTCACCACTTCCCACAGGGGCTTCCGTTTTTCTTTCCCCTACCTTCTCCAGGAGGCTGAAACATGTTCACAGCTGGAGCGCCAATTCCCAGCAAGGCCCTGAGCCCCGCCACAGCAGGGGCTTAGGCTCAGTGGAGGAGAGTGATGAGTGGGCAGAACAGAAGGTTGAAAGGCTTTCTCCTCTCTCCTATGATCAAACGAAGGTTTACAAGAGAACCCTGTCCACAAAAGACTCCAGAGAGCTAAGCAGCCCAAAGAAAACGGGGGAGACATTTCCTAAAGCCAAAGAGCAACATCACAGTCCCAAACAGGCTGAGAGTCAGGCACAAGGTGCAACGCTGAGCAGAAGCAGAATGGCTTCGAATGCAAAAACACAAATGTTAAGATCGGAGAAGCCTCAAACTGGACCGCAAGTGGAGCTGCAGCGCACAGAGCACCAACCAGTCTGTCACAGGAGATTAAAGGATTCCTCCAGCAGAGCGACTTTAGGAAATGAACTTAAAAATGGTGACAGAGGAAATGTTCAGACCAGAAGATACACAATAGGAAGTGGAGAAAGGCCTTCTCTTGATAAAGAAAGCTTTAAACGGAGAGTAGCGGGAGAAGCTCATCCCCATAGGACACCTGTCATGAGACAGAGCGACAAAAGTAGACACAAAAACTCAGAGATCAGAGATGCTGAAGGCAAACGCAAGCCCGCGGAAAACCAGGATACAAGTAAAAGCACTAGCAGCAAAAGAGATTCATTATCATTCTTGAAAGATTTATGGAGCAAGAAAGATTCTGTGGTTACACCTAAAGAGGCAAAAGGAAGAGAAAGAACATCCATCTCCAAAGAAGACTTTGTGGCCTCAACAAACAGTATTCCAGGGTCTCTCCAGACTACAAAAGGGCCTGCCAGCCCTCGTCCTTGGAAAGTACCCAGCTCTGCCAAAATCCTAACCGAAGACGAAGTGTTTCGTGACCCTTTGTGATAGAGCATTGAATCGCCTGGAGCTAAACTGTGCTATGAAGTGTTTCATGATATCATTTGTGGATTCTTTGTCAGAGTTCTTCCTTAAAGAAAAAGACACGAGCAACATGTCGGTCCTTTTCGTTACCTTTAGACCATGGACCGATTTATATTTTGGGAGTTCTGTAAAATCACATGTAGCACTCCCCTCTGCCTTGTCCGCTGCTTCATTATCTTTATTACAGGATTTCAGCACACGCGGCACGCCCGGGGCCTTGTCAGACAAGACATTTTTTAAATGTGAAAATGTGCCAATCCTGGGAGTCTCCTGTGGAACAATGACTACCAACAGCGCTTCACCAATTACAATGCAATGACCCATATGCAAAGAAAGAGAAGGGCCCTGCCTTTGGTTTGTAGTGAACACCCAAACGTGACTCATAGGGTTTCAGTTTTGCCTCAAACTCATTGTAAACAAACTGGACTTGTTTTTTGGTTTTTCTTTTCTTAAAGATTTGCTCAACTGCATGCAGTTTGTACTTTCTGTTTTGCTGCATGTGTGCTTCATGGAGGATGAATCACTTTCTTGTTTATTATTCTCATTCCTAACACCAGGCAGAATTCAAACCCAATCAAGCAAGTGTTTACTTTAACAGACACTCCAGACTGTTCAATGGGTCTAGTCATGGCACTGCTTCATTCAAACAGTTTTGTTTAAAAAGACCAGAAACTTGTGGTTTGATATCTTGTTTACCATGTGTATAATGATAAAAAATATAAACGGTGTGTAATTTATTGAGGTCATAGATGATACTACTGTATATGTAGCTGTACCAAACCATTCCTCATTTTGATATAGACTTTTAAAAATGACCCGTGTTATTTGAGCTTTCACCATATTCCCAGTGAATTTCAGTGGTAGGAATTACCATGGATCTTTCATAATAGTTCATCAAATGTATAGAATTAACATTCAGACTGCTGTACCAAATGTTTGCAATCACTCAAAATGTGTCTCATTGTGAAATATAAAATATAGAAATATATGTATATTTGAATGTGTCATAAAGTACAAAGGATAACTACTGAATTCCATTGCACTGCGTCAGCCCTTGTAGCATAATAGTTGTAATTAGTTTGTGGAGTTCACGTCGTACCATTTCATTGTTGCTGACAATGTGCTGGTTTTGTCATTACTTTGCAAAAATCTTTCATGTTTTCTAAAAGGTTCAAATCTAAAGTGCGAAACGATAGTTTATGTAAAGTTTATTAATTCTGAGTCATGTCCTTGCTTATTTTATATCTGACTACTGAGAAAAGAAAGATGAATATTTAATATCTTCTTTATGTATTCGTCCATCCTGCTGTGTGAGGTTGTACGCTAAGCTAGCGTAACGGAATGAAGTATGATGGAGGCCAGAGTGATTTAAAGGTTTACGTTGCTGGTGAAGCTGTTGACAGGGTTTTTAGTATGTTAAAGGTGCAATATGTAAAATTTGACTGTGAAATAATCACAAAACTGTCTAATGTCTCAATCAGGTTGGAAGAAAGGTTACATTGAAACGGATTGCCTTCTCAGCTGGCGGGATGTCAGTTTTTCTCTTAAAAAAACTAAAGAGGGACGTAGCTACTGTTTTCAATCTGTGAGCCTGTTAGCTTGCTGAGTCATTTGTAATTCAACACCTGCAGGTAAAAAGCTCCAGAGCTGTTTAAAGATCCTAACCCAGTAAACAGGAGTGACCCAGAAGTTACGTCTTGTACCCCTAGGAAGCCACGGCAACTTTTATTTTTACTCTAATATTGGGTGAAGATGGCTAGATGCTAATGTTGAGCTAACAATGCTGATGGTGAATTAGAAGCAAATAGATGGCTCTAAACATATCTAAAGCAACTCTTTCTATCACAAACAACTTAATATTACAGTGAAATGTGTGAAGTGAAAAATTAGCCAATCGAGGTGTACTTCCTTTAATGAGTCGTTCAGATCTATAACAGCAAGCAAACAGCAAGATGGCAAACAACCACACTTTGTCTTAATGCTGGTGCCATATTACCATAAGAAGTGTAGTAAGTGCTTCCTACCGTAAAACACCCAAGAGTGTTAGCACCAGATGTGACAATGCATTTATCTGCTTATCCACTTGCTGTGAATGACTCATCTTCTGACTTCTAGAATCTTCTGCCGTTGATCCATAACTGGAAACAGCCATGAAACTCGCGGAACGGCAGTGAGGAAGTAACTTTTCATTTATAAAAATGCAGTACCCAAATTTGACCATATTTCATCTTTAACTTCTCAAAGGCAGGCAGCTACAGGACAAATGCTTCTGAATGTGTTACGTGTAAAAATGGGAAAGTAAAGCAGTAAAGTTGGAGAAAGTGAGAAATACTCAGCATAAGGAAATACTCAGATGAGCTCAGGGAACACAGTATCTGTAGCAAATATGTGATGATGTTACTAGCAGCCAAATGGGGGTTAAAGGTTTGATTGCATGAAGCTGTTTTTGATTTGCAGGTCTGAGTCGTACCATGAGCCAGTTGGAGCTCAGGTTTTGTGCAATAGTTTGGTTGGTTTGAGTACCAGGTACCGGCTGTTCACTCTGGCCCCAAATAGGAAACCTTCCTTTTTCGTTGTATTTCCCTTCCTGTGTTTTATTTCTGTTTGCTTTGGTTTGAACCATTTTATCTTTGCATCATACTGTGGCCTTGCATTGCTTCAATAGAAAAATATTCCCTGTGGTTTCTTCTACATCCTGTCCGAACATTAGATGTAAATGTTTGTACATTGTACAGCACCTTTATAAATACTTGCAGAGTGCTCTTTTGGGGGAAAAAGTAGAGGTATATTAAATTACTCTATTATTTTTTTATGTAATAAAAAAAGAGTAAATATTTAAAATGGATTAAAAGGGGTCGTCGATGACCTTGACATAGTATTCTGTTCATGCACTAAAATAAAATTTTGCTGAAAATACTTTGTGGTTTTCTTGTTCTGCAGCATCCGAGTGCTTTGTAACGGGGTTTCATAAAACAACATTAAATATATAAATACAGACTTTCAAATTTCATAAGATCTATTAAAAAAAGGCACTTAGCTTCTAAAATTGAGTTGGGGAACTAATAACACGGTAGAGATATATTTTATCTCTCATAGCTTAGCTGCAAACCAAATTATTTATATCCAGAACTCACCTCTGAAGATACGGAGATTCTGATTCATCATCTCATATGCACACACAGTTTCCAGACATTTCCCATTTGCCTAGTCTTAATTGTTTGTAAAATAAATTCTTATTTTGCTTGCAAACTTGACTGTTTCCTGAATCATAAGCAAAGTGTGACGATCCCTTAATAATTAAAAGAATCCTAGAACCTTCTAATTAATCATCCTAAGACCAAGCAAGGTGATATTCTATAATAATAGAGTACTACAGCTATTAGTCACAAAATAATGAGAAAAGAAATAGATAGCTCTTAAGCAGTTTATTTAATCCAATTTACCCTCTATTGGCTTCATTACAAAGTAAAATAGGGATAAACAAAGACCATGCAATAAGAAAAAAATCATGTGACACATTAAAAGGAATAACAAATCTAAATGTCACAACTCATGAAAACAATAAAGCACTGCAACATGTAATAACCCAAAAACTCGCAATAAAAAACTAAAGAAGATGAGTAAAACAACTAAGAAGTTAAATAGATCTAACACGCTGCCTCAAGTTAGCTTTAAAACTCCAGACAGATGATTGTCTGATATCTTTATTGGCTGCATTGGACACTGTCAACCATGGCTTCCTTTTGTCCATACTCTCTAAATGATAAATAAATGATAAATGAGCTGCGCTTGTATAGCGCCTTTCAGAGTCTGAGGACTCCAAAGCGCTTTACACTACAGTGTATCATTCATCCAGTCACACACACATTCACACACTGATGGTGATGAGCTACGATGTGGCCACAGTTGCCCTGGGACACACTGACAGAGGCGAGGCTGGCGATGCACAGGGGCCACCGGTTCCTCCGACCATCACTCTAGCATAGGCATCAAAGGGAAAGCACACTTCTGGTTTGAATCATACCTGATAGAACGATCATTCAGTGTATCGTGGCTCAATCTTCTGCTGTTCACCATCTTGCCACACAAGTCCCCCAAGGCTCTGTACTAGGACCTCTTCTCTTTGCCATATACACCACCTCACTGGGTCAGATCATTCGATCACATGGCTTCTATCACTGCTATGCCGACGACACCCAGCTCTATATGTTGGTCCCACCGGATGACCTCACAGGCTCCGCTTGAACTGTGGACTGTCTCTCTGACATATCAAGATGGATGAAATCTCACCATCTCCAACTGAACCTCTCAAAATCTGATTTACTTGTCATGCCAGTGAAACCATCCATACCTGTGCAATATTAATCCCCCCCCCCCCCCCCCCAACTCTGCTTCCATACTTGTTCACAGTCTTGTCACCTCAAGAATCGACTACTGCAATTCACTTCTCTTTGATTCATCACAAAAGTCCCTCCATAAGCTCCAACTGGTCCAGAATTCTGCTGCAAGCATTATTTCTAAAACCCCTGTGAGTCACCATATCAGCCCTGTCCTGCAACAGCTTCACTGGCTTCCTGTTAACCTGCTAACCCTAAAACATAGATTTCAAAGTCCTTCTCATCACATTTAAAGCTATCCATAACCTTTCCCCTCCATACCTGTCTGACCTCATTCACATTATCTCTCCCATCCATTCCCTCAGATCATCATCCTCTATCACTCTCTCTGTCCCACCTTTCCGTCTCAGCACTATGGGGAGCAGAGCCTTCAGCAGCTCTGACCTTCTGCTCCCCGTCAGCTCTGCTCCCTGTCAGCTCTGCTCCCCGTCTCTGGAATTCTCTCCCTCAAGCCATCCGAAACTGTGACTCGCTCTCCTCCTTTAAATCTAGACTCAAAACTCACCTGTTTCAGACTGCATACTGCTAGTGTCACCTTTCCCATCTTCATTGGTTTTATTATTTCATTTGTATTTTTAGGCTTCTGTGTGATATTTTTGCTGTTTTTAACTTGGTTTTCTAACGTCCAGCAATGGTCAGTTTTTAAGTACAGTTTGACCATTCAACATCTGGTCAAAAAGGAGACACGAGACTGCATGTGTCCCCTTTAAATCAGCCTGCCTTCATCCCATCAGCCTGCTCAGAGCATCTCTGCAGCTCTGAACACAGATAACGAATTGTCAACAATAATGTTCTCTCCTCAAGGTCCATCCTTATCGTCCTGCAGGATTCTTCATGCTTAACACTCGCAGCTCGGATCAGTTGCTAAATCAAAGAATGATTTCCTAAATTAAACTGAACTTCTAAAACTTATAAGCCAGATAATCATTAAATAAACATTTGTTTATTGCTACTTATAATAATTATAATATAAAGAAATGTTTCATTAATCTGTGCTCAATGATTGAAGTTGGAAATTAATGTTATGTTATGATTACAGTGATTGAAATTTGTTTCGGCATGTTTATATGACAAGGTCATCACCATTCGCACTCACACAAGAACAAAGTAAGGTTAAGTTAAACTCATGACACATAAATAGCCCTTTATCCCAGATCAGAGCATCCGGTATCAAGGAAGGCGTGTGTTTCTGAGACTCTTGGTAATATTCCTCAAACTTTTCAACCTCTGGTTGGCTACACAAATCATAACATGAGAACATTAAAACTGGATCACTCTGGTGATTCATCATTTCAGTTCAACTCAGCGGTTCAGTTCTAGAGAAAGTTTCAGACCGGCCGTCTGAAGCAAAAGACCTCTTTAACCATCAAAATTTTTGACACGTTGTCAAAATCTTTTTGCACCTGCAAAGCTGATACAGCAAACAGTTCCTGCAGAACAAGCTGATATTGTTTAGACTCCTTAAGAGTCCACCAGAGACACACGGTTCCATCCATCTGTCATGACCCGAGACATCTCTGGATTGAAGAGTCTGTGTCACGGTATTCTACAGCCCTCCGGTGCCAGAGGTCATACGACCTCTCTGACCTTCGGATCCACCAAGAGGGTCTCCAGAACGGGTGAAGTAGACATACAGATAACGTCTGATGTGCTTTTGATAATAATCAACTTCATAGCTTAACGCAAACCAAATTCTTTTACATCAAGAACTCATTTCTCCTAGATCCAGAAGATCTGATAACATTGCATTCACACATAGGTTTCATACACCACATCTAGTTCCATCAATCACAGTAAATATTGGTGAACTTGTCATGTTTTAATTGTTGGTAAAATAAATTCTTACTTTTATAAACCTGGCTCTTTTCTGAATCAAAACGAAGTGTGTACAATCCCTTAATAAATAAAGAATCCTAGAATCTTCTGATAAACACACAAAGACCAAGCAGGGTTGATATTCTATATTTAGAGTATCAGAGCTTATTGGTCATAAGTAGAGGTAAAATATATTGAGCTCTTAAAGCACTCAATTTCCTAAACCCTACAGTTTCTTTGTTGTTATTTAATTGCTGTAAAGTGTCCTTGTGTCCTTTGAAAGGTGCTTTTAAATAAAATGCATCATTATTATTATTTATTATATGGCACAATATCTCAATTCAAAATTATTCCCTATCTATTCCCTATTCTGAGGTAGGTCGAAACTTGGGTGTTGTGGTTGATGACCAGCTGACCTTTAAAGATCACGTTGCCTCTGTTGTTCATTCAGGCCGTTTTGTGCTGTATAACTTACGAAAGATCCGATTGTATCTAACACACTATGTCACCCAGCTCCTGGTGCAATCTACAGTCATCTCCCGCCTCGACTCCTGCAATGCCCTTCTAACTGGTCTTCCAGCCTGTACTGTGAGACCACTTCATATGGTCCAGAACGCAGCGGCGCGTCTGGTCTTCAATCAGCCTAAGAGCACACGTCACCCCTCTGTTCACTGAGCTCCATTGGCTAACGTTAGCTGAATGCTTCAAATTCAAATTGCTAACATTAGCATACAAAGTCCTGGATAGTACAGCTCCCATCTACCTGAGTCCTCTTGTGAAGGCTTATGTCACGACCCGGCCACTCCGATCATCAAAGGATTGTCAGCTAGCAGGGCCTATACCATGCTCAGGACAATCCAGACTCTTTTTTGTGTTGTTTCACAGATGCGCAACAGCCTACCAAGCACTACCAGAACAGGGGCGTCCTTGTTGATTTTCAAGAAACTCCAGAAGACCCAACTCATCAGAGAGCATCTTCTAAACTAGGACCCTCCCTGCACCTGTCCCCCACTCTACTGTCCACTCCTTGTTCACCTCCCTTTATGATCCGTTACGCTGCCTCACTGCCACCTAGGATTGACAGATTAGTGAAAGAAAGAAAGAAAGAAAGAAAGAAAGAAAGAAAGAAAGAAAGAAAGAAAGAAAGAAAGAAAGAAAGAAAGAAAGAAAGAAAGAAAGAAAGAAAGAAAGAAAGAAAGAAAGAAAGAAAGAAAGAAAGAAAGAAAGAAAGAAAGAAAGAAAGAAAGAAAGAAAACAATCTTTATATAGCGCCTCTCAAGATAAAAATCACGAGGCTCTTCACAAAAACAAAAATGTAAAATTAAAGTATAAAAAATATTTAAAAAATATTTAAAAAATGTTTAATGTGAGAAAATATCTAAATTGTGATTTAAAAAGTAAGGAAAGGGACAGAGAAAAGGAACAGGAAAGAGAGAAATCAGTGGATCCAGAGAAAGGAGAAAGAAGAGCAGAACAAGGACAGGGTTGTGACAATGGTCACACAAAAGCCAGCTTCAACAAGTATTCAGCTGCTTTTTAAAGGAGACCATTGAGTCCACTGATCTCAGGCTCGGGGGGGATCCAGAGTCTGGGGGCCACAGCAGCAGATGATCTGTCACCTTTGGTCTTTAGCCTGGTGCCCTGCACAACCAGTAGGGTCACTGGACCTCAGGGACCTGCTGGAGGTGTAGGGACTGAGAAAAATACCAATGTGCGATGGTGCTTTTCCATGTAAGGCCCTAAAGACCAGAACCAGGATCTTGAAATGAACCCTGAAGTTGGAGGAGAAGCGGGGTGATGTGAGTGTGTTTGGAGGACTTGTTTTGTTGTTAGCCTCAAGGGCAACCTGCTGGCTTCATTGTCACTTATAAGTTGCTTTGGACAAAAGTGTCTGCTAAATACATAAACATAACTTGTGGGAGTTTGTTCCACAGTCGTGGGGTCAGCACTGCAAAGACTCACTGATGGAAGGACTTTGAGAGATTTGGGGATCATTTTATGCATTCATCCATTCTCTTCCACTTATCCGGGGTCAGGTCACAGGGTCAGCAGCCTAAGAAGGGAGGCTCAGACGTCCCTCTCTCCAGCCACATGGGCCAGCTCCTTCAGGGGAATCCCAAAGTGTTCCCCGGCCAGCCCAGAGACATAGTCCCTCCGGTGTGTCCTGGACCTTCCCTTGTGTCTCCTAAATCTCACCAGGGAGGCAACAAGGAGGCATCCTAAGATGCTCGGGCCACTTCGATCGAAAGACTGAAAATTGTTTTTATTATCATTTCTTTGAGTGTTTACATGCAACAATATATAAACTGTAGACAAAAGCTGCTACGTTTCATATTACTTTTACATAAATGAGATGTTTCTGCACAAACCATTCTGTTCTGTTCTGTTTTACTAAAATCTACTTTGGTAGTTGATGCAATTCAGCTTTTTAAACTCTAGGTGGCGATGACTTTCAGGTGATTCTATTTATTTATTGTTAGAGATCACTGGTGTTTTCCAAACAGCTTTTTCATCAATAGTATTTTTGAGCTAACTGATCTTTTCCTGATTGTCATCTATAGGAAAGAAATGTGCTTGCAGACGATAAGTTAATACAAATGTTTGGATCTTTACCCTCCCTGATGTATGGATAGATACCAGCAGAGAAATGATCTGGTGAGAGGCTGTGGAAGCAGCGAGGTCCGTGGTGAGGAGAACCAAACTGAGATAAGAATACTAACTTGGCTCTTAGTGTCACACTCCTGGTATGTTTGTGAAGCAGGTGAACAGTGTAGCCGCGGCTCCAGAATAAAACATGTATTCCTTAAGATGTGAGGAGAAGCAGATGCGTTCTTGTCAGCAATAGAGAAGGGAGGCGTCTCACACATTTCCTTGGACAGGCTGCTAGGAGAGATAAGAAAACCCCACCGTGCCACAGATCCACCACTGGTGCTAGTTTAGTTTGACTCCCCTAATAGGAGATATTTAATAGCTTTTGATCATCTAGCTGAGCATTTCTCTCCCCCCTAACCAACTTCTTTAAACACTTGTGGTTTTGCCTAAACAAAAAGGCCTAAAACAGCCTCAAAATTGTTTTCTCTCTGCTTTGAAAGGTGAACCACATAGAGTGGTGAGAATGAACACAAAACCCTTTTGTTGCTCGGTTTCTAGGTAGCATGTCTGAAGGTTTCTTTGGCAACAGTGGGTGGAAGAAAAGGCCCCTGTTAACGTATTTGCTGCCAGAAATGTCTAGTGGATTCTTAGGAATTTAGCTCTGTGTGTGTGTGTGTGTGTGTGCGCGCGTGCGTGCGTGCGTGCGTGTGCGCGTGCGTGCGTGTGCGTGTGTGTGTGTGTGTGTGTGTGTGTGTGTGTGTGTGTGTGTGTGTGTGTGAGTGAGTGAGGCAAAGGAAAGACCGTATCCACAACAATTGCCCAAGCCGCAGACAGTGACTCACACTATTTATTGTTGCGTAAAACGCTATGAGAAGAATCTCTTCTCAAATATGTCCGCTTCAGTCCTTCGCTGATCATGATTTTTTTTTAATTACTCCAACATCTTTTAAGTGACTGATGTGATGATTTACTCACACTTTAATAAAGCTGACTTCCCATTACACCCATAAGTATGTGTTTGTGGGGGATGCCCCTAGGGTTAGAGTTAGTGTTAACCCTGAAACTCTCATGTTCACTTCCTTTATGTTTTATCTTGGTGTTTTATTGAGTGTCTTCATAACTGGCTTTGATGAACACCACTGGTTTTGGACGTTTATGCAACAGTTTAAACCATGAACATCCGGGAAACCTTTTCAAAATAAGAGTCATCTGTCTTTAATTTATTGCAGGAAAAATGAGTTTTAAAAGAGCTTAAATAATTGGTTTGCTTCCCAAATTAAATGTTAATTAAAGGGCGAGTGTTCTTCTTGATATCATTATTTTTATTTATTTCTATTCTTTACAAAATAACTCTTATTGTTTATTCCTGCAATGTAGTTCTAGCTTCTTCCTGTAGGCACTTTTTTTCTGACGTCAGAGACACGTCAGAGGCACGGCTCTGCTGCTAGAGAGTTGGATCAGTTCTAACAACCCGAGCAACGTTTCGGTCTCACCGGAGAGGTTTTACCGGCGGGACGCTCCTTCTCTCTGTCGGCAGCCCATCATGGAGGTTTCATTCCACACCTCTGGACAGCAGAAACTAAAGTCCCTGATTTTAATTTACTTCTTCATCGGAAACATTAAAGGTCGGTGTCACGGAGAAAATAAAGAAGTTGATGTCATTTGAAATATGCAAAAAACTAAATAAAGTAAAAATTAATCAATAAATAAATAAAATTTCTTCTCAAGTATTAATTAGTTTAATTTAAATTTTTAGCTCTCACTGTAGAACAATACTGTATTATAGGCTATTTGTCTATAGCAGTTACAATAATAATAATCATCATAAATAATAACAATGATGATAATAATAATAATAATAATAATAATAGAGCAGTCATAACAATTTAGCTATTTTTATTCCTATTGCATAAAATCACCACAGAATACCTCTAGATTGCATTAATTTGTTTGTTTTAAATGTTTGCAGTAGCTCAGGTGGTAGAGCGGGTTGCCTCATGATCATGGGTCCGATTCCAGCTCCCGCCAGGGGTATCCTGCTGTTGTGTCCTTGGGCAAGACACTTCACCCAACTTGCCTGTGTTAGTGGTGGTCAGAGGGTCCGACGGCGCCAAATGGCAGCCTCACCTCTGTCAGACCTCCCCAGCTTACCATCACTAGCAGTGTGTGAATGTGAGAGTGTGTGAAAGCGTCTTTGGGGGTCTAGAAAAGCACTATATAAGTTCAATGCATTATTATTATTATTATTATTATTATTATTATTAATATTAATATTAATAGTGACTATAGTGCTTCAAACATAACATTGTCGGATAACTCTTTGCAATAAGGGTCATTTTACTAATGTTACTTAGTGTATTACTGAGCATTAGTAAACTATTAAATAAAGTTGTACAACTGCTTAATATTAATTTTAATTTTAAGTAATGCATTACTAAGCAGAAATCTCCCCCACCCGGCCCTTTGTCATGACCTTAAGGACACTTAACAATATTGGGAATGTTAATAAAGGGATCATTTGGTTATTAATGCTTAAGAATTTGCTGAGTAATGTTAATAAAGGGGCCCTTTGTTTTTTAATGCTGAATAATTTAGTAAGTAATGTTAGTAAAGAGATCCTTAGTTTATAAATGCTTAAAAATTTACTAAGTAATGTTAATAAATGGATCCTTGTTTAACACTGCACTAAGTAACAATAATAATGGCATGCTTTGTTTATTAATGCTTAATAATTTACTAAGTAATGTTAATAAATGGATTCTTGTTTAACACTGCACTAAGTAACAATAATAATGGCATAATTTGTTTAATAATGCTTAATAATGCACTAACATTACTAAAGGGACCCTTTGTTTAGCACTGCACTAAGTAACATTAAGAACTGCATACTTTGTTTATTAATGCTTAATAATTTACTAAGTAATGCTAATAAAGTGTTCCTTTGTTTATTAATGCATAATAATTTACTAACACTGCACTAAGTAACACTAATAATGGCATACTTTGTTTAATAATGCTTAATAATGCACTAAGTAACATTACTAAAGGGATCATTTGTTCAATAATGCTTAATAATTTACTAAGTGATGTTAATAAATGGATCCTTTGTTTAACACTGCACTAAGTAAGTGTGGTGGCATCTGCTGGCGTACGCCAGACGATGCCCGCACTGCCCGCTCACCACAACCATGGAATACACCTCATCAACACGCATTAACACTATATTGGAGCAGGGGGAGGGAGACTAGGGATCTTAGCACACCTCTGTTGTCACTTGGCTTCCCGGGGCTGGAGACTAGGAAGGAGATCTGGCCGTCTGGTTGGGGTCTGGGGTGGTGGGTTGCTTTGCTCAGCGTTGGGCAGGGGAGGTTGCTCATCAGCACCCAAGCAGAAAGGGTTGAACTCTGTGAACCGGTAATGGCTGTACCCCATGTGCAGCAGTACCGGGATCAGAGTGAATAGGGTGTATGGGGAGTATGAGTGGTTGTCTGGCGTGCATTTTTATGAGTCTTTGGTTGTAAGTGTATGTGTGAGCATGAGGGAGGGAGTATGTGACTGTGTCTGTGTATGACTGTACATGTCAGGTGGGGCCTTTGACTCCTCCCTTCTCCTGGGACTTCTTTTGATGCTATACATCTTCGTCTCCCCTCCCCCTGTCACACCTGGTGTGGAGTGCGGTGCCTTGGTCTGCCTGAGTGTTTTGTAACATTGCGGGGATGTTTAGGACCCAACGTGCAGATTTACCCAGGATGACTCGAGGCAGAAGTTGGTAAAGTCAAATCCCTTTATTTTGGAAGAACAAAAAATAAATCCAAGGCAGCGAGCCTAAAGTCCAAAAGTCCTGTAGCACAGGACACCCAAAGCTCTCTTAGAGCACCAAAAACCTGGAAACCAAAAAAGGCTCAGGCAGAGCACGAATAAACGCTGACAGAAATACAAACAACAATGGACCGACAAGACACTGAGACAAGACAGGGCTTAAATACACTGGGGCATAATGGGAGGATGATGAGCTGCAGGTGTGAGGGGAGAGAACCAGGTGAAAGTGATAACTAATCAGGGAGGAGGAGCAGGAGAGGACACCAGACCTAACTGGGAAAGGACACACACACACACACACACACACACACAAACACACACACACACACACACACACACACACACACACACACACACACACACACACACACACACACACACACACACCTAGCTGGAGGAGGACATAAACACACACACACACACACACACAAAACTGGAATAATAGACCTATGGAAATTATGGTGGGGAGACTGAAGGAACACAGGACCTGAGAGGGAATATCTGGAGGGCTGAAGACCAGGGGACACAAGAGGAAAACAAAGAGACACAGACCATGACATGTTTGTGGCTCTCGGGTCAGGGGTTTTAAGATTTTTGGCATCTGCCTGATCACTCCCGGTGGCTGCCTGGTGGGATCTGGGTCCCTGGGCTCTGCTGGGTCCCCGGCGGGGGTGGTCACCACTGGGTCCCAGGTTGCTGGGTCAGCTGAGGGGTGGGAGGCTGCGGGCGGGCCTGTGGGCTTGCCGCTGATATCTCCCGGGACTCCGCCGGTTGCTGGTTGTGGCCCCCGGGGCGATCCTTTGCGCCTCTCGAGGGGGGCAGGGGCTTTTCTGGTTGCGGTCTCCTTGAGGTCTCTGTGCTCTGGGGCAGCTCCTGGATCTCTGGGACTTGGAGCTTCCTCCATCTCCTATGCATCTTTGGGGGGCAGATCTGTGGCCCCTCACACTCTCTATTGGACGCTCCTGTAGAGAAACCTTACATATTCAAGCACGTGCACACACACAGGTGCTCACATGGTGCTCTCATAAGTGTGGACTTGGGCACGTTCAACACATGTCTTAAGGCTGTGGTTGGCACTAAATGCACTGTGATTTATTATTGTGTGATTGTTCAGTAAATCAATGTTAATTTTATATTTCTTCATCAAGTTGATGCAGTGATAGCTTGCTCCTGTTGTATTGTTGTTTGTCCCTTTTCTGCAGGTCTAGAAGCAGACTCTTGTTCATCTGTCTCCATGTCTGGTTGAAATTACAAAGCATTCAAAAAACAATAACAATAAAGTTTTAAGTATCAGGCGTGACATTAAAAGCAGATGCTTTGATGCTCCACCTAAGAGTAAAATCTGCAGCATTCAGACATTAATTTTGTTTGCTTCACAGCCAGACAGGACACGGAATAAATAATAAATAAATAAACACTGCACTAAGTAACATACTTTGTTTATTTGTTTAATAATTTAATAAGTAATGTTAATAAAGGGATCCTTTGTTTATTAATGCTTAGTAATTGACTAAGTAATGTTAATAAGTGTATTATTTGTTTAACACTGCACTAAGTAACAATAACAATGGTATACTTTGTTTAATAATGCTTAATAATGCACTAAGTAACATTAATAAAGGGACCCTTATTGTGAAGTGTTAACCATGTTTCCGTTTTCCTCCTACAGCTGAATGTCCCCAACCGGAGGCTTATGAGAATACAATCCCAAGCGACCAGGCACTTCTTCTGAATGAGTTCCCAGAAGGGTCGGAGATCACAATAGAATGTGGAAATGGATATTTTAAAGAAAGCGGCTCTGACATCGTAAGATGCATCAGCGATAAATGGACGGAACCAGAGCTCATCTGTAAAAGTAAGAATGTGTTATTATTTTTATCCAGATAAAAAAATGTGTTAGGATCTAAGCTGTTTAATTTAGACATTTATTTGGTTCGTTACTGCCCAAAATGTCCAAATATTTCTTGTTCATTGTTATATTTCAGAGAAGGACTGTGGTCCCATTCAGCCACAGCCACATATGCACTTTGATTTCAGTGAAGGTACCCTCTTTGGTGCTAAAGCAAAATTATCCTGTGATGACGGGTAAGCATCAATGCATATTTACATTTAATGTCTGCTTAAATTTTGTCTGAAAAGGTCTTAAAAATCAAGCGAGACAGCTGAGACACCAGGATGTCTCACCTCAACATGATTTATTTTCTTAGTGTTGTTCCAACATTGACAAATGAGAATGAGTATTCAATCGACTCATCTGGAGAAATAATGGTTAAATAAATTCATGTCTTTGGTGACATCACATTGTAAAATTATGATCTAATCTCTAAAGTCAAAGACTTCCTGATGATTAAACTCTGTGCTTTTGGGTATAAATGACTTCCAAGTCTTGATTAAAATAAATAATTTGCTTTATTTCATCTCTCTCTGTGTTTCTGCAGTTACACAATTAGAGGATTGAGCTTTGCACGATGCTACAATGCAGGGTGGAGGTTTTCTTCAGGGTGTGAGAGTAAGTGTCGTTCAGTTCAGACAGAAGCAAATTACATTCTTAAAGTAAACCTTCTTGTGTTTTAGTACTTTTCCTTCATTCCCATCCAGCTTTTCTTTAATTTTGGCATTAATCTTAATAGATTTTTACTTTTTATTCTGGAGTTGTTACATGCAGCAGACCATCTGAAGTGGCCAATGGCAGAAACTCTTGGAACTCTGAAGATGTTCCAAAAATGGGAGAAATCATAATTTACAGCTGTGATAAAGGATACTCCATCAATGGAAATGGCCAAATTGAGTGCCTCAACAGTGGTGAATACAATTCTCAACCTCCCGAGTGCATAGGTAAGTCCACACGTAAAACTTTTTTTACCAAATGTAAAGTTATGAAGTTAATTTTACATGTCCTAACAGATGGTTTCTTTAAAAAGTTTGCAAATAACAAACATTAAGTTCAAACCATGAAGCAATTTAACCAATTTCTCATATAGTTAAAATAAACTGACAAATCTTTTGAAGGAAAGTTTTATTATTATTATTATTATTATTATTATTATTATTATTATTATTATTATTATTATTATTATTATCAGTAGTAGTATAAATAATAATAATAATAATAATAATAATAACAATAATAACATTCATTGTTGTTTTTGTTATTGTTGTTAATATTCAGATTTTGACAAAACACTCTTCAAGCTGTCTTGCTCGTTTAAGAACATTCCTACAACACAACTCAGAATGCTACAACACACCTGAATATATTAGTAAAAATAGCTTAAAACAGCCTAATATGCGTGTGTGTGTGTGTGTGTGTGTGTGTGTGTGTGCGTGGGGGGGATGGGGGGGGGGGGGGGTTGTATGCATGTGTGTGTGAAACTGTTGCATCTCATCAGGTTCTCTTGCTAAAACTAAACTAATTTGTCTCTGTGTGTAATAGTTAGTTCATCTCGATGAGAGATCTCCTAAGTAGCGGAGTCTTTCCTTTGTACAGTACGAATCCAATGAAATAATGGTATGATTGCTAATGCTGTGTCATATTAGCCAGAGGTTTCACATTTTTTCCTATGGAAAATGAGTCTTGCAGAGGTTGTGGCCAATTGTCCCAGAATGTTAACATCTCCCCAAACCATTCCCCCCAGATTGCTTAACTTTATTAATGACTCTGACTGTTAGTGGTGTACCACAAGGATCTGCTCAAACCCCCCTTCTTTTAAATTATTTTAAGATATAGTTATCCAGAGTTTCCACTTATCAAACCATTTCAGAGTGTGTGGTCCCAAATTCATTAAATCCATAATGATAAATCAGAAAGTGTACTGTTAGCCAAACAAGCTTCTTTCTGCTCTGTTGGATCTGATGTTGGCAGATGTGCTGCTAAGTTATTTCATGCTCTTCTAATGGTCTTAAACTTTTATCATTTGCCTTTTTGGACATCTATCAAAAATAAATTATTTGTCTTTTCTCATCTTGATTACTGGCATACATCCCATTAACAATTAGGGGTGAATTAATGAATAATATTTATTTGATATAGAGGGACAGTGAGTATTAATAAACATTTTACAATGTAAATGTACCCAATTATAACCAAAGGCTAATTTCCATTGGTAGTCCCCCTGCCTAAAGGCACATAAAGGTTGTTTCCATTGTCTTCCTGCGGACACATGCGTATGCACACACAGACACACACACACGCACACATGCACGCACAAACACACACACACACACACACACACACACACACACACACACCATGACTGCACGATTTTTATGAAATAGGTAATGTGTATGATTAGCTTGAAAACCAAAATCTAAATCTGTTTAAAGGTGCGGTTTACTGGTTTATTCAGTACATTTGCAGTGTTCTTTAGTGTAAATCAATGCATTATCATCTTCCTGTTCTGATATACAGAAGTTTGCTGGTGCAGAGGTGGGCTGAAAACAGCAGGATTCCTCATTAGTATAATGATATGCACACACCTCACTTCTGGTTGACTAACAGAACACATTCAGACATGTTGCAAAGTCACTAGCACCAAGACGCTCTTCGCTGTCTCTCTTCGCTACAAAAATATTTTAAAAGCCATTCGTTGGGGGTGGGGGTGGGGGGGCGAGCCAAGATGGGTGATGCCATGAATGCAAATTCATAGTGTTACATAGATATGTGAGGATTTTCAAATCCTAGCGTTTCACTGTCTATTTTCTATCAGAAGCTAATGCAGGAGATAGGTGAAGGAGACTATTTTCATGTTCAGACTGAATAAAAACACACAGAGTGACTGATTATGATCAGGAATAAAAATTAAAAAATGTTTTATCAGTCAACCACACCTTTAACAGGAAACAAGGATTGTGATAGAAAAAATAGTTTAAACAGATCAAAGTCCAATTTACAGCTAATTCAAGACTTAATGAGTAACACAAATGATCTTGTGCCACTTCAAAGAACATAGGCCTGATTCTGTCCACAGTTTTAATAGGTAAATCAATGATAATACTTCCAAATACTGTGTTATTGTATGGAAGACATTTTCTATAACAGTAACAGCCTTGGAACCTATTAAAATGTGTTTTTTTATTAGCTATGGTCAGATGATTTTATAATATTGTGATTAACTGCAATTATAAACAAATCCTACTGCATGTTCCTGAAGTTGGAACACAGTCTTAGAAGTCTTTTAGCAGTAAAGGACACAATGTTGTGTCTAAACGTGATTGTGCAGATCCCTTCGAGGATTTGCATGCTTATTGTGATACTTTAAAGAGCCGTTGTGCTCCCTGTGCTTCAGTTTACTGCCCAGGAAACCTCTAGTAACAGTTAGTCAGTCAAAACATGCAGGTGAGCTTTTCAAATCTTAATCTTATAAATAAAAAGTAGCTTTTAGCGTGTGAGATTGTGTAAGCTCAAAGAGATGTTTATGATATGCAGTAGATGTTCTCATGGTTTCCCCAGATAGTTGTTACAGCACATCATTTTTCTCTGCAGGAGTTACATCTTTAACCGGTTAAAGTGTTGACTCAAAACTACCTTTTTATTAAGAAGTTAGTCATCAGTTAAATTTAACTGAATGAAGGACCACTCCCACGTTTTCCCTGTTATGCATAAAGAAGCATGTGCATGGGGCACGACTGCACATCCTGCATGTCAGACTGAACTCGTGCATGACCGACCTTCAGTTTCATAAAAGGCTGATGGACAGTTTACAGTTTGAGTTCAGATAAATGTGGAGATGTTCTTATTCATAGGTGTGACTACAGAAGATACATTTACTACAAAATCAATAACATCAGCTCCTGCATCAACAGAACAAGGTGAAACCCCAAACATCCAACTGAATCATTAGATGAAGTAAAATCAGTTATCTCTTGATAAAATTGTCGCATTTCAGTAACAAACGACACGTTTTCACAATAGTAATTATGTTTTATATCACAGAAATGTCCACTTTTGCGGTTTCAGCTTTCACATCTGCAGCTCACAGAGTAACAAAAATCACAGCCAGTGCATCCCCAACTACCTCGGCATCAGAACGAGGTACAGATGTCCACATGGAACCATTTAGTTCCAGCCTGTGGCAGCAAAACTGCATTACCCGCATGTTGCATGCATGTCACCACACAATATTCTGAACCTAAGTGAGTTTTCCGGGCGTTTTTAGCAAGAAAAATGCTGTAGCTAGAGCTACTCCAACATGAAGGCACCTCATCCTCTGTTTAATTCTGCACAGAGAACTAGTCTGGTTACTCACAGGCAGAGAGGCACAGGAGGGGAGGGACTAACCAGCTCAAAAATAACCAATCAGAATAAAGGCGGAAATGCCGACTGTACTGCGCGACGCTGTAGTTGGCAATGGCACAAACATCGTATTTTTTGAAGAAAGGTCTTTTCTTCTTCTTGTGGTTTTGAAGACGTCCAAGTCATTTAAAACAGAGGAAAGAGCTGCAGTGATCTCCGCCAATGTCTTCGTTGTTTATGAGAAACTGAGCGTCGTTGTGTGTGACGTCCGCGATGCTGTCGTTTTTTTAGCTGTAGTCAAAAATGGCGTCTGGCGGCTTTCTTTAGAAGAAAGGCTTTTAGTGCTTCTACTTGTTGTGGTTTTAAAGACGTGTCCAAGTCATTTAGTACAGAGGAAAGAGCCGCAGCAAACTCCATTTCAGACGCCATTTTTATGAGTAGCTCAGCGTTGCGGTGTGTGTGAGATGCACACTGCTCAGCGCTGATTGGCTCAGTTAGAATTCTCAGGGGGTGGGGTTATTTGAATAGAAGAGTTCCCAGCATGGGGCTGGGTGGTCAGGCTACCAATACATAAGAATTCTACAGTGAAAAAATCACTGAACAGCCCAATGTCTCAATCATGTTGGAAGGAAGGTTACACTGAAACAGATCTCCTTCTCAACCGACTGGAGGTGTTGTCAGTTTTTCTCCTTTAAAAAAAACTAAACAGGAACGCAGCTGCTGTTTAGAGTCTGTGAGCCCGTGAGGTTGCCGAGTCTGAGGGCAGCTAACTGTGCACCACCAGCATTTGTAATTTGACATCAACAGGCAATATGCTTTGTTTTTGGTGCAAAAAATTTGTTTAAAGAACCAAAGCCAGTAAACAGGAGCGACCTAGAAGTTATTTCTTGTACCCCTAAGAAACCACAGCATCCTATTGTTTTACTCTAATACCGGGTTAAGCAGGCTACTTTGGGCTAAAATGCTAACGGTGAATTAGGAGTAACCTTTAACTACTGAGTAGCATTGCATGAAGGACTACTCCCATGTTTAGCTGTTATTCTAAAGTGGGAAGCATGTGCATGAAGCATGCATATACACACTGCATGTCAGATTGAACTCATATGCATGCCCAAACTTCAGTTTGATTAAACAGTTTCCAATTTGAGTTCAGATAAATGTGGCAGTGTCCTCATTTATAGGTGTGACTACAGAAGATACATTTACTACAAAATTGGTAACATCATTTCCAGCATCAACAGAAGCAGGTATTCAGTAAAACCCAAATCATCTACCCTATACCTTTTGACAAATTTACATACCTTGAGACAATTCATATCTATTTTTTAAATGCAACCCCCAGTATATATGTTTATATAGATGATAACCCTTTTTACAACAACGGTTATGATTTCTATCACAGAAACATCATATTCTTCAGGATCATTTTCAACATCTGCAGCTCACAGAGACACAGCCGTCCCAGCCAGTGCATCCCCAACTACCCCGGCATCAGAACGAGGTACAGATGTCCACATGGAACCGTTTAGCTACAGCAAAGCGGCATCACAAGCATGGTGCACTTAGGTCACTACCCAACATTCAAATTGGATTTTTCTATTCAAGATGAAAAAGATTGTAAGAATTATTCTTATTTTTTCGTTTTAAAAGGTGCCTGAGATGGTTACAAGAGCATAAGCTTTTAGATATCTAAACTTTTTTTTAAACACTAATGTTTTATTTATTTCATGTATGTACGTGGTGGCAACCCCCGTACCCGCTGGTGGACACCAGAGGTTCGGGGAGCCGTCAGGCTGAAGAAGGAGGCCTACAGGGCGTGGCTGGTCTGTGGGTCTCCGGAGGCAGCAGACAGGTACCGGATAGCCAAGCGGGGTGCAGCAGTGGCAGTTGCCGAGGCAAAATCTCGGGCGTGGGAGGAGTTTGGTGAGGCCATGGAGAAAGACTATCGATCGGCTCCAAAGAGGTTCTGGCAAACTGTCCGGCGCCTCAGGAGAGGAAGGCAGCAACCCGCTCACACTGTTTACAGTGGGGATGGGGAGCTGCTGACGTCAACGGAGGCTATAGTCGGACGGTGGAAGGAATACTTTGAGGAGCTCCTCAATCCCACCAATGCGCATTCCGAGGAGGAACCAGAGCTGGGAGGCCTGGGGATGGACTGTCCGATCTCGGGGGCAGAAGTTGCTGAGGTAGTCAAACAACTACACAGCGGCGGAGCCCCGGGGGCGGATGAGGTTCGTCCTGGGTATCTCAAGGCAATGGATGTTGTAGGGCTGTCATGGTTGACACGTCTCTACAACATTGCGTGGTCATCGGGGGCAGTTCCTATGGAGTGGCAGACCGGGGTGGTGGTCCCCATCTTTAAGAAGGGTGACCTGAGGGTGTGTTCCAACTATAGGGGGATCACACTCCTCAGCCTCCCTGGAAAGGTCTACTCCAAGGTACTGGAGAGGAGGGTCCGATCGATAGTTGAATCTCAGATAGAGGAGGAGCAATGTGGTTTTCGTCCTGGCCGTGGAACTGTGGACCAGCTCTATACCCTTGCAAGGGTGATGGAGGGGGCATGGGAGTTTGCCCAACCAATCCACATGTGCTTTGTGGATTTGGAGAAGGCTTATGACCGTGTCCCCAGGGGCACCCTGTGGGGGACGCTCCAGGAGTATGGGGTGGGTGGCTTTCTGTTAAGGGCCATTCAGTCCCTTTACCAGAGGAGCGTGAGTTTGGTCCGCATAGCCGGTAGTAAGTCGGACCTGTTCCCAGTGAGGGTTGGACTCCGCCAGGGCTGCCCTTTGTCACCGGTTCTGTTCATCACTTTTATGGACAGAATTTCTAGACGCAGCCGTGGTGTGGAGTGTGTCGAGTTTGGTGGCAGGAGAATCTCGTCTCTGCTTTTTGCGGATGATGTGGTCCTCCTAGCTTCATCCAGCTCTGACCTTCAGCTCTTGCTGGGTAGGTTCGCGGCCGAATGTGAAGCGGCTGGGATGAGGATCAGCACCTCCAAATCTGAGACCATGGTTCTCGACCGGAAAAGGGTGGCTTGCCACCTCCGGGTCGGGGGAGAGGTCCTACCTCAAGTGGAGGAGTTTAAGTATCTCGGGGTCTTGTTCACGAGTGAGGGTAGGAGGGATCGGGAGATCGACAGGCGGATTGGTTCGGCGTCTGCAGTGATGCGGACGCTGAGCCGATCTGTCGTGGGGAAGAGGGAGCTGAGCCAGAAAGCCAGGCTCTCGATTTACCGGTCGATCTACGTCCCAATCCTCCCCTATGGTCATGAGCTTTGGGTAATGACCGAAAGAACGAGATCGCGGATACAAGCGGCTGAAATGAGTTTCCTCCGTAGGGTGGCCGGGCTCAGCCTTAGAGATAGGGTGAGGAGCTCGGACATTCGGGAGGGACTCGGAGTAGAACCGCTGCTCCTCCGGATCGAAAGGAGCCAGTTGAGGTGGTTTGGGCATCTGGTCAGGATGCCTCCTGGACGCCTCCCCGGGGAGGTGTTTCGGGCATGTCCTGCCGGCAGAAGGCCCCCGGGTCGACCCAGGACAAGTTGGAGAGGTTACATCTCCAATCTGGTCCGGGAACGCCTTGGGGTCCTGCCGGAGGAGCTGGTGGACAAGGCCGGGGAGAGGACGACCTGGAGCTCCCTAGTTGGGATGCTGCCCCCGCGACCCGGACCCGGATAAGCGGAGGAAGACGAGACGAGACGAGAGACGAGATGTACAAAAATAATTTTGGTCTAGATTTCAAAATAACATTTTACTAGAAATGGGTTTCCTTTCATTGTGATCTGAAATGAGCTGTGATTGTAATGTAGCAGTACAAACATGATTCATATACAGTAAATGTCTGAGATGCTGAAACTAAACTGTACAGAACTTTACTTGTATCCTAATTGAATGTTTAAATAAGAGTCCCTAACATCTAACAAATAATATACTCATTTACAATCTTTCTTAATGCAATAATTTTGTAGCCCGGTATGCCATCCTATATAGATAGATACTCTGTCCACGACCCATAGACAGAGCTCGGTCCTGAGGCAGAATCTTCCGTGGTCTTTCAAACTGTCTCTGCACGCAAATAAACAGCACTAGGACCAATCAGAACAACAAACACGGTGACATATCAATCGCTGTGATAATAAAACAGTCTGTAATACATCGTTGAAGAATCAAATACATCCTTCTTCGAACTAAAGGACCGCTATTCGCTCATGTCTCAAAGAAAGTTTCAAGTCTAAATCATCCAAAGTTCACGCCAAAGCTGTTTCGATGTAGCACCATTCCTGAGCCAACGTCATCTTTGCAGTTTTTTTTTCTCCATCACAGTTCTGATGCAAAGCCCACCCACTAAACAGAGAGCCCTGTGATTGGCTGCTGCTCAAACAGTTAGGGCTGCTTAGGCTAAACCACTGCTAGGGTTGGTCTAGATTTCTAGGCTAAATAATTTAGCATAATTTTAAACGGTGCCTTTAGGACAGAACTATTTATTTCTGGTCCTGGAGGGCTGCCACCCTGCATGTTTTAGCCGTTTTCTGCTCTAACACACCAAAGGCACCTCTGCTGCATTTCCTCAAATTCTAAAAAAGCCTGTTAAAGGGATCATATACACCCTTTTTATACTTTATTGTCATTTTCTTGAGCCTGTATGTACCAAAATGACCCTTTACAGGGTTAATGAAACGTCACTCAGGCCCCCACTGGCCTCTGTCCACACTGCCCACATTTACAGTTTCAGAGTTGCCGGTCCGGTCTGTTGGAAAAAGAAAAAATGGAGCTAACATGCCTGGCACTGCAGGCTGCTTCAGCACATTTAGTGCATGTTTTAGATCACAAACACAACTGATTTGTTTAATTTGGTGATGAAGCACTCCTGTAGACACGAAGGAAGGCTAGGGAGACATTTAAATGTTTAGATTAATGTGTTAGAAAGAAGAACACACAGCAAGGAGAATAGTTTTGCTTTTAGTTGTACTAAACATACACTAGGGGGTGCTAAAAGCAAGCCAAAACTGCCAGTCCCCCTTGTGCTGGCAAAACATCAGCAATCGGCCCTCCAGGACTGAGATTGAGTACTTGGATTAAATAAATTAGGGAAACTTTATTTTGTCAACTTCATTGGCTATTTACGAGCCACTGCAAAATTCAAGTCCCCCAACCAAGAAATAAGAGTATAGATTTTAATTAGTCTGATGTTTTAAGAGTCTTTTAGTTGTTTTTTTAATCTGCAGATTAAAACAAATCTTTCTTCTTTGCAAGATAGGGGACAAATCTTTATTGTATTTGACATCATTTAGTTTTAAATGTAATATTCTGATGTGAGATTTTAATATCCTACTTAATCTGTGTCGGACTGGGTTTAAATTCAGATCAGTGAACGGCTTCTGCGGCTGCATAAAATTATATCAAATTTCTTTTGAAAATATTAATTAAAAACAGCATTTCTAAATAAAACTATTATCATGTATCAATGATATTTCTGAGGCATACAGACTCATATTTCTGCTTTGTTTCTAATATTATTTATTTAGCACTGTAACTCCATTATTGTGTTTTTGCAGAAATTCCTCCTGAGATTGTAAACCCAAACAAGGATAACAGTAGGTCATCATGTTCCATTTTCATTACTAATGTGTAAAATTTATCTTTGTGACTTTAAAATAACGTTATCTCAATGTTGTTTCTTTCAGTGGTCTTATTTGTTACAACCAGCATGTTAGCTTGTTTACTGGGTAATATGCATTTTTTTTTGTCTTTGGAATTATTATAAATGATTATCATTGAAGTTTAAAACATTTTAATTGTTTTTTAACGTATTTTTTTTTTCTCCTTACAGTTTTTTTGGTAGTTGGGCTGATTTTATGGAGGTTTCTCCTGAGGAGGAAAGGGTAAGAGCCAACATTTGATTCTTTGCATATTGCACCCCCCCCCCCCCACACACACACACACACACCCCACCCCCACACCCCACCTTTTCCAAAGTCAAGTTTTGACCCCTGCACTTTTTACCATCCAAAAAACAATATTACACTATATTAAATTGAAACTGGTTCAGCTCTAGGACCAGGCAGAAAACAACTGTTTGTGTTGAAGCCTGCTTCCCATTAGAACATACTGTAAAGATAAACCCCCACTTCCAAAGTGAAAATTACATCCATGTATTTTAGGAAAGTTGCATGTTTGTTTGCATCTGTTTGAGCTGCTGAGGAAATGAAGACGTCTGCAGGAATCTCTGGTAAAACTGTCTTTTAGAGGGAGCATTAATATTGACAAACACGTTGCTAAAATCTTTATTAGTTCAGGCAGAAATATCAACTTTGTGTTATTATATGCAGAATTTAAATATTGTTTTAATCCAACTAACTCTTAAATTGCTGTGTTGGGAATGCACAACCTTCTGTTTGCTAAACGTTTAACATTAAAATAACCACATTCCGTCATTCTAAAACCAATTCCTTATTTCATGACACCATGTAGCTCGTATGACACCAGAGAACATGTGAAGCCGGAGTTTGTGCAGTTCCAAAACATTTAGATTCCTTCCTCCTTCAGGTATCTATTATTTCATTCCATTATGCATCATGAACATGTTTAAGGCTTCTGTATTTCTTCAGTTCTGACCTTTAGACGCTGGTGTTATCTTCCAAAGCCAAAGGATAAAACAGTGTTTATTTATTTATTTATTTTATCACCATTCAAAGCTCTAATTATGTTGTTTTCATACAATTTCTCATCAAATGCAGCTCTACAGCTGGAACTGCCCCCATCTGATCAAGCTTCTGTCACCAAAGATGAAAAGCAAACATGGAGTGAGTTTCCAGTAAATGGAGGAAATGGCAAACTCACCATTCAAACCCTCAGAACTCTTATTTTTGCACCTTGAAATTGAAAGTCACCAAAAACTGCTGAATGTTATATTTATTTAAGAACACACATCAAAGTCTCATCTGACCTGCAGCCGCATGTCTTAGACACTCGGGTGAAGAGAGGGGCGGAGTTGTCAACTGACCACTACCTGGTGATGAGTTGGCTTCGATGGCAGGGGAGGATGCCGGTCAGGCCTGGCCGGCCAAACGTATTGTGAGGGTCTGCTGGGAATGTCTGGTGGAGTCTCCCATCACAAGTAATTTCAATTCCCACCTCCAACAGAACCACCAAAACGTTCCGGGGGAAGCAGGAGACATTAAGTCCGAGTGGGCCATGCTCCGTGCTTCCACTGTCAAGGCGGCCAACCGGAGCTGCAGCCACAGGGTTGTTGGTGCCTGTCGTGGTGGCAATCCCTGAACCGACTGGTGGACACCAATGGTCACGGATTCCTTGAAGCTGTACATAAATCTTGCTCTATGGTCTCACCCAACTCCTCTCACGCATTTTCCCTCTGCGACCACCTAAGGTGTCCACCAGTTGGTACCCATCAGTTGCCTCTGGAGTCCCACAGGCCAAAAACACCAATAGGACTCTTTCTTCAGCTCCACCATCCAGCACCTCAGGAGGGGGAAGCAGTGCGCTATATTGTTTAAAGTGGGGACAGTGTCCTGCTGACCTCTACTCAGCCCATTGTGGATTGGTGGGCCGAGTGCCTTGAAGACCTCCTCCGTCCCATTGGCACGTCTTCCAGTGAGAAAACAAAGTCTGAGGACTGTTGGGCTTTTCAATCTCTGATGATAAGGTCACTGAGGTGGTCAAAAAACTTAGTGGCAAGGGTCTGGGGGTGGATGGATCCACCCAGAGTTCCTTAAAGCTTGGTTTATGCTTGACGCATTCACTTTCCGCTTGGTGATGCGGCTCGCGGATGGAACACGCTTCACAACTCGCAGCGTTTATGGTTCGTGCGGTGAGCCAATATTCTCCCAAACTGTAGGGGGCAGCATGGAGCTCTACGGCATGCAGCCAACACTACACCTTAGTAGAAGTAAAAATGACTGTTTACAACATGGCATTTCAGCATTTTTAACAGCGTCCTCATCTTTTCCGACAGTGCGAGCTATTTCTCTCCAAGAATTATTAACAACATGTTGATCACGGTGATCTCTGAGAGCTGAATCATACAAATGTCTGTATTTACGAACCTCTGCCATACTAGTTCTTGCCGGTCCGCCATGTTTTTCCACGTCCGACTGTCCGCGTGGTTAGACATTTTCCTAGGTGCGCGTTGCGGAAATTTTGGGCCGTGCGGAGACGCGGTGGAGGGGCATGGTTGTTAAAATGACGCAATTTCTCCGTGCGGAGCTGTGCGGACCTCGCGGACGCATCAAGCATAAACCATCCTAAAGGGTCTGGATGTTGTGTTGACTGTATGGGGTACCAGGCCCTCTTATACCGGCTGCTAGGTCCCTGTATGACCGGTGTCAGAGCTTTGTCCAAATTGCTGTCAGTAAGTCGGGCTTATTTCTGGTGAGAGTTGGAGTCTACCAAGGCTGACCTTTGTCACCGATTCTGGCCAAAACCTTTATGGACAGGGTTTCTAGGCACAGCCAACGTCTTGAGGGGACCTGTTTTGGTGGCCAAAGGATTGAGTCTCCGCTTTATGCAGATGATGGGGTCCTTTTGGCTTCATCAGAACGTGATCTTCGGCTCTCACTGGAGAGGTTTGCAGCTGAGTGTGAAGCAGCTGAGATGAGAATCAGCTTCTCTGAATCTGAGACCATGGTCTTGAGTCGGAAACAGGTAGAATGCCTTTTGCAGGTCAGGGATGAGATCCTGTCTCAAGTGGAGAAGTTTATGTATCTGATGGCTTTGTTCATGAGTGAGGGAAAAATGGAGCGCAAAATCGACAGGTGCCTTGGTGCTGCATCTACAGTTGTATCGATTAATCGTGATGAAGAGAGAGCTGATCCAGAAGGCAAAGCTCTCCATTTACCGGTCGATCTATGTTCCTTCCCTCATCTATGATCACGAGCTTTGGGTAGTGACCAAAAGAATGAGATTGCGGATACAAGCGGCCGAAATGCGTTTTCTTCGCAGGGCGGCTGGACTCTCCCTTAGAGATAGGGTGGAAAACTTGGTCATTCAGGAGGGGCTCAGAGGAGACCCACTGCTACTCCACATTGAGAGGAGCCAGTTGAGGTGGCTCAGACATCTGGTAAGGATGCCTCCTGGATGCCTCCCTGCAGTTTTCCAAGCACGTCCAACCGGGAGAAGACTTAAAGGGAAGACCCAGGACACGCTGGAGGGACAATGTCTCTCAGCTGGCCAGGGATCGCCTTAGGATTCCCTCAGAGGATCTGGCCCAAGGGCAGCTATGGCTACATTGTAGCTCATCACCATCAGTGTGTGAATGGATGAATTATACACTGTAGTGTAAAGCGCTTTGGAGTCCTCTGCTGTCTGCGGGTAATTTATCATTTATCACATGCTTAGGCTGCCCCCGTGACCCGACCCCAGATGAGCGGCCGAAAATAGACGGATGGAAGAATGGACACATCAAAGTCCAATAAAGAAAATAACTTTTGTGTATTTTTTATCAAATCCCCAAAGAAAGAAAATAAGATATGTTGATCACATGTATTTTGTATGTAATTTATATTCTATGTTCATATACAAAACTATTTCAAATAATGTTTTTGTGTGTGACGAATAACTGCTCTGTGTTTTTTTATGTCAGTTTGTGTTGTGAAGAATCTGAAGCCTGTATGTTTTCGTGTTATGTGGATTTTTATCAGAACAGAGACAAAGCCGAAAATAGAAGACACACAATGTGGTTCATTCAGTTTACGGACTGCATCGGTGATGGGTAAAGATACAATCTGTTGAGCTACTCGCCTCCGGACTTCCTCTTCGTCATTGTCTGTTGTGCGGGTTGTCTTTGAGTAAGGCTGCTACACAATAAGTCTCCTTTCATTTGAAGAATGCAGTCATTTTCGGCCCTTCAATCAAATTCCAAAGTTTTTTATAGAAAATTTGACAGGAGGTTGAAGAATAAATGTTAATATGGTTTTATTACATATATGTTTATGTATTAAATGAAGCTTATATTTATGTAATATTTAAAAACAAGTGTTAAACGAATGCCAAAGCCTTAAAAGCAGAGATTTTTACTCAGCAGGGCGAAAAATGATCAATGAATGCCGTCTCTGTCTCGACAAAGTAGGATAAAAGTATGATCCCGCAGAGAGTGTGGACCAGCGCAGAGTAAAGCCAAGTTCGCACGGCTTCTTTGTACCCTTGTCATGACAGAGGTTAATTTATTTGGAGCCAATAAAAAGAATTTCTTGAATCTAGACAACTTTCATCCTGCTGCCTTATTTTTGCTGTATAAAGATTTGTTTCACTTAGATGATGATTTGTGTGAAAAGCATGGGAACTGGTGATTTCAGTCTCTGAGTCTATTTGAGTTATGAGGAGTGACAGTTAACTAATGAAGAAGAGGAGGTTGTTCTTCTCCAAATGCCTTGACAACTGCATTTATATTTGTGGGAGTCATCTCTTATCCGTCTCTGTCAGGTCCCTAAACCACTCGTCTTCTTTAGACACTGGAAAACATTTGGATCGGGTTCTAAAAGCCTTGATCTTCAGATAGTGAAGCCATCTGAAGATTATTAACCTGGAAAATACTGAGAAGATCTAAAGAAACATCTGACCAATGCTTTGATGAGTTTTTTATGCAGGCAGAATATGAAAATAGTCTCCTACACATATCTCCTGCATTAGCTTCTGACAGAAAATTGACGGTGAAACTCTAGGATTTGAAAATCCTGACAGATCTACATCACACTGTCACTTAACATTCAAGGACTCTCCCATCTTGATTAATGGTAATAATAATAATAATAACAATAATAATAATAATACATTTTATTTAACAGCGCCTTTCATGACACCCAAGGACACTTTACAACAATGGGGGAAAGTAGTAAAACAAGATAAACAGTACAGAAATATGTAAAAACACTAGGATGCTGAAATGTAAAACAATGTATTAAAACTGTGTGGTAAAAGCCTGTGTGAAGAGGTGGGTTTTGAGTTTTCATTTAAAAAGTGCGAGAGAGTGAGTGGTGCGTAGATCGGGGGGAAGAGAATTCCAGAGGTGGGGAGCAGAGCGACTGAATGCTCTACTTCCCATGGTGACAAGGCGGGCGGAGGGAGCCGAGAGTTGGGGAGCAGTAGAGGAACGAAGAGCGCGGACAGGAGTGGTGATGTGAATGAGATCAGAAATGCAGGATGGAGCCAGGTTATGGAGAGCTTTGAATGTGATGAGCAGAATTCTGCAGCTGATTCTCTGTTTAATGGGCAGCCAATGAAGTTGTTGCAGGATGGGGGTGATGTGATGAGATGATGAAGTCCTAGTGATGACACGTACTGCAGCATTCTGGAGAAGCTGCAGTTTATGAAGGGATTTGCTTGGGAGACCAAAGAGAAGTGAGTTGCAATAATCAATCCTGGGTGTGACGAGGCTGTGGACGAGGATGGCAGTGGTGTAGGAAGCAAGTGATGGACGGAAGCGGGAGATGTTATGCAAGTGAAAATAAGCAGCCCGGTTAATAATGTTGATGTGAGATTGAAAAGAAAGTGTGCTGTTGAGGATGACACCCAGACTCTTAACATGAGGGGAGGGAGTAACTGCTGAGTTATCAATAGAGATGGGGAAACTGTTAGATTTGGAGAGAATATGAGGTGTGCCTACCAGGAGGACTTCAGTTTTAGAACTGTTCAGTTTGAGGAAGCTGGAAGTGAACCAAGAATGGATTTCTTGGAGACAGAAGGTGAGGGAGGAGGGTGGAAGTGAAGCTGAGGGTTTGGTTGAGAGGTAGAGCTGGGTGTCATCCGTGTAACAATGAAAAGGAATGTTGTGTTTACGGAAAATGTGACCTAGTGGGAGAAGGTAAATGATGAAAAGAAGGGGCCCCGCAGGACAGAGCCCTGGGGCACACCAGCAGAAACAGGAAATAGATTGGATTTATATGACTTCAGCTGAATGAAATGTGTACGGCCAGAAAGGTAGGAGGTGAACCAGGCAAGGGGAGTGTGAGTGATACCTATGGATGACAGTCTGCTGAGGAGAGTGCTATGGGAGATGGTGTCAAATGCTGCTGTGAGATCGAGAAGAATGAGTACAGACAATAAAGAAGTCAGAAGCAGTGAGAAGGTCGTTGGAGATTTTGAGAAGTGCTGTTTCAGTGCTGTGAAGAGGATGGAAGCCAGATTGAAATTGTTGGGGGGGGGGGGGCTCCTGACCTATTTGATTTTATTCTGTGCAAAAGCATGTTGATATTTAGAAAAATACACTTCATGCATTTATTTGGAACCATTTAGCCTAAGTTTAAATAATTTTGCGGGTCGTTTTCACATGTGGCTCTTAAATCGGAACCAAGAGACTTAAAAAAGTAATTATGTCGAGGGGAACATGTTATAAAGAACCAGATCAGGGTAGACAGATGAATAACAAATCAAGTCGGCCTCTGTTTTGGCCACAGTCACATCTGGGATCTTAACACGAGCTGCATATGCAGATTATGATCCCAATGCTATAAATTTATGAAAACCATAATTCACAAGTTTCTGGGATGCTTTTGGGTGGAGGAGGAAGTGGGAAAAATAAGAGGAATGTGGGAGGAAATAAGGGAGGTTGATGGATGGATCGCGACGGAAAAGCAGGACTAATCCCAGAAACGTGACAAATCAAATTCATGTTTTTTTAACATAAAGATAAAGATTTGAGGCTGGATTTCACCTGGGCAAGTTTTAACAGCAGCTGTGCAGCGACTCAACAGTGTTGACTGTTGCTTCACATGTAGACAGCAGACATTTACAGTAAAACTGAAACGAGGTTCTTTATTACAGTAGAGTGTGTTTTGTAGCATTAGGCCACACTGTTGCTTTGTCTGACAGATCTTCAGCTGAAACCCACAGAGTGGTAATAATAAAAGCAAAGATCTGATCCCGTAACCTTTGGTGACTCTTTAGTCGTGAGTAGCATTAAAAATCCTCCTAGTAGCTTCAAACAAAGGCAGCTGCATGGGCTTTAATATTTCACCTTATACGATTCATTACTCTTGAGTGGTCATCTGTTATAGTTCCAATAGCTTTCATCTCATCACTGCAAATCAATACAAAGTGGATCAATTTTATTTTGACAAATTACATTTATATCTTCAGGTAAAAGAGTGGTTTATGACGGTGCCTGGAGAGGCCACCGAGGTTTAAAGAGGTAATGTAACTATTAACAATAAATGTGTCTTATACCGATTTCCACCACCGTTGTGCAAATATCAGGAAAGTATTGTACTCAACCCCTGGAAGGCTGCAGATCCTCCTCAGCCACCTTCATTGTCTCCGCAGTGGGACCTCAAGGTGCTCCCAACCTACCTAGAGACATAATCCTTCTAGCGTGTCCTGAGTTTTCCTATAGCCAGCAGGAAATGCCCAAAATATCTTCCCTGGAAGGCACCCAGGAGGCCTCCTGACCAGGTTCCAAAACACCTCACCTAGCACTTGTTTGATGTGGAGGAGCTCCTTGCCCTTTCTCTGAGGCCTAACCCAGCCACGCTGTGGAAATTATTTCAGCCTTTTGTGTTTTTTATCTTGTTCCTTTGATCGTTCCCTAATCTCATTACCACAGGTGATGGATGGAAAGTTTCCAGCTTACATCTCACTTCTACACCACAGACCAGTTTGTCATCTGCATCATCAGAATCCACATCATGACCAAAATTTAGTTAATGATCCTAGTGGGACAATAAAACGTCATTTTGTTTTTATTTGAAAAGGAAAAAAAATATGGGGCTTTTACAAAATCTGTACTCCTCAAATGATGTCTAGATTTGGCATACAAATAAAAATCTCAGCATGAAAATATTATCGTACATCAACATCCTGCTGGAGACACAAAATTTATATTTCGAGAAATGAAAATTTTGAAGGAACACACAAATTCACTCTGAAGGCTACAAACAGCCCCCAGGCCGCAGTTTGGACATGCTTGACCATGCCTTTGCCCTGACCCAGAAATAGCGATCCATCCTTTGAGTAATCCAAACACACATTTGTCACTCTGTACTTTTACAGGTAAAAGTATTGGTCAAGTTGTGTTTTTGAGTCAGACAGTGAGGCGAGCAATGATTCATTGAATGAAAATATCTCAGAATACTAACCAGAAGGGTGTGGTGTAATGCTATGCCAGGAGCTCCAAGGTTGTTTCTATGATTAAATGTGTGAATTTTATCACCTATTGCAGCTAGGGCTTGTTGGCGTTCGATGACTGATTGGGTAGAACGTATATATAATTCATCCCAGAGATTAATTAATAGTGTTTAGAAAATTGTAAAACGGTGGTGTACTTTGTGTTTTCTAATAAGAACAGCTTATATGCATCAAAAAAGTCAGTAGGAATTTTAAAATTACACAATAAGCACATAAAAAAGTATGGTAACGCTTTCTTTTACAGTCCCCTAATTACTAAGTACTTACATGGTAATTACATAGTAAGTTAAAATGTATTGTTGTTTCTGAATTCTTAAACAGTTATTACCATGTAACTCAGGCTCAATTCTAGGTTTTGTTTTTATTAATCATTCCCAGTAAATACTGCTTCACACAATAATTACGTGTTTTTTTTACAATTATACATTTTAATTGCACAATAATACACTTTAACTGGCTATGTAATTACCATGTAAGTACTCAGTAATTAAGGGACTGTACAAGGAAACGTTACCAGATGTTCTCAATATCAACATTTAAATGGAAGAAAAAAAGCTGCTTTCAAAGGCTCTTCAGGAAAAGTAAGTCTAAAAAGGAAAGTAGTTTATTAAAAAAATAAAAATAAAAAAATTCAAAAATGAGGAAGTTCATTCCACAGTGGAGGTCTCAGGCAGCAAAACAACCAGAGATAGCTGAAAAAAATAGGCAGATGGCAAGGAAATGAACAGAAGTCAGAATAAATTCAAAGGAAAAATAACTCAATAACAAAATATCCTAAACAGAAGAAAGATTGAAACCAAAATGAGAAGCAAAGAACAAAGATATCCAATTTTTTCCTGAACTCTGCTCTGCTCAAATGATCCAGCTGGAATTCTGTTGTTTCACTGTTTTCATTTTTCACTGTTCACACATTTTTGTTCCTCTTCTCTGTGTTCATTCATCTTTCATAACAAACTGCAACAAAACAGGGTCAAATAACAATTTGTGAAAAAATAAATAAAAACATTACAACCAAGGGAAACTGGTGAACGACTGGGTTTCCTCTGTTTCCATTCACTGATTCATTCTTCTGACTCAGATTTTCCATTTGAAAACTAGTTCCACCCATTCTGGTCCACCTCTGTCATTGCTGTCAGATTTCCTTTGATTAAAAATACTAAGTTTTCAAAAAAGCCTTTTCCTCAACTATCCTGTTTAAGGTTACAGTTTAGCTCACAATGGGAAATCATAAAGGTCAAGTTAGGAGTTCACAATAACAACACTAATATTTCAACACCTGCTCAGTTCCTGCTGAGGCTCCTATCCTGTTTGTGAAGAACAGGAAAGACACTGCCCGTACATCCGCTACATCCGCTTTCCGGAACTTTCACAATTCTTTGAATTTGATAAAATACCCGTTTTTATCTCGTCTGCATCATTATCTACCTCTGTTTGTTTTAAGTGGTGTTTAAAGAAGTGACCTGAATATGAAAATAAGCTTCATTTAACATCAATGTAGCGTCATGAATGTTCTGTTTTTGACCTGAAGGTCATGATCTGCTGCGTCTGCTCGAGCAGAGACATAAAGTTTCTGACAGCCTAATCTACATGAGATAGTGGCTAAGTCTTTCATGCACTCTGCTCATCTGAACTACTTCACCTCTGGACAGCTCAAGACGAAGAACTATTTTGATAAATACATAATCAACAACTTTGTTATTACCAATGATAATGTGAGCCCAATGTTCAATCAATCTGTGAAACGACAATGCTATTATTTGAAATTATAATCCTGTGATCAGTAGTATTTTACAAGTTATTATAATCCTGGACATTTGCACTAGACACGGATGACACGTAATGCTAAAGTCACACGACACATTTCCTTTTGTCTGATCCAATCAGAACCTTCATTTCTGGCCAGGCGTGGTTTTCTGTGGTGTTTGTATAAGCCCTCTTTTGCATGTCAAATTCTGATTCTTCAGTAAACCAAAATATGACAATTATAAAAACTATTCCACGCCACCTTTTCTTTAGTTCAAAGCGTTCTAGAGAAGTCTTGGACAGGCCACCCCGACTTCCTCTTCAGCCATAAAGAACCTCGACAAGCTGGATAAAATCCATTGCAAGTTACACCTGACTGCAACGGTTCCTTCAGAATAAAAGCTGAACCTCACGACCCCTTCAGGGTCTCGGAGACGCCAGTGATAACCTGTCGTGACCTGGAAGCATTCCAAGACTAGTTTGGTCGGCACCACTGCTTTTCTACCGGCTTCGGTACCAATATATATATATATATATATATATATATATATATATATATATATATATATATATATATATACATATATATATATATAGATAGATAGATAGATAGATAGATAGATAGATAGATAGATAGATGATAGATAGATAGATAGATAGATAGATAGATAGATAGATAGATAGATAGATAGATAGATAGATAGATAGATAGATACAGAATAGGGCTTGAATGTGATTAAAGGTTTATGATGTCATAGTTGTAATAGTTAAAGGTGCAATATGTAAGAATGACATCCTTTGGTCAGATTTGGTTAGGACTGTTTTTTCTAAGCAAAACGTTTTTTTTCCTCACTGCTGTTCTGTGACTTCCATGGCTGTTGTTTCGGATCAGCACCAGAAGATTCTAGATGACAAGCGAAGATGAGTCGCACGCAGTAAGTTGATAAGTAGATAAATTGTTATATATGAGAACACTCACTACACATTACGGTAATATGTCAGGAAGTGTGGTCCTTTGCCATTTTGCTGGTATCTTGCTGTTATGATTATGAACGACTCACTAAAGGAAGTAAAACACCACGATTGATTCATCATTCACTTCACACACACATTTCACTGTAATATCGTGTTGTTGGTAATTGACAAAGCTTGAGAATTTTTAGAGCAGGCGATTTGCCTAATTCTAACCCCGGCTTTCCACAGGAGCCGTCAGCAGCACGTCACTGCAGCAGCACGTCATAGCTGCTGATAGGAACCGCTGTGGTCAACAGAACCTTTTCCACGGCAGCGGTCAGCAGCGCGAGTCGGCCGCGTCTCAGGAGCAGCATGTCGCGGCCTTTACGCGCCGGTTCTATTTTCTACGCGCAACGCCTCTGTAACGGGTCAATTTAGACATGTTTGGGGAAGGAAAGACAGGAAATCGGACGCGGAAATGGAGAGAAGCACCCGAGATTTTCAGAATAAAGAACGTACTGCCTTCCGGTTGCTTTACTTTAAAAAAAGTTACTAACTGTGCGTCCCCGTGAGAAGTTATCACCTAGCTAGCGGTCTCCTTTGTTTTTCAGGTCCGTATTGGTGATTATAAAACGGACAGAACATAAAACACAAACCATGTTGTAATTTTCTCCTGCTTGTTGTTGTGTTTACTGACGAAGTCACTCGTGTGACTTCGTGCTCTGTCGGTGACAGCTGCCCCCTGCTGCTTCGCGTCTCGTGGGAAGGGCCAAGCAGCAGCTTACGCGAGCAAGACGTGCTGCTGCAGTAACGTGCTGCTGACGGCTCCCGTGGAAACCCGGGGTAATACTGCCTAATTTACCTAAATCTATTGTTTTCATCTTTTTACCTCAAATTTTTAATCATCTTTCATTTGCTATCATGACTTCGTAGTTATTTTTTTTTCTGTCTTTGAATGGATTTTATAATATTTGCTATTAATATTTTATAATATTTTTTTAGGTCATTATGTTTTTTATCACCTTAAGATTTTTTTTGTTTTGTTCTCTGTGAAGCACTTTGATTCTCTTTCTGTGATGAGTGCTATATAAATAAAATTTACTTACCTACTTTACTGTTAGCATCATTAGCTCAATGTTAGCCTGTAGCCTTCTTCACCCAATATTACAGTAAAACAAAAAGCTCACTGATATAAACAGTAACCACGTTCCTCTTTGGTATGTTGAAAGGAGAAAAGCTGACAACCCCCAGCCATCTGAGAAAGAAACTGAAGGTAAGCTTCCTTCCATCATGATTGAGATGTTAGACTGTTTAGTGACTTTTTCACATAGATTTCTTACATGTTGCTCCTTTAACATTAATCGACCCATTTATGAGGGTTTACCTGAAAAGTTGGAGCTAAATTCACATTCAAATCATGTTTATATATTTAAACAGACAGAGCAAATGTCTGTGTGATGCTGCACACAGAGGAGGAAATGCTCTCAGTGAAGAGATCGTTAACCCTCTTCCAGTTAAACATGAGGGCAAAGGGTTTCATACGGCGGAAATGATGGAGTCTTACTTATGAGGAAGAATAAAATTATCTTACCACATGAACACAGTTCAGGGTTAACAAGCCAGTTTGTGTGGAACGAAGAGCTCCATGGCCCATGAGCCTTTGCTGAATCACACAGAAAGGGTGGTGCAGTGTATGGTTTTGGCTTGTCTGCTTTGGCTACAAAGTAGGAAAAAAAGAGTGAAGGGGGAAAGCCCTTTTTTTCTCAATAGCTCTGGGCGTCTCTAAACTGATTCTCATGAGCAGATTGTGATCTTCAACCTACAAAATAAGACTTAAATGCTTTTGTCTGCGGAATCAAGATCAAAAGCAGATGTAGAAAACTAGCAATCTTTAACAGTAACCTCAGAATAAATGTTTATTTTATTACAAAATCTGCTCTACTTTATTTCAGAAGGCATAAGGAAAGTGAGCTTCAGTGGTGTTTTGGATCCATCTTTGTAGGTGATGAGGGCATTAAAGGTATGTTCTTTTTCTGGTGACATCACTTAAATGAAAACATGCAAAAAGAGTAAAGTTGGAAGTTGTCACGATGTGAGTAGGAGGAGGTTAGGACCCAAGATGCAGAACATCAGATGGCACGAGGCAGGAGCGATTTGTAAAAGTAAAATCCCTTTTATATGGATGGGGAACAAAAAAATCCTAAAGGCAGGAAGCCAAACCTGATATCTAAACTGAAAGACAAAAACCAAAGGCTCACTCATGAGCAGAGACCTAGAGACCTAGTGGGGGGACAAAGCACGCTGACAAACATCAATGGACCGACAAATCACTGTAACGCAGACAGGGTTAAATGCACAGGGACTGGGTGATTGGGAGACAAGGAGCAGGTGTGTGGGGAGAGAGAACTGAGGGGAGACTGGTGAGATCAATTAACTAAATGGGAAGGGAAAACCAAGCAGAGGGGATATACCCTAACCTATAAAGCTCTATATAAATAAACTTAAAAGACTAAGGGCACAGGAGAACCAAAGAATAAATAGCTAATGACCTGAGGAGTGAGGGAGACTAATTAACAAGTGGGGAAGGAAACACACACACTAAAGGAGACTAATAAAATGAAAAGCTGAACCTATAGACTATACAGAGGGGTGACTAGGGGAGACCTGATGGAGACCGGGAGGGAGCTGGGGACAAAAAGGGGCACAGGAAGCTTGGGTACACATGAGAGGGGATGCAGACAAGGAGACACATGAGGAACACAAGGAGACACATACGGGGAACCTTGAGAGGGATGGGGAACACAAGGAGACACATGAGGGAGATGCAGAACGCAGACCATGACAGAAGTGAGCTGTAATTTTTTCTATCAGCTTGTTGATGTTTCAAGGAACGATGAAGTTGTCATACTGTCTGGAGTGTTTGTTGATGTTTTGATGTAATCTGGGACCTGCATCAGACAAAAGTCAAAACAGGACATGATCTTTTTTACCATTAATTTAGCCAGTGTGATCATTTGACACTAAACTATGCTGCACCTTGAATGTCAGGTTTTTAGAATAACTCAAGTGTGGGCGACATTTAAAAGCAGCCCATTATGACATCATCAATGCTTAGTGTTTGTCAGAAATGATCTTGAGTTCATAATGGGATTAAGGCAGGGGATATCCTGGCCATAGACCCAAACATGTTTTGTTCCTCAAGCCACAAAGTTCTGACTTTGGTCTCATGACATCATGCTCCATCCTGCTGAAGAAGGCACTGTCCATTTGCAAACTGTTCTTGGACGGTCAAGAGAAGTTCCTCTTGGAGGATGTTTTGGTACATTTTTATTCGTGGATGTTCTGAGACTAAACCAAGGGTGAACCCACTCCTTCAGCCACAAAAATTGCCCCTGAAGGCTTTACTCTTTGTATGACACAGGAAGACTGGTGCTAGCAATCCCCCGTTCTACCTTGGACATGCCCCAATCAGAAAACAAGAATAATCAAACTTTCCCCAGCCCTCTGCGGTCCAATCCTAGGGGCCTAGCAGAATATCAGATCATCCCTGATGTTTTTTTAAGTGAAGTTCTTTGTGGCCCTTCTTAACACCAGTCCATCCTCCAAGTCTTCTCCTTCTGCCTCTTCATATTCCTGAACAGCTTTACACTGGTGGAGCCATAGCTGGATCAGCCCTGGTGCTTGTTGATCTTTCTTGGATTAGTGGACAAGACTCTCAAAGTCTTGTTCACTAATGAGGGAAAGACAAATTGGCAGATTGGTTGGGTGGATTGGTGCTGCAGTGGCATTGATGCTGTCGTACCGGTTTGTCGTGGATCAGAGGGAGTTGAGTCAGAAGGCAAACCCTCATATGGTCACGAGCTTTGGGTAGTGACCCAAAGAACGAGATCACGGATACAAGCAGCTGAAATTGGTTTCTTCTGCTGGGTGTCTGGGCTCTCCCTTAAAGATAGGGTGAGAAGCTTGGTCATCCGGGAAGGGCTTGGAGTAGATTCGCTGCTCTTCCACATGGAGTGGAGCCAGTTGAGGTGGCTCGGGCATCTGGTTAAGATGCCTCCCGAAAGCCTTCCTGGTGAGGTTTTCCAGGCACGTCCAACCAGGATGCAAAATAAGGCCCAGGACATGATGCAGGGACCATGTCCGTCAGCTGGCCAGGGAACACCTTGGCTGCCCTGGGAGGAGCTGGCCCAAGCGGCTGGGGAGAGGGAAGTCTGGGCCTCTCTTCTTTAGATGCTGCCACCGTGACCCAACCCCAGAAAAGTGGAAGAAAATGAACGGAAAGATGGATGGATGGATGGATGGACTTGGACACCACCTCTCAGAACCTTAGATCCACATCTGAAAACCTCCTGGCTGTTCCTCGAACCAGGCTGAAGACCAAAGGGGACAGGGCCTTTCAGACTATTGCACCCAGACTTTGGAACAGTCTACCTTCAAATCTCCGTCTCTCTGACACTGTAGAGGTCTTTAAAAATAATCTAAAAACTCACCTTTTCATCCAGGCGTTCCCTCCCTAAATGTTTCAAAAAGATGGCTTTGTTCGGGTTCACACCTTCACTTTGTTTATACTCATGATTTTATTTTCTACGTTTATCACTGCTATTGTTTTTCTGATGTTTTTATTGGTTAGAGGTATTTGCCCTGATCTTTATCATGTTGTACAGCGCTTTGTAATTTATATATGTGAAAGGCGCTATATAAATAAACTTTTACTTACTTACTTACTTACTTAATTACAATGCATCTGATCACACTAAAGTTAATGCAGGTGTAAAAACACGCAGCAAATTTGAATATTATTGAACTTTTCGTGCCCCTACTGTAATATAAAGTATTAAACTGATGCAATGACATCAGTGTAAAATACACTAACAGTAACCTATCACACATCAAATGATTTACAATCACTTTTCAATACTTTTAAGTTCAGCTAAGATGTTTATTTCTACATGATTGTTGGGTTAGGGTTAGGATTAAGGACCCACCTGTACTTTCAGCGGCTGTGCTGAGTTTCTCCTGCCAGATCAGATGTTCTGGAAGGCTGAACCTAACCTATTTCTGTGTTGTCTTCAAAGAAATAAGAATAAAACAAAGTATCAGCCAACAACCCAATACAGAGACTGGTACAACTGCAGATCTCTGATGCTGCTGATGAGCTCATGTTGTCTTAAGACACTCCCTATGACTCATCTTTGCTGAGATTATTAATAGATTACCAGTGTTTACGTTTTGTTGATATAGAAACACACTCCCTGTCATTTTTCTGCACATTAAAATAAGATCTTGTGGGTTTAGTCCCTTTAAGCATGACGCTCTGGTGTTTTAAGTCATTTCAGTGCAACATCAATCTTATGAGACAGAACAGGTAGCTTTAAAAACCTGCACTACAACACAAAAAGATGTAAGGGGATGTGTTCGGTAGCCGGCAGGGCCACAAGAGTCGAGTGATGTTATGAGTGGTGACAGATTTGTAACAGCAGATCGGACAAAGTTATCATCAACGACTCAGAAAAGTGAGTTGGGTGGTACTGCATCTGAAACTAATTATCTAGCTCATTTCAGCATATGTGTAAAATCAAGGATTTATTGTGACGCACATAAGAAAATATACAACAATTTCTAATCGTTAAGGACACATTTTGGCTGTTAGTGTGATTTTTTTCCCCTGAAAAGTAAACTCTTAAAGCACAGACACAGAAAATTGAACAATCAGAAAAACTTCCTGTATTTTTTGCTAATTAAACCCCAAAAAGCCACTTGAATGAACCTCATTGAAGTACAGCTTTAAATAGGTGCATTATGACAGTATATGAACAAAAATAGTATTATTTAAATAATTCAGGTTCTTAAGTGTTTCTCTATTTATCCAGATTTTTACTGTCTAATACGTAAAATATATCCATCCATCCATTTTAGTCTGCTTATGGGGGTCAGGTCTCTGCCTAAGCAGAGATGCCCAGACTTCCCTCTCCCCAGGCCAGCCGAGTGACATCGTCTCTCCAGCGTGTCCTGGGTCTCCTCCCAGTTGGACATACTCGGAAAACCCCACCAGGGAAGCATCCAGGAGGCATCCTAACCAGATGCCCGAGCCACCTCAACTGGCTCTTCTTGATGTGGAGGAGCAGCGGATCTACTCCGAGCTCCTCCCAGATGGCCGAGCTTCTCACCCCATCTCTATGGGAGAGCCCAGACCCCCTTTAGAAAAAACTAATTTCAGCCGCTTGTATCCGCAATCTCGTTGTTTTGGTCTTTACCCAAAGATGAAGGTAGGAACGTATCGGTCGATGAATCGCGAGCTTCACCTTCCGGCTCAGCTCTCTTTTCACCACGACATATCAGTACAGCGCCCGCATCACTGCAGACGCAGCAACAATACACCTGTTTATCTCCCACTCCAGCTTTCCCTCACTCATGAACAAGATCCCAATATACTTAAACTCCTCCACTTGAGGTAGGACCTCGTCCCTGACCCGGAGAAGACTTTCTACCCTTTTCCGATTCAAGACCATGGTCTCGCATTTAGAGGAGCTGATTCTCATCCCAGCTGGTGACAAAGGGGGCAAATTTAGAAAAATAAAATCAAACTGTCATAATGAATGCATTTGAACTATTTTAATCATATATTCAAAATTACATTGGTTTAATTATGTAACGTCACGAAATGGCCTGATTTTGACCCACAGGTCAAATCCACAGCCAGGTCAACTTAACCTGGCTATGACACAGCCTGCAATATTTTGCTCACGGGAGACTGAAAGCAGAGATAATGAAAGATGAGCAATAACTTTCTTTCCCAAGGTTCCTCACAGAACTCTTTTATCTAAGTCTCCTCGCTCACAGAAGAGATTTTTAAAATTAAATATGAACTTCTAAAAATTACAAGCTAGATAATCATTAAATAAACCTTTGTTACTTTGCTACTTATAATTATAAATAATGAAATGTTTCATTGTTTGCTCAATGATTGTTTTAGTATGTTTACTTGATAGTCATAACATCTGCACTCACACAGAGTAATGTTAACGCATGACACAGTTAACCTTTTGCCCAGATTCAGTCTCCAGATCAAAGAGGGTGTGTTTCTGAGATTCTTGGCAACATCTCTCAAACTTGTCAGCCCGATTGGCTGGCCAAACCATAATATCGATTACTTAAAACTAGATGGCTTTGAGTAATTTGTCAGTTCGAAAGCAAGCTTCAGACCGGCCATCTTTAGCAAACCTCTTTAACCAGCAAGGATTTTAACACGTCGTCAAAACCTTCTTGAACCTTTTACGCACCTGCGAGCTGATAAGTTTCCTGCAGAACAAAGCTGATATTGCAAAACTCCTTCAGTTATTTTTAAGACACAACCAGTTTCATCAGTCGTTGTGACCCGGAGACATCTCAGGACCGACCTGGTCGCACTAAGTTTTCTCTGCCCATCTCGTGCTTGGGGTCATCACTCCTCCTGACATCTCGGATCCAGACGGGGGTCTCCAGAACAGGTGAGGTAGACACTTCAGACAGATTGCGTCTTTATGTTTTTAATAAGAAAACTTAGCTTATTTGCAAACCAAAATCTTTTAAATCCAGGACTCTGCTCTCTGAGATACGGAGATTCTGATTACATTATATTTACACATAAGTCCCAGACACCATCCTTTAGTTCGCATCCACTCACTGTAAATAGTAGTTTAAACAATTTGTCAAGTCCTAATTATAAAATAAATTCTTAATTTTTTTTAAACCTGACTGTTTCTTGAATCAAAGCGAAGTGTGTACGATTCCCTAATGAATAAAAGAATCCTAGAATCTTCTGACTAATACAAATAAAGACCAGGCAAGGTGATATTCTATATTTAAATAAGAGTATCACAGCTTCTTGGTCTCAAGTAGTTAAAATATACATACTGATATAAGTATCCAGTTTATCTAACACTACAATTACAGTAAATAGATTATGACTGTGTCTGGGAGTAAAGCATCAAAGCATTGCTTACTGGAATTATCAAAAACTTAAATTTATTCTGCTTAAATCAACATATTTACAGCCTCACATAAAAAAAACATTCATTTCTTTCTCTTGTTCCTAATTGTTTCTGATGCTTTTTATACAAGAATGTATAAAATACTGCTAAAGCAGAAACTAAATCAAATATTCCATTCACATTAGTCATTCAAATTGTTATTTAAGTAAATCAAATTCTCAAATGTATTTATTTCATTTAATTTTAATTATTTTTCTTTGTTTTTAAATAAAAAATCTAATCAAAAATCGACACAGCTGAAAATTTGAAAACAATTGAATTAAATATTTCAGCATTCGAAAAGGCGTTGGATGAAGTTAAACACTTTTAATTCAAAACTAATCCGACCATTAAAACTAAAGATGGATTAAATTAGATGCAGAATGTTCACAACAATTCATCAAGAGTCAAACACGTTATTCAGTACATAAGATAATAGAAAATAAATCAGAATCAACTAAAAGCATACAGAGCTTTAATCTTTTATTTAAATCTCCAATGTTTTGACATTTTCCATGTACACAGGCATTCCATATGTAGAGATGCCACACATGCTCAATACCACAACCTCCAGACCGCTGCAGCATCTACCAGATGATCTGCTCCACAGGCATTACGGCTGAGTAACAACATGGTGGAGTAGGAATCTGAAAAATGTTGGCAAAAGGTTGAACTTTTCTCCAAAGCTTTGTTTGCACCTGCACACAATCTTTCATGAAGCTTCCACTCAGCCCAACTAGGCAGCCTGGATAACTGGACATGCCGCAATGCTGCCATCTTCTGGCGCTTTGAGGAGTTGTATTGTGCAGCTGATTGTCCCTCCACATTCTAACCGATTTCAAATGGTGCTAGACATGATGGAACCTCTGAACACCACACGAAAACGGTCAGCCTTGGTGGAGGGGGTCAAAGGGTCAGAAGAACGGGCTCCAACGCTGGGTTACTGTAAAATGGTGAAGACCTCCATCGTCGTCATCAATCTGAAAACAGTGTTTCCAAATGACGAACATCAGTCCAGAGGTTTGTTCCTGCTCAGGGACACCGATTTCAAATGGTGCTAGATGGAACTTTAGACTCTAAGACACCATCTGAAACCAGTTCCCTGGGCAAGATGGCTTCAGGACATCCGGAGCGCCACCCAAATCTGAAAACAAAAGTGTAATCAGTGTTGAATGTGATTTCTGACTCATTGGTGCTACAAACACAAAATCTTTATGCAAGACTTTCTGAGCAGATGCAGCAGTTCCACCTGCCCCCTAACATAAAGTAGAAACTCGGCTCAGCAGCTTGAACTGGACGTGAATCAGATGCTGGAGATCTCAGGAAGAAAAGATCTAGACTAGCAACGAATCATACTGTGGAAAAACAGATCTGAGGAGCTCTCTGCAGACTCCTTCGTAGGGCATGATAAGGTACTGTCGTCTCCAGGGTCTGCCTCGGGCATGCGGTCCTAATCTGCATCCATATGGAGTCGGCTCAGGGGCAAGATAGTAAAAAGCGGTCCTGAAAATGGTGAAACTTCATTAGCACGATCCCAGTTGTTCCGCTGAAGTCACATACGCTGCACAGGAAGTCTTCAGGGAACTCATCTGTGTACGTCTCTGTCACGGTTGCTTCTCTTACTCTTCATGAAAACCAAGTTGTTTAATATAAAACTCACTGGGTTCTATTTCTTTAAATGTTTAGTACTAGATGTTATGGTGTTCTCGTCTTGTTGATGGGAAAAAAAGTGAGAATGCAAAACCTTCCAATCATTATTTCTATTTTGACTTGTGAAGCTAAAATCATTTGCACATAGTGGCCATGTTTAAAGCCCTGAGTCAAATTAGAGCTCAGCAATGGATACGCTGTTTTAAAGACTAAACAGAAAAACATTAAAATATCCCCAATTCCCAAAGAATATGACTCTGTTTACATAAACGTAGCATCAGCTTCTGGAGTACCGCACCTCACAAATCCACCTTTTTTTATGTTTTGATGACCCCGGTAACGTTTAGAATTGGGAGCCTCTCTTCACCTCCCTTGTCCTGTTTATTCTAAGCCCTTTCCACCGTCTGCTGTGCATATAGAGGCTGCTTACTGCGACGAAGCAGGATTTTTTCCAGCCAAGTCACCTGACCATTAACTGCTTGTTAAAGGCACATCAGCCCCTTTTAAACTCAAAACAAAACAAAGTTACGCAACCACTGCTTTCCTTCTGAGCCATGTCGAGCTGCACGCGGAGTCTGCGTTTGACAGAAAACCTGATGATGAGACATATTGGAGGATTGTATTTGTTTGTAATTCAGTTTAAAATTATTTGAGGCTCATTAGAGGCGTTTGTGCCACATTGCGTGTGACAGAGAGTGGGTGGGGCTTTGGGTGCACATGGAAACGAGGTAGGTGGTTAATCCTCTTACAGATTATAGGTCCTAATTTATCAGGAGTGAGGGAAGTAACCATATGAAGCTAATGTGTTTTTAGATCACCTCCTGACAATAAGAAAAGCAGCATGACTCGGTGTGTGTGTGTGTGTGTGTGTGTGTGTGTGTGTGTGTTTGTGTGTGTGTGTGTGTGTGTGTGTGTGTGTGTGTGTGTGTGTGTGTGTGTGTGTGTGTGTGTGTGTGTGTGTGTGTGTGTGTGTGTGTGTGTGTGTGTGTGTCTGGGTCAGTGAAAAACCTTCGCCGCTCTTGATGTCAGCTGCTTTTGATGTGACGCCATAAAGTTTGTAGGGTAATAAAAGGTTTACATGATACGACGGCACCGATCTGTCCTAAAAGTACAGTGTGTTTGGATCATAAAAGAAGAATAGCTTGGATATCCTCTCCTCGGGGCCGTGGATTGGGAAATTTTTGGAGAGCCCTAAAATGTTCGGATGAGTCTGACACTTTGTTTGCTCGATCTGATGCACAATGGGGGGGGGGGATGAACGCCTCCGACGGAGGAGTTGATTTACACTTTGTCACGCTCTTTTGGCTTCTACTCCGCCTGTAGGGAAATATCAGATGTCTTGCAGATAACGAAAGTGGCGCAATGAGTTAAACTCGCTGCTGTGGGGCATCTTCAGAGAGCCAAATGAGCTTCCAGTTTCTGAGAGCACCTGGTTGAGTATGAGTGTGAACTTTGAGGCGGCAAAATAACATAAATTTGTGTACATAAACACACTAAAAACATCAAGTAGTCACAGTAAAGAGGTCACCTCTGAGTTATGTCACAAACACTGCACTGTTCCCCTCTCCTGTAGCACATCGAGGATCTTTCTATGAACAAATGCTGCCTCACACTTGTCTATTAATACATCATCATGTAGCAAGGCTAGCAGTGCTCCGAGTTTAATTTTAGCACTGTCATCTTTTGCCTCGGTGCCACTTCCCATTCTATAATCTGAGCGTGACAGGGATCTGATTTAAAAGGCAGTGGGTTGCTCGCCATTTTCTCTGATGGTTTAATGTGGGCTACAGGTAGCACTGGCCTCTTGCTGTAAACACATTCCTCATCGCTTCTCTTTTAGGATGAAAAAGAACCTGTTAGTTTGAAAACGTGGAATTTTTTTGCGTTCGAGGCTACAGGGAGAAAAGTGGACAGAGCTGGGTTAAATGGCTTCATTTGTTGGACTGGAGAGACGGCACATCTCCCTAAAAGAATAACAAAATAACTATCGAGGTCACGCTTCCTTCTTTGTGAAAGTGGGTCACTTGATCCACCGTTCAGCCTCAGAACTCCTGGTAAACATCATGACTGCACTGAAAAACGGTCTCCACGATCTCTAAAGCAAATCCTGACACAGCCTGGCAGGCCAACACGTCTAATGCATGGAATGTAATCTAGAATAAAAGCACACAAGCACAGGTGGACAGGCCACCTTGCTGATTTCCTGGAAGTTTTTCCATCCGTGTTTGTCTCAAAGCTGCCGTAATAACATTCCCTCAGGAGTCAAGTTTCTATTCAGAACACATAACTGAACTTCTAGCTGCAATCCCAGCCCCTCCTCTCTTGGCCTCTCTCCTTACATTTGCACAGTGGTTGAACAACTCCTGAGCTCTACTGGTGATTCACCTAATGACCGACCAGATCCCCAAGACAGGATGGAGTTAGCTCCTCTCATGTGTCTCATTCTCACCTCAAACATCCCGAGAGGTGATGAGGAGCTTCACTTCCTGTCTGATTTTGGCAGCTAAGCAGCAGAAGGCACTGCACCTCCCTGCATGGCAGCTATAGGAAAACTGGTAGGATGCTGGGATTATGAAAGTGACATCACAGCAGTCCTGCTGCCTCGCAAACTCGCAGTGACAAATTGGCTTTTTAAGCAGCACAAATCGTGTAAAACCTACATGTTTACATTTATCTATCATCAGGAAGTGTTAAAATAAACCTAAAGGATAAAAAAGTTTATGTCAACATCCTCCTACTGCAGTTGTTTTGGAGCGTGTGACCCAACAGCGCCCCCTGTGTTCGGGAAACAGCTTGTTTTGAACATATCAAGTGCGCACTAAGAAGCCAGATCGCTATTTCGGACTCCAGGGATCTGTGACGCAGCAAGGGGTGTTTGACACCTGAAACAGAAATATAGCTGCGTCACAACTGTGATGCTCCATTAAAGCTTAAGATTGATCTCGGAAATCTGCGCAATGCTCAAACTCCGCGTCTATTATTCAGGGGTTTTCTTGTATTACGTGAATAAAAAACAAACTAGATAACGCGCACTCAGGACCTTTGGGTGGTAAATGATCAATCCAATATCCACTGCGTAACACCGTCCTCTCCCACAACAGGATTACGCACTATCCATCTCGTGCGCAGCATCCTATTCCGAGCTGTTCCTGACACGCCATCCCCGCCGATTCCACGTTTTTGTTTACATCCTCGTTTAATCATCTAAAGCTGACGCCAGACAAGTTTGGGAGCTGAAAACGAGGCTGTCACGCCGTCGCAGGGTGCTCCATCCATCGCAGTGGAAATTCCCACTGGATTCCGTGTGGCTTGTCGGACTTCGCGCTGACGCAGTTTTATTTACCTGTTGTCACGTCGCTGATGAAACACTGGAGCTTTCAGGAAAAGTGTTGGCACGCGTTTTCACCAACAAACAGCCGCGCTCTCCGTGGAAAGGCGATGCTTTTATTTCCCTTCATTAATCTTTAAGCCACACTTTCACGCGCCTTTCTTACCTTTCTCATCCTGCACTTCGGTGGTTGAGAATTACGTAGTGCTATTCTCTACGCCACATACGCAGTTATGTCCCTCTGCCCGCGTAGTAACATCAATAACTTACGTGTTTTGCTCAAGGCTGTTCCCCTCCTGGGCCGAGGAAGTGTCGGCTCTTTCCCATGGCCGGATGCGCTCGCGCCCGGCCAGCGCTGAGCTGCGGAGTCCTCCTGACTCCCGTTTCGGCATTTTCTGTCGCTGTTATCAACCCCGGAGCGCACGTTTGTTTCTGTGTATCCCTGACGATTTTCCATAGCGCAACACGGAGTCCACGCCCCTGACACTCCCCCGGCCGCTGATTGGCCGAGCGCTCGGAGAGCGTTTCCTCATCGCCACAATCACATGTGGCTGACGCATGTTTACAAACATCGGGTGAAATCACATGGTAATAAGCATAGGCGTTCTTTTACCGTAAACCACCTCCCTTCGACGCAACGGCCTGATGTCGTGCACGAGGTTGTTTTTCTAACCCTACACTGAAAAGAAACACACACACACACACACACACACACACACACACACACACACACACACACACACACACACACACACACGCACGCACGCACGCACGCACGCACACACACACACACAAAGAAAATTGCGACATTAATTCTTATTTTTTCCTTTATACTGATCTTATCGAGCTGTGACTTCAGTCCAAAACGCTGCATTCTTCTTTTGTGTGTTTAGTTGTGGAAAAACAAGTTTATTCCGTCCTACATGATCATAATAACCTTGCGTTTCAAACATTCCAATTTATTAATCCTGATCAGCCCCAGTCTGATGGCAGTTTCTTTTTTAAGCCGTTCTGCTTTAATCAGACCTGTAAAAGGTCAAAACCCAATGTAGCTGGATTCAAAGTGTGTTTATATTTAACAAGCATTTAATTATTTTGTTAGTTATTTTTCCTGAGCCCATGTGAAAAAGTTGTACCATAAACTTACCTGTTTGAATAGCTAATATTTCCATTATCAGCTGATATCAAGCAATGGTAGACATTTTGTTTCATTATCTTAGATGTGTTTTAATTCTTGGAGCGTTTTCTGGCCTGAACCTTTTATTACTTTTATATTCTGGTTGCATTAACCAAGTGAGGTTTGTAGTAACACGGATGTTGATCTGGCTTCTTTTCTATTTAAATCTCTTTAGAATTGAGTGAGATTAGCTGCTTCTTTAGATCTTTTAGCATACTACATGTTATTGTGTTTGAAGATGTCAGAAATATTCTACTGATGCTTTTCATTCTACATGTTTGGTCTGGTAGTGGCGTGGCTAATGAAATGGAACTCAGCTTTCCAAATCATTTAAATAATTCTTTATAAAGATTTATTTGTATTTTTCAAATTGGGCCAGGTTGGTTGGTTATCTAGGAATTATTTACCCTACGTTAGTTAAATCGTCATTTGAAGACTCCTCGTATTTACTCAGATTATATTTGTGTTTTTTGGCTAATCTGAAGCTCATGATTAAAAAAGAAGACCTCTGTAAGGGGGAATACTTAATCACAGCAGCACTGAACTGTTGCCTTAATCATCAGATTCAGATCAGATTCAGATTTCAGATTTATTGGCCAAGTAAAATTACATTTACAAGGAATTTGTCTTCGGTAGATGTTCGCTCTCTAAAACATACAACAACCATAATAAATGAGAATAAAAATACCTAAAAACACATAAGAACATGTATACCCACACACATGTTCATTTACGCACACACCTGTATACATATATACATACCCACACACACACACACACACACACACACACACACACACACACACACACACACACACACACACACACACACACACACACACACACACATATCCATAAGCATACTGATTAAGTATTAAAAAACTATAGTAAAAGGATGGTAAAAGAATCTACAGATTCAGGAGAGAAATGGCTGAAGGAAAGAAACTGTTCTTGTGTCTGGTAGTTTTTGTGTACAGTGATCTATAGCGTCTGCCAGATGGGAGGAGATGGAAGAGAGTAGATGCAGGATGTGTGGCATCTTGGACAATATTCACTGCCTTTTTCCTGATCCTGCTGATGTACAGTTCCTGGACAGAGGGCAGTTGGGCACCAATGATTTTTCCTGCTGTTTTAATAATACGCTGTAGTCTGCATTTGTCCATTTTTGTGGCTGACCCAAACCAGACAGTGATGGATGAGCAAAGTATGGATTCGACTGCAGCAGTGTAGAAGATGATCAGCAGCTCTTGTGGTAGGCCGTACTTCCTTAGTTGCCGTAAGAAATACATCCTCTGCTGAGCCTTTTTGAGGATGGAGTTGATGTTTGTTTCCCACTTCAGATCCCTGGAAATGATAGTTCCCAAGAACTTGAATGAGTCCACCATTGACACTGGGCTGTTGGATATTGTGAGGGGGGGCAGCACTGTGGGAAGCTTCCTAAAATCCACGACCATCTCCACAGTCTTAAGGGTGTTAAGCTCAAGATTGTGCTGACTACACCAGACCACCAGCCTCTCAACTTCTCGCTGATAAGCAGACTCATCACCATCCTGGACGAGCCCAATGACAGTGGTGTCATCTGCAAATTTCAGGATTTTTACAGCTGAGTCATTAGAGGTGCAGTCATTGGTGTACAATGAAAAGAGCAGTGGAGAAAGGACACACCCCTGTGGTGTACCGGTGCTGATCAGCCTTGTGCCAGACGTAACATTGTTCAACCGCACATGCTGGCTCCTATTTGTCAGGAAGCTGGAAATCCACTGACACATAGCAGGGGAAACAGTGAGCTGAGAAAGCTTTGAGGTGAGGGTTTCTGGTATAACGGTGTTAAAAGCAGAGCTAAAATCCACAAACAATATCCTTGCGTAGGTCCTTGGTTGATCAAGATGTTCCAGGATGAAGTGCAGCCCCATGTTAATCGCATCATCCACTGACCTGTTTGCCCTATATGCAAACTGCAGGGGATCCAGCTGGTGGCCTGTGGTGCTTTTAAGATGGGACAGCACCAAGCGCTCAAAGGACTTCATGACTACTGATGTCAAAGCCACGGGTCTGCAGTCATTCAATTCGTCATCATAGTGCCATTGCTGGTGCAGAAGGTGGCAGTAACACAACATGATTGTGCTTCTTAAATAAGGACTGAAAACACATGTTTTGCTGGTCAAAGTTGTAATCCGATGTTTTCTTTCTTTCAATTATTTTGTGTCCTTTTTTGCCCAAACGCTGCCAGATAAAAACAGCATCACAAGATTTCTGTAGGTGTTTGTTAGTGTCCATCTCAGATAATCACCAGTAGATGGAGACAAACGTTGCACTTCTACCATGTTGTTGTTCTTTGTGCAGCAAACCTGTTTGTGATTAGTTGCTACACCACCAGCATGCATTTTCTTTTTTTTTTTGGGGGGGGGGGGGGGGGGGGGGGGCGTTGGGGCTAAATCAAAACAACATAGATTCATAAATGAAGCATTAGCCATATTGATAACATACATTTATATAGCACCATCTATCTTCAACCCCCCAAGGCACTTTACATCTAACCACTCTTTCACACTCGCTGATGATGTGGAGCTACATTGTACCTAAATCTGCCCTGGGCGCATCAACAAAGGGGAGGCTACCAAACACTGGCACCACCACCAGCAGACAGGTGGGTTAAGTGTCTTTTCCAAGGACACACCGACTGAAACAGGCTAAGTGGGGTTCAAACATGTGGACATCCATTTATGGGGCGAGCGCTTGTAATTCCTCTCCCATCATCGTCCAATATTTAGCTTTATGCGCAATATGATCACTCCTCCTAGGTATGGAACTTTCCATGTAAAAGGAATACCACTAACCTGGGTCAGTGTGGAATTTCAGTAGGAAAACAACAGACTAACAAAGATTTATTCTTTAAACCTTAAACAGAAGTTAAACTCTTAATATAATTAACTGCTTTACCCACCTTAGAAAGAAAGTAGAAATAAATACGGCATTATTGCCTCTCAGCTGTGATCATTTCAAGCGTTTATCTAAAGCAAGTTACCCTGGCTGAAATATGTAGCCTACAGATTCAGTCTTGTTACCAGAAGAAATATGAATTGTCTTAAATGACATCCTTGTCTTTTTTCCACCATTTGTCAAATCTCATAAGTGCCAACTTACCATACCATACCATACCATACCATACCATACCATACCATACCATACCATACCATACCATGCCATACCATATTTATTTAAAAAGCGCCATTTCAAAATAGCATGGCAGCTAACCAAAGTGCTGTACATAAAAAGCCAAGTGCTTGATCAAGAAACACAATAAGAACAGGCAAAATACATAAGAACAAAGCATAAATAGTCGGAGATAAAAATTCCTACTAACAACAATAAAATAGGAGAACAGTTAACAGCACTATAAAAAATAAAATAATGCGACGAATGATAAAAACATTTGAAATGGTACAAATAAAACGAAATAAAATATGGTGCGAGGTGCCAAAAGTGTGCAACTGAATCATAAAAACGGAATTAAAAACTCAAATCCGGTGCTACATTTTCATGAAAAGTGTCACGGAGGGAAGGCAATACTAAAGAAGTGCGTTTTCAGGGCCGACTTGAAACTGCTAACAGAGGGAGCCAGATGCACACGGAGGGGCAGAGAGTTCCAGAGTTTTGGGGCTGCATAAGAGAAGGCACACTCCCCCCGTGATTTGTACCGAACCTTCAGAACAACAAGCAGCTGATGATCTGCTGACCGAAGGGCACGGGTGGGAACATACGGGGTCAGCAGGTCCGTCAGATAGGATGGGGATGGGCAGTACAAAGCCTTGCAAACATATAACAAGACTTCGTCTTCGTCTTCGTCTTCGTCTTCCTCCGCTTATCCGGGTCCGGGTCGCGGGGGCAGCATCCCAATTAGGGAGCTCCAGGCCGTCCTCTCCCCGGCCTTGTCCACCAGCTCCTCCGGCAGGACCCCAAGGCGTTCCCGGACCAGATTGGAGATGTAACCTCTCCAACGTGTCCTGGGTCGACCTGGGGGCCTTCTGCCGGCAGGACATGCCCGAAACACCTCCCCGGGGAGGCGTCCAGGAGGCATCCTGACCAGATGCCCAAACCACCTCAACTGGCTCCTTTCGATCCGGAGGAGCAGCGGTTCTACTCCGAGTCCCTCCCGAATGTCCGAGCTCCTCACCCTATCTCTAAGGCTGAGCCCGGCCACCCTACGGAGGAAACTCATTTCGGCCGCTTGTATCCGCGATCTCGTTCTTTCGGTCATTACCCAAAGCTCATGACCATAGGTGAGGATTGGGACGTAGATCGACCGGTAAATCGAGAGCCTGGCTTTCTGGCTCAGCTCCCTCTTCCCCACGACAGATCGGCTCAGCGTCCGCATGACTGCAGACGCCGAACCAATCCGCCTGTCGATCTCCCGATCCCTCCTACCCTCACTCGTGAACAAGACCCCGAGATACTTAAACTCCTCCACTTGAGGTAGGACCTCTCCCCCAACCCGGAGGTGGCAAGCCACCCTTTTCCGGTCGAGAACCATGGTCTCAGATTTGGAGGTGCTGATCCTCATCCCAGCCGCTTCACATTCGGCCGCGAACCTACCCAGCAAGAGCTGAAGGTCAGAGCTGGATGAAGCTAGGAGGACCACATCATCCGCAAAAAGCAGAGACGAGATTCTCCTGCCACCAAACTCGACACACTCCACACCACGGCTGCGTCTAGAAATTCTGTCCATAAAAGTGATGAACAGAACCGGTGACAAAGGGCAGCCCTGGCGGAGTCCAACCCTCACTGGGAACAGGTCCGACTTACTACCGGCTATGCGGACCAAACTCACGCTCCTCTGGTAAAGGGACTGAATGGCCCTTAACAGAAAGCCACCCACCCCATACTCCTGGAGCGTCCCCCACAGGGTGCCCCTGGGGACACGGTCATAAGCCTTCTCCAAATCCACAAAGCACATGTGGATTGGTTGGGCAAACTCCCATGCCCCCTCCATCACCCTTGCAAGGGTATAGAGCTGGTCCACAGTTCCACGGCCAGGACGAAAACCACATTGCTCCTCCTCTATCTGAGATTCAACTATCGATCGGACCCTCCTCTCCAGTACCTTGGCGTAAACCTTTCCAGGGAGGCTGAGGAGTGTGATCCCCCTATAGTTGGAACACACCCTCAGGTCACCCTTCTTAAAGATGGGGACCACCACCCCGGTCTGCCACTCCCTAGGAACTGCCCCCGATGACCACGCAATGTTGTAGAGACGTGTCAACCATGACAGCCCTACAACATCCATAGCCTTGAGATACCCAGGACGAACCTCATCCGCCCCCGGGGCTCCGCCGCTGTGTAGTTGTTTGACTACCTCAGCAACTTCTGCCCCCGAGATCGGACAGTCCATCCCCAGGCCTCCCAGCTCTGGTTCCTCCTCGGAATGCGCATTGGTGGGATTGAGGAGCTCCTCAAAGTATTCCTTCCACCGTCCGACTATAGCCTCAGTTGACGTCAGCAGCTCCCCATCCCCACTGTAAACAGTGTGAGCGAGTTGCTGCCTTCCTCTCCTGAGGCGCCGGACAGTTTGCCAGAACCTCTTTGGAGCCGATCGATAGTCTTTCTCCATGGCCTCACCAAACTCCTCCCACGCCCGAGATTTTGCCTCGGCAACTGCCACTGCTGCACCCCGCTTGGCTATCCGGTACCTGTCTGCTGCCTCCGGAGACCCACAGACCAGCCACGCCCTGTAGGCCTCCTTCTTCAGCCTGACGGCTCCCCGAACCTCTGGTGTCCACCAGCGGGTACGGGGGTTGCCACCACGACTGGCACCGGCCACCTTACGACCACAGCTAGCAACAGCCGCCTCGACAATCGCAGAGTGGAACAAGGCCCACTCGGACTCAATGTCCCCCACTGCTCTCGGGACGTGGTCAAAGCTCTGCCGGAGGTGGGAGTTGAAGACCGTCTTGACAGGTTCTTCTGCCAGGCGTTCCCAGCAGACCCTCACTATGCGTTTGGGTCTGCCAGGTCTACGCGGCATGTTCTCTTGCCATCTGATCCAACTCACCACCAGGTGGTGATCAGTTGACAGCTCCGCCCCTCTCTTCACTCGGGTGTCCAAAACATACGGCCGCATGTCAGATGATACGACTACAAAATCTATCATCGACCTGTGACCTAGGCTGCTCTGGTACCAAGTGTACCGGTGGGCATCCTTATGTTCGAACATGGTGTTCGTTATGGCCAAACTGCGGCTTGCACAGAAGTCCAATAACAAAACACCGCTCGAGTTCAGATTAGGTGGGCCGTTCCTCCCAATCACACCCCTCCAGGTCAAGCTGTCATTGCCCACGTGAGCATTGAAGTCCCCCAGCAGGACAATGGAGTCCCCTGATGGAGCACTATCTAGCACTCGTCCCAGGGACTCCAAAAAGGGTGGGTACTCTGAACTGATATTTGGCCCATAAGCACAAACAACAGTCAGGACCCGTTCCCCGACCCGAAGGCGCAAGGAAGCTACCCTCTTGTCCCCCGGGGTAAACCCCAACACACAGGCAGAGAGTCTCGGGGCTAACAAAAAGCCAACCCCAGCCCTCCGCCTCTCACCCGGAGCAACTCCAGCAAAGTAGAGTGTCCAACCCCTCTCCAGGTCTCGGGTTCCAGAGCCAATGCAATGTGTCGAGGTGAGTCCGACTATATCTAGCCGGTACAGCTCAACCTCTGCCACAAGCTCCGGCTCCTTCCCCGCCAGCGAGGTGACGTTCCATGTCCCAAAAACTAGTTTTCTTGTCCGGGGATTGGACCGCCAAGGCTCCCGCCTTGGTCTGCCACCCGATTCACATTGCACCGGACCCTTCATGTTCCTCCTGCGGGTGGTGGGTCCACAGTTGGACGAGCCCATGTATCCGGTTCGGGCTGGGCCCGGCCGGGCCCCATGGGCGAAAGCCCGGCCACCAGGCGCTCGCTCACGGGCCCCAACCCCAGGCCTGGCTCCAGGGTGGGACCCCGGTAACCCTCCGGGCCGGGTACTCCGACTCTTCGTTTTAACCGCCATGAAAGATCCTTCGAACCGTTCTTTGTCTCACCCTTCACCTAAGACCAATTTGTCATGGGAGGCCCTACCAGGGGCACTAAGTGCCCCAGACAACATAGCTCCTAGGATCATTAGGGCACTCAAACTCCTCCACCACGATAAGGTGACGGTTCAAGGAGGAGATATATATATATATATATAACAAGACTTTGAAGTTAATCCTAATTTTGACTGGGAGCCAGTGTAAATCTGCGAGGATGGGTGTGATGTGCATGCGTCTGTCGGTGTTGGTTAAAAATCTGGCCGTAGCATTTTGAACCTTCTGCAGTTTGCTTAGGGCTGAAGCATTAATCCCAGTCAGGACAGAATTTGCGTAATCCAGACGTGAAGTAATAAAAGCATGAATGACTGACTCAAGATCCGGGCGTTTGAGGATTGACTTAAGACGCGTGATGCGGCAGAGTTGGAAAAAGCAGGACTTGACAGTAGCGTTGACTTGTGAAGACATTGAAAGGTCAGCGTCCAGTTTCACACCTAGGCTAGTGGCACATGATTTGAGATTGAGTGGGAGAGTTGAGACATCTAAAGCACCATTCATGTTAGTGGGGCTAAAAAGTATGGCATCTGATTTGCTGTCATTTAACTGTAGGCAGTTTTGAGAAAGCCAGGATCTGACCTGGGAGAGGCATTCTGACATTATAGTAAGTGAGTGCTGTTGGTTGATTTGAAGGTAGATCTGGCAATCATCTGCATAAAAGTGGTAGTTAACCCAGAGACTTGCTAAAATCTTATCAAGTGGTAGCATGTAAATAGAAAAGAGGAGAGGACCCAGGATGGAGCCCTGCGGTACTCCCCATGAAAGTGAGACATTGGGAGAAGAGCTGTCGCCAACATGAACACTAAAACACCGACCATTAAGTTACGACTTAAACCATTCAAGGGCAGTACGGTCACACCCACCCAAAATTCAAGTCTGTGAAGTAGGATGGTGTGGTCTACTGTGTCGAATGCTGTGGTCAGGTCGAATAAGAGTAACAGCACATGGGAGTCAGAGTCAGTTAGAATCAGCTTGACCAAGCTTTTGAAACCCTGATAAGACAGTAATGGCTTCAAAGAAATAATCTCCAAATCCTAAATATTCAATAGTACTGAACATACATGTATGGCTAACTGCAGTGGTTTTCATGAGGGCCTCTTTTCCTGTGACCAAAACAAGCCAACCCCCCCCCCCCCCCCCCCCCCACACACACACACACACACACACACTCCTATGCGCATGCACAGAATTTAAAGAGAGTAATTACAAACTCCATACAGACAAATAGTTATGCCTCAGAGTTTTGATTGTACCACCGGGTGTGTTATACAACTTTTATTTAAAAAAAACTATAATCTTGGTAACCTCACAACCTCAGCACGCACTAAATTTGGGGGGCCCTTGTCACCTTTTGAGGACCCCTTTGGGGGGAGAGTCACGGACCCCAGGTTGGGAACCACTGGCTTATGGTATGGACACCTCTATAGAAATCAATTAATTAAATGTCATCAAGTGTAAACTCACTGTCCATGTCCAATATTAGTGGAATACTATTAATAATATTTCCTCCTGGTATGCATAAATACAGATCGTTGTTCTGCTTGTGGTCCGGACTCCTACAGTCAGTGAGTCCACGTTGAACTTCTTTGTAGACCAAAGTATTGTAGAGTCTGATGTGAGCCCATCCGTCTGATTGATGGAATTTTTATCAAGCTGGGTCAAAAATTGAACAATGAACCAAAATTAGCAGCAGATCTACAACTAAATGATTGGAAAAGGAAAAAAAAGGTGTATAACTATTGATCTTGACTCATTTTAAAAGCTTTCGGTTCTCAGCCTCTTCTCATGTGGAACCACCTTTTTGTTTATTTAGTGAGGCAGAAATCCTGTCTACTTTTGAGCCTTACACTTTCCTTTTTGTTGGTGTCACCTTTGATTGTGTAGAGTGGTAAATTTAGTGCTTTAAAAGCTTAATATATTACCTTTAATTATGACCAATAAGCTGTGATACTCTATATAAATATAGAACATCAACCTGCTTGGTCTTTGGATGTTTAAACAGAATATTCTAGGATTCTTTGTTTATTCAGGGAATTTAGAACACTTTGTGTTGATTCAAGAAGAGAGTCAGGTTTATAAAAAGTAAGAATTTATTTTCCAAACAATTAAAAACATGACAAGTTAAATAATTTTACTGTGATGGATGAATCTAGATGGATGGAATGTGATGTATGGTGACTATATGTTAATGTGAGGTTATCAGAACCTTCGTATCTAGAAGACTTGAGTCTTGGGTGTAAAAAAGGAAAGAATTTGGTTTGCGTTAAGCTATGAAGTTGATTCTTATCAAAAAGGCATCAGACGCTATCTGTGTGTCTACCTCACCCTTTCTTTGGAGACCCTCTTCGTGGATCCGAAGGTCAGGGAGGTCGGATGACCTCTGGGCACCGAGGTTTGTAGAATAACCGCAGCACCGACTCGCTAGTCCAGAGAGGTTTCCGGGTCACAACAGATGGAATCGTTGCGTCTAGAAGGACTGTTAAGGAGTCGGAACAATATCAGCTTTGTTCTGCAGGAACCATTTGCTGTGTCAGCAGTAGGCAGCTTTTAGCAGGGTTTTGACAGCTTGTCAAAAATGCTCTGGGTTAAAGAAGTCTCGCACCGGACGGCCGTTCCGTAGCTTCTCTCTAGAACTGAATCACCGTCCCGTGAGCTCTGTTTTAATATTCTCATATTATGAATTCTTGTCCAATCAGAACGTGCCATGTTTAGGGATATTACCAAGAATCTCAGAACATCACGCCTTCTTTGAGATACCGGATGCTCTGATCAGGGGTAAAGAAATATTTGTGTATGAGTTTCACTTAACTTTAATTTGTCCTTGTGTCTGAGTGCAGGTGATGATTGCCTTGTCATATCAAACATTACTGATGACCATATATATAAATCATTCAATGCAATAATTCCTTTCAAACTTTCAGTAATTTAAGCAAAGATCAATCAACCTTATTGATTTAAGCACAGATTAATGAAGACATTATTATTATTATTATTATTATTATTATTATTATTATTATTATTATTATTATTATTATTATTATTATTTCCCGAATGATTAACTCATATAAGCTGAAAACAGCCACTCTTATAACAGTCCAGTCCGGCCTAGATGACCAGACAGGCTTGGCACAGAAGGACCTTGAGAAGGGAACAGTTTGTTGACACTTTGTTATCATGTGTTCCGAGCTGCAGAGAGGCCCGTGCTCCAGCTGATGGAGTAGTAGGATCCGGCAGATTAAAGGCAACACATGTAGACTCCTGTCTCCATGTAGACCAGAAACTGAAGGGGTCAAACTGTACATGGAAACTGACCATTTCTGGACATTACAATTGCCCTGACTCATCCCTTTAGTTATACTGCTGTAGGCTTCGGCTGCTGGAGGGCATACCGACCACCCATACTCACTCTGCTGGCTTCATTCTCTTTATTCACAAAGTACTGTCATTTCTTTTATCAAGTAAAAACTGTTTGAAATAACAAATAATCTTACACCAAGTTTTCTTGTTGACACTGAGGACAGGGTGGAGTTGTCATGTTTAACCATGCAGGCTGCTGCAGGTTCTAGCTTGAAAGTTAGGAGTTCCAAAGCGATTCACAACCAATTTAGTTATCAAAGAGGTTAGAATTTACAGAGACAACAAAAATCCAACAGAAGTGGAAGACGCAAGTCCATCTACCCAGGACATTTAGCGGGCGATTAAAATGTGATCATAACCACAACTGAGAGAAGGAAACTAAAACGTGCTGAAACTGAAAAGTGTGAGGAGAAAGTGATAATAATGCTTGTAAAGTAAAATGCCTTGAAGCTCTTGCACTGACAGCTAAAAACTGTACGTTTGCTGACAAATGAGGGAAATAGACACCAGTTCTCTCTTTCTTCAGAGTGGTTATCCTTTGTTCCTTTCTGTTTCTCTCCCTCTCAGCTCAGGTGCAGGAGCTCAGTTTGACCAGTTACTTTGGTCTAGATGTTCCAGCATCTCACTGACTCAAATCAGCATCAGTCATTTAATTAATCATTTAAAATGTTTTAAACAGGATCCTACAGATACCTGGATTCAGCTTTGTGTCACTTAAGAGCAACTGGTCAAGGGACAGAAAACCTGAATTTAGCTCATCTGGATCCCCTCCAACAGAGAGATGAGCTGTATCTAAATGTTGTAGATGTGTAAAGTGTATGAAATGGTTAAATTCCAACGTGTGTTGAATGTGAGCTCAGCTCTTTCTCTCACACATTCTTGTTCAGATGTGAATCGGTGTGTATTGAATGTTTGTCAGCAACAGAGTGGATGTTGTGGAAGGAGTTTCTGAGTGTCTGTAGTTCACCAGTTGGTCCAGCAGGGGTCACCTTTGTGCTTTGGTTCAAACAGTGTAGGTAGGAAGTTCCACTCAGGTGGCTGGTGTTGATTTATGAAGAGGCGATGCCACATGGACCTTTACCTTGTGTTTGTCTCTGTGTGCACAGACAGAATGTCAGCTTATTCTTCATGATTCCTCCACAGAGTGTACAAGCTGAGCTATGAGGTTCCCAGTGATCAGTTGGCCCAGCAGCATCAAACACAGTTGGACTTCATATTTATGGTCTGTACATGGGCAACAACTACTTTAACATGTGTCCTGTTAACTCTTATATCTGTGCTGCTCTTTGAAGACCATTGTGTCTGTCCAACACAGATCCGATGTTTGGCTCCATGATTTTAGCCTGATGTTTCATTTGGAAATGATTCTGTTCCAGATGCTGGAGAAAGACATCATTAGTTTTGTGAAGAATGAGCTAAAGAATATCCACATGGTTCTGAATTTAAAAAATCCAGAATGCTTAGAGAGTCAGAGGGAGGATGAGGAGGAGCTGGTGGATGAGGATGAAGAACAGAAGAGAATCAGCACAGAAGCGTTTGAGAAGATCACAGTTGCCTTCCTGAGGAGGATGAAGCAGGAGGAGCTGGCTGACCATCTGCAGAGCAGTAAGAGGATTTAACTTGTTGGAGGAATGAAGCACACAGTCATGGGTCAACTCATTAAAAGTTTATTGCTATTGTTTTTTGAATGCTTTGTAATTCCGACCAGACACGGAGATTGAGGTGAAAGAGAAAGGAAGAGACAAAAGGATGGGGGGGGGGGGGGGCCTCCATAAAAATAAACAATCAATGGTGAACAAGAAAGAGTCTGCTACTAGACCTGCAGAGGGAGAAAAATAGAAAAGGGACACACAACAATACAACAGGAGCAAACTATCACTGCATCAATCTGGTGAGGAAATATAAAATCAACATTGTTTTACTGAACAGTCAAACGATAATAAGTCACAGTGCGTTTAGTGCCAACCACAGCCTTAAGACGTGTTGAATGCGCCCAAGTCCATAATTATGAGAGCACCATATGAGCACCTGTGTGCATTCATGTGCTTGTATGTATATGTAAGGTTTCTCTATAGGAGCATCCAATAGAGAGTGTGAGGGGCCACAGATCTGCCCCCCAAAGACGTGTAGGAGATGGAAGGAGCTCCAAGTCTCAAGGTGCTTTTATAGGACACACCATGCCGGCATATCGGCGTAATATTACCGCAATGGTAGGTCTATAAACACATCATGCCAGCATGGCGTTGCGCGAATATTGCAGCATTCGTTCTGCCTCGCTTGGTAGTAATAGTGCCGCATCAGACCCTCGCCTCTGATGGCTAAACACGTGTCAGCCCCACTAATCCCTTTGGAGCGACTGTGGGAGGCCTCCCCGCAAAAGAGGGTGGTCGTGTTAGTCACGTGTACTGCGCGCCGGATGCTGGCTGGAAGGAAAGCCGGCTGGACAGACGCGGAGACCATGGAGCTTTTGGCTGTGCGAGAGGACAAACAGATCAGTTGTCTTTTTACGGGGATGGTGAGAGACAGCCCGCTGTTCAACAGAGTGGTGAAAACACTGGCTGAGCGGGGCGTCAAGCGGGACAAAAAGCAGGTCACATCAAAGCTAAAGGTCCTGAAAAAGAAATTTCATCAGTCTGACGTGTCTTCCGTCTGACGCTGAATGCGTGACCCTGTACGCCACATGGGGGGGGGGGGGTGGGGGGGGGACCTCCCCTTATCTCGTTTTGGTTGGAGAGGTGCCTGATGGCAGTTTATTCTAGCTTCAGCTTTGCTACTATAAATGCCAAAATCCTCCCCAGGGGGCCGCGGCAAATCCCGTTTTAAAAATGCTATGGTCCTATAAAAACAGCTTCTGAGATCCAGGAGCTGCCCTAGAGCGCAGGGACCCCAGGGACACTGCAACCATAAAAGCCCCTGCCCCCCTCAAGAGGCACAGAGGATTGCCCCGTGGGGTCACAACCAGCAGCCGGCAGAGTCCCGAGGGATAATAGCGGGAAGCCCAAAGGCCCGCCCGCAGCCTCCCACCCCCAAGCCGACCGAGCCCGGAACCCAGCGACTCGGGACCCAGAGGCGACCAACAGAGCCCAGGGACTTAGATCCCACCAGGCAGCCACCGAGATTAATCAGGCAGACAACAAAAATCTTAAACCCCCTGATCCGGGAGCCGCAAACACTCAGGCAGACCAAGGCACCACACTCCACACCAAGTATGACGGGGGAGGGCAGGCGAAGATGTGTTGCAGCAAAAGAAGTCCCAGGAGAGGGGAGGAGTCAAAGGCCCCACCTGACATATACAGTCATCCACAAACACAGTCACACACTCCCTCCCTCATGCTCACACATACACATACAACCTAAGACATACAAAAAGTGCACGCCAGACACCCACTCATGCCCCCCATACACACCCTATTCACTCTGGTCCCGGTACTGCTGCACAAAGGATGGTACAACCATCACCGGTTCCAGAGTTCGACCCTTTCTGCTGGGGTGCTGATGAGCAGGCTCCCCCGCCCAACGCCGAGCAAAGCGACCCACCACCCCAGACCCCAGCAGAACGGCCAGAACCCCCTCCTAGCCTCCAGCCCAAGGAAGCCAAGTGATAACAGAGGTGTGCTAAGACCCCTAGTCTCCCTTCCCCTGCTCTAATACAGTGCTGGTGCGTGTTGATGGGGGGTATTCATGGCTGTGGTGAGCAGGCAGAGCAGGCATCATCTGGCCTACGCCAGCTGATGCCACCACACCATCCCTCTTCCCCCCACTGTCCTCTGTGTCTAAGTGCAGTTTAAAATGGGAAGTGGGCACCGGCATGAGGCTGGAAGATCCCCTTGCCAAATGCCATTGAATGTGCTCACTCCCAAGGCCCTAAGTGTGTGTTTGCATGAAATGTCGTTGGTGGAAGTGTTTAATGTGCAAATAAAATTTGGGTGCAGGCTGCCACAGGAATGAGAAAATGGGGTCCATACCCGCACCCCCGACTTGTCCACCCCCCAAGGTCCTATGTGCATGTTTGTGTGGTGATGTGAGGGAAAAGGAGGAGAAAAATGTGTGTGGGGATGGGGAGGAATGGCTGGTTGGCCTTAGCCATTCAGTGAGCCAGCTCCCCTACTGGCCCCAATAGGCACCTCCATTGCCAAAGTGCCACCCAGGGCACGGATACCCCAGCCCATCTTGCCAGGGCCCAAAGCAGCAGCATCGCAGAGCTCCACGGAGTCCGAGGGAACCAACGCAACCCCACCCCAGCAGAATATTTACTCCCATCCCTGTATTTGCACAGCTTCCAGAATATACTGTATAAGACATAGGAAATTCAGGTAAGGTTGGGTCCTCCCCCTCCTGGACATCCTCCTCTCTCGTGATAGGACAGCAGAGGAGCCAAGGTCTACCTGAGGCCCCTGAACCCAGGCCAGGCACTGCCGCATGTTCCCGCCTTCTTCCCGGCAGCACACATGTCAGGACCCAACCCCCAAGGCCCTCCCCAGATCCCCACACGGGGCCGGCCACCCCCACACCCCAAGCCCCCAGGTCCCCACCCAGACCTACTCAGGGACAATGCAGCCGCCAGGCAGCAACCCATGGGCCAAGCCAAGACCCCCAAGGGGCCCTACTCACAACCACCAGTAGTCCAACCCCCGAGCCAACTCAAACACCTCCAGAGTTTTAAAGATTCTCATTCACAAAGTGTTAAAAACCTTTGTTTCTGAAGAAGTCGTGGCTTTCTGAGGGATGTTGGTAAATACTCAAAATCGTGTCTGTTATGATTCGCCCCTTTTTGTGCTTGTGTTTAACTTTTTCTCTGTTGTTTTTGTTCAGGTCAGCTGCAGCTCCTCTCAGGAATCCTCCCCTTCCCTGTGAGCCTCCTGGAGTGCTGCAGCTGAACCACATCATCTTGATTGCCCCTCACCCTATTTCAGGCCACTGCTGCCAGTCATCAGTGTGGAGTTGTCTTTGCTGAGTTGTACATGTATGGATTGAGTTTGGTTTTGGTTTTTGGTTCCCACAGTCAGTGGAGGAAGTTTTGTTTATTAAATCTTTTTGAACTCTGGATAAAGGATCTTTATTCCTGCAAATGGGTTACTGCAGAGGCAAACCGTGACATTACAACTCCACCAAGATGTCTGACCCAGCAGGAAGAACCCAGAGACAAGACCCTTCCTTACCTGCCTCTGGTGAGGGTGCTGCAGGAGAAGCCAGCCTTCCTGTTCTGACCCAGGAGCTCCGCAGCTGCATGTCAGGGTTGCAGCAGTTGCATGGACGTGTAGCCAGACTGGAGCAAGCGCCTGCTCCCCCTCGACAGGTTCGTTTGGGTCGTCCTGAAACTTTTTCTGGTACCGCAGAGGATTGTCGACCATTCCTCACCTCCTGCCGGCTCCATTTTGACTTTAATCCAAGCGAATTCCCCTCGGAGCAGAGCAAGGTGGCTTTTGCCTTGAGTTTCCTGACGGGCAGAGCCAAGAGGTGGGGGCTGGCTGAGTGGGATCGTGGAGCGGAGGTGGTTCGTTCCTTCCGGGCCTTTTCCACTCAACTCCTCGTGGTGTTTGATCCCTCAACACCGCACCGCGCGGCTGCTTCTGAGCTGCTTCGGCTCAAACAAGGAGACGACAGCGTGGCGTCCTATGCAGTACAGTTCCGGACGCTGGCGGCAAGCTCCCGCTGGCCTGATGATGCACTGGTCGACGTCTTCCTTCAGGGGCTCTCCAGCGAGCTCAAGGACGAGCTAGCCGCGAGGGAGGTTCCTGAGGAGCTGGAGGATCTTATCGATCTGGCTGTACGCATCGATCGGCGGAGGATGGAGCGCCTTCATGATGAGCTCCGCCCACTGACTTCTTCACCTCGTCCTCACCCGATTTCTGTGAGTGTTTCTCACCTGGGCAGTGACGCCCCGCCCTCGGAGCCCATGCAGCTAGCGGGTCGGGTGTCATCCTTTTCTCCGCCCTCACGACCGCCCACCAGTGTGCGGTTGACACATGGGACGAAACACGGTGAATATGACACCCTTATTGACTCCGGCTCTGATGGGGATCTGATGTCCCAGGCAGTGGTAAGCGAACTTTTGATTCCAGTCGAGGAGGTGTTTCCTGCATTGTCCATCCATGCTGTAAACGGTTCCCTTATCCACAAGGTGACTGCACGCACTGTTCCTGTCACTGTGACGGTCTCTGGGAACCACACAGAGCGGATGTGTTTTTTTGTGGTTGACTCTTTAGTGCCTCCTGTGATCCTGGGTTACCCCTGGCTAAGCAAACACTGTCCCCATATTGACTGGGTTTCTGGCCGCGTGTTGACGTGGAGTCCTTTTTGTTTATTGAACTGTTTGTCTGCTGCTCCTGTTCGCCCTGTTTCTAGCCAGCCTCCCTTGGAACCACCTGACATCAGTAATGTTCCCCCCGAATATACAGACTTGGCTGCGGTGTTCAGTAAGGTTCGTGCTAAGAACCTGCCCCCTCACCGTCCTTACGACTGTGCTGTGGACCTCCTTCCTGGTGCTCAACCTCCTAAAGGCCGTCTCTATCCTCTGTCCATCCCTGAGACAACAGCCATGGAGGAATACATTCAGGAGGGCTTACAGGCAGGCATTATTCGGCCATCCTCATCACCTGCGGGGGCAGGGTTTTTCTTTGTGGGCAAGAAGGATGGGGGTTTACGGCCGTGTATTGACTACAGGGGTCTGAATAGCGTCACGGTTCGTAACACTTACCCCCTGCCTCTCTTGCAGTCTGCCTTTGACCAGATTAGAGGGGCTCGGGTGTTCACTAAGCTGGATCTACGGAACGCTTATCATCTGGTGCGCATACGGGAGGGGGATGAGTGGAAAACTGCCTTCAACACCCCGTGCGGCCATTTTGAATACCTGGTGATGCCTTTTGGACTGACAAACGCACCAGCTGTGTTTCAGTGTTTTATTAATGATGTGTTGAAGGACATGATTAACAGATTTGTGTACGTCTATCTGGATGACATTTTAATTTTCTCCCCAGACCGTAAAACACATGTGCAGCACGTCAGGGCCGTTCTGCAGCGCCTACTTGAGAACCAGCTTTTCTGTAAGGCTGAAAAGTGTGAGTTTCACACCACCAAGACTAAGTTCTTGGGGCATGTGATCACGCCTGGAGAGGTACAGATGGACAGTGACAAGGTCAAAGCGGTTCTCGAGTGGCCTACACCTACTGGTCGGAAGCAGCTTCAACGCTTCCTGGGGTTCGCCAACTTCTACAGGCGCTTCATCAGAGGTTTCAGTGGCGTGGCTGCACCCCTCCACAGACTCACCTCGGCTAAGGTACGTTTTGTCTGGGACACTGCTGCCGACATGGCCTTTGCCGAGCTCAAAAGACGGTTCTCTGCGGCCCCTATCCTGACCCAGCCTGACACCTCCAAGCAATTCATTGTGGAGGTTGATGCGTCTGAGTCAGGGGTGGGTGCTGTGCTGTCACAGAGAGCGTCTGATAATAAAGTACATCCCTGCGCGTATTTCTCCTGCAAGCTCACTCCTGCAGAGAGAAATTACGACATAGGGAACAGAGAGTTGCTAGCTGTTAAGCTAGCACTCGAAGAATGGCGCCACTGGTTGGAGGGTGCTGAGCAGCCGTTTTTGGTGTGGACCGACCATAAGAACTTGGAGTATGTACGGACTGCCAAGCGCCTTAACCCCCGCCAAGCACGGTGGGCTCTGTTTTTTGACAGGTTTAACTTCAACCTCTCCTTCCGTCCGGGCAGTAAGAACATTAAACCTGATGCCCTGTCCCGCCAGTACCAGCAGGAAGGTGAGGCTTTGGAGTCAGAGTCCACGTTCATCGTGCCGCCCAACTTGGTCCTTGGGGTCTCTCGTTGGTCCTTGGAGCGCAGAATCAATGCTGCAGTCCGAGACCCCACTACCATTCCGTCTGGATGCCCCCCGCACTGTTTGTTTGTTCCCCCAGGTTTTCGCCCGGCGGTGTTGAAATGGGGGCATTCATCACGCCTGGCCTGCCATCCTGGGGTAACCAGGACTGCCTTCCTGGTAGCGCAGCGGTTCTGGTGGCCTACGGTGTCGTCTGACGTTCGAGCTTTTGTCTCCTCTTGCCCAGTGTGTGCCAGCGTCAAGTCACCCAGAACTCCTCCGGCTGGACTCCTGCAACCTCTACCTGTTCCCTCCAGACCTTGGTCCCACATTGCAATGGACTTCATCACTGGACTACCCAACTCTAAGGGTAAGACTGTGATCCTGACTGTAGTGGACAGGTTTTCAAAGATGGTGCATGCTATACCCCTGCAGAGATTGCCATCGGCTCAGCAACTGGCGGAGGTGGTGGTGCGGCATGTTTTTCGGCTGCACGGACTTCCGGAGAACATCACCTCGGATCGAGGACCCCAGTTTGTTGCAGCTTTTTGGAAGGAGTTCTGCAGACTCCTTGGAATAACGGTCAGTCTGAGCTCTGGTTTCCACCCTCAGACAAATGGTCAAGTAGAGCGCTTTAACCAGGATCTGGAGACCACCCTGCGTGCTATGTGCCTGAAGAACCCCCAGACTTGGTCCTCTCAACTCCCCTGGGCTGAGTATTCGCACAACACCCTGGTTAATTCTACTGGCTTCTCCCCCTTCCAGGCTGCCTACGGGTACCAACCACCTCTCTTCCCCCATCAGGAGAGGTCGGCTTCCACCTCCGGTCCGGCAGCATTCGTGAGGCGCTGCCGTCGTACATGGACTGAGTACCGTTCCCGACTGGTTCGGAACCAGGAACGGTTCACCTCCGTGGCTAACCGCCGGAGGTCTGCTGCTCCGGAGTACAAGGTGGGTGACAGGGTTTGGCTCTCTTCGGCTGATCTGCCACTGAAGGGGGGTGCCAGGAAGATGCAGCCCCGATTCATCGGACCCTTCCCCATCACCAAGGTCATCAACCCAGTAGCCGTCAGGTTGGAGCTCCCTCGGGCACTGAGAGTCCACCCTGTGTTCCATGTGAGCAAGCTGAAGCCTGAGAGACTCTGTCCCCTGCAGACGCCACCTGCGGTCCCTCCAGCTCCCCGCATTGTGGATGGCGGACCTGTCTACAGCGTGAATAAGCTCTTGGCCTCGAGGAGAGTGGGCAGGGGCGTCCAATACCTCGTGGACTGGGTGGGTTATGGCCCGGCGGACAGGCAATGGGTCCCAGAACGCCACATCCTCAGCCGTGATCTGATCGATCAGTTTCACCGGGAACACCCCACCCAGCCGAGACGTCCGTCTGGGAGCCGGACTTTGTGAGGGGGGTTATGTTATGATTCGCCCCTTTTTGTGCTTGTGTTTAACTTTTTCTCTGTTGTTTTTGTTCAGGTCAGCTGCAGCTCCTCTCAGGAATCCTCCCCTTCCCTGTGAGCCTCCTGGAGTGCTGCAGCTGAACCACATCATCTTGATTGCCCCTCACCCTATTTCAGGCCACTGCTGCCAGTCATCAGTGTGGAGTTGTCTTTGCTGAGTTGTACATGTATGGATTGAGTTTGGTTTTGGTTTTTGGTTCCCACAGTCAGTGGAGGAAGTTTTGTTTATTAAATCTTTTTGAACTCTGGATAAAGGATCTTTATTCCTGCAAATGGGTTACTGCAGAGGCAAACCGTGACAGTGTCACATTCTGATTTGCCAAACTCGGGCAAAACTCATAACAGTTTGATTTGTTAAAACAAAAATTACTTCCCGATTATTGCAGTTTCCAGCTGACTCCCGATTCGGCCAAATTGGGAAAGAAGCCTCTTTTGAAACCATCTCCTTTGACCTTAAGTCAAAAGCCTTTCTGCAATGCTGCGAATGATTACTGATGAACAGCTCTTTCAGAGCTACTTCACCTCTGAGACATCTAACCTGCAGACCCAGGGTTGCATCTCATGGCCGGGGAAGCTGAACTCAGAGGAAGCTACTAATCTCTGAGTATTGCGGTTTTGACATCCGGTGACCAGAGGTGGAAAGAGTACTAAAATGTTGTACTTAAGTACAAGTATAATTACTTTCATGAAATTTTACTCAATTACAAGTAAAATTACCTGCCTCAAATGTACTCAAGTAAAAGTAAAAAGTAGCTTATTTCAAATGTAGTCAGAGTAAAAGTTACTTAGTTACTTTTTTGACTGTGCAAGGACGGGCTCTTCTGAATAGTTAAAAAAAAGACAATGGGGTATAAATGTCAAAGTGGCCGTTTTTTTAATTAAATGAACAAATATGCATATTGAAGTACAAAGGCAGTTACACTGCAAACTAGTAACATAAATTAGATTATAGTCACAAGCCCATGACTTTTCCCTGAATGCTTATTTAGAGCAGCCGATTTTTAAAGTTAGCAGAGTTCATCTTTGGTAGTGGGTTCACTCACTCATTTAAAGATATCGGCCAGAGGAAAAATTCGTTTGAACAGCATGTGTAAATGTGTATTAAAATCTCAGATGAAAAAGGTTTTTGGATTTTGACGGCTGGAATTGGAAGAAAATCTGATGTTTGTGACTGGCGCAGGAAAAAGAGAAACTAACTTCCGGTCTAAGCCTTGAGCAGCTGGTGACGTTTCACATGGAGCTCTGCTGAAACAGCTGTAGTAAACAACGCCTGGCTCCGCTGTTTCTGCGTTTGCGTTATAGCAGAGAACAATGTGTCATCAATCAGATGTAGCTTCTGAAGCCTCTACTAGTCCATCAGATTTGTTTTTTCTCTGGGATACGGCGACGAGAACGGATATTAGATTACTGGAGAAGTTCAACCGAACTCCGACCCCGCCAGCTGGATATCACTACCAGAGGTGCAGACATGTTTTAGACCGTTTGACTCAGAAGACCTGCGACCTGATTTGGACATAGAGGAGGATTCTGTTCATCTTCAGAACCAAAATCGGTACAGTTTGTTTACTTTTCTTAAATATTTCATTTCTGTGCTCCACTGGGAGCTCTAAGCTGGCAAGTTTTCAGCTGGTCTTAGCTCCATCATGTGTCCCAATATAGTTCAGTAATCTACAGTTTTACTGCTGTGTGTATTTATTGACATAACTCTGGAAAATATTTAACCGACAAGTTACAGAATAAATCTTCCTGATGCTGGAGTAACTCCTTAGCTCAACTCGTTGTTTGCACTAATCCAGGACGTCATGGAGGTTTTAATGTTGAAATATAGAGATCATCTTTTAGATTATATCTGTGTGTGTGTGTAAGTGTGTGTGTGTGTGTGTGTGTGTGTGTGTGTGTGTGTGTGTGCGTGCGTGCCGTAGCTTTCCCAAAGGACTTGTTCTTTCCTTACCGGAGCGAACACGGTTAGCAGTTTTGCTGCAGTCATGCTAACGGGACTCGTCTAGAGTGCGGTTCTAGATGGATTTATAGATGTAAGTTATTATTTTAGATCAGACCTGTTATTTAAAAATGCGTGTAGGACACAGACACATGGCTCAGACCTTTTGCTGCAGCTGTAAACGCAATTTTACGTAATAATTAGGAGCATGAAAGTAAACAAATAACAGTGATTCACAATATTAGCATCAGCAGCTATTGTTTTACGTGCTGGAGTGACGTGTGCGAAACACAGTTCTTCACTGTCTGGAGGAGAGGATTTGGATTTTCTGTAAACATTTATGACAAAAGTCCTTAATAAAATAAAAAACTGGACCCAGTACATGTTTATATAGATGGTAAAGTGTAGTTATTTTGCATTTCTACAATTTTAATGCCTTTAACCCTTCACCACTGAAACCAGTTTGTTCATTCCAGTCCTCCTAAATAATCATCCAATCATCCAACTGGAATCCTTAAGGGTCCCGTAACGTCCATCCTGTCAGAACAGGCCTTGGGAGCCCAGGTGTTACTAGAACTAATGGTGTCTCCTCAAAACTGTGAAGGTTGGTCTCCAAATATGAACTTCAAATTCATGCATTTATCTCCTCTTGTAACACTTTAACATGTTTTAAAAGGCTTGCATCATGATAAGTTACACTTCCCAGACCAAAGATAGGTCCAATATAAGATAAAACATTATCATAAACACTGCAGAGACATCATTGTTTATTAAATACAAGTTATTTTCCCGAGCCATTACTTCAGCCAAGATATAGGATGCATGGATTTGATGAAGCCATGCTGTCTTATGCAGTCACACACACACACACACACACACACACACACACACACACACACACACACGCACGCACGCACACGCGCACGCGCACGCGCACGCGCACACACACACACACACACACACACACACACACACACACACACACACACACAGCAGCAGCATGTTAGAATCATGTGAATGACTAATTTAACTACACTGAACTGCTTTTGTAATAATTTAATCTCTTATTCTGGAGTAAAATAAAGAAACAAGCTAAATCATCACATATCTGTGGCATTAAGGAGCATCTTCTGAGTTCAGACACAGGGATGGAGCACAATGTTTACACCTGAACAGTATAAGGATTAACTCACAGAGGCCTGCAGGTCTTCTGTTTTATGAGCAGAGCGCTGATAATCCACTTGTTAGGAGCGCTAAACGTAATTTTGCCACTTCCGTGCGCGGTAGGGAAACACATTTCAAACACGGAACCGAGTCTGGTTGTCAAACCGAGCAGAATTCTGATGACGTCACACCGGTGCGCGAAGGTGCGGGTTCCAACCCACAGGAGAGGAGGGAGAGAGGAGGTAAACAGCGAGTGGATCACAGGGACTGTACTGATGTTTTTGAGCAAAACAGCGGTAAAAATGGCTGTTTGTCCTCATTATAAAGCGTGTAGCCCCCCCCTCCCCGGTTTAGACGTGGCGCTCATGCAGGTCTCTCTTTCTGTTCCGACGCTGCTACACGTAATATTTTTAATTTATTAAGCCTACAATTTATTTTTACTCAGTAATGGATATGATTTAAAATGTAGTGAATTACAATTCTTTTTTAAAAACTTACTCAAGTAAAAGTAAAAGTACAGCTTTTAAAAACGACTGAAAAAGTATAAATTTACAAAAAAGCTACTCAATTACAGTAACGTGAGTAAATGTAATTCGTTACTTTCCACCTCTGCCGGTGACCCCATCACTCTGACCACACCCCTCCGAACCGTCGGGAGCAACTCATACCAAGGGTATTGTAAGCCTGCACACTGGTGTCTGATGTGGTATTTAAATAAACAACTCTAGTTATAAACAACAACAAATTATTTAACAACCCACACTTCACAATTTCTTTCAGATACAAAGAGTGGTTTTGCTAAACATCTAGCTTCCATTACAACATTTCACACATCACATTAAATCACTCTATATCCATTACACCACATCTCATTATTCATTTCTGTCAGATATCATTAGTTTAGGAAAAGTAATTAAATTCATTTTATAAACTATATGCCTGACTCTGTCTGAATTAATACGAAGTGTGTTTATGGTCCCTAAAGAAGCATGAGAACCCTAGAGTCCTCTGATTATACATTCAAAGATCAATTAGGTTGATGTTTAATATTTCTATGGAATCATCACATATTATTGTTCATAATTAATATGTAGTGTCAATCCTTATCAAGTTCACTTGGACGCTACAAAACAAATGTCATTTTGGTGTTAGAAACTCACTTAAACAGCCTTTTCTCTTTTTATTTACCTAAAATACAATAAATCTGTATTTATGCAACAGTGCTGTTACTGCCTTGTTCACACTCATTGCTGATCTGCTACCAGCGGACACCATGCTGACCTTTGCTCCCACACAGCTTTTTACAGCATCTGTTTGGAAAGCGGGACTCGGGAGCTTCTAGCCTATGAGCTTGGTGAGTGAACCATTACGACAGGCATGTATAGGCTGTCAGGGTGTAACAACAAGGGCTGCTAAAGGTCATCTCAGCTGGAATGACTAGAGTGCTTAATTTGGTGTGGCTGCTTGAGCTGCACACAAACACATGTGAGACATCAGGCTTCAGACACACCCAAGACTTCCCTCCCGAGTATCCGCACTCGGAGTGACAGCTGACCTTGTACCCATATGTTGTGTGACTGATTCCTAATGGCCATCAGAAGCCAATAGGTCACAGCTATTTTAGTCCAGAGATTCTTTTTGGTGTTAGTGGGTGACCATTACTGATTAAACATCTATGTGCTGTTGCTGTTTATTGCTAAAATAAAAAAGTGAAGTAAATAAAATAAAAATCACTTCCTTTATTGTAGACTTATTTAAACTAAAATGTTATGAAAATATGCAACATTTATTCTGCTTCAAGGATTACTCAGATTAATCCAGTCAACTTGTATTCAAAAGCACTTTAAACAACCAGCATAGGACAAAAGTGCTTTACAACAAAGCAAAGTGATCTATTCCATCTTTCATTATTTTATTTTATTATGATTACTGTGTTTCTTTATTTCAGACTCCTCCCTGTTCAGCTACGACATTATATTGCTATATTACAGAAAATTTTTTTTGTCCTCCTTAATAGACCTTTAAAGTTTTTAAGCATCTTCTGCTGCTGTGGTGTTTGGGGTGTTCTGTCTTTTTATGGTGACACACATGATCACAGCTTTCAAAGTGGATTTCTTTGGAAATTTGCGTGTGCCTTTTGCCAATGTGCCTCAGAGTGTTCCTGTATCCAAGTGTCGTCTGTAAAAATCAGCATTCATTGTCCCAGCTATTCATTTTCAGTTCTCTCTTGTCATTTTTGTTACTCAAGCATTTTCAGTGTCATCACATCTACGCCCGAACTGGGCGGTTTGTAGCTTTAGATGACTGTGTTATCTTGCCGATGTTTTTTTTTTTCTCTCATTCACATTTTTGGGATTTTCTGCTGTGTTTGATCCAGAATGACAACATGCAGGTGAGCACATTCTGAAACGAGAACACAAATAGTCTTTTCAATCATGTTTTGATCATTTTTATGTAATTGTGAATCACATATGCTTGAATTGTTAGCAGTGATGTCATGATAATTTTGCAGAATTTTGGTGATAATGACTTAAGTTAATTTGAAGCCAACACTTTCTAACTTGGCTGTCAGAATTGGTTGTTGTTTACATAAGTCATATGCAAACAAGTCATAATATTTCACTAATCAATGTAGAAAAATATAATTGATTAGAAGTTATAGTTTTTAGTTCCAGAGATCTTTAGGTGGATTTGCTCATTTTTACAGTTTATTGTTTTGCAGCAAGAAGACCCGACAACAACAATACAAACATTTGTTTTACTATTTAATTAGTGATTTTTCAGAAAATCCGAAGTAGAAGAAGAAAACTGAAACACGTATATTAAAATGAGAATAGGTGGTTAATGATGTGCAGACATCTGGTTTGCAACTCTCTTACTATTGACATGTCAGTGTCGGCACAACATGGCTTCTATACATAATTTACCGTAACTCTTAGACCGGTTGCACAATCAATGTCATTCAAATGAATTCTGAAAGCAGAGATCCTGCACTAGTAAAATCTGTAAAGATTCTGACATATCTTACAGCATTTTTGCCACATTTGCTCACATAGTTTTTTCAGCTGTAGTTATTTCTTCAGCTGTGTTCCGTGGAGGTTTTTAGATGTATATTGGATTTGTGTTATATTTAGTGATGTAAAGGGAAAGCATTCAGAAAATGTTTCAGAAAGATATAGCATTCATCTAGATTTATGGAGGAGAATCCAAATGTGGACAAAAAAGTTTTACCATCACAACATTTTACTTTTCCTGACAAGCCAGGAGAGGAAAAGGTGCACTCTGTGCAAAATATAAAATAAAATCACTTCCTGAATGTGCAAGAAGTGCAACATTGGGCTTTGTCTGCAGATGGTCAGCAGTAAGAGGGTTAACAAAAACTATCAAGTAATAGAAATTCTAAAAGCACCTATTACTATTCCACAAATTACATTTTTACCACTTTTAAGAAGATTGCAACATTTTTGGAGCTCTTGGATCTTCTTAACAGGCGATGGATGCTGATGGATTAAAGATGTAATATTTTAATAACAAATGAAGTTGAGTTCATCAGCACAGTCCCAGGTTTCCATCTGCCCACTCTCCAGTGAGAGAGCTCCGCAGTGGTTCTTCCAGGCTGGGCACTGTGGGATCATGTCTTGGCTCCAGGTTTGGTTCTCCAAATTGATCCCATTCACCCACACCCAGCTGTCACCAAGGTAACGCAGGCCGGTCCAGACATGAGCTGTTGAAGCCATCTTGCTAGTCTGCAGAACTTTAGTCAGCTGAAGTTCTGACGACAAGCTGAGTAGCTCCTTGTTGAGGCCTTGACAGTGCTCCATCGCTGCTTCCCAGGACTTGCTTTCTTTCACCAAAGCCAGGTTGGTATGAAAACAAAAGAATGGGAACTGCTCCTCACAATTCACTACTTGCCAGTCTTGTTTACTCAAGACCACACAGTTCAGATCATTGCCCAGGTCTTTTGCAGGTATCCACTGGAAAAACAAAGCCGGTGAAACTCCAGACCACTTCCAGGTGCCACTGAAATCTTTATGGAGACCAGTCCAGCCACTTTCAAAAGTGCTGCTGCCAGTGCTTAAGGTAGCAGCATATTCTCCTAAGTGCACAAGATGTTTGCTTTCTCCTTGACTGCTGACTGAAGACAGGTCAGTGAAGTACTTTGTGCAGTATCCTCTGGCTTCTGACCATGTCACATTCTTTGACACATATATATTTACTCCAAAGGTGGCAGAGAGAGCCGCCTCAAAGAGCCCTGTTAGAAGAAGCAATCTAGGAGCAGTTGCATCCATAGTGAGCTTGTGCTGAGTTTCCTTTGCTGAGATAACCTCCTCCTGTCGGCAGTCTTTAAAGACAGTTGGAGCAGCAGGAAGTATGCAATCACACTGTGTCTAAGGCTGTTAGGGAAATATTCAGCAGATTATATGTAGATGTGTAGATGCAAATATTCAAAGATTTACAAAAAGGTTCACAGAAAGAGCCGCCTAGAGGATTGTGTTAAGTGTTTTAGCAAATGTTTCCAGTCATCCAGATTATGCTGAGCAGAAATATCACATTGGTAACATTAAAAAATTATCTAAATGAAAAATGCTGTAATAAACTTTTACAAAGTGTTGACAAAAATTGTTCAAGATTGCAACTAATATGTAGTGAATAATGATGGATAATTGAAATGGGGAGTTGTCATCCTTCCTGTCCCACACGGGTGACTCGACTCACGGTTCTGATCTCCATGAGGCGTGGTATTAATGTTGTGTTTTGAATACCTCATTTGTTTGATCGATCTGAGTATTCAAACTTTACGCATTAGCTCTTGGGGCCATTTTCTCCTTTGATTTAGTCAAAAAATGTAATTTGCATTTCAGAAGGGACCATGTTTTTACTTTGCATTTAGGTATTTATATTTTTACACTTTTGATAAGGATAATGAAGAATAATCTAAAACAGCCAGATTTGATGCATCACTCCAATTTCGTTGTTTCCTGTACAATGACAATAAAGGCTATTATTATTATTATTATTATTATTATTATTATTAAACCACATTCTCTAGTGGAACTTTAAAGGTCTAATATGTCCCATCCTGCGACATTACATACTGTACGTTATTTACACAGTTTAATGTAAGTTCAAAGATATGGAGTACATGACATTAGTTGTTTTATTTGTTGTTCCACATCAAAAGTAAATCAAATTCATTTTATTTTCCATAGAGTAAAAAGTTGTTATTTTCTGTTTCTCATTACTGGAGCCAGGCGTGTCGTGGATGTGGATCCTCCTAGGATTTCAGCCTTGGGCAGACTCTGTCAAAAGGGGTGGAGCCTCTCTATTGGCCTTTCTTCCTGCTTTGGCATGCCTGAGTCAAGACTATTTGGTATCTAATTCGTTAATTTGATAAAACTCCAAACATGAGTGATTTTTCTGGTAGAAAAACCAACACCAGGTATGTCGAAGCAAAGCAAATTATTAAAACAGCTTCATGTCTGAACGGCTGTGTCCTGTTGGATCTAGATTAAAATCAGCTGTCTGTTTCTAATTGGGAGGAGGGATAGATGTTCCTTTATACTTTTTTCCTCCCATCTGTGTGCTTAATTTGCTTTGGGATGCTATTTTATTTTGGTTTGTTGCAGTGCTTGGTTTTAAAGCTTTATGAACTGAATGCATTGTTTTTATTGTTTGTGGAGCAGCTGCTAGAGCTAAAGGAGGAGACGGTACTCCAGAGATGTATTTCATATGCAGAATTTGCATTGATTTTATAAGTTTGGATGTTGTTTGTTTATGTTCTGCATTATGCATGTTAACTTTTTACTGTACCCTTCATAAGCAGTCTTGCCCCTCAGTTAATGTGTGGTTCTCATTCAGTTGTCATTTTGAAGATTTCTGTATCTGTCATGACTCCCAGGCTTACACCCTCCTCTGCCTCTGCTGCCTCCTCAAGTAAGCCCTCAGCCACTTAATTACCTTCACCTGCACCCTGTCATCAGCTCATTACATACACCTGCTCCCCCTGCTATATACTCACCAGCCAGCCACCAGTTCCCTGCCAGATTATTGAACGCTCATTGTCAGTAGAGCTCCCAGCCTTTCACCTTGCCTGATCACAGCCTCCGGACATCGTTCTCACTCCTGACCCCTGCCTAGGACTCTGCCTGCCATCCCGACCCTCGCCTGTCTTTGACCTCTTCTATAGCCTGCTCCATTTACCTGCTTCGCCTCACTCTGGTTTTTGACCCACGCCTCCTCTCCGACTCTGTCTCCAGCCTCGCCCTCCTCGGGTACACCACATCTAATAAAGTCTTTTAAAGGAGCCTCACTGTGTTTGGTGTCTCCACGGGTCCTCCTAGTTCAGCTCATGACAATATCAGTCAGTTGTAAATAAAATTGTGTATAGAGCTGTTTCTGGTTTAGGGCACATTACATTTATACAGTATGTATTGGCTGCTCTCATTACTTCTTGGTTTTGTGCAACTTTAAAGGAATTACTGGGATTAAAGTATATTTAAGGGTACAATATGTAAGATTTTACAGTGAGTTAATCACAAAACAGTTATGATTTTATCATGTGGGAAGGAAGGTTACATTGACATAGATTTCCTTCTCAGCCTGCGGAGTGGTTGTCAATTTTTTTGCCTTTCAAAGTTGTTAGAGGGACATGAGCTTTGCTTACCATCTCTTAGTTTGTTTACGTATCTGTGCGAGCTAAAGCTACAGCAGACATTTGTAATTCCACAATCGCCGAACAAAGCAGCAATGTTTTATGAAGAACCCAAAGCCATTAAACCGGAGCTACCCAGAAGTTATTTCTTGCACCCTAAAGCCTGGTTTATGCTTCTCCATCAGCTCTGCAAGGGACAGACACGCACGGATTGACGGAAGCGTTTTGCTCGCATACTTCTCCGTCTCCTGGAGAGTGTTGCAAAGCAATTCCCCAGCAGGACAACAGAGGACGTAGCGCTGTTCTGTTGTATCCTGTCATGTATCGGTCCAAGATCGTTTGTTTATATTGTGTTTTTTGTGTATATAAGAGACTTTTAACACAGACATAATTGTCTCTCATTCTCCCACCTCTTCATGCGCTCCCCACCTCTAAACCCACGTTTCCTGTCATTTCCGTCCACAAATAAAACACTTGCAGCGCATATTTTCACTCCTCCAGTCACGGGAGAATTAAACGTTCATATTTTTAGTTTTTTCGCGAGGTATTCTTCAAGCTTCTCCGTGTCTGCCGCTAGTTATCCTCGGCTCTCTTTGCAATGGCGGCGCTGTAATCAACAGCGGCGTCCTGACCAATCACAAGCTTGCGTAATCCGTCTCATTCGACGGATGTTTAAAAAAGTGGGCTAGACTCCGTACGTACTTGCGTGCCTGCCGGAGCCCTACGCAAGGACGGATAATGGCGTTGCGTGTCTCCGCACTGACGCAGACGGAGAAGCATAAATCAGGCTTAAGAAGCTCTGGCATCATTTTGCTTCACTCTAATACGAGTAAAGAAGGCTAGACGTTAACACTGAGCTAACAATGCTAACGGTGAGTTAGAAACAAATAGTCGGCTCTAAAAAATCTCAAACTACTGTTTCAAATAACCAACAACTCAATACAGGGAAATGTATTCGTCTACTTATGAATTGACTTGTGTATGACTCATCTTTACTTGTCATCCAGGATCATCTGGCGCTGAGCCGTAGCTGGCAGCAGCTATGGACTCAAGGAATGGAGGTGAGAGTCGCTCGTGTTTTGAAATTTTGTCTGCAGTAACCAGATTTGACCACAGGATGTGGTTCTTACTTCATTCTTACATATTGTACCTTTAAGTGTAAATTTAAGTGCTGCACAGTTCATAGCACATCGCCTTGAAGCAAAGTGGTTGCAGGTTTGAATCCTGGCTGCAGTCTTTCTGTGTGAACTTTTCATGTGGTCATGCATGCATGGGTTTCCATCGAAAGGCCAAAAATATGCAAGTTAGGTTCAATGTCGGGTCGCTTTGGGGAGAAAAGCTTCTGCAAAAGGCATAAACGGTAGACGGTATGTCCAATAACAAGTTGCCTTGGCCTTTTCCCCTCTGTGTACAATGACTCTGGGTTGCAATGAAGCACTGCTTGGTCTCTGTTACCAAAACCTAAACAAATGTAAAATGCTTTGAAGCATCATGTGGAAACGGTTGTTTCTGTTTTTTTATCCTAGTGATTTTTGTTTTGACTTGGCAAAAACATTTAAACATATTTTAAGCCGGGGGGAGATTTTATATACATGAAACCTCACAAATTAAGCCATCATAACACAAGTAAGTTGAGAGAAACCTGCAAGTTATTGTAAAAAATACCAGTTTATGAATAAAAAGCAAGCATATTTATACATGCAGTTCATTACGAAAAGAGAAATAAAATGTTTACCACTGAAGTGAAAACAAACAAACAAACTCGTTTTACAAAAACTAGAGAGAGACAGTCAGGGGAACGTGGAACTGGCTGTGAAAATTGAGATTTTCGTCGCCATCCAAACTCACGGTGGATATTATAAACAAGCTGGTGTTCCTATTTCCCAAGACTTTGCTAACATTAGAAAGTTAGATTTGTAAAATAAAAAAAAGAACTATACAAAAATGTAAACCACGCAATCACAAAATAGAAATGCACTTTTCACTGTTTCAGTAGGTGGAAGTCTAAAGCATTCAGGCAAATATCTACACTTTGTTCTCTGACATTCAAGCATTTTTAATAGTTTGAGGAAATTGTATTTATCTTTAGTAAAACCACATTTGATGCTTTATCATCCAACCAAGTATCCGTAAGTTCATTCCAGCTGATCTTTGGTTTCTATGAAGGGTCTTTCAAATTTCAAGGAAAGTATGAAGGTCTGGAAATAAACAGTAAAACCTTTTAAACTAAAACATAAGCTGACTTCATGGTTTCATTACAGTAAAGCTATGGTTTAAAGAAACAGGATTTTTTTGTGTGTTGACAGGGACCAATAATGAACATTTGGCATAATTTGACAATAACACAATTCATAAAATGCTTTGGAATCTCTGTTCGTGTTCCCAACTTTTCTTGTCGCAGGCATGCCTTCATCAACCCAGCGAGTTGAGGGTTCAAGAGAAGACCAGATATGGAGTTTATTTGATTCAAGCTGAATTTGTCTCAGATATACTTGAGGGTTTAGTGGATGATCGCTAGATTTATTTATTTATTTTCTGAGAGTGACCGTTTTCACATCTCCGTGTCAGCAACTTGGGTTTGGTTGGCAGAGTGTCCGTTAGTGGTGGGTGTGGGGTTGGTCCCATTTTCAGGTGGAGACTCTCCATTAATGATGGGCTTGTCGAGAGGCTCCTGGTGGAGCGGGGCGACGGAGACCAGGGTGTTGGCCTGATTCTCCTCATCCACTTGGAAAGACTCCGCCTGAGGAGAAAACAGAGCTGCTACATCAGAACATATGAGGTGTTGGTTCATAGGAATTTGTGTTAGTGGAAGTGTCAGTCACAGCTGCGTGCTCACAGGATGACAGTTAGCAAACTTGCTGTTCAGTATACATTCTATTTAAACTTTTTTTTTAAAATTTAAGTAAAGGCCCATTTTGTTCGCCATCTGGAAAGAATTTGGTTCGTTAATGATCATCACACTCTGATGAAGCACAACATTAGCAATATTCACAAGGGTGTGTCTCCACATGCTTACACTTAAAGTGATGTCCAGTGTTTCAGAAAGTAAACTGAAAGCAGTTGTAGATGTTGAAAGAGGACTAAATGTGCTTTAGCTACAGATAAGTCATGCAATAAAACCTTTTTGTAAACTTTAAGCGGTTTTGGGTAATGTAGAAACAAATCATGTTTGGCTTTAAATGTATTCCTTGTTGTACGTGGATTGTTTCACTGGTTCATTTAACCGAGAATGTTTTACTATAATTTGTTCGTTTTTTGTTACTTTGTTTTAAATTCTTTTTCTGTTACTTTTTAGGGGCTCATTTTACAAAAAAAAAAAAAACCTTGAAAAAAAAAACAGGAGAATATTTAGAAACTCAGTTATCTGTCATTGTGTTAATTTTTTTTTATATTTAGTTTGTGTCCCTCTACTTTAGATGACTTGACTGATGACTTGTGTCCTCCACCACCGCGTGGCTTAATTTCCGACAGAAGTATCTGAGGGAAGATCCCCGAGGGGAGGGGTGAGTGTTTTGTCACCATCTTTGCATTCAAAACCTAGCTTGTGCTGCAGATTTGTTAAAACTGCTTTAAAAGCTGTTTTGGACCACCACCTAGTTATTCCACATCCAAGAAATGTTTTTCAGTAAAAACGTCAACAATTTGGGGAATTACTGCCACCTACAGGCTTGGCATGCCCTTAACTGTGCTTCACGATCCACTGGACTTTTTTTCAGCAAACAAGGTGGCGTGGACCCAAGTTGTTTTCGTAGGTGGACGGCGGAGGATAATCGGTTTAACAATAACCCGGCTACGAGCGTACATGACCTCAGACTTTGTCGTTGTGAACGATGCAACACCTAGACACCACTCACCAGTTTAACGCCTTTGGAGTTCTTGCGGTGCGTTTTGAAGTAATAACCAGCCACCAGCAGCGCCGCCAGCAACACGCCAGTCAGCAGCAGCAAAGCCAGCACCAACTTGGAGTTCTTCACCCAGCGAGGGACGGCCTCTTTAATATTTGTCTTACAACACAAAAATGCAGTTGGAGGTAAATGAACATAAATTTCAAAACAAACAATTTATAGCATTAAAAATAACGAGCACAACAAAACTAGATTAGAGATTTGAATTTGTGTTTAGGCAACACGTTTGTCGTGCAACAAACCAACAAAAATAAACATGCCAAAGCCCAACCCATCAACCCAATAACAACTTAAATCTGGAAAATTCCCGATAAAGCAAATGAAATTTCTGTGACAGGCGCAGCTACAACCTGTTTTCTCCCCATGTGTTAGAAAAAAATGTGCTGCTGCTGACAAGCGAGGTTGTTTGTGTGCTTTTTGTTTTTGACACCTTCAGTCTGGCAGCTTGAGGGAGTCTATAAAACTCTGGGAGTGTTTTTCATTCTCGCTTATTTCAGATTTGAGTCAGCCGCTGAGTTAAGCTGGCTGAGTCAACGTCACGAATTGCCTTTGGAAGTCACCTCAAATGCCCTTTATGGTGAACGGGATGATTTACAGTGTTGGTTAGACGTGGAATGTCTTTGAGCGTGCCTCGGTCACACCCACGGAAGCATTTGGAGCGTTAGTGACACACTTATGACACTGCTGTTTAATGAGCTGAGTCCATATTAAAAAAAACAACCTATCATAAAATATGTATTAAAAAATATAAACATACTTTATCTTTTATGTTGTCGTTGTTGAACTTGTTTGTCATGCCTGTAACGTCATCTGCAAATAAAAAAGGTTTATTGTTGTGAACATTAGGATTTTTACAGCAGTGGAAATGTTATTAATCCATGAAAAACTCCTCAGCCTAGGCTCCTCTGAAGGATTATGGGAATTGTTGTTTAGAACTATATAATGCTACTGACCTTCCACGTACTTCCCAGACACAAGAACTTCATCCGAGTTGTTTTCCTGGTAGAGCTCCAGTTTACAGTCTTCACCACACAGCTCCTGTAGGACGCTTGTGATCCTCATCTGTGTGTCTTTCTACAAAATGCATAACAGGAAACGTGATATAAGGAGTATCTGAGTGGTTTGATCAGAAAACAAACATCATCATTAAACCAATCACAACCCTGCATGATGTGGGACACAATCAGATGAAATGGATGCAAGGCGCTAGCCTAGAAAACCGTAGCAGAAGGAATTTTGCTCTGCAGGTCAGTTTAGCCACGCTCCATCGGCAGGCCAGGACAGTCTTGTTGTCCTGTCAGTCACAGCCAGTGTTGTGCCCGAATGTGTTCATTGAACGATCGTTCGTGAATTTGTTCGGTTTTTTTGTGTGAACGTGAACTGAACTCATTCGTATTTTGCCTGACGAACGTAAAAGCGAGTGCGTTCGTCCTGGCGTGCGTGAACGGGTTTATGAGCGTGTTCTTTCACCGTTTCTAGCTCCAGATCTCCACGGAGCTTTTCCGCAGCTAAAGCCTAGCTAAAGCATCCTGTTAACCGTCGAGTTTAAAAAAAGTAGAACCCGCAAATGCGGCCAAACATAGGCAGTAGCGGTTGGTGCAGCGTCCACTCTTCTATGTCTATGCTGTGTGGAGGAGTCAAAGTTCATTCAGAAAAATTGAAACAGGACTTAACTGAAAGATTATAAATTTTTTAATGTTTTGCACTTTTAATATTGCACTTTGAGTTTGCTACCTCAGCCTGCTTCCTAAGATTGTTTAATAATTTCCCATTAAAATAATGTTCAAATAATGTTTTCCTCATGTTATTGAGAATATACTGTAGAGTAAAAACAGCAGCTGTATGAGTGTGGACTGAACAGGTGCCAGCTATTGGAAAATGCATCCATAAGTTTACACACACACACACACACACACACACACACACACACACACACACACACACACACACATATATATATATATATATATATATATATATATATATGATAAAAAGAACTAAGAACTAGTTCCTTTTTGAAACAAACTTTCCCAACACTGGTCACAGTGCTCTATTGGTTTGGTGGGCAGGATGTTACTGTGACTGAGTGATAAAACAAAGATGGCGGCGGCTCATTTTGAAACAGCTTTGGTATGAACTATGGACTGATTAGACTGGGGCTTTTCTTTGAGTCAGGATCAGACAGCGGTACTGAAGTCCTTTATTTAGAAAACCGATGTATTTGCATCTTCTTCGACAGTGTATGACGGACCCTCCCGTTTACTGGTATCCGTCCTAGTGAGTGCACCACATTGTTCGTTGTCCATATTCTGCCTCACGACTGACATCTGTTTACGGGTTGGGGCGAGACTATATTCACATATATAGGATGGCTTGCCAGGCTAGCGCTGCTCCAGTTTATGGGATGTCTATGAAACCTTAATGCTAAAGGACAGGGTAGTACTGGAGCTGGAAGGTAAAAATAAACAACAGTTTATTTACATGTATATGCTAATATGTATCTATTTGTCAAGGACCTTGCACAGGACCATAAATCTCTTAAGCAATATTCCCACAGATTTAACCTCTGGCTAATTTCCATGTAAGCAGTATCTTGGATGAGAAATTCCACATGCCATTGCTGAAATAATTTACTCTTCATTTAACATGAGAGTGGAGACCTACAGGCCCTCCTCTATATTTCAGTCCTGCTTATGGGCTATGCTGAGCCTCTGATTTACACTAGGGTTCGGTTTACGTCTCACTTCAAGCATCTCTAACAGATAATGACATGATGTGCATTTCCCAACTTTGACAGACTCAGTGCTGACCTTTCGAGTCGCATTCTGCAAATACATTTTGGCCCGAGTGAAATTATATTCTTGTCTTTGTTTTGATGTCCCTTTTTTTTGTGGGACTACAGCAAACCTCTGTGTTGTTTCATGCTTTGCATCCATTGTTTAGAGTCTAAATAAAACATTTACTTCTCAGGCTGCACGAGAGCTGCTGCTGACAGAAAGCATGTGTAGCAGGTTCAGACCTCCACATAAAAGCAGCAGACCTCAAAGCTGTCATACTGAGATACTGAGTATTTTTCTACACACACACACACACGCACGCACGCACGCACGCACGCACGCACGCACGCACACACACACACACACACACACACACACACACACACACACACACACACACACGCACACACACACACACACATACACACACAGCCTGGGGCTTTTCTATATTACACATCCTACAGGAGCAGTGAGCCCACCCAAAGTGCTGCCCTCCCACGGCCTCCATGCCGCAGCCCTATAGGTTTACTGTATAAGCTACGCAACCATCTCAGACTTCTTGGATGGAGTATGTGGAGAAAAAAATCCTCGTGTGAACATTTTCACCCCTCTGTTTCTAAAACATGATTTCATTATTTCTTTAAATCAAGTGCATGCAGAAAGCAGATGTTTTAGACTTACACAGTTGGAGGACGAATTGAGTTTCAGATGGACGGCGTTTTTCCCATCCACAGCCTCTTTGCCCTTGCAGACAACATCTTCTGGCTGCATAGAGAAAGAAAACATGTTTTAATTGTTTCATCATGCCCTTTTAATGCCATTATCACATTTTATTCCTGGTATTTGGGGTACACATGCTGCTTTTATTGCTCCTTTAACATTTAACAAGTGATGAGACTAGATTTGTAATTTTTTTAATATTTTAGTTGACACATTGAACAAGGGTGGTTCAGTTTTTTTGTGGTAACTTTAAGCAATGCCCAAAGCTAAGTTAGTTTAAAGCAGATTAAAAAAAAACAGATATTAGAGAGTTGGGTGGAGGAAGACAACTCTTTATTGGTGGTGTATTTATTGTAGTCTTATAAACATTTGAGGGAAACCTTCAATATGTGAAAAGGAGGAACTATACTTGCATTATCTACGTTGCAAAAGGGTATGAATTAGGGATGTACCGATACTGGTATCTGTATCAGTAAAAGTTAACCGATACCAGGAACCGATACCAACGCATTTGCTTGAAAGTACCTTCACTGTAACTTGTAATTTTTGTTCACCTAATATTTTAGTTTTGTGATGATTTATTTTCATATATTTTACTTTTTATCTACATCACAGTCTTTTCCTGTTGACAGCAGAGAAGAAGATAAAACCTGTATTCCAATTCATAGCATTTGTTTTTGGTGGTAGAAGTATTGGTAACTGGTATCGGCGTATATCGGCGGTTTGGAGAAAAGTGGTATCGGTGCATCCCGAGTATGAATGTATATTCAAGAATATGTATTATGACTTTTTTCATAAGTAAATATAGTTTTACGCTCCAAACTAACCATGTTTATGGATTTTTTTTTTTTTTTTTGCACAACATCCCTCTCACATAAAGCAATTTTAGCTGTTTTATTTTTGACATTTTCAGCATCTTCCAGAATGAGTTGTTTCAGGGCTCTGTCACTTTTAAGAAAACAAGTTGGAACTGGCCATGCCCACTCATTCCTGCTCAAACTGATATAAGATGAGTAGCTCAGATAAGCAGGAGGGGCTCGGAGAAGAGCTGCTGCTCCTCTAGTGTGGATTAATTCCAAGTTTCCCATTTGTGAGCCTATGTAGGGGAAACACTAGCTACGTGTAAATGTGCCAAATTATGTTTGCTAGAGCTTCTTCCCACCCCATTTGAACAAATTGTCAATATTGTTCAACTAGTTTAAGTAAACAACATGAATGAATATGCTGTTATGTGTGGAAACTTTGAACATTTTCCCAAAGAAGACAAAAAAAATTGGTGTCTAGATTCTTCCTACCTTTGGTTTATTGATGGAGCCGTCTCCTCTGGGAGGATCGGGTTCTGGGGTTCCTGGTTTAGCTGTAGGCATGTTAGTAGGAACTTTAACTGTGGCTTTAGTCGCCTGATCAGTTTCTGGATCTGAAGATGTTGTTGCATCAGAAGGATCATGATCCCGAGTAGCTTCTGTTGTCTCTGCTGAAACATCTAAAGTGGGCCAAACGAGGCCTTGACCAGGCGGCTGAGTAGTCACTAAACAGCAAGAAGGTAACAGTTAATAGATGAGCAAAAGAAGAACATAAAATACTTTTTTGATGTTTAAGTTTTGCTTGATACATGAGAAATGAATTTGGAGGGAAAAGACGAAAGTTTTTCAGCCGTCTGAAAAAGCGGATTCATACAACAGAACTTTATACATGCACCTAATATTCTAGACAACACATAAATAGAATAAACCATTTCAAACTTTGTTGCAACTTTTCAGTAAGGTTGGTAAGGTTGTCTTTATATCTTTATACCTTACCAGGTTTCTTTACTGCGTTGTCTCCTCTTGCGGGTTCTTGGGACACTGCTCCTGCAGGAGTGGGTAAAAATATTATTAATTTGAATATTAAGGCAAAATGTAAACATGTACATCAGTGCCCTGACTCACATGGTTCTTGTGATAAGAAAACCTGATGATATTCTGCAGAAACGTTTCATTTGCCAACTTGGACATAACAAGATCAGAGGTTATGAATCAGGTGACAACATTTTGCCTGTTTTCTCCTATTATCTGTGTTTCAAAGGGTTGTCTTAATGCACCTGTCTATCCTAAAGACAGAAAATGCCAAACAACTGATCAAGATTGGAAATGTGCAACCCAACTGTCTTGTTTACTGCCACCCAATTTTAGAAAATGTAACATTTTTTGGATTTGTTAACGAGACATTTTGGCTTGATTGCTCTAGAGATTGACAACATATTAGAGTAGAAGCTGTTAGCTCAGGTCTTTTGGGTGATCACATTTTTTATAATTAAAACCATTTTAATTTCTTAACAGCCATTAGTGCTGATGCAGTTTATAAAAGTTTGCAAATTTTAATTATGTCCATGCAGAAATTATTTTACAGCTGTAAAACTAAAGTGTGGTTTCGTTCTGTCCCTAAAAGCCTCGGCATTGCACTGCCCTAATGATTTACAGGGCAATGGATCTTGTGGGGGTAAATAACTAAAGTCCTCACATCCAGTGACCACATCTTAAAATCCTGTAACTAACGTAACGCCCTGTACATGGGCATCAGCCCGTCTTTGATTTCACTCCTGCAGTGTAACTGGTGCCCGCAAGCACAACCAAATCTCAGTGGTTCTATCGGCCCTTCATCGGCTCCCTGTCAGGAACCGAATAGATTTTAAATTTTTGTTTTTAAATGTTACTGCAAGTCACTCATGCCTGTAGAAAAACCTTCTTACCTATTTATAAGTGAGATGTTAATTTCCATTAATCCAATTTATTGGAGCAAAATTTGATAACGAAGTAAAAATGACATCTTATGTTTAGATTTGGTTACTACAATTGCTTTCTCACTACCGTTCCGAGTTTCATGGCTGTTGCCAGTTACAAATCAGCGCCAGAAGATTCTAGATGACAAAGACAAGTCATACACATTACGTTGATAAGTAGATAAATACATTGTAATATCTGATGTTGGCAAACAAGCGTTTTGCGGTAGGGATCACGTACCACACTTATTACGGTAATTTGTCTTTGACATTAGAGGAAATGTGGATTGTTTGCCTTCTTGCTGTTAGCTTGTTATAGTTCTGAACGACTAAAGGAAATAAAATCGCAGGATTGACTCATTCTTCACGTGACACACACATTTCACTGTAATATTGAGTTGTGAGTAATTGAAAAAATAGCTGGAGATATTTTTTGAGCCAAATAATAGCATTGTTGGCTCAATGTTAGCCTCCGGCCTGTTTCACCTGATATTAGAGTAAAACAAAGACATACCATGGCTTTTTAGGGATATACAAGAAACAACTTCTGGGTTGCTCCAGTTTACTGGCTTTGGTTCTCCAAACAACACTGGAGCTTTTTGTCTGCTGGTATTTAATTACAAATGCCGGTGCAGCATCAGGTGCAGATGCCGGAGACGCTGCAACCTCACAAACTCACTGATGTAAATGGTAACTACGTCCCTTTCATTTTTTAAGCATAAAAACTGACAACCTCCCAGTTGGCTGAGACTAAAATCAGTTTTAATGCAACTGACTTTTCAACACGATTGAGCTTTTAGACTTTTTCCCCCCCACAGTAGAGTGCTTACATATTGCTCCTTTTAATCGTAGCAGAATTTTCAAGAAATTATGCCTTGTATAAATGGTCTTTGGTATTGAATAAAATTCTAACAGGAGAACTATTATTTATTTCAGCTGTAAAACATGAACGCTGTTGAAGACTTAAGGATAGGCTAATTAATAAAAAGTTCTGCCCGGCACACGCTGAGTTAATGAGCCCGAGGTCTTTGCTCAGCTCACATTTCAAGGCTCCAGTACAGAAGTAAAACCCGATTATCCAGCATCCATTCCTACTCTCCGTCTCTCTGCTCGACAACAACAGCATTACCTCACCAACAAAGCATTCCCATAATGCTTTGCCTCTGCAGATTTTATTTCCCTGTGCTACAGAGTCATTTTTTATTTGTTGTCAGATCAAATATTTTTGCTCATTTGCTCCGTTTGTACGGGCCATTTTTAATTTGGTTGTGTAGGGATTACAACAAAATTCCACATTCGGTAATTTTAATCAAAAACATGAGTGGTAGTTTTTACATGGATCTGGTGTTTTATAGAGGAGCAATTATGAGCATGTTTTCCACTGATGGGTGCAGATTTTTATTCTAAGAGTTTTTTTTATCTTGTCAAAAAGCAGAAAAACTTGAGCAAACACATTTCTCTACAAGAGGTTCAATCAAGACTTTTAAATGTCTGTAGACACCATTACACATGTTAATTATACCATGTCCCCGAAACCACTACTAATGTGTTTATTCCCAGCCGACTGCTGGGTTTTCTAATAAAGTGCTTAAATCAGGGTTGGTGCCAGAGTCTGATCTTAACCAGTTCAGTAAAATGGCTACAATCTAAAGCCACTGCTTCAATTTAGAGTTTGTAAGTGAATTCCTTGGTTGTTCTTGCCCTAAATGAAAATACAATTTATAGATTTATAGTTGTTTTCTCCGCGTTTAATGCTCCTGTCATCCTGGAAGAAGGATTCGTAGATCACTGAAGCAATCTTGTCTTCTCAGTGTCTGGTTTAATGATGTCAATTTGGTGAGACGAACATTTGTAGTTTACTACGTCTTTTCACACAAAACTTAAAATAAAATGTTGTCCCTGTTTTAAAAAGAAATGGTGTTCTTGGCATGAAAATGTATCTTTAACATTCACTGACATCATATGTGAAATCCATGGCACATATTCGAAAATAGCTTTTATAGCCCCGTTCACTTTTCCGGGGACCCATGAGCCGGCCAGAAAGCGAGGAGGCTCCCAATAGTACAATAAAATAAGACTAATTGTTATCTGGTTGTTATTGTGTCATTAGCCAATAAATAGTTAAAAGAATAAAATGTGTCCAGTCTTACAGTGCATGCAGGTCACTGTTTCTGTTCACCAAGATTTCCTCTCAATACAATTAAGTAGTTTAAATGATGTGGACGTTTTAGTGGATTTCAGATATTTGTCCATTTTTATCATGGCGACCAACAACAGGTGAGACTTTCCTGTTCCAGTGTTTAATGATAATAATGTATTGAACTTATATAGCGCTTTTCTAGACACCCAAAGACGCTTTCACACATTGCTAGTGATGGTAAGCTACTTGTAGCCACAGCCGCCCTGGGGAGGTCTAACAGAGGCGAGGCTGCCATTTGGCGCTGTCGGCCCCTCTGACCACCACTAACACAGGCAAGTTGGGTGAAGTGTCTTGCCCAAGGACACAACAGCAGGATACCCCTGGCGGGAGCTGGAATCGAACCCATGACCCTCCGATCATGAGGCACCCCTATCGCGTCATACCCCTGTCAAAACCCGTGCACGCGCATTGGGTCCACAGCGCGCGTGTGAACGGGACTCGCGAGCGAAAATATACATGGCAGCGCGCGTGTGAACGGGACTCGCGAGCGGAAATATACATGGCGAGAGGTCATTTGTGCACTGAGAGGGAGCAAACTGTGTCTGTGAGCGCACAAGGATGTGCACAAGTGACAAACCTGCGTGCGCGCGTGGTCAACGAGCACACGGCAGAGGAAAACGTGCGCGCGCGGCAGCCTCTGTGCGCGCTCGGCAGCCTCTCTGCGCGCTCGGTTTCTGACTCCTGCTCGCTCGGCTGTAAGGGTTTTGGCACTCTGGAGGCGTGGCCTGTGGCAGATCTTCTCTGTCCTCTGATTGGTTAGTTTACCCCGCACTTTACCCTCTACCTATCTATATAAAAAAGTCTGCTAGTCAAGTAGTCGCTGGCATAGCTCAGTTGGAAGAGTGGGTGACTCTCGCCCCGGAGGATCCAGGTTCGAGGCCGGGCAAGGAAAATGTAGTAGATGTCATGTAAATTTTTCTTAATTTCAGGTATTTTACAGTTGTGACCGTTCAACTGTCATTAAACGTCCGAATGTTTGCTGGGCAGTGTTTTAAAAAGTGCACATAAGCTAGATGGTTTTAACCATAGAAAATTACATTTTTTGTGATACTGGAAAAATACATACTGAAATAAAACTACTGATTGAAAACTTTATGACTGTGGTTGTACAATATATGACTCACTAATACACTGCAAACTCCCTTAGAGTGGGGCTTCCAGAGAGAGAGAGAGAGAGAGAGAGAGAGAGAGAGAGAGAGAGAGACAGAGAGAGAGACAGAGAGAGAAAAGTTCTTGCCTCATTAATGAATTGTTTATTTTTTTCAGTATTTAATTGACAAATTATCCTTTCAAATAATTAATTGATGAGTTACATAATTGTCCATTTAGAATTGTTGAATGGACTGAGTCAAGTTTGGTGCACTTTATATATTTCAAAACATGTTTTTTTTATTTTAATGATGCATATAAATAATTTAAATGTTAATTTAATGAAATATTTCTATTTTTTCATTACCTCACCCTTGTTTTGACAAAAACGGGACCTTGCTGGATAATATCATGGAGAAACTATTTGTTCACAGTACATGGCTCAGTGAGGATCTGTGTACCGAAGGAGGAGATACTCAGAAATCTGTCTGCAGATTGTTACAACCCAGACTGGAAGTGGTGGGCTGTAATAAGAAAGGAGACCAAACAGAGGAGTGGGGGTTCAACAACTGATTTATTTAACAAAAGTAAGGATTTACTAAAGCAAGTTAGTGAACAGAAAATGGCCAGTGAGGACTCTCCACCACACAGGAGAGACCCAGTGAAAGCAGAAAAACAGTAGGCTTTGTAGGCAGCACCACACCCTGAGCCCAGGTGCCTCCAAGGCTGCTTAACCAGCTGCCTACAACAGAAGAAAAACACAATTAAACACAAATGAAAACCCAATGAGATGGTGGGGGCATCACAACACGTTCAGGACTACCCAAACACCAGTAAATCTTGACTGCACTGATCTGAGGTGTCAATGGCCATATTCCCCTCTCTTCCAGAGTCATATATTTTCCTCAAGTTCAACTGCACTCTGAAGAGGCTCATTTGGATTGTGCCACATAGGCCAGTGACCTTTGTCTCAGCACTGTATGCTGGAACTATCAGCGACCAACCTGGGAATCTGGTGTGTTGAAAATGCTACAACTAGAGATGGTCATCTTGGTAGACAGGGGTTTCTGCATTGATGACATTGTGCCCTGCAAAGTGTACAGGCCAGCTTTCCTTTCTGGCAAACCTCAAATGTCTGCATGTAAAGTTATAGAAACAGAAGCCATAACATCTCTGAGTGCATGTGGAGCGCTCCATTCATCTGGTCCAAGAACACAAGCATTTTGATTGTTATTCCCCTCCTTGCATTTGTAAACAATCAGCTATATGCTGTGGTTTTTCTCCTTACCAACTTTTAAAATAGCCCACTAGTGAAGGCCTGGGCAAAGAAGCCTGATGTCTGAGAACCTCAACATATGTACGGCAACCATACTGTATATTTACACACTTTCATAAAGAAACTGCATATCAAGCTTTCATTCAGATGACCTTCAACAGTGCTGCACCCTGCTGAGGGACATCCGAGTAAAACCTTGAGATGGCCATTTTCTGTTCACTAACTTGCTTTAGTAAATCCTTACTTTTGTTAAATAAATCAGTTGTTGAACCCCCACTCCTCTGTTTGGTCTCCTTTCTTATTACAGCCCACCACTTCCAGTCTGGGTTGTAACAATCTGCAGACAGATTTCTGAGTATCTCCTCCTTTGGTACACAGATTCTCACTGAGCCATGCACTGTGAACAAATAGTTTCTCCATGATATTATCCAGCAAGGTCCCGTTTTTGTCAAAACAAGGGTGAGGTAATGAAAAAATAGAAATATTTCATTAAATTAACATTTAAATTATTTATATGCATCATTAAAATAAAATAAAAAACATGTTTTGAAATATATAAAGTGCACCAAACTTGACTCAGTCCATTCAACAATTCTAAATGGACAATTATGTAACTCATCAATTAATTATTTGAAAGGATAATTTGTCAATTAAATACTGAAAAAAATAAACAATTCATTAATGAGGCAAGAACTTTTCTCTCTCTGTCTCTCTCTCTCTCTCTCTCTCTCTCTCTGGAAGCCCCACTCTAAGGGAGTTTGCAGTGTATTAGTGAGTCATATATTGTACAACCACAGTCATAAAGTTTTCAATCAGTAGTTTTATTTCAGTATGTATTTTTCCAGTATCACAAAAAATGTAATTTTCTATGGTTAAAACCATCTAGCTTATGTGCACTTTTTAAAACACTGCCCAGCAAACATTCGGACGTTTAATGACAGTTGAACGGTCACAACTGTAAAATACCTGAAATTAAGAAAAATTTACATGACATCTACTGCATTTTCCTTGCCCGGCCTCAAACCCGGATCCTCCGGGGCGAGAGTCACCCGCTCTTCCAACTGAGCTATGCCAGCAACTGCTTGAATAGCAGACTTTTTTGTATAGATAGGTAGAGGGTAAAGTGCGGGGTACACTAACCAATCAGAGGACAGAGAAGATCTGCCACAGGCCACGCCTCCAGAGTGCCAAAACCCTTACAGCCGAGCGAGCAGGAGTCAGAAACCGAGCGCGCAGAGAGGCTGCCGAGCGCGCACAGAGGCTGCCGCGCGCGCACGTTTTCCTCTGCCGTGTGCTCGTTGACAACGCGCGCACGCAGGTTTGTCACTTGTGCACATCCTTGTGCGCTCACAGACACAGTTTGCTCCCTCTCAGTGCACAAATGACCTCTCGCCATGTATATTTGCGCTCGCGAGTCCCGTTCACACGCGCGCTGTGGACCCAATGCGCGTGCACGGGTTGTGGCACGCTTTAAACGCCATACACCCCGCTCTACCACCTGAGCTACTGCTGCTGGTTTAGTCGTCTCTCAGCCTGCAGCTGCCGCACTTTCCTGTTTCTTGGTAGTCTCTGTTTATTTTAGCAAAGGAGATGACGATTAAAGTGGGACAGATGGTCGAACATCTGAAAGTATGAGCCCTGAAAGTGTTAAGTTTTAGTTGACTGGAAAATGAAAGTTATAATAAATTTTAAATGTTCTGTTTTAACTGATTGGATATGAGTTGCTTTTCATTGGATATTTGAGTGATGATGCTGATAAATAAGTTTCCAGCTGCCTGAACACTGGCAGCACTTTTAGATGTTTTTGGGGAACTTAAATCCATTTTGTTCTACTAGTCAGTGATAATGATGTCAGAGCTCTCGAGCACACTGAGAAAACCAAGCTGTGAGATTTTAATAAAGCAGAAAATTCTTGTTTAGCCTCAGGCACAATAAAATAAAAACTTTTTTTTTTTTTTTGCAATGCTCTCAGCTCAGTCAATAAATCCAGCCCTGAATATAACTTATTGCACAAACCAGCCTTCCTGATGGACCAGAAACTAGATCTTTGCATATAATTGCTTCCCAGACCGCTGTTGTATTGTTTTAATTAAATCCAAGCAAAACATTTCTTTAGTCTACCTGCTGTAACCGTTTCAATTAGTTTTTGTTTTTCAGAGAACCGGGCCGAATAGCATCAATGGTTTCTAGGGGTCAGAGAGTAGCCTTGACCTTTTGGTTGTTATGAAGACAAAAGTGTTTTAGTGTTTACAGCAGCCTGGCTTCCTCCATGAGGTTTGTAAACTTTCTAACAGGATGCCTCCGAACCCAACATGGCTTCATTCTCCCCCACCACACACACACTTGTGTTTGGCTTGCTACACTTGTCGGGACCTGTCATTGACTTCCTTTCATTTTAGTCACTGTATCATGTCTAATCCTAACCCTAACCTAAACTGGTTTATTCCTAATATTAATCCCAACTAAAAGTTTATTTCAGGTGTTTTTTTTTTCATTGTGGGGAGCAGCCACATATTCAAAATGCTCCTACATTGTAGGTTAAACATGAACAACATATAGTACACACACACACACACACACACACACACACACACACACACACACACACACACACACACACACACACAGCTGCTCATTAACATCAGCATTCATTTAATTGTGAAGCTTGTGACCCCTTGTGTTCTCACCACCACTAACACCCCCTCCTCGCCTCATTCCTCCTGGTGTAATGTTTTAAAACGGCCAAGATGTCAGCCACCAGCCCTGCGTCTTGCAAACACCGTGAAACAGTCCTACACTCATCTAATCAAACCAAGCTCCATATGTTATTTTGGCACGGACCTCCTTGCTTCCTTGAATATTTTCCCACCAGAATCCTCGGGATGACTGCTGTGGTCTGGGTAAACTCCACCCCACACCCCCATCTCTTGGGACTCTGGATGGAGGAATGTGGCAGACTTTGGAGGAAGACAAGCCCTCTGCTCCACGCCCTTCTCTCTCCCAGCCTTCCATCTCTTCTTACCTCTCTCAGGCCCTGTCCACACGTAGCCGGGGATCTGCCAAAACGTAGATATATTTCTACGTTTTGGCCTGTCATCCACACGAAAACTGAGTTTTTTCACACGAAAACGGATCTTTTTAAAAACTCCGGCCAAATTAGTGAAGATCTGCGTTTTCTCCGTTTCGGGTGTCTGCGTGTGGACAGACAAAACCGGAGTTTTGAGGTCCGCAACGTCACTTTCCGTGACAAAAAAATGCTGACATCACGTGTGCGACCTGTGTTTACACTATCCGGCATCATGGAAGCCTTCAGAGCTGCGCTCTGTCATTACCCGATCCATCAATTGTCCAAGCGCTTTCTGCTTGTTTGTTTTTGCAAGCGGAATTACTGCTCCTTGCGGAAGACCACAGACGAAGGACGAGGTTAAGAACGGGGGAAGTACTGCCGTCTACAGGTCTGGCATGTCCTTAACAACGTATTTATCCGGGTACGTGTGGACAGAGTTTTTTTTTAAACGCTGTGGTGTGGATGCAAGTTTTTGGAGGGGCGGATATTCGTTTTTAAAAAAACCCGGCTACGTGTGGACTAGGCCTCAGTCACGAACAGCTAATCCAAAGCATGTATCGAGGTAGAATTTGGGCTTCAGCCTTCACACCTTGCTCACAACGGCGCAACACAAAGCCAAAATTCCAGGAACTAAATTGCACTGTCTACTTTTTCCCCATTATCCTGGAAAACTCTATTAGTCTGTGTTTAATGACCAAATGAACCGAAGGTCTGCATGAGCTTAAATTTATTCAGAAGTGTACACTTTTTCACAGCTCAAGTGACCACTTGTGAATAAATCTCCCAAACTTTTAACCCTTTAGATTTGACTGCTGTTGCTGTGAGCCATCGGCTGTTGACTGTATGACATTACTGTGTGAACATGCAGCCTGACACCTGAAAGATGTTTCTGATTTGGAAAACACAACATAATGAAATGCCTGTGTCTATAAATCAGAACAGTTTCATGTCATCAAAATGTTTCTTTTGTGCCTTTGCATCACAGGTGGTGCTTTAAAGTAACACTGAGCAGTTTCCTGCTCCTCTGCCCTAACGGTTGAAAGTGGAATAACAGCTGCCATAAACAACCCTGCAGCTGCCTGCTGTAGCTAGAGCTAACAACGAGCTAACACTAACATGAGCCAATTGATACTAAAATAAACCACGAAGTAAAAAAATCCACACAGTTGAACAAAAAATATTACAAGTCCAGTAGTAACAAAGCCAGGTCACCATCAGTCTGTGATTTTGTAGCATCCTTTAGCTCCTTCAAACTAGTGTAGACCGTGCTAATATTCACTCTGGTTTAAGCTCTTTCCATTACCTCCAAATACACTACTCTCTTACTTTTACTTCCTGGTTCCGCCATGATGCCAATAAGAAAGCAAACTTCTTCATTTACTTCTTCTTATTGACAGCCGGTGAACTGATAAAGCTAACTGCTAGCATAACAGCTGTAAAGGCGGTAATGAGCATCCCCTATGGGCAGTAGCGGTTTTAGGCACGGGCAGACAGGGCAATTGCCCGGGGCGGCATTTTTTCATGACACAAAAGGGGCGCACAAGTGCTGAGTAAAAAAAAAAAAAAAAAAGGAAATCTGCGCCGCACAGAGGTTTTCTATTATCTGTCATATGACAGTGCCTGGATTGGAAACAGCAAGTTGGCGCCCCCTGCAGCTGCAGGCGCTCCTGCTGACTGAGAACGTTCACGTGCACCGTGTGTCTATGAAGAACAGGAAGGGGAGGGGTGCGGCGGGGGAATTCACCTCTGCGTCTTTCCCAAATGAAATGAGCGCAAAATGAGCGTGCAGGGGCTGAATCAACTGTATTAACATGGCTAAAGTCAATCACATCTTAACGTTCTTCCATATTTCATTCATAATATCATAAACACAGGCCTATCATTCTTTCAGGTTTCTTTGAATTGTGTGAAATGGCCGAATAAAAAAAAGGAAAAACAAAACGATTTTGTGGTCACACCCCCATCAAGGTCAAATAGTTTAGTCCCGACTAAAGGAAACTTACTGAGTCAGGAGCCAAACAGAAGAGATGAACATAAAAAGGCTAAAACCACCAGGTGCCCCATTCAGGGGGAAAAAAAAGAAAAAAGAGGAGAAAGATAAAGGTATGCTCTCATGATGCATGTTGCATGATGCATGTTTAACGGTTAAATGCGGTCAACTAATTGCTAACAGAGCTAATAGGGCTGAAATATTGAAACGAATATTCAAATGGTTCGAAAAAAGTCCTTGAATCGTTTTTTACTGATTCAAACTAGGATTTGTTAAATGCTCACTGCAGCCTGTGGCCTGCCTGAACAACAAACACAAGTTGATCATGTTCACATAATAATAAATAAAACAACTCTACAAGCAGAAGAAAACACCCCAGTCACCACTAACTATCCTGTTTATTTATTGCAGATGGCTGCACTGATTATTTTTACATGATTTGTTCTGTAAAAGTTGGCATTTTTGGTAGTCTACAGTTTTTTTATGTCAGTTTAAATTACAATTTCAGAGGCAATTGTAAAATATTATGGATCATGATAAAGATCTATTGGAGATCTACCCCAACTTTTGGACTGCTCTGCCAGTCACTGTGACTCAAGCTGAGAGGAGCTTTTCAAAACTTGATCAAGTCATACCTGAGGTCACCTATGTTTCAGGGGCGGCTCACTAACCTGGCTCTGATTAGTATCAATCACTCAGTAGGGGAGCAGATTTCATGTGATGACATTATTGATCACGTTGCATCAAGGTTAGGTTTTAATTTTAGTTTGTGTTTTCTGTTCTAAGTGCAATGCTGTAGTGATTATCTTTAGTTTGTTATGTGTGAAATATTTTTGCTATTTAGAATATTTATTATCTATTATGTTCATATATTCTTAATATTTAATGTTTGTTTTTGTATATTTGATTCTATATATTTTGATACAGTATATAATGTATAGTGCTTTACATTCTGACAACTTCATAGTAATTAATGCAAATATGTGCAACTTCAAAAAATGAATGTTCAATAGTCGTTCTAATAAAACATGCCTGTTTGTAGAAAACATGCGTGTGTTCGTGCAGGTGGGGTGGTGTGGTGGTGGTGGGGGGGGCGGTTGGGGGGGGGGGGGCGCTCAAAGGGGGCCTCGCCCGGGGAGTAATTCGATGTAGAACCGCCACTGCCTATGGTGCACCTACCCATTCCACAAAACTGTTAAAGAGATATTAGGCAACTTTTTCCATATTATTTTCTTGAGCCAGTATGTGCTAAAAAAGAACGACAACATGGAATGTGCTAAAATGACCCTTTATATAAGTAATGAAAATCATTCAGACCCCCACCGCCCTGGCCAGAATACAGCATTTGCAACTTCAGAGTGCCGAAAGTAGATAAAAGCACAGCAAGGAGATACATTTTGCTTTTGATTCTACTAAACTGACACTAGGAGGTGCTAAAAGCAATCCAAAATTTCCTGGCCTCCTCTTACGTGTGTTTTTTGGTCAGCAGAGGGCTGCAGCGTGGTGTCAAATATGAAACTGGTCAAGTTTCTAACTCAACAGTCACTGAGATCGATCTTAAAGCTCTAGTTTACAGTTTATAAAACTATTTAGTGTTACTTTATTTATGGTGGCTTTTAGGTTGTTTCCAGCCAGATAAGAATGCGTCTTCAGTCACTTGGTGAATGCTACCAAGCCTCTATTTGTCACCATCTTGAGCCGTGTTTGGATCACCCGAGACAACTGTTACTGTTAGCTTCTGGAGCGTTACGTCCCCATGGGCCCCTGGCCTCTCCCTGCCTCTGTCGAGGTGAAACCTGTTCTGTGTAATTGGGCCCAGTGAGGTGATAATGGTCTGTACATATTAGTGGACCACCAACTCAGACGATGTGGCTGAACTTCCTCTTGAGCACATGAAAGGTATATTCTCAAATATCAAATATAAGTGATTTGAAGTGAAAAACAAAGTTAATCTGAAGTTGTTCATTCATTGCATTGCTTTATTAAAAGCAGTGCTTTTAATCTTCAGCGTGCCAGAGCTATTTAGGAGCGTACTGAGGAATGTGAGATTGGAGCACAGCCTCCTAAGGTTAAGCATGCTCTGCAACCCTACCCTTTTTGAAACAACAGAGCACTGACCTCACAAATTGACCCCCTTACTGCTGCACCCCCTCCCTTAGCAGCTCCTCCCCTGCCATTCCTGTCACTGCGATTAATGGCAGCACCCAGGCCATTCTTCTTTTGTGGCAGGAGAGAAACTGGGATCTTTGCTTCAATCAGGCCAGATCGGCTAACTCCAGCCAGTGCTGCCCAGCTGCACAACTCACCCGACCAAACCCCGAGGCCTTTGCAGCTCCTTATCAAGACAGCAATGCCTGTTCCTAAGAAGCACAATCAGGAAACATGACATCTGCTTTCAATTGAACGCATTATATACACCCCCCCCCCACCCTGCTCCAGCTTGAAAACACACACGCTCACAACTGCCAGCTAAAGTTTCACTAGCTTGTGCACAATGAGCTCGTCTGGTTTGAATGTATGCTAGACAGCTGTGGGAATCCTGGTCCAGCAAGGCCACTTAACTTTGTCCAGAGGAAATATTAATCTGTCCAAAATCTAACTGGGTAATCACTTCCACTCACAGATATGGGTGGTTTTATAAAACAGGGTAAATAATTCATCAACAATGCTTTGATTTTTCGTTCCTTCCTTTAATCTTATTGGACAGTCTCAGTACATGCCTTTTTAACGTCTGTAGCACAATGTATCTAGCAATTAATTGAATCTCAGATTCCCCAATCATGTGTCAAAGAGAACAAGTAAACTTTTTTGTGAACTATCTCTTTAAAACTAACAACTTTGATGTTTCATCTTCACAAATAACAAGACTGAGTCCTGCCGTGCTGGAGAGTTGCTAATGCTAACGTTTAGCTTCTACAAGCCGCTGTGGGTTCCGGATCTTCTCAGGCTGCCAGATTGACCCGGGGTCCTGCGTCTGCCGATGACGTCACACTAGATGACTGGCTGAACGTAAAACGTCTGGAAGTTACGATACCACATTTGTAAAAGATACGTTGGCACGTTCACACTTAAGATTTTTATTTGTCCACACAAATTAGCGGTTGCAGTCCTCTAGTCCAAAAAACCAACACTTTTCCAGTAAAATATTATTGTATTGCCCAAGGAAACGTAAAATAAAAGCAAAAATATCTACTGATAAATGGAGTCCCTCAACAGCTCTTGATTTTAATGAAATGGATCAAGATAAAAATGAGAGAATTTCATTTTTAAAATGAATGGATGGATGTATTTACATAAGAACTAACAAAATAAGTAGTAAAACTGCACTTTCAAAATAACTAAAGATTTATTTTAATTTTTTCAATGAAAATCACTCTCTTAACGAAGACTTTATGTACGTTTAAGTGTTTTTGTGTGTTTGCATCCAGATGTGTACTTGACCCTGAAATTGGGCTTGGCACATCATGAGGGACTCTTTCCATGAGAGGAATGAACACTCTGCTGTTGACATTGTTTCTGTGAATCTTTAGTGCATCTGTTACTTCAATGAGTGCTATGAAAACAATGATTTACGTAATTACATGCTCATGAGTTGGCAGTGAGGTTGGGCAGGGTTCACTGCCTAACTAAAGAGCCTCCTTAAACCACTTCACAGGACAGGCAGCGCTCAAGCAGCTCTGCAAAAATGGGTTTGATGTGAAGCTTTTGAGCATTTATTTAGAAACTTTCCATGAAGAAAAAACTTCCAACCGTATTTCTAACAGCATAAATGTAAACACATACCAGTCCGGTGTGTTGCTTCATCTTCTCAACAGTCCCACCAAAGGTCAACTCCCATCAACTCATAAAGAGGCTTTTGGGAATTTTGAAGGTTATGGCCAAAGAGGGACTCAAAGAAGCAAAATGTTTAAGTTGACTAAAGCAATATTCAAGGAAATAAAGTTAAAGATGAACATTGCAGTGGTCTCTAGTAGGTGTGAAAGCCACAGGGGGGCGGGGGTATCTGGTGCATCATTCTCAGGAGCTAGATTTGAGCTATTAGAGCTGAGCTTCAGAGGGAAGAATTTGGAGTCAATTCCTAATATTTGGACATCTCACCTCTGATTGGCTGACAGCAACACGACTCAACCACTGACTCAGTTTGCTTTGCATCGTTGATGTTTTATCTCCACAAATAACAGTTCTGAAGGTGTAGCCAATGCTAACAGCTGGCTTCTACTAGTCAAAACGTTCTCTGCTCTTCCCTGCATGAAAAACTCAGTGACCCATTCTATTCAGAAATAAGATTTGAAACCAGTTTTTTCAGTGGTCCACATCTTTAAATACATTTCATTTTTGTTTTCCAAAGTTGTGTACCATTAAAAATAAATAAATAAAAATGTTTTCTAGTTTTTCTATTTCAAATTATACCGTCCATGCAAAGTTTTAAACCATGTACTCCAAATGAGAAATAAGAATGTGCCTAGTCCAATCACTCTTGTGAAATTGTTCAGCAAATGTTAGCAGACTCAAAAAAAAAAAAACAGCCCTATTAATTCAGCCAATTCTCCAACACATTTGATGGTCTCAAGTGTCTGAGCGGATAAGGGTTCCCGGATAGTGTTACTCACATCAGAAAACTGTGGGTTTGGTACGGAAATCCCGGAAACAGCCACTGAAAATCCCCTTAGTTATTCTGAACATGCAGTAAATAAAAACCTCAGTGCCCTGACCAGAAGCTTCTCTGTAGTCTTTCCAGTAGGGATGTCCCATTCCAATATCGATATCAAAAGTAACCCGGTATAGCCCAAAAACACTATCAGATTATGTTGGACTGCATCAAAAATCTCCGATATAAGCAGGTCGTTAAGGTTCACATGTTTGCAACCAATGGTATAAAAGATTTGTCTTTTTATTCATACCTACTGTTATTTGCTCTTGTTCTTCTACTGAGTAATATCACATGATCAAGCCTTTCATACATTCCACATTATGAAACGGGTAAAAGTATGATTTATGCTGGTATCGTATCAGATTGATATCGGTATCGGTCAATACTGAAGGCTGCAATATCGGTACCGTATCGTTAGTGAAAAAGTTGTATGGGGACATACTGTTCAGCAGAGAAACCACATCTCCAGCAGAGAATTTCCTGCTGTTTGAACATCAACAGAAGAAAAGGTCTGGATCTGTTTGACTGTTTCTCTAGAAACTCTTAAGAATTCATGTCTTACCAAAACAAAAAACATTGTTCTCTTCTCTACCTGTTTGTTTTCGGCACTAGCATGTTTCCAGAGTAATCTTTCTGCATCAGTCACCCTCTGTGGAGTAAAGGATTGTGGGTAGCTGTCCTCCCTAAATCTAACAACACAAAGCTCCAGGAGTTCTTCTGTATGGATCCATCTACCTAAATGTTAGCTTACACCGCGATGCGTCAACGGTAAATTTAAAAGAGTGATAAAAACCCAAAGAAGCCAAAATAAACCCTCAAACGAGGCTTTAGTAAGTGATTTCCTTTCTGTTCCATAACAAGTAAATAAAAGGACCAACACAACTAGGAGAAACACAAACACAAAATCTCAAACAACATGGCCAATTATAGGGGAAATCCTGTCTTATACTTTAAACCTAACTGACTCCAACGAGGAACTCTATGTGATGCAGGGTTTGTGTGTCTGATCATCACCTCTGTTTCTGAAATAATAAAAAGCCTCCATGTTTTCTCAGCAGCAGCGGATTTAAAAATGATTATATGTGATGGATGGGAGATCTATCCATGGTGTTGTCCCTCTTCCTCTCACCTCTCACCGATGGAGATAAACACCAGCTTCCCGTGATCCTAGCGAGGATGAAGTGGGTCTGAACATGGATGGATGAAAAGTATGACTGTTTATTGGTATTTTCTGGGTTTCTAGAAGGCTCATTTAAAAATTCTCCCTTTATCAGCTGTGATTTGCACATGTGACCCAGAAGGGCCATGTTGCAGACTGAGTTTCTTTGACTCTGCAGCTCTATTTAAGAAACATTTTTGTTATTTATCTTGACTATTAAATGTTTAATACCTCTGAATATGGATCCATAGGTTGATATTATATTAGTACAGATTTATAATCCACATCAGATGCAGCTGCCTCTGATGACCTCATTCACATACGTCTCATGAAAGAGGCAGCAGGAATGAATTAGGGAAATCAGTGTGTGATTCAGTTGTAGCCACAACAGAGCTCTGCAGATGGATCTTGTTCAGCTTTCGGACCATTTTAGTGCCATTTATTTTCTTTTCCTGTTTCAGAGCATTGCTGCTCCTGCAGTAAACGTGTGTGATGGCACGGTCTTGTTTTATTTCTGCACCATGAGGCTTTAACGGTCAAACTGCATGATTGACTTGTTTTGTTTTTGTAATATTAGTTTAAAGCTGGTTTTGACTTTTCTCTTTATAGTTTGTAGATCTTAAAATGATTTTCAGTCCAATGTGACGTAATTTGCTTGACTTAACAGTTATGCTGCCATCCTCTTTACGTAAACGATGAACATCTTTTGAGAAGCGTTGCAATGATATTTTTATTAGTCTGTATCTGAGAACTGGTTGAACAATCTCCTTGTAGTTTATTGAAATGTGTTGCAAGCTGGGCTTTTTTCATGCACAGTTTAACACCATCAGATAATGTTGCAGCCTTGCTAAATAAACCTCAGCATCAGCACAACCACATGTGAAATGCATGTTAACTAAACTCCACACCCTTTTCTCAAGCATGCATCAGCTGGCCTCATATTACATCCAACTAAATATAAACACACGTGCATTCGTCAAACACTTTCAATGCCATAAAAACCTGATCGATAGAACAGCAAAGTGTAGGCCAAAGCTAGTAAATCCTTCAAACTGGGCCGTGAATATTAAGATGAGAGGTGGTGGTATTGTTTTTGTTGAATTCCTAAGTTCAGAATTGAGATTTTATCGTAAATAACATATTTAGAACATCAAAGTGGCTCAAATTGGAAATGATTCCTTTGTTTGCCAAACCAAGACCTGCTCATTCTGACGAAAACCAAATGTTTTCCAAACCCTGTTAAAATAAATAAAGCCTTTGCTGAAACTGTGTTTGCATTCCAGATGCTGAAATGGTTGTAGGGTTAAACCCTGACCATACAAACAAACAGGGCTCCCCTCCAGCCCCACCCCTCCCTCCAAACCCTCCCCAACCCCAAAAGATGAACATCTGATCCCCACAATCTGACCAGTTTGGAATAGAAAATGTTGTACCTACCATTTAAAAGTGGGACGATGAAAAGCAAAGTCAACATTTTGGTTTTCTGTGAAGATGATGCTGCCATTCTGGTCCTGAGAGTACACACACAGGCCCACACACATGCACACACACACACAGTGGTGAGAGAAAAGAGAGGGAAAACGAGAGGAGGGCGAAGCTGGCTGAGCCTAAAGTTTCCTCTTATCCAGAGTGGGACAGGGTGGATAAAGAACCACTTGTGCCCTGTCACTTTTTATATAGCCACCCCCCTTTTCCTCTTACTAAGACCCGGCCCAACACTGGTAAGTTTAACCCTTCCTCTGTGCCCCCACCCCTTTGGAGGAAGAAGCAGATGGAGGGAAACAGGAAAGTTAAGTCTGTGTAGGATCTTCTCTTGCATTCTTTCAATAGTTCTCTCAATATAAATGATTACTTTTTATGAACGCACCAGCACTGCTACTGGTATTTTTAGACAATCCAATAAAAGTTGCTGAAGTGTTTTCAGGCTGTGTTCTTTGTTTCTTTCTTCCATAACACTGAGCTTTAATGTTTGTTTGAATGTGAACCCAGTCTGGATGGGAGCAGTAATCCTCCTCACAATAAAAAGGTGATAACAGACAAAAGGCTGTGGCACTCAGGTCCTTAATAGGCTTATGGAGACAGACAGCAGAGGAGAATATCATAATCGAAACAAAGGTGCAAACCACTGTTATGCTAATGGTATTAATCTATTCCAATGGCCTGAAGCCCCCGCTGCTGAGCAGGGCTATCAATCACCAGCAGTATTTGTTGAGACACCACAGGATCCGTTTAAAACCTTTCACACATCCAGACTCTTGAAGCACCCCCTGAACCTGAAGGGGCTCTGCTTCATTTTTCTGTTTGCTTTTGTGCTCGGACTTCTCTTCCCTCCAATAAATCACACATCTGGAACCACTCCTGAAAGTAGGCTAAATGAGTTGTAAAATAATATTCGCCCTTTTGGCTCAAGAAAAATGCAACGACAAGTGGGGGGAAAAAAACGAGGCCTAAACTAAATCTGGCATTCATGAGAAACCGTTGTGTAACTTGAAACCAGTCCTGGTCCACAATAACCCTGGTTTTGCCCCGTCCCCCATCCTCCCTCATCACCCCCCCCCCCCCCCCCCCATTTCACACTAAACCTCCATCAAACATTCAGCTCAAACGGCAGGGTGTTGAGGTGGTTCCTCACTGTGACTCGAGATGAGCTCAGCTGACAGAAGACAGCAGTAGAGCAGCAGCCGTGCTCCTGTAAAACACTACTGTAAGTATTTCTGCCGTATTTAAAGAGCAAGTTCACTGTGAAACCACCTGTTATCGGTCGCTCTAAATTTAACATGCAGGGCAAATGTGAAAATAGTCTTTTACCCCGATTTCTATCAGTCGCCAATACAACGGGGAAGCCAGTCATATCTTCATGACACTGACAAATACTTTTCATGGACTCACCCATCTTGACTTTGTTGGTTTAGCATCCAGGAAACAGCAGAGAACGTCTGAGCTAGTAGAAGCTAACATTAGCATTAGCAACAACACCACATGACAGAACTCCTTCAGGTTTGAGTAAATTGTTGCAAGTCAGTCGCTGGGTTGCATTGCTGTTGTAAAGGATGGGTAGTTTACATCTCACTCATGAACCATAAAATGTGAGATTCCATAGAAATATGAAATATCATCAACGATACAACAAATCATAGATCTTTGAATATTTTAACCAGAAGATCAGAACTTTTTATTGCAGGGATTAAGTGACACTTCGTATTAACTCAGAGGAAAGAAAGAGAATCAGGTTTATAATAGTTAAGGAATTTATTTCTACACAATTTAAACAAGACTAACTTTAACACTCTGTGTACTGGTGGACTAAGGTGGAGTGAGACGTGAGAGGATGGTGTGTGTGTGGAATGTTATTATCAGAACCAGCAGATCAGGAGAAGCATTTAGTTCTGAGTGGGAGTGGCTGTTTCACTCTAAACTTTAGTAGGAGATTTATAACACACATGCATCTGTCGGTCTACGTACCCAGGGGAAGCCTCCGTTTAGATCCAGAATGTTGAGGTCCTCTTGGACCCTCCTTGGAACCGAAGCCGGTAGAAAAGCAGCGGTGCCGACCAAACTAGTGTTGGAATGCTTCCAGGTCATGACAGGTTCATTGGCATCAGCGAGACCCTGAAGGGGGCATGAGGTTCAGCTTTTATTCTGAAGGAACCGTTGCAGTCAGGTGTAACTTGCAATGTATTTTATCCAGCTTGTCGAGGTTCTTTATGGCTGATGAGAAAGTCTGGATGGTCTGTCCGAGACTTCTCTAGAACGCTTTGACCTAAAGAAAAGGTGGTGTGGAATAGTTTTTATAATTGTCATATTTTGTTTTTCTGACGAATCAGGATTTGACATGCAAAAGAGGGCTTATACAAACACCACAGAAAACCACGCCTCGCATCAGAAACGAAGGTTCTGACTAGATCAGACGAAAGGAAATGTGTCGTGTGACTTTTGCATTACGTGTCATTAGTGTCTAGTGCAAATGTCCAGGATTATAACTACTTGTAAAATACTACTGATCACAGTATTATAATATCAAGTAATAACATTGTCATTTCACAGATTGATTGAACATTGGGCTCACATTATTATTGGTAATAACAAAGTTGTTTAATTATGCGTTTATCAAGAGAATTCTTTGTCTTCGTCTTGAGCTGTAACAGAGGTGAATCAGTTCAGATGATCAGAGTGCATGAAAGACCTTGGCCAATATCTCATGTAGATTAGCCTGTGTCAGAGACTTTATGTCTCTGCTTGAGCAGACACAGCAGATCATGACCTTTAGGTCAAAAACAGGACATTCATGATGCTACACTATTAGCCAGTCAGGAAATAAGACTAAATCCTGCCGTCTGAAACTCAACTCTGATGTGGCTCACTTATTTTTCCTTAAACAGTCACACCACAGCTTTTTTACCCAAAGCACAATGCACAAGGTACTCATTCCTACCAGAGACTGCAGCAAATGCATTTAAAATGTGAGTAAAGTTGATATTTAGAATGGTTACAGCCCATGGTTACATTTGGACTAACGGTTAGCTCATCAATGCCAAAGGACATAGATGCTGTTATTTCTAAACAGAGGCTGAAAGTTTCTAAACTGATAAAGTACATGTTTGAAAATTGTGCCCAATATGCTTCAAAATGGTGAAAATATAATGTTCAAAAACAGTTTCAGTTCTGCTTTCCTTTAATCTGACACAACTTGGCATGTTTGTACCGTGTCTGAAATAACTGGTGTTGTTTTTGAGTGATTTTTGCAAATTACAATTAGCCTTATATATGTTTGTGGAATATTAGGCCACAGCAATATGCTAGTGTGGAAAGTTAAATGGCTCTAGCTGTTTCTCATGAAAAAATTTACATGGATCTGGAATTCATCATTAGTTTGTTCTGATCTAATCTAGTCATTCAGATATTTATGGGACAGTAGCTGAAATCAGGTGTATCTCAAGAATCTGAGTTTTGCTATTGTATTAGTCATCGAACTAATAAATTATTTCAAGAACCGTGTAAAATCTCAGCAAGTGAGAAATTACTGTTTTTAAACAGATTTTTAATACATGGATGGAAAGTGCTTTTCATTGAAGTTTGTCTCTGAGATTTTTGAGTTGGTAGAAAAATATTTTATGAGCCGAAAAAAATGTTTATGTTTGGATCAAAAAGAAAAACAACAAGTGGTGTGAGTCTGTGATTCTGTTAACACAACTGAAGATGTTTTAGTGATAGGAACACATTTGGAACAAAAAAAGATTATGACTGATGGGAATCATCAGTTAGTTTGACCTTAAAGGGGACAGAACCCACCTGTTGCGTCATTTTGTGCTGCCACGTGGGTCTCTACTGCCTCTATAAACATCCCAAACTTCCCAAGAAAACGTCTCCATCCATTTTCTGTCAGTGCCTAATTTTAGGAATTATGTGTCTAAAACAGGCTGTTTTCCCTATTGGTGATGTCATAAGCAGGGCCATTTTAAAACAGCTTTATTTGAAATGGGATAGAATAGACTTTATTGATCCCACAGTGGGAAATTCACTTGTTACAGCAGCACCAACACTTACAGAATAATTTGAAGAAAAATAACAAAAGTATATACACATAGTACACAATTGTAACCTTCGACCACTAAAAACCACAAATAAAAATAAAACTTGGACTCCAGAGCTATGCAGCATACTGTAAGGACACAAACATCATTTGTAAATCTGGTATTGCACAGGTATTGAACACATACTGTTATTGTGTAACAGGATAATGCCAGTACCAGTTTAACTGGGAAGTTATACAATCTTACTGCAGAGGGGATGAATGACCTACGGTAGCGTTCTGTTTCACATCTTGGTTGTCTCTGTCTGCCTTAGAAGGAGCTGTCCATGGTCTCCACAGCCGAATGCAGTGGGTGGGAGTTTCATTCATTTATTTTTTAACAATGGAGCTGATCTTCCCACGTCTTCTCAACTGAATCCATGGGCATCCCATAACCGAGCTATCTTGTTCAGACTCTTCCTGTCTGAGCTAGAGCTGCCTGCACCCCAACAAACCACATCAGAGTGGATAACAGAGCCAACAACAGAGTGAAAAAAGGATTTTAGATGGGAATTAACTCCCTCAGCCTCCTCAGGATGTGGAGGAGGCTTTGGTCCTTCTTCTTGAACCACCTCTCACATTGCTCTTCGCTCCTCCCCGCTGCCAGAGAAGCAGAGGCTCGACTTCAAACTCCTCCTGGAAATCAGAGTTTCTCAGCTTATAGCAGCCCTGTGCAGATGATGGGTGGGAGTTGCCAGTTCCAGAAATGTTTTCTTAAAGTGACAGAACTCTGAACTGCCTCATTCTGGAAGGTACTGAAAATGTCTAGAATAAAACTTCACAAATCTGTTTATGCGAGAGGGATTTAGTACAAATTACTCCATGAACATGTTTCTATTGACCGTAGAACTATTATGATAAATGCAATTTTACAGCACTTTTCTGCAGTAGCTCAAAAGTTTGAGTGGGCTTTCAAGTACTCAGAAGGTTGCAGGTTTCGATCCCGGCTCTGGACAGAGAATTCTGCTGTTGTGTCCTTGGGCAAAAAACTTAACCCGCCTTGCCTGCTGGTGGTGTTCAGAGGGACCGATGGTGCCTGTGCTCGGCAGCCTCACCTCTGTCAGTGCGCACCAGGGTAGCTGTGGCCGCAATGTAGCTCATCCCCATGAGTGTGTGAATGGGTGTGAATGGATGAATGATGGATGTAGTTTTAAGGTGCTTTGGAGTCCTCTGACTCTGTAAATTGCTATTCAAGTGCGGGTTATTTATTATTTACCATCTATCATTTCTGAGTCAGAGGACTCCTATGATCATTATAACTAACGTAATGTAAAGGTCAAAAGTCACTTTTAAAATATATGTTCTATTAGTTAGAAATAATACTTTTGAAATACTTCAGTTCTACATGTTCTAAATGAAACAGTGGCAGCCTTTTCTTCTAGCTTTGTTTTTCTGCTGTTCCAGCAGCATTTGGTTTTCATTCTGTCTGAGACGCCCAGCTGTCAGAGCTTACCAGTAATGCATCATTTCTCAGAGCTGTCTGAACAGGAAGTAGTAAAACAGCAACTTGGTTCTTTGGAGAAAAAAAGCATGTATTTTGCTCTGAGTTATTCATTTACATTTTGTTTTAATAGAATAATTAATTTGTGGGTAAAATCACAAGAACACCTTTTTTTAGGGGGACAGTTTTATTTATTTGTCCAAGCAATATAACTACAAACACATTGTAATGCTGAATTTATGGAGCTTTAAAAATGGGAGCCATAAATCCCATAAAACTCAGTGACTGGCTACGTAGGAGGGTGTCTGACTTAAAGTGATTTCATGAGTGCAGAGCGGGAAGCTGAGAAGGAGGTAAAGTTGAGGAGGAGGAGGAGGAGGAGGAGGAGGAGGAGGGGATAACGTTTCAAACAGCAGAAGATGTTTGTTCCCTTTTGGTGCTGAGCAGCCAGTGCCCTTCAAGTGAACAGAAAAAAGGAGGGAGCAAAACAAAGGAACCTACCAGACCAATGAAATCATCTCTTCTCAAAACAAAATGTGCTTGAGGGACGTCCCTGTGTGGGTTTGCTGTACGGTCTGAAGGTTCGGTTTGGCTTTGCTTTATGCAGGCACCATGACCTGCAGGAATGCAGTCAGGCACGCACGCCTGTGCACGCTTGCACACACACACACACACACACACACACACACACACACACACACACACACACACAAGCTAACAACACTCTCCTTTGGGTAACTGCATTTGGTTTTTCGGCTTTCTCACATTTGCTTTACCTTAAATTAAAAATAAAAATAGGTGTTTCTCATTTTTCTTTGTTTCCAGGGCATCTTTGCTGTAACACGTTTGGCCAGAAGATGGCATTAGTGAGCTGCTGTGCAGCTCAGATCCACAGACAAGGTATTTTAATTCAAGTTCATTTTTTCATCAGTGTCATTCAGTGTTGCTTTTCCATTTGAACATATTCAAACAACAAAGCTGTTGCTCTCATTTGGTGGCCGATTAAGGTCATTTCAACCATAAATGGAAGAATTGTAAAGCTACTTTTGGAGAATGAAAGACAAATTGTGAAGAATGTTCCTGAGTCCACCTGTGATCAGATGTTACTGACAGATGTGATTTATTTTATCAAGTAGCTTATTAGATTTTTCTTCACACGGCAGCCGCAAACGAAACGTTGCAGGTAAATAAAACCTTTCTGTGGTTTAAAAAGAACTAAAAGATGTAACTGAGTTACCATTTGGCAAAGTAATTTGTAACTACAACTGATGACTTTTTTCAAAGTAACGTTCCCAACACTGCTTATTGCACCTTAAAGCTCAAAAACTAAAAGTCAGTTGAGGTGAGGGATTTTTTTCCAATATAATATCAGTTGCGTTTAATCCACTGAAGATGGAGACCTCTATTTTTGACCCCTTTCTTCATAATTACTATAGCACACAATGCACTTGCCGCTACGGCCAGGTACAAGGGCTGGACAAAAAATAGGGGAAATCAGCAACGTTTCAGAATAAGGCTCAAGAGTTTAAAACTCACACTGCTGCAATAATTCAAAGCTTGGATCAAAGGGAAGTGATTAAAAGGAAAAATCCCCAGTTGTTCACTTTTAGTAAATATACATTAATTTGTTCCCATCTTCAAATCTGGTTTCTTAGATTAAACTAATCATTTCTTTAATCATCGGAGCTTGTGTTCAGGGTTGTGTAATGTCCTTCATTTTAGCACGTGATAAAATAATAGCCCCGTTCTGAGGAAGAGCCACATCTGCATTTTATACATTTATTCATGTAAATAGAAAGTCCAAGGACTTTTCACTTCTGCATTCGTTCCACAGATCAGCCCACAGCCTGAATTATTCTTAAAGATGCAAGCTTTGTGCATGAGAACATTTTCTTCTTGAATCAAATGTTTTGCTCAAGAGACAGAAGCTGAAGATATCTTCAGTGAAGAAAAATAAATGGGTGATTTCTCAGAAATAAGTTGTCACACAGTTTTACTCAACATCTCGTTTTTATAATGTAGTCACGGCGGCCTTGGGTCAGGGTGGGATAAAATATGAAATCTGCCACGACTGGAAGGATAAAATTATTTCCGACGGGTGTAGTAGCCCAATAAACCTGTCTGATTTCCTCCTACCAGTCTATCAGGAGCCTGTCCTGCAGACACCTCAGCTGTCAGTTGAAATGTCCTGAGTCCTAATGATCCTTCTTCCTGTGCGTGTGTGTGTGTGCTGGAAAAGGAAGCGAGTGGGAATACTGAGTGTTGGTTCTCTGACAAGTAAAGAGTGGAGAGAGGCAAGACGAGGGGTTAGAGACTGGCAGCTGTACAGAAGACTCTTCAACACTGTTGACACCCTACCTGGATCTGACAGGTCATATGGGTGGGGGAGTCCTGGCGGTTCGGACAGCCCTTCTGACCTCCACCCTCTTCTGCTCTTCTTGCCACAGAACCCGAGGGTTGCGCATGAATTATGGATTCGAGATCCTTATGGTTAGTGTTCAGCTGTGCTTATATGCAGCTTGCACGCTGTACCTAATGTTGTCACGGTGTGAGCTCCTGTTTATCACATGCTTTTATTTACACTTTCCACAAAATCTTTGTTGTTTCACAAGGTCATCTGTCCCCTTTTTTAGATTTTCATCTCTTTTGGGTGTTTTTTAATGTTGGTGCACTGCAAAAACTGATTTTCAAGAAAGTGAAAAGGATTTAGACGTTTGATCTAATTTTGAGTCTTTGGGTAAAAAATGAAATAAGGTAAATGTTCTTGAATATAATTCTCAAAACTGGCAAATGAATCTACTGTTGGATTTATTTAAAGAACAGGTTCACTAATGATCCACTTTTTACAATTATTTTTTCAGTCAGTCTGATTTTCAGTTGAAGGCTGAATGTGACAATACTCTTCTACCCCTATTTCCTGTATTAGCCGCTGACAGAAATCAGACAGAAAAAGCCACACACAGATCTATGTCAAACTATAAATTTGCATTCATGGACTCACCCAACTTGACTTGCGACCGGGAAGGATTACATTGAATTTTGCGTCTTGGCTATAGTAGAAGCTAACCGTTAGCATTAGCAAGTCCACAATATGGCAGAACTCCTTCAGGCTTGTGAACATCAACTTTTCTGAGCGAAGGGATTTCGTCCTGGAGTTGCATTGCTGTAACGCTTCGATCACACCGAGCACAGCACGAATGCGGTCCAGTTTCTGTGCGGCTTCCAGATGAACCGCCATTCACACTGACTGCAGTTCATGTACTTTACGTCTTCGGAAATCTGCTCCCACAAGAGCACCAAATGATTAGAATTTTTACAGAATACATTTAAAAATATTCATGTAAAAATAAGAGTCATACACAGTAAACTGATAACACTTAATAATAAAACAAAAGCCAGAAAAACGATCCAAAACCTGTTTTGTTTTGAATTAAACTGGATGTGTTTTACTAAATATCTCACTTCCTGTCTGGCTCATATAATTTCTTTAACTTCATGACAATCCGAATGCGGCGCCTGGATAAAACAGACTCCATGCAGAAAATCTTCACCGAGATCCACACCACAGCCGATGTGAATGCTCTGATTGGACTCAATGATTTTTGGTCTGTGTGAAATCTGTACAAAACTGGACTGCATTCATTCTCAATTCAGCGTGAACGAGGCCTTAGCCAATTAGACACAAGATGATATCATGGATAATATTGAGTTGGACTCCAAATCCTGCTATTTATGTTTATGTTTATTCATTTGGCAGACGCTTTTATCCAAAGCGAATTACAATTTATAACCTATAGGGCATGTTGTGATCTGTGGGGAAACCGGAGTACCCGGAGGAAACCCACGCATGCATGGGGAGAACACGCAACTCCACGCTGAAAGGCCGCAGCCGAGTTTCAAACCTGCAACCTTCGTGCTGCGAGGCAACAGTGCTAACAACTGCGGCACCATGCAGATGTGTTTTTTCCCAGCACATCTCCAGCTAAAGTCTACTTGCTGAAACAGGAACAAGGGAGCTTCCCACAAGTAATGACTCACAAGGATTCCTTGTGACCACTGAAAATTTTTGGGGGGAAAAAATGAAAGAATTTTATTTAAGAATTCTAGCCAAGCAACTTTAGCTTCAACCTTTGGTTATTTTTTTTAATTTAAATTTTATTTTTTACCAAAACCAAAACAAAAGTTGATTCGTCATAATATTAAATGCTACTGCCATTATTTCAATTAGTGCTGTTTTTCCAAATGAAATTTTAATTTTTTTAGATGAAATATAAGATGAAATGTCTAGAAACAAGGCCTTTTTTATAAATTTTTTTTACATGAAAATCATTTGTTGCAGTGAATATTCACACGAGTCGTTTATAATGACTAGAACGCGTATTTGAGATGAGAACTAGCCGACGCTCATCCACAGCAGTGAAGCTGTGTTTGAAAAATGAAAATCCTGATTTCCCACATGGAGACGAAACCACTTGGTCACCATCCAGTCACTGTGTACGTTTGTCTTGCCTCCCGAGCAAGATCAACAAAATGGAAGACTGTTCCTTAAAGGCTTTACTTGTGTTTGGCCTGGAAATACAATGCCCTTTTCTTGCCGACGGATTTACAGGAATCCAACACATGTGCATTTAAATCCTGCCAAATGCACTAATAAATCTGCCAAATGTGAAGAAATTTAAAAAGCATTTTGTCTTTTTTTTAATTTACATAAAAATAGGATCATACGTTTTCAGGAAATTCTCTAAAAATATAAGCCAAAGAGTTCAAATGAAGGCAACCGGACTTCTGTCTGACTTTTGTCAATTCTGACTAGAATATGGGAGTCAAGCCACTGCCTGTTGTTGCTTAACAAGCTGAAATTACCCATGAATCCCCTTCCTCCTTACCCCAGAGAAGTCATTAATGTCATTAAGTTTTATGATTGTTTTGATTAGTGTGACCTACACTGAAACTCTTTTGTAATAGGTTTAGAGCAACATTTTAGGTGCCGGAAAGGTGAAATTCAATTCAATTGAATTCAAAAATACTTTATTAATCCCAGGGGGAAATTGATTAAATCTGAGGCCTAAAAATGTTGTTATATGAATTTAAATTTAACGCAAGGAAAATAGTACAAATTAGAAACCTACATAGTCATTTGGTATTTGCTAACACCTTTATTTGGTCTTGTATTAAACCGGTAATGTATTCTCCATAATTGGTGGCATCACTGGCGTTTCAATATAATTTGTGTGTGTGTGTGTGTGTGTGTGTGTGTGTGTGTGTGTGTGTGTGTGTGTGTGTGTGTGTGTGTGTATGTGTGTGTGTGTGTGTGTTTAATTGAGTTTAACATGAGCTTTAATGGCTGAATGATAGATTTACTCCTGAGATTTCAGGTCATCTCTGACATCTTGCATTTAAAGGCTTTCTTGTGAAAACTCAATAAGAGTTTGAGAATTAAATTAGCATGCTAATTGTCCGCTAACATGGTAACAATGGATTATCCCGTTATGTGTGGCAGGGTTAAAGTTTGCTAGCCTCCAACTGCATCAGTGGAAGACGTTCAAACAGAAATAGCAAAATATAAAATATATTGCAAAATATAAATAATTTTTTTTGTTTTTTACACTTTTTGTTGTACAATAACTTAGCAAATAATCATAAATAAATCAAAGCAAAATTCTTTGTCATCAGCTGCTTATTTAATGTATAACAACAGTAAAAATTGAATCTTTTACTTGCAAAATAGGAGTGTTTTTATATACAGTATTTGTACAGTTATATATAGTTTAAAAACATTACAGTTTGAACATCTGACTGTTTATTGCACAACACATTTATAAATTATCAAACCACAAATGAAACAGATAAGTTTTGTATTTTAACACTTAACATGAAATGCATTTCTTTAAAACTTTCTCTTCTTTTATAATAACACGAGTCAAGGTCCTGTGAGGAGTTTAATAACTCCACGAATACTGACCTGGTCACATCAGCAGCGCTACGGATGACTCAGAGCTTAAGCTTGTGATGAATCGGACTGAAGCACACAAAAGCCTCCCTCCGTCATCACTCTGTTAGGTGAAAAGATCAAAACAAAAAACCCTGAATAGGTGTGACATTAAGACAGATATTTTCTTTTCTACGATGATGATAAAATTTTAAGGTTCAAAAATGGCACCGTAACTACAGCAGCATAAAGACATGAAGCCAGGTCAGACATTGCAATGTGAAAATAAAACATGGAATACCTATACATGTATGATGAAACACAAGAACCGTCTATGTAAAGCAACAACAGCGGCGTGATGCAACAAACGCATTTATCGAGGACCAAAAACCAGATACATATTTAGTTAAATAAACATCCACTCTGTTTACAAAATGTAAGAAACACTTCCTTTACAGTAAACTACAGCTCCTTTTTGGTCTTAAACCAAAATCCTTAATTATCTTCCTTAGATTTGATTTCCAGGCCATGCTTAAGTTAGATGTATTGAGGAAATCAATAAACTATCAAGGCTTTGGTCCAACTTAATCCATCCAGATTACTTCATAGGAGCTGCAGGTGTTCCTAATATTTTGCACACCGGGTATATTTCAAGTATTAAGCTGGAGGTAAACAATAGCTGATGAGATGGAAGGGAGGGGGGGTGAGTGGGGTTTGGCTAATCTGATCCACAATAACGCTTATAACATCATTAATCATGCGTTCTGCTACAGCTCAATTTGGGCTCCACTTATCTGTGAATGGCTGAATTAGTGGTCCATAGATCACCGTGGAAGTGTCCCATCTCAAATGAGATCTCTTCCCTACAATGGCATGTTTTATTAATCGCCTTGACAGGAGCGTTTAACTTGGATAAAACACGAGATGCATTATATTTGGCACTAAGAGCCAGTAAGTGGGCCCAAAGTAACTCTTCGAATGTTTAAAATTAGAAGTCCGTGATCTGGATTATTAAACGCCTCGTCGGTGGCGAAGTTTACTACTTTCTAAAGCTAAAGGTACAGGTGATCAGGCCTCTTAAAGCCCCAAAAGAAACATGTTACACCAACAAGATCTCTTCTGCAAATTGCTGCAAACAGTGATATGTGGTGAGAATAAGTGTCTGATGTACAAAAAAGGTACTTTGAATCTCATCTGTCCAGATGTTTTGTCCCATTAAATTCGGTCCTCCGGTGACTTTTTCACGTTCTTTTTTAAGTGCAGCTTTCTCCTGAGCTCCAGCCATGCCTCACACACACTTAGTAAAAGCATCAACTACAAAGACAAACCATTGCTCGGTGGAAAGGAGCTGGCAGTAAATTCTGCAACCATTATGTCCCCAGTCCTTTTTTCACTCCTCTCCATTGGGAGTGTTTTAGAGGCTGAATGTTGGTTTCTTTTACAAAAATAAAAATAAAATTTAAAAATGTCAAGTTGGTTTCATAAGTCAGGCTTTGGGACATTCTGCTGTTTGATGTGTGTTGTGGTTTGTGTATGTACATTTGTATTCATGTAATTATGCATGTGTGTGGGTGGATATTGTCTGTCTGTTCACACAGTAGGTCCATTTTCTCTAAAGTCTGTGTGTGTGTGTGTGTGTGTGTGTGTGTGTGTGTGTGTGTGTGTGTGTGTGTGTGTGTGTGTGTGTGTGTGTGCGTGTGCATGTGCATGTGTGTTTATTTGCGTAAGCTGTATTATTGTTTTTTTGGTGTGAATCTCAGCTCTCTGCAGACATGGCTAAGATGATCTGTTCCACTTTATAGGCCAGCTTCTGCCTCTGGGCCTGCTCGTCCTGCTCCAGAGCCTCAGTGATCTGAAACAGAAAAACAAATGTCACATATGTTGGACAGTTAAACCAAAGTGAGGAGTTCTTTTGTGAATCGGCTGTGGGAATAGCACCAGTTGCACCAGTTTTTTTTATATATATTACAGAAATTTGATGTGCAATCCACTGAAATGATCACATCTAATGGCAGGAGTCCCAAACAAGTTAGCCTAGTTTAATGATGTTTTAAATGTAGTCCTACATTTGTAAGAATTTGTTTATTGTCTAAACTAATTGCAAGCATTTCTCGACTGTTGGTTGAAATCTGAAAATACCTTAAAGCTCAGAGAATTTATAGTTTGTATTTTGGAGTATCTGATCATTTAGAAGCCACCCTGAGTACAACTTACAAGACATTCATTCCTACTAGAGACCACTGAAAAATGCATCAATTAAACAAGTGATCCACACCTTTATTGAAAACCCACTCTCAGTCGGCCATTGCTCCTTGAGTGGATTTGCCTTTACAAGCTGAAGTAGACAAGCTGTCACCAGAGACATCTCTGCAATGGTAGTGAGACCCACCAGAACATGTCTACATCCCCTGCTGTCCTGGTGGACAATTACTTTGCAACGCTGACACATCAACAAAAATGTATAAAAGGAAAACACCTCAGTCATTATGTGCTTGTGTGAATGCAAACTAAACTCAGCTTTCCAATCAACTTTGTTCATAACAGTTTGAACAAGTGGGCAACTCAGTTTACCACAATCCGTTAAGTTCAAAAGAAAACAGGAAACTTCAAATTGCCAAACCCAGTTTGGAAGTGTTAGAGCCGTGCTGTGGGTGATGGTCCTCGCAGTTTTAAACTAAGCAAAGCAAAATGTTCAAGTGTTTACAGACAAACACCTATTTATTATATGCAAATGGAAGATAAAGCCCATTAAATCCTGCTTTGTGTGGACGAACCCTCACCTCTTGGCTGTACTTGCTGACGTACGCGTAGATCTCATGGAGGGCACTGAGCACATTGAACTCACTGGAGTGGAGGCGAGCCTGTTCAGCCAGATAGGCATTCATATCCTGATCACTGATGGCAGGTAGGCGGCTGATGTCAGCGTAGTATCTGAGAGGACACACACACACACACACACCATCGGTGTCAAGGATAGTCATGTGTGTCAAAGCTTCTGATCTCATTGTGAGTCAGCTGGTTGTTGTTGAAAAGTCAAAGGTTATTCAGTGTTTAAGCTGCAATAGCAAATCTGCAAAACAAGCTAGCTTTTAAATGCAAATACAGTCACAGAACACTCGCTACTCCTGTCAACTATCATCATTAGGCCACAACTGCAGTATACCGGAACCCGCATTGCTAGAGGAAACGAGGTAGGACTAAACACCAGTCGCCGTTTTCAACATCCAAACGTCTTATTGTTCATGACGTCAAATGGTGTTTTTCTTTTTGGGACTCTGGTAGCTTGTCCTAAAGCTGAAGTGGTAGCAGTCGACTGTTTCTCCTTCTCTAATATTATTGAGCAGAGAGCTTCTCACACCAGTGGTGATTTGTTGTTAAATATGCGAGTAATGAATAGAGGTCCAAGGTGAATGCAGAAGTGCGGTGGTTTGGATGGTCCAATCGTTGGTTTTGGACTGAGCCGTGTTATAGGAGGAGGTCTTTAGGCAAATGCAAGAAACTCCCCCAAATATTTATAGCTACACTGTGTTAGAATGTTGTTAAAAGGATACTTTGCAACTTTTTCTTATTTTTAGATCATTTTCTTGAGCCAGTATGTGCTAAAATGACCCTTTACAGCAGGGCTATTCAATTCTGGGTCTTGAGGTCTGGTATCCAGCACGTTTTGGTGATTTCTGTAGTCCAACACACTACATTCAGTGTTTGAATCACCTGTGCAGCAGCTCATCAGGCTCTGCAGAAGCCTGTTAATCGCCTGCTGCTGGAAATCAGGTGTGTTGAAGCAGAGTTAAAACCAAAATGGTGCTGGATACCAGCCCTCAAGGCTCAGAATTGAATAGCCCTGCTTTGCAGGGTTAATGAAAGGCCACCCCGCCCCTATCGCCCCCGTGGCCAGAATATTCCACTTGCAACTTCAGACTGGTGGGCCGCTCTGTTGGGATTTTAAAAATGGAGCTGACATACCTGACATTTCCTGCATGTTTTAGATCATGAACACAGCTGATGTGTTTAATTTAGTGATGAATCACTCCTGTAGACACTAATGAAGGCTGGGAGACATTTCAGCTGTTAGATCAAGGTGTTAGAAAGACGAACACACAACAAAGAGAGATGTTTTGCTTTCTGCTCTACAAGCAAACACTAGGGGGTGCTAAAAGCAAGCCAAAACTGCCTAGTTCCCCTTTAAGAGGCATGAAAAAATGTTTTAAGCTAGCTTGTTTAGCAGATTTGCAATTCTGGCTTTAAAAACATCCATACATCAGAGGTGTTTGTGTGGAAAAATATAAAATAAATGTGTCATTCATGAGTTAAACCATTTATTAATGTTAATATTGTTCAAATAGAGATCATGCTCTTCTATATGGAGATATACATTGTCAAAGAAAAAAACATAATTTTATTACTAAAAGCATAAACCTTATTGGTCACACATTTGTCTTGTGTGATTTCAGACACACACCTTTCTACCCAGCTTTTGTAATGTGGTATGTCCTTGGCGTAGAGGAGCTTGGTGGATGGGGAGTCTTTGCCCAATCGGTGTTCGGACGTTGAGCAGGAGTCCATGAAGGTTTGAGCCACCACAGAGAGACAGGCATCTGTGATGCTGCTTTTATGGATGTCGAATACAAACTGGGGATTCTTGATTACGTTCACCCAGAAGCGCAGCGGGAGGCTGAAAACAGAAATATAAACATTTCAGGCTGCGGATGTTTACTGCAAAACACAAATGTTTATTTTCAGTTTGTAGTCGATTCATCTTACTGGAAAAATAATAATAGCCAAGATGAGTCAAGTAGCTGAGAATGGAGATGTGAACAGTGTTTACTAAGAAATGTCAAGATTCTTGCTTAAATCTGCTGAATTTCAGACGTCAGTCATTTTTATATCTCATTGGTAGATTGGCTCACATTTTAGGTGAAGACGAAATCACAGGGTTTCGGTGTTGAGGTTTAAGATTTTAGGACTTTGAAGATTTTCCTTTTATCTCTGTAACATTTGCTGGTGCTTTTCTCTGCTCTTCAGGTTATTTAGCACCTTGCACATCTGTCCTTCATCTGCTGATCAGCCAGCTGCTTCTGCTTTCAGTGTAGAAATAATCTGCCTCTAAGCCTGCATTATAAGTCCTTCTACACCACAATGTTGTATAATATTTTAATTGAAACCCCCAAAAAATTCTGCATCAACATGCATGTAAAAATTCTACTTTTAGACATAATTATGTATTGTTAACATAGTGAAGTAGACATTCAAATGCCCATTTTTCTTCAGAATATTGGAGTTTTCCAAATCAAAAGTTATGTTTTATTTCACAACTTATAACAAAACACACAGAAATCATAGATGGTTCTCACCAGTTGCTCTTCCACGTGTGGCGAACATCCATGTCATGGATGCCATGCCTGTCAGCCTGATCATCCAGGAAGTCGAACATGTATTTGATGGCGAGAGGCAGGGCGGTGCCCCGACACACGGTGCTGAATAGAGTCTCAAACAGGTCGTCCACAAACTTCTGCAGAGTGCCCTGAAGAAGAAATCAGTGGAAACAGAACATCTTTGTACGTCTGGTTCCAGATTGTTGTTGTTCTAGGATCATTTTCAGTTACGGATAAACAAAGTTTGCATCCAAGATGTTTTTCCCTGGTGGAAAATGTTTGATGGTTCTAAAAAAGGCTAGAAAATGTCCACTGACTGTTTTATCTTAGTCATTTTTCTTTTGGTGCACAGCTTACATTGAGTTACATCATGGTGTTTAACATGATGATGTTGATTCTCAATATCTCTACATCTATCAAACCCTCCTGCTGAGCGATGATGTAAACGTTTGACACCGCTGGTTTATTAACAAAACAAGCCTCCACCAACTTTAAGATTCATCACTTTTCCCACATTTTATCATTCTTGGAACGTTTCTTTAATTCCACATGGATGCTGCACAACAAAATCCCCGCAATCCAATTTTCAAATCACATTTTCTCACATTAATATGTTCGGGAGTCTTTAAAGAGCAAGTCACCCACGGATAAAATGTTTTGCTGATAAACTACATAAATGAGTGTGTGATTGTGCTGTAAACACATAGTAGTCAATAACTTGGCACTTTACTGCTTCTTAGTTAAAATTAAATTATTCTGCCTACAACTATGAGTGCTGTGCCATCTTCAGGTAAAAACTCTTTACTACATTTGAATTTAAATCTGCCATCGCTATTGGCTAAGAGGTACCCTTTGACGTTAGCTGGTACCATATGTCACAATGCCTGTGTGTGTATTTGTTAGTGGCTCCGCCCTCTTTGTCTGCCAGGCAATGCCTCCTTGTAGCACGTTTTTCAAACAAGAAATGGGAGTGGAGCTAGACTCTGATAGGAGGTGACTTGCTCTTTAACGTTCTGTCCAAGGCTTCGTTATTCAATTTCTAATTAAGTAAATTCTTATGTGTCACCTTTGTTGCCAGTAGTCTCGTCAGGTAGATCTCAGACACCATCTTGCTGCCCCGTTCACCCTCCTTCTGGTCCCCGTGATCGTGGTTTTTGACCAAGTGCCAAACTTTGACGCCGCTCTCCATGTCAGGAGTGAGCATGGGCACTCTGGAGTGGGGGCTGTCGGGGCTGGTGGGGGTGGAGCGGAATGGGACATCCACACCTTGTTTTCAAATTTGAGAAATAATCATTTTAAGCCGGTTTTCTTGTAACTCTTAAGTCAAATAAAATAAGCCCTTTTTTCTTCTTCATACATCTGAAATTGTATGTCTTTCATAAACATACGGATGACGTCTCGTTTAAAGACTCATTTTTATCTGATTGCGTTTTAGCGCTAGGGTCATTTGAATTGCCCTAACATTATGGTTTTAACTATTCTTCTTTTTAACCCAGATGCTTGATTTTATTTTGTCCGACATTTGTTTTTTTATCGATTAGTCTTATTCCGATACATCTTATCTGTAATAGTGTTTGCTTGATATTTTATGATTTTATGTTTTTATCCTGCTTTTATGCCCATGTACTGGGAATGTTTTTCTTTTAATGATGTTGTTCAGCACCTTCGGCTTCCGATAATGTTGTAGAAGGTGCTATACAAATAAAATTTGATTGATTTGATTGATTGACTGTCTTCATTGCAGAAGAGCAGGTTTGACACACGTTTAGACTTCGTAATCTGCTTCTGTCATTATTTCATTGGTTGTCATAGTAACGCCTCAGTCATATATGCATTCTCACCGAGCTTAATTCACTATTTCACGTTTCAGCTCTTCTCATCTGAGAAAGACTATATGTTTGATGCTTTTACTTCAAACTGCAGTTTCTGAGATGCTTTTTATTAAAAGCTAAATTGGGATGATTAAACCCTACAGTTTTCCCTAAGAAAATGTGAGGCAATGATCTGAAGAGTAGGATTAATATTAAGGTGCTTGAATTTCTTCCACAGCTCTGACCGTATCTGCTGATGCTGCGTGGGAAGCTGGCCGAGGAAGGGATGATGAAAGAAGACATCTGTTTGGGTACCAAGGCCACCACACAGCGGTCAGACACCTGAGAGACAAGAGGTGCAGAAATACTAGTCAAAATAATCATGGCAGGAATTTAGATTATTAATTTAGAAAATAAATTAATATTTTGCCTAAATGTAGAAAAAGTGTTTAAAACATGAATGAGTCTGACAATCGTTTGGTACGGTCTTGCTGAGATGCAGGTCTAATTTGTTAGATTTTAAAAGTGCTTCTGGTGAAAAAGATCCTTGAATTGATTCTGCACTCTGTGTGTGTGTGTGTGTGCGCGCACGCGTGTGCGCGTAAAGCAGTTCCAGCATAATGGTGAAGGCAGTAACAATGTCTAGAGGCCGAGTCATCCAAAGCATGAGGCGAAAATGCTGCTGCTGCTTTGTACAAACCACATATTTAGTTTACACCAAATCCATCTGAGCAACACAACACTATTACATCTCCCATATGAAAATAAAATGAAAGCGTAACGTTACTGATCTCATTTGAAGGTAAAGCAAATGTGCAGCCTTTTAGTGTCAAAGCATGGTTTTGCTGCCGGAATATGCAAAAGATTTTTATGTCCTCCTTTGTCTGAATTTCAATAAAACCTTTGATGAAATGTCAGCTGTCTGAAGAAGCATGAAGCTGATCCAGTTGTGTGACAAAAGATCTAAGAGTCCATGTAGGTTTGACTGAAACTGATTTACTACAACCTTGTGCAAAGTTAGGTCTTACTTAAATGTCACTATGTATCACTCAGATGAAATGCGCCAAGGAAAAAGAGGATAGTTAGACTTTTGCCTCTGACATGATGGTGTGATGCTCAGTTTTGTCTCCTTTTCATTTTTACTCATTTGTGAGCTATAAAAGTGATGCGTCTGAAATCAAAAGGCAAAGTTTGGTGACACTGATGTGGGAAAGTATGGATTTTCAAAGCAGATCTTATGAAAAGCATCTTTTAGTCTGAGCTAAAGAATGTAAAACACACGAGGACGGGAACCAGTTCATGCTTTCATCACTTTAAACCAAAACAAGCCACATGTGTCAATTAAAATGATTTACTGGGTCCTGATTATCTAGCCTGGCCTGCCAGACTCGTCCTCTGTTTAGTTCTGCACAGAGAAAGGGTCTGGGAACTCTCCTATTCAAATAACCCCACCCCCCTGAGAATTCTAACGGAGCCAATCAGCGCTGAGTAGTATTCGTCACACACCATAACGCCGAGTTTGTCATAAACATGGCGACTGAAGCGGAGTTTGCTGCGGCTCTTTTCTCTGTTCTAAATGACTTGGACACGTCTTTAAAACAACAAGTAGAAGCCCTAAAAGCCTTTCTTATAAAGAAAGATGTTTGTGCCGTCGCCCGGCACCATTTTTAACTACAGCTAAAATACTACAGCATCGCAGACGTCGCACACAGCGACGGTCAGTTTCTCATAAACAACGAAGACAGCGGCAGAGTTTGCTGTGGCTCTTTCCTCTGTTCTAAATGCCTTGTCATGTCTTTAAAACAACAAGTAGAAGCTCTAAAAGTATTTCTTCAAAAATGTTACAAACCCTGAAGTTATTTAGGCGTTGTGGTAGAGGGGTAACACAAAAACTGGTGCGGAGAAAGAGGGGAGTGTAAATAAAATGTATTTTTATTAACAAGGGCAAACACAATCACTCAGTCCTTGACTGGAAAATACAAAACGCAAAATATATTCGGATGTAACTAACGAAGGCAACGGAGAAAACTCAAAACACCTGAGACAAATGGTCTCAGGGAAAAAAACACAAGAATATCGGTGCTAACAAACAAAAGAAAAATGCCAGAACTAACTAACTAAAACACATCTCGACGGCTATTTCTATTCTAAATATTACTACTAACGAAACTTAAAGTGCGCTCTAAAGCGGAAAAACAAACTGAAATTCAAGCACTATGGCAGACAAAACGGGATCACTAAACGAAAATGACTAATAATTACTCGAATGTTACACAAAAGGAACGATCTATCTTAACTACCACGCTTATCCAAGTTCTTTACCGAATTTCGCCAAATCTAAACCATATGTCACAAAGATCAAAACTGAGGAGAAAAAGACAGGGTGTTAAGCTGTCAATCTCTCCACGAGAACTGAAGCTGCAGTCCTTTTAAACCATCTGTCCTCATTAGTTAATGGTTTGCAGCCGGGACAGCAAAGGTGGGTAGAGGTGGAGGCCAGCCTGATGAAGGACCTGTCCAAGGTCCTGAACAGCATGGAGGGAGCAGGACTGGGCCATTCAAGGTGCGGGAGCCCATGATCCGTAACAAAAATAAATAAATAAATAAATAAATAAGATGTTTGCGCCATTGCCAGATGCCTTTTTTTACTACAGCTAATAAACTACAGCGTTGCTTGGTACGGTTGGCATTTCCGTCTTTTTTCTGATTGGTTATTTTTGAGCTGCCTAGTCCCGCCCCTCAAGTGCCTCTCTGCCTGTGAGTTACCAGACTCTTTCTCTGTGCAGAATTAAACAGAGGACGAGTCTGGCAGGCCAGGCTAGTGATTGTCACCAGGTGCTTTGCTTGTGGCTCATTTCTGCTTCTCCCACGGGGACAGCTGTTTGTAGATCAGGTCACTTTCCTCACCCGCAGAAATCAGGTGAATCTGGATGGCGTGGTGGATTTCTGAATTTTAGGACTACGTAATAAATTCTGTGCTGCCTTTAAGCTTTTGTTACAAAGATAACATTTGATGGTGGCCGGGTTTTGTTTGACAAGTCTGCTAAAGCTGATATTTGTGAAATTTTGCAAATGAAATAATTTTGAACATTTTAAAAACATAAAATACAATTTTGTTTGGCAAATTCTTCTTTTTTTATCATAACTTGTTAATTTTAAACATTCCTTTAAACAATCTATTTTTATGTTATTGGTAACTTTAAGTCCGTTTCTACTATTGGAACTCACGAGTAGTTTTACCAGACCTTCGCAACTTGTGTTTCCATTTCAACGTGCTAGCCCGAGACGACCATTTTCCAGGCCACTTCAGGAACCAGTGGAGTACCTGAACTGGGGTATGTACCCAGAAAGGCCTGGTAGGATTTGTCTGTCTGACTTGTGGTTAACAAGTCATGCTGATTGGTTGTAACTCAGTAGGAAATGGCATCACCAAACATCCAATTTGTCATTTTTGAAGAGTTGCCGGTGAAGTGGAATGTAACGAAAATAAAATAAGTAGTGTTCATGCTGCTTTAAAATCACACACACACACACACACACACACACACACACACACACACACACACACACACACACACACACACACACACACACACACACACACACACACGCATACGCACACGCACAAACGCACGCACGCACGCACACACACACACACACACACACACACACACACACATGCAATGTCGTAATTCACAGCACTTGTGGTCTCACTCAGTACTTCTTCTGGTCATTTTACGTCACACAGCTACTCTCCCTATTCCCCAAATGGATAAAATTACAGCAAACTTTGAGATAATAAAAATTTTAACGTTAATAAATGGGCTGCAGTAGCTCAGCAGGTAGAGTGGGTTGTCCAGCAATCGGAAGGTTGCAAGTTTGATCCCGGCTCTGACCAGAGAATGCTTCTGTTATGCCCTTGGGCAAGACACTTAACCAAGCTTGCCTGCTGGTGGTGGTTGGAGGGACCGGTGGCGCCAGTGCTCGGTAGCCTCGCCTCTGTCAGTGCGCCCCAGGGCAGCCTTAGCTACATGGTAGCTCACCCCCACCAGCGTGTGAATGAGTGTGTGTGAATGAGTGAATGACGGATTGTGTTGTAAAGCACCTTGGGGGACTGTAGAACCCTAAGAAGGCGTTATACAAATGCATCACCATGATGATGTCTGTGTATACCTTTTGGTGCTGATCAGTGACATCACGCACTGCTGAGACAGTGGCGATATGCTGACGTCTTACCAAAGACATACTGCTACTTTAGCTGCGTCTTGACCAGGACTCCTTTAAAAATGAGGTTTTTAACTCAGTGGGACCTTCCTGGTTAAATAAAGAATACATTTTTAAAAGTCCTGAAAAGGCCGTTTTTGAGATGCAGAGGACAAGAGGACTGAGCAGCGGTCATGTTTCCCTTTCGCAGAAATTTCCCAGAACTCCCATATTGGAAATTGGGCTACTAGGCATCGTTCAGTGTTCTTACAGTAAAAATTGGAAATAATGTGCAAACTCCACCGACAATCACAAAAATCCCTTGTGCTGCTTCATTTACTCACCTGGTAGTGCATGAGGGTGTTGAGTCTCTTCCAGTCGCCTTCGATCTTCGTTGTGATGTCCTCATCCTGCAGGACCACACGAGCTGTTCTTCCCTGCCGCCACTCTGGAGAAAAGAGAAGCCAGCTGTGAATGTGTGGTATTGTAGGTAATGTTTAGACCCGGCCTGTCCGACACATATTTTCTCATGTCTGATATGGATTGTTTGTCTGCACTACCCACGAGGTTACGTTATCCTGTTTTATTCTTTAAAGAGTTGTCAAGCGTGGCCGACAGAATGTCACCAAGGTTGCATCTCGTCCTTGAGAATTACACATTTTTATCCTATGAGCTGAACAAAAATGACAGCGTGTTTCCTAAAGTGATCCGAACCAACAGAACTCCAAACACCCTTCACCCAAAAACCCCCCAAGGTGTAAAAGCCCAAAGCAGTATCAGCCACGACCAACAAGGTGCCTGATTTTCTCCCTTTGACGGTGAATGCCACCTGAATTTGTGCCGTGTCATTCAGTGTGCTGACGTGTGGTGGGTGTAAGCCTGGGTGGAGGTGTTCTGTCAGAAAGGCTTACTGTCATTCATGGGGTGTTGCAAACTGGTGTGGTGTGGAGTTCTCTGCTGATGTCGAACATCTTTGCTTATTTGTATTCGCATGGTCACTGTGAGGTGAACCTTTCCCACTTGTCATTACTCCAACAGGTAATGTGTCACAGCTGATTGTCATCCATGCTCACCCAGGTCCATGTATGTGGCTCGAGGTCGCTGGGAACATGGCGTGTTCTTGTACACCGTATCCAGGATCTTCTCCTTCACCTGAGTAATGGTGTCACAGTTGAGCACCTTGACAGGGATTTCTGGGCTGTTCTCGTTGTCGGGGTTCACACAGCTCAGCGTCTGGAGATCCCGAATGAAAAGAAGAAGGGAGCAGGAAAAAAAAGAGAGAGAAGTGAGCCCGAGAGGTGTTGCTTGGGAGGCCCTTTCATTACCTGCTCCTCACCAAACTGTCCTGGTGGAGAGCATCTTGGCTTGAAATGTAATTTCACACCTCCAGGATGTGGCTGTGCTGCTCTGGCAGGAGCATTAAACAAGTAATGAGACAGCGCCTCTCACACTCTCCGACACGGCGATCAGAGAGGTGTCATCTTGTCGCTGACTGGCTCTGCTCTGCAGCCAAAGCCAGAGGGAACACTTACTCTGATGCTGCGGGAGAAACCCAGCCAGCTCCGTTTTAATGGAAACACAAGACTAAAACATGTCGTTGGTATGCCACTTGACTGGGCTGATTAGCATACACAAAATTAGCTATTTGGCAGACTGAGTATTCTTAATTATTTTTAAGACATTAAATATATTGAGCTGTGTTTTTTCCTGTAGATTTTGAGCATCCAGATTTGATCATTAATCACCGGATGGGTGATGACGAAAAGCCAAATTCTGGACCGGTATGATGTCGCTGTGATGATCTGTCTGGGGGGTTCTGCTGGATGATTGGAGTGATCACTTTTGATCTAGAATGAACCATCTTCAATTAACTGGAAGTTATTTCCTAAATGATGAAACACTGTCTGTCTTGATGGCACAAAGATTTAACTACTACATGAGTAACCTTGGTGATGTAGCACCTGTAGTTTGGTTCCTATGATCTAAATCATAACATCATTATGGTCATTTATAGATTTTTCCTTTGGTTTAACGAAAACACATTAAGAAAGTGCCGTCCGCAGGGCTATTCAGTTCTGGGCTTGGAGGAACGGTATCCAGCATGTTTTAGTTTTAACCCTGTTTCAGCACATGTGATATCAGCAGGTGATTAACAGGCTTCCACAGAGCCTGATGAGCTGCTGCACACGATGATTTATTTGGCAGAAGCTTTTATCTAAAGTGAAGTACAATTGTTCCTATACCTATAGGGCATGTTGTGATCTGTGGGGGAAGCCGGAGTACCCTTAGGAAGCCCACGCATGCATGGGGGGAACACGCAACTCCACGCAGAAAGACTGCAGTCGGGTTTCAATCCTGCAACCTTCTTGCTGCAAGGCAACAGTGCAAACAGCTGCACCACCATGCAGCCCACTGAATCAAACAAAGGTTAGGGGAAACTTCTAAGTTATGCATTTATTTACAACATTTTTCTACAGATGAAGCTCTCTGACCTTTTTGAGTTTAAGAAGGTTGGATTTTTAATTTAATTGAAAGGAAGGAATTAAAAGCTTTAAATATAACTTTAAAGTTGATCATTTACGGTACAAACAGACGTTTGCAAAAACAAAGGTTGACACGAATCAACTGCAGCTTCATTAGACATTTTAAAACTCTGTTTAGATCTATAAAAATAGAAATCTGTGCATATGTTTAAATTTTGTTTAGAACAGTTAAACTGATTCCTAAGCGAGAACCTGAGCATTGCTTCTCTAAATTCATAATGACTTTATTTATATATATATATATATATATATATATATATATATATATATATATATATATATATATATATATATATATATACATAATTTTTTTTTTTTTTTTTTTTTTTTTACAAAACTACAAATAAATGAGTACAGACCAGATTTGGGTCTGTATATTTTCATTTTTCATTTCTGCTTTTTTTGACTCACCAGAGTCTTGTACTCAATCTGCTGGCGGATGAGTTTGTCCTCACTGAGGGAATATCTCGCCTCCCCGGTGATGGAGTCTATGGGTCCCTTTTCCATTTGCTGTTTGATGGCACAGAACAGCATGAAGAGAGGCTCGCCAGCACACTCCTGTAGTTTAAAACGGAAACTCAGGAAATGGATCAAAATGTAGGAGAAAAGAGAGAAAAGATCCCTACCCATCAGCAGATGCACACACATTCATAGCGTAGAAGATCACACAACTAGATGCTCACATATAGCAAGATATCTGCTTGGTGTGCATGAAAAGCATCAGTATTAGACATTTAACGTTACAACTAAGGTCTACAACACGAGAATACCCAGCGATCTATTTAAGAATCAATGCTAATTGCTTTTTTGCCATTAAACAGCACACTGACACCTGTAGCAAAGTAGCGAAAGAAGCTTTAAAAAGTAGGGGCCAAGCTTTATTTTACCTTGAGAAATTTGTGGAGCAAGAAGGCAAACCAATTTGTCAGCATCTTCTCTGCCACCGACTCCGTTCTGCAAGAGAGAGAGGCGTGCTCATTTGTTATTGAGATGTCCCACAGAGAGTCAGAGTACTCTGATTACTTTTTTGTAATTTTAGACTTTGAAGAGCCTGACAGAGTTGAAAGGAAAAGACCCAAAATCAGAAGTTAACAAGATTCTCACTCAGCTGCATGGCCTCAGAAGACAGACGGACTGACTGACACACACACACACACACACACACACACACACACACACACACACACACACACACACTTTTCTGTAAGCAAAGTGCCACAAGTGAACAGCATATTTGGGTCATGACATAATTATTCAGATTAAATGGTCACTTTAAGTTGCTCATGCTGGTGTTTTTGTAGCATCTGTGCTTTGCTACTTCACATTAGCATAGAATTAACAGATTTTATGATTTACTGTCATATTTTATTTAAAATGCTGTAAAACATTAGATTCAAACAGCTTTTTTCTTAAATCTAACCTAAAGCATGCAGGATCTTCTTAGATTCCTTTTGTCTTCCCTTGCTAGCCGTTCTACCACAACCTGTAATGACTCAGCAGGTGACAGGATCCTTTTGAACATTTCCATTTTTGATGCATGAAGCAGGATCTGACTAACACGTTTCCACACTGGCTCCCATGGGAACTCATTCTTACATAAAATAAGTGTGCTTTCATTTGAGACGGCATTTTTACACACACACACACACACACACACACACACACACACACACACACACACACACCCCTCCCCCCAGAAAAATGTGGAAAAAATCTGATAAAACATTCAGCAGGCTGGTCTTAGCGTAGGACCAAAAAAATCTATTGCCTGATAACTAGAGGTGGAGGAAGGAGGGGAGGAGGCAAAAGCATGGAAAAGGAGGAGAGGTGATGGGCAAAAAAATGTGAGCTCCAGCTGAATTCTTCATGAGGGGCAAACAGAAGATAAGTCAGACTGACAACGACTCTGCTGCCGATGCACTCACTCTTCCCCATTAGGTTCTCTTCCTCTGCCAGTCCCTCCCACTCTCTATCACTTTAACACGGCTGTCTTTCTCCTGTCTGCTCAGCCACCCTGTTTCTGAGACTCCTAACCATGCTCCTAACCAGTGTTTCACACGGCTGCACAAAACAACGCTGAGAAGAGGTGGACTTCCCTTCACTGGCCTACTTACTCGGCCATCGCAAGTGTGGTAACCGGGCTGGCAAGAACAATGCACAGAGGAATTATCTATGCCAAAAGATAAGCAGTGCTGATCACAACCAGTTGGGATTCTGCCAGAGAACTTCTCAGGTTTCACTTCTGTCAGTGCAGAGAAAAAAGCATGCTGTACCGTAGCAGCGGCACAATATTTAGCCCTGCAGGTTGGTCTAGCATGCTCTACTGTAGACTCACCAGGCCTACAATTGGCTCTGCTGAGTGTAGGACAGTCCAATTACAGCGCTCTGTTTGTAGAGAGACGTTGGGTGGGCTTTGCACCACCAGCAGTTATTTTTATTTACAAATAAAGGAGGGCTTGCCAGGCTACTACAGAACAGCACATTATTTGAAATGTGTACAAACCTTTAGCTTTAGCAGTGCAGCTGACTCTAACATTCAGTAGAGTGTTGCTTTTTACAACTTTGCAAATAATTTATAGTGAGAATGTGTATTTTTGACCAACTACTAACCCTTTACTAACCCATTCTTCATGAGCTCCTAAGAACAAAACGCATTTACTAATTTGTAACAAAGAGTCACAAAACTTTCGCCATCCATAAATGTTGTTTTACACTTTTGTCAGAAAAGGCTACAATGCCTTCTCCGGGTCAGAGATGAGGTCCTGCCCCAGGTGGAGGAGTTTGAGTATCTCTGGTTAAATATCTTCTTGTTCACAAGTGAGGGAAAGACGGAGCGTGAGATCAAAAGTCGGATTGCTGCTGCGTCTGCAGTGATGCGGGCGTTGTACCGGTCTGTCGTGGTGAAGAGAGAGCTGAGCCATAAGTCGAACCTCTCGATTTACCGGTCGATCTACTTTCCTACCCTCACCATGGTCACAAGCTTTGAGTAGGGACCGAAAGAACGAAATTGCGGATAAAAGCGACCGGAATGAGTTTTATCCACAGGGCGGCTGGGCTCTACCTCAGAGATAGGGTGAGAAGCTTGGTCAACTAGGAGGGGCTCGGAGTAGATTCGCTGCTTCTCCTAATCGAGAGGAGCCAACTGGGGTGGCTGGGGCATCTGGTCAGGATGCCACCTGGACGCCTCCCTGGTGAGGTTTTCTGGGCACATCCAACTGGGATAAGACCTAAAGGAAGACCCAGGACATGCTGGAGGGACTATGTCTCTCAGTTGGCCAGGGAATGCCTTGGGATTCCCCCAGAGGAGCTGGCAAAAAGGAAGTCTGGGCCTCCCTGCTTAAGCTGCTGCCCCCGCACACACATTTACATCTTCCCTCGTTGCCAGTGATGAGAGGGAGTCTGACGTGCTTGTCATTTTGCTGGAGTTACTCATTCAAAAATTGTGCTCACAGGGATTTTTCACTCTAACTGCCATCTGTTGGTGAGGTTTTAAACAAACACAAAATTACTGCTTGCTTGCAGTGATTTAGCTATGTACTGCCCCCCATCGCCTGGGAAAATACACACCGTCTCTTAAAAAGAACATTGAGAATGAGGGGTGGCCATGGCTGACCAGGGAGAGCAGTTGTCCTGTGATCCAAAGGTCTTAGGTTTGAAAACCCAGTCCTGGTGGTGGCAGGCCATGTGTTGAAGCATCCTTGGGCAAGATGCTAAACCCCAAAGCCCCCCCCACCCCCACCCCCACCCACCCACCCCCACCCCACCCCGGTGCAATAGAATCTGATACAAGCCAGGGCACTACAAATACTGAGGAAAACAATTTCCCCAAGGGAATCAAAAAAGTATAAAATGGTCATATTTAGTGAGTGAATTATACCTTCGAAGGAGCAGTTTCGGGTGGTTCTTGCTCTCCAGGTTGCGCTCTATAAGATCTGATAGCAGGTGTTTGAGGATGTCTGTGGCATACTCTAGTCGTCCTTGCAGGGCGGTCATGATGAGAGAAGCCATGTAGCCACGGTCACGCATGGAGAACGAACGCTGCAGCTCCAGCGTACGGATGAATGTCAACAGGAAAAGCTTATTATTCACCAGCTGAGCAAACTGCTTCAAGGCTTTCTCCACGCTCGCCTGTCCGCATCCTGGCACCTACAAGCATCATAGGGTTTTGCACACACAAAGATGCACACATTCATTAGGTAGTGCTTGCAGAAGGATGAGTCATAACAGTTGAAAATAGAAAGAAATATGCACAAAAAATTCTCATACACTGTCTGAAGAGCAAAGTGTAAAATCGAAGGCAAGTGGCTACATGCACTGAGCTCAAGCTGGACTCCTGACTCATTCGGACTTTCCATGAAAATAATTTTCAATAATGAAGGACCGTACTGAGAACAGTGGTGTGTCCAGGCCTTTCAAAATGGGGTGGCCCAGGTGGGGCCCTTGTTTTTCATGGGTGGCATGGCTATGCTTTTTTCTTCATTTATTTCTACTAACGAACTTGTGAGCTCCACATTGTGCCATTTATTCTGCTTCTCCTTCTTCTAACTGTTTTGTAGTGGTTAGCTAGCTATTCCTGGTGCATTACCACCACCAAATGGAGTGGGACTGGGATTCAAAATATGACATGAAAAAAAGGCTAAAGAATAAAAATAATACACAAATGATCTTTAGGCCTGAGGTTTGAAACCGATGTTAAAGGTATCTGCTGCCACCTACTCTTTGGGAATATTACCCCAAGCATTTGCTAATGTAAAGTCTATTTAAATGGAACTCAGTGGGGTGGCACCTGTGGTGGCCAATCACATTTTAGGGTGGCATGTGCTACCCCAGGCCACTTTCTGGACACCCCCCTGACTGAGAATAAGCTCCAATTAATAATAACAATAATAAATGTGAATTATGATCTCAATAATGGCTGATTAACTAGACTTTACATCACACACCATTTTTGATTTTGGGATCAATCATTTCAGATTTTCAGCTATTGTAGAGACCCTGAAACAAAGCAATCTCAAATGATACACTCTTCACTCTGATCTGTTCGGTTTGGGGTGTTTTGGGAGGTTTGAGCTCAAAATCCCGAAAGATGAGTGTTGCAGTGCCTCTAAGGCTCACCTCCAGCTCCCTCAGCACAGGGTGATCATCAATGCCAGGGAACAGGACCCTCATAGCATAAGTGCGATAGTCCAGAAAGGGAATACCGGCTCTGTCCAGATCGCTGGTTAGCTCGTTGATGTCTGTCTGTAGCTCTGCAAAGGCTTTACATAGGAGGGGCGGGGTAAATATTCTGCCTGATATACATGGTTCCAAAAGCTTCCCTGTAAACTATGCTATGCATGAAGCAGTGACATCTAGTGGGATAAATGGTAGATAGCATGCAACAACTCGCATATAAAGAAGAAAATGACAACTTGGCGATATGCAGCAGTTATGCAAGCTCTGGTCAGATATTCTTGAAACACAGCTGGAGATGAGAAGGTTAACTTGCAACTCTTACCTTCTTTACACTCGAGAGCCACTCTGGACTCCAGATTGTCCATCTGCATCTGCAAGCGCTTTAGAGTGAGGTCGTTCTCATGTGACTTTCGTCTATAGGCTAGCAGGACGATGATAACGATGATGAGGAGCAGCCCCCCTCCTGCTGCTATGCTGAAGATAGCAGGGAGAGTGAGCAAGCTGTCTGATCGGATGTGAACCTCTCCCGGAGAGATGTGGAGTCCACCTACTTGAACCTGAATGATGAGAATAAGGGTGGACACAATGTTGAGTAGTGAAAATATTCAAAGATAGAGGGTTTAAGAGGGTCAAACATCTCATTTGCCTTAATACTCAATTCTATTTTATTGAGTTTTTTATTGGGCTTTTTGCCAGGATGCCCGTCAATAATTCTTGAGGACAATGCTGTAATAGGGGAACCTAGCAGACCATGAGTGAGAGACAATGACAGAAAGTCAGTGACAAGCTGAAAGCCCATCAGTGACCCAAAATCACTGTGACGTCAAGACAAACGTTGACCTACAGACGGTGACCCACATTCATGCAGACACACACACACACACACACACACACACACACACACACACACAAATTCAGCAGAACAGAAAAACAGGCAGTTAGTTAGGCTTGATACTTACTAGGACTTTGTGTTGCCCTGTGAGGTTCGGGGGCTCGCAGAGTAACTGAGTGTCAGAAACGGTAAGGGAGCAGGGCCGATCTCCAATCAGAACCGTGTAATTGAGCCTGGCTCCACCAGAGGCTGATGGCACCAAATTACGGCCCTGCAACACAGTGAAGGTAGCTGGTATTTCATGCTGTTCCACCATGACAAATGCTTTATAAAGTGACATTTCGTGTAGTGGTGTTTGTGTTCAGGTAGAAAATCCTCACAAAAAAAAAAAAAAAAAAAAAAAGAGTGGTTTAGCGATTTTTCCTGTTCGGAAGTGTTAAATCACATTAGATGTGTAGGTATTTAATTACATCACTGGATATTTCAAACGTATTCATTAGTACGGCAATCAGTTAACAGGGCGGTCCTCCATACATCACTGAAGACAACGCAAATATGTCCATTTTCGACATAAATGACTTAAGTACCTCTATCTGGTCGTCTCAAAGAAAAGCCCAAGTCTAAATCATCCAAAGGGGATGCTAAAGCTGATTGAAGCAAGCGCCGTTTCTGAGCTGATGCTATCTTTCCCGTTTTTCTTTGTCGCAGCTTTGGAGCAAAGCATGCCCAACAAATGTAGAGTGCTGGGATTGGCAAGACACAAAACCGATCAGGTCAACGGTGGACCCGCTGAGGCTACAATGGACCGTGGTTAAAACGACCTGCAGTGCAAAATGCTACGGCTGGTCTGGATTTTTTTGCCAGAACTCTGCCTTATTTTAGGGGACTTTTAAATATTTTCTTTAACATTTTGCTGTTTTGAAGCAGTGCCCCAGAGTGCTCCAACTTACTTTGAGAATGATGGGAGCTCCAGGTTTCTGCTCCAGCACACCTGAGAGGCTGAGAGGCTCCAGGTAAGGATTGGGGTAGTAGACAAAGCCTGTGTTGTTATAGGTGAGCAGAGCTTGGACATTATTGAAGATGAAACCAAATTCATCCACATGTTTCATCGTGTCCTGGTCCATGCTGTACTCTGCCTTCAGAGACGGTGCAAAGCAGCTGATGGTGGTTGTGTTCAACACTTTGCACACCTAAAAAGGAATCAAATCAGGTGTCCTTGTGTTATTTCACAATGCATACCTGCACAACCAGAGGCAGTGCAAGAGAATTCATTATTTAACCATATTCATGAATCTTCTTGTTGAATCGTTTCATAAATCTTGTTTTTTTATGAATATAATAGAAGCTTTTACTTGTTCTGACGAAGGCCAGTGTGGCTGAAACTAGTAGACGTGTTTTATTTGATTAGCCGTGGAACATTAAAGGCTTTTTGACTATTATCATCCTCCTGAGTGCCTCAGTTCCTTTTCTTTTTTCCTTTTTTGTAAAGACAAAAGCTTAATTTAAAAATCACTTAAGATGATTTTTTTTCTCTGAGATCCATTTGAAGTTCCTAATGTTTTCTCTTTCAAAATGGCAAAAGAACATCATTTCATCCACATGTTTTCATCAGTTCCCATTTTTTGTATTGATTTTGGTGGATTGAGAGGAAATCAAAGGCCTTCAGGAAGTGCTCTCTCCTCTAGTAAAACTCTGAGTAGTCAGAAACTTGAGATGAGGGTGCCTGAAGTTTTGCCATCAGGGCTGCGACACTTCAGTCCAATCAATCACTTCCAGGAGCTCAGACAGGCCGTCTGAGGCACGTAAATCATTCCCTAAAACTTAGTTTTTCAGTTTTTAAAACGTCCTCTTCAAAGGAACCACTCATCTCCTTTTTAAAAGCAGATTCTCTGAATAAAAAAAACTGAGTTTAACATGCAGGCCAAATGTGATAATAATCTTCTACCCCTATTTCGGGCAATAGCTTCTGATAGAAGCTAACATTCATGGACTCACCCATCTTGACTCTCGACAGGGAAGGCTGTTGTTGGTTTAGCATCCAGGAAACAGCAGACATTGTCTCGGCTAGTAGAAGCTAACATTAGCATTAGCAACTCCACCATACAGCAGAACTCCTTCAGGTTTGTGTTATTTGTGAAGATAAACGTCAACGTTGCAGAGCAGTGTTGTGTTGCTGTTAGCCAATCAGAGGAGAGATGTCCAAACATGGGAAAATAAGAGTCCAAATCTTGCCGTCTGAAACTACTTTTAGCTCCAGCTGACTTCTACGTCCTCAAACAGGTGCACTAGAGCTTTGTTTCCCCAGAAGATGACTTACAAGGATTTAGTCCCACTAGAGACCACCGCAAATGTATTAAAAATATGAGTAAAGTTGACCTTTAACCTTTTCTTTTGTCAGCCTTTTTTTAGTGTACCTTCAAGATAAATGATGCACACTAAAGCACAATTTGTTTAAAACAAATTCAATTATTTTTACCACTTTGTTAAAGTTGAAGTTAATTCTCTTACATTGACTGACTCGCGGCCGGCGTATTTGACGCGAACCCGAGGTTCCTGAACCACATCCAGGTTTGTCCCAGTCACTGTCAGGGTGGTGTGTCCACTGTTTGGAGAGAAACATGCATTGAAATTACCATTCAGATCTTTTAAGCAACTGCTGAGTTCTTCGTATGGTGCTTCAAAGAATCCTGGATTTCTTGTAACATAATTTAAGAACTCTTGTGCAACAGCTTTGCAGGCTTTCTACAGACTTTCAAGGTTTTCTTTGAACACTCGTAGATGCTTTTGCCCAGTTTCCTTGTACTTAACAATTTTTTATTTGTTTGTTAAGCCACCTAACAGAGACCTTCCAAACCAAAGGGACAATAACCTCCAATAACAACAGTTTTCAATAGTAACTTTAGAGACTTAGAAAGGTGCAAGGAGAATATTTTAATGCATCTAGAAAACAACACAAAACTAAGTTTGGAACAAATAAAATATTAAACTTTTTTTGACTCTACAGGGTGAAGGACAAAATCCTCGTGACATAAATCAGGGCACGTGTCCGATTTTTGCAGGATTTCTTTTAGTCATTTCATAAAATCATTTCATTTAGATTTATTTCTTTGACTGCCAGTTATATTGCAACCTTGCTATTTTATGCAAATCAAATTAGCAAATCTTTTAAAGTAATAATAAAACTTGAACCTAGAGCTATAACATTGATCTCAGTCAGTGTTGGGTTACAAACTTGACCGGTTTCATATCTGACAATCTGCAGCCCTCTGCTGACCCAAAACCACACTAGATAGTTTTGTGGAGTGGGTAGGCGCTCTATGGGGGCAGTCTTTACCTGCATTACGGCTGTTAGCTGTAATGTTAGCAGTTAGCTTTTTCAGTTTGCTGGTCAGTAAAAAGAAGAAGAAAAAGAAGGTTTTTCTGTTGGCATCATGGTGGAGCCTGGAAGTAAAAGTATGACTAATGTTTTTGGAGGCAAATCGTGGATCATGGGCTGATGGTGACCTGGCTTTGTTAATACTGAACTCATAAGTAATAATATTTTTTGTCCAACAGTGTGGATCTTTTTACTTTGTGGTTTATAATAGTATTAGTTGGCTCATGCTAGTGTTAGCTTGTTGTTGGTGTTAGCTACAGCAGGGTTGTTTATGACAATTGTTATTTGGTTTTCAGCCAGTAGGGCAGCGATGCTGGAAACTGCTCTATGTTACTTTAAAATCAACAAAAGACGTGGCAGTTTAATGTCACTCTATAGATGCAATTCTGAAAAAGCTCTCAAAAACATTCTAAAAACCATGTATGGACAAAAGTTGGATAAGACACCAAACCAAATCAACCTTTGGGTTTGATACATTTGACAAATAGATTGCCCACAATTATGCAGCTTAAATAAGTAAAATATACATGTCTCCTAAAATAATCTGCTACCAAATATCAAATATTAACTGAAACACGTTCAGAAAGCCTGCAAACATGAATTAAATGGTTCATGTAAGATTGGCTCATTAGGAGCGAACATAAAGAGGTGAAAGATGTCTTAAGACTTGTACACGCTACTCTGTTCCAGATTACCATCGGCTACAGCGTGCACACAAAAAGCAAACTAAACTCCACACAGCATGCACAAGAATACAAGTTGCTTTTTTCCCCTCATCAGGATTTAATTAGAGCGGCAACTACTGAGAGAACAATCTTTTTCATCAACGTTTTCCGGAGAATTTGCATTAAAGCACGTTTGAGGAGGTATAGCTGGTAGCTCGTCTTTTGTTATTGGGCAGAAGAGGCAGATGAAACAAAAACCAGCTGGCTGCTGTTTTAAATTCACCCAGGACCGTGAGACTGCAGCATGAATACAGGTGCTGCTTGTTTGCTTATCTGTGCTAGATGTGATTAGAATAAACAACACTCAGATTTTTCATAACCTGCACTGCATAGAGCATGTTGCAAGGCAGAAGGTAGAAAAGAAAAAGAAAAGAAAAGAAAAGAAAAGAAAAGAAAAGAAAAGAAAAGAAAAGAAAAGAAAAGAAAAGAAAAGAAAAGAAAAGAAAAGAAAAGAGGGAAAATGCTGCTTTAAAAACTGTCCAGGCTAGTGGGACTGACACGGAGCCAATCCTTCTCTTCTCACACTTCAAAGGCTACCTAAGCTTGTAGGGCCTCATGGTGGGAATGCACATTCACGATGAGGGCTCTTGATTGCAGCTCCACAAAGCTTCTCCTGTCACTCGGCTGAGGGCCAAGGTGTCTCCGAACTTTAATCTCCTGGGACGCTGTGCTAGCTAATCCCAGCCAAACCTGAATTAAGTGACATCTTTTTATCATGGTGAGTGTAGGTAGGGCACTGCTCAGCTGTTGTTTGTTTTACAGTAATATTAATATGAAACCAATGAGCAGTTTTAAAGATTTTTGTGCAACACAGCTTCTATTCAAAACAGCATTATCTCCAGTCAGTTAGTCGAGAGGTTCATGAAATGTACACGGAAAATGCAGTCGGATCACTAACTTGTTGATCCAGCAACACTAGCATCACTTTTGCAAGGCAGTGTATTTCTTTAAATTCCCCTTTTCAAAAATATCTTAGTTTTTAATTTTTGAGAATATTTTGCGATCATAGCAGACGTAAACCCTCAGACGCTTTAGATCTACAGACAAAGCAGAAATCCAAATCTCAGAAGGCACCATCTAAAAGTGGAAACAACGTGCTGCATTTTAACACTGCTGTAACAAATTAGGAAAACGGAATAGCTTAAAACATTTTTTCATGCCTCTTAACATCATTCTAACATCACTATAACCATGTTGTGGAGATTAAAAGACACAAAACAAATAATAAAGTGGTTCTCTTGCATTTGTCTACAAAACTCTACCAATAACACGTTTCGGACCGAAAGCAGCTGTTGGACCATCTGTTGTCGGTCTCACTGAACCACTGAACTTCCCACGGTCCTCCATTCATCACACACTCACGTATTTAGCTACAGAACACCACTGGAGTGTGAGGTTCTCCGCTCAACAATATCAGAGAAGGAGAAACTGCCAGCTATTACCACTTCAACTTTAGGACAAACTACCAGAGTCCCAAAAAGAAAAACACCATTTGAAGTCACGGACAACAAAAGACGTTTGGACCTAGAAAACGGCGACTGGTGTTCAGTGCTCCCTCGTTTTGTCTGACATCGCAGGGTTCTGGATCTGGGAGAAGCATCTCGTGGAAGATACCCGAGGGGAGGGAGGAATGTTTTGTGACCGCTTTCAAAACCTAGCTTGTTTGCAGATTCGTTATAACGGCTTTAGTAACTGTCGTTGACCACCACTTAGTCATTCCACATCCAAGAAATGTTTTTCAGCAAAGACGTCAACAATGTGGGGAACTACTACCACCTTTAAGACCATCTCCCTAGATTTATGATTCCGGCTAAGTTTCTTTCATAAATGCACACCTCTAGCTGTATAACAAAGCTAAAAACCATAGTTTTAGAATTATAATTCTGAAATTATGTTGTTTATCTATAAATAAGACCGACTTGTCCAAAGAAATGTCATCACCTCTGCATCAGTCTAGTTACATTAGCAGATGCCTTTCCCTTTTTTGGAATTCTAAAAAAAATCATCCATAATTCCTGAAAGGGGGAAAACTCTGGATTGCTGCTTTAATAGGAAGTTTTTAGTGATGCTAAGTTACCTCGCAATGCTCCAGAGGGGTTCGATGCGCTGAACCGTGGGGTCTTCGATGTACTCAAAGGCCAAACTTCCTGGAGCTGTGGCCTGGTCGACACTCAGACCGACCTGCACAGGTCCCGCTCCCGTCACAGAGGGAGCAGAGAAGCACACGATCTCAGACATGCTCCTCCTGGTAGATGTACCAAAAAAAGTAAGTTATTTGTGTTCATGATCCCAGCTATCCTCTCACTGCTGCAGCAGCAAACTCCTACTGTTAACCACATGAAGAGGGAGGATTCATCACAGTCTGGCCCATCGTCTCATTTCTTACAGATGTTTTAGTGATGAAAATTGTAATTAGTATGCTGGTTAATGATGTCTGGCCTTAGATACCCAACTGCTATTATATGAGCAATTTAAATAGATTTCTATAAATACACGGGAACTAAATCTACTGCCGAGTTTCACCACTTCCTCAAGAATCATTACTTTTTAAAGTAACCTGTGGGCATTTCATTCTGAAGTGCACTTTTCCTTTTTTTAATAAAATGGTCTAGGATAAGTTTAACTATTTATTGTGCAATTTGCTTTTGGTGTGTTGTAGCTGGGAGCTTTCTACAGCTGAATGAAGATAAGACTGAGATCCTCATCAGTGCCCCAGACAAGCTGGTTTCCAAAGTCAGAGACTCCCTTGGTCAGCTTGCTTTCCACACCAAACCTTCCGTCAGGAATCTTGGCGTGACCTTTGACCCAGCTCTCACCCTGGATTCTCATGTCAGTTCTCTTGTTTGCTCTTCCTTCTTCCATCTCAGGAACATTGCTAAGCTGAGTCCCATCCTGTCCTGCTCTGAACTTGAGACAGTTCTCCACACCTTCATCTCCTCACGCTTAGACTACTGTAACTCTCTTTTCACGTGTCTGAGCAGAACCTCCCTGAACCGTCTACAGGTGGTTCACAATGCCTGTGCTCGGCTTCTGACCAAGTCCTCCAAATACACCCACATCACCCCGCTTCTCCTCCAGCTTCACTGGCTGCCAGTCAACTTCAGGGTTCATTTCAAGATCCTGGTTCTGGTCTATAGGGCCTTACATGGACAAGTACCATCTTACATTGGTGATCTTCTTAGTCCCTACACTCCCAGCAGGTCCTTGAGGTCCAGTGATCAAAGCCTTCTGGTTGTGCAGCGCACCAGGCTAAAGACCAAAGGTGACAGATCATTTGCTGCTGTGGCCCCCAGACTCTGGAACTCTCCCACTGAGCCTGAGATCAGAGGACTCAGTGGACTCCTTTAAAAAGCAGCTGAAGACTCATTTGTTCAAGCTGGATTTTGTATGATCTTCTTCACCACTCTCTTTATTCTGCTCTCCCCACCTATTCCACCTTCCTCAGGATCCACCGATTTCCTTCTTTCCTATTCACTCTCTCTCTTTCTTAACATTTTGTTTTTTAATCACAATAGTCTATTTTTTGCTCATTTTAAATATATTTTAACCATTTTCTAAATTATTTTTTATATTTTTACATTTTTTGTTCTTGTGAAGCGCCTCGTGATTTTTTCTTGAGAGGCGCCCTAGGAATGATACTTTCTTCTTATTGTTTACTGAAAATGCCTAAACTCACCTGTACAGCTCACATGTCTGATTCCCGAAGTACACATTAACAGTGCTCCCTGCACTCAGATTCTCCCCAACGATGGTGACCTTAGTGCCTCCAGATGCAGGCCCTCTGCTCGGGGTGAGAGCCAACATGGTAGGGGTCTGAAACAAATTAAAACTCATTATTTCATCCCATAATAGTCAAAGAAAGAGTACAGAACGTCTTTTAAATTAGGGTTGGGATCTCTCTGTGGATCCCATAGAATTAAATGAAAAATCCAACCCAATACAAGCAATGGCATTTTAATCACTAGTATTCTTAGAAAATGGGGGGAAAAAAATCATAAATGGATCATTCTTTAGTCATTGTTACTGAAACAAAATGTCACAAAATAACAAAAACAAACACAAACAAGTTATAAATCACAAACACAACAATATACTACAAAAGAAAACAAACATCTCTAGCATCCCCAACCCACCCTGGGCCCTGTTGTGACTCTAGTTGCAGTAGATCTCACACAGTGAGAAAAGAAACATACAGTGGGTATGGAAAGTATTCAGAAGACTTTTCACTTATTTTGTATTGCAATCTATTAAATTCATTATTCTCCTCATTAATGTTCACACAGCACCCCATACGGACAGAACATTTTACTAAGGAATAAACAAATGTACTGTTTAAAAAAGTGTTTCCTGCAACTATTTTATTGTAAAATGTTGTTTAATTTGCCAAACAATGACAATAACTTCCAAAATGAACAAAGATTTCAACTCTGTTATCTACGATCTGTTTAGAGATTATTATTATTATTGTTTATTTATTTATTTATTTATTTTTACTGGGGGCTGCATTTTCAGCCAAGATGCTAAAAAACATGCTAACATTGTTTACTTCACAACAAACGGACAGAAGTGTTTTGTATTGAATTACCACAAACGAGTAGAGCTGGGAGGACTGAGTGCTCAGCTCTGGTCTGCATTCACCGACACACAGCTTAACCGGACCTGGAGCACTTCCATCAGGAGCCGCAGCCATCTTGCACACAATCCTGTCCAAAACAAAATCATTTTTGTTATCACCCACGAGCGTGGGGAATGTAAATCACGCTAAAGCCTAGAAGTGAAATCCAGTCAAACACACACAGAAGCATGGCTGTATGGTATTTATCACGAGCGGCGCCGGTGGAGGACGGCCTCTTTGGTGGCTGTGATTGAAGTGGACTTTCATATAAGTTGCGGGTCAAAACAAGGCGCCATCTTTCTTCCTAATGGAAAACCTATAACAGCAATATAACTCAAATGATAAACTACCCTCCCCACCTCAAACAGACCTGCCACCCACCATTACCCCCGCTACCATGACAACACAGCGGTGTCTTCAGTAAATCAGCATCGCATGTCAGGTCAATAAGATAAAGCATGTCATGTACAAGTCATTATAGCAACTGACCCCGCGCTCAAATGAATGGTTGGAACATCTGTAATGCCATGTTTTTGAAGCACGCTGAGCTGAATGAATGACATAAAAAACCTACAACTCCCAAACACAGTAAAAGCACCCAGTCGTTCCAGCCCAACCCTTCTGTTCATAGATCACGTGGCTTTTCCCATTTACTGCTGGCATGTTTTTTATTTTTGTTTTATTATTTACAAGGATATAAATAAAGTCCCTGCAGCCTAAGTCCAATCGCATTACATGCCTGTGAGAGAAACACATGGCTGACAGATTGTCCCTTCAGTCAGCGACACGCAGCGCATTTCAATTACAGCTGTGCCGACAGCCTCGTAACGACGACACAGAGACCGTCTGTTTCTTGCTTTGTGTACGGCTGCATCAGAGCACCGGGAAGCCTCACAAAATCCTGCCACCTGATGAGGACTCTGTCAGGATCTGATCACAGACGGAACACGATGTTGGCTTAGTGTGTTTGGCGAGGACTTGCATGTGTCTTATTTGTTGTGTGTGCTTACGTACATAATAACTGATGCGCAGGTAAGAATGTGAGTCTTAGGGCAGACGAGGAGTAGCCTAGAAATCTAGACAAACCGTAGTTGTGGTAAAAGATTTAGCTCTGCAGGTTGTACAACCAATCCTCCATTGTAGCCTCAGCAGGTTTGCCTCTGGCCCGAGCGGTTTTGTCCTGCCAATCATAATGCTCTGTTTGCAGAAAGACATTGAGAGGGCTTAGCACCACTATCGCAAAGCTTTTTTTTTACGATGACAGCAGAGCTGCGACAGAGCAAAGCAGCAAAGGCAGCGGCTCAGGAACGGCTCTTGTTTAAAATGGCTTTGGAATGAACTTTGAATGATTTAGACTAGGGCTTCTCTTTGTAACATGAGCAGAGGGCGTATGTACGGTGATTTCCGTGCATGCATCACATTGATTGTTGCTCTGATCCACGTTCCACTGATGTAGAAAAGCACTTTGTTCTTGGGCATGAATTACATCTCACATGAAGATGATAGCCTTTCACCTCTTTAAAGATAAATAAAGCCAGTAGTTTAAACTACACATGTTGTTTTTAGTATGTCTACTACTCCTAATCTAGTAACAGCAAAACTCTAATCTAGAATTGGAACTAATCTGATAGAGAACATGAACTTGAAAACTTGGGTCAGACCCAAACGCAGAAGCACTGATGCTGGGCGGTAAAAACATGCGGCGTGTTTTCGTAACACCTGACGTGTTCTGACAAAATCTGTGTTAAAGCAGAGCTAAGAAACGGATCAGGAACACTAACTCGTCCCAGTTGGATAATTGGTGGATGATCTATGGTAATTGGAGATGGTGATGAGGAATGAACGTCTTACTCATTGCTCGCTGGCCGCGCTGCATCGGTAACGTAAACCGCTTTGTAACAATGGAGAAAGTAATTGCTAATACATTACTGTAAACACTAATTTAGTCGCTTATAAAGAGTCTCTTACTGCTCTGCTATAATGTAGCCATCCTCTTGTGGGGTGCACGACACTCCTGCCACGTCCACGTTACCCTCAAGCTCGGAAAAGGACAGTCCAAGGTTCAGACCCTGGATGGTGACGAGTGTGCCCCCCTCCACAGGACCAGCCACTGGACTCACCTATAGTGGAAGGAAAATACAGTGATGAATACACATTTAACGCGATTTTAATTGTGCAAAGAGTTTGGATCTCTGCTATCATTTAGTATTACGATTTTTAAACCTGCTTCTAGTGATTTCAATGTTTGCAAAACACCAAAATGTTAGTAGCTATATGCTTCTGAATCTGAAGAAACCTTTAACAGGAAGCACAGTAGGTGCATGCAAAGGCATAACTGGTATTCTGACTGAGTTTAGTAGAAAAAAAGGCAAACCTTGACATTGACTCTAATTCAAAATAAACTTCACTGAATAATGCAGTGACTCACAAAACCTTGAAAAACTTCTCCACAGCTCTTTTCAATAGGAAGTTAAACCATGCCAGCAGGTGCATTCGGACCTACAGAGCTGATCAGGAGCAATGCCGGAGCAACTCAGTCAGCTCTGAAGCAGTGCTTGCTGGTTGATTCATTCTGCTGCAGATCCTTCAGAAACACTAATAATGTGACGGGGACATCAAAGGCTCCCGGCTCTTTGAAGTGGAAGAGCCTTGCATCTCTGTGCATGACCCACTGTGTTCATTCAAGAGAATGAACACGGGTTTGGGACATAAAAGATCCATCACTTCTTTCTAAACAGACTGAATTCGTTTAGCTGTCAAGAACTTCAGGTGTTCAGCTGGCATGGATGAAAATGTTAGACGGTCTCAGGTAAACAGACATCTGGCTGGGAAAGCAGGAGTTGGCCAGGGGAAAAATGTGTTTCTCATCTCAGAGGCTACTCTGCATCTGTGACGACGTGATCTGGCTGGCATTTCTGATGAGGTACTTTGACTTTGGAGACAACCTTTTCCTTTTTTTAAATGTAGCCTCTACATTTCCAAAGCAAGACTTGGAGTGTGTGTTTAATAAAAACAAATGTGGTTTATAATCTCCAAGAAACGTTTGATTTAAAAGAATATAGGGAAATTATTGCGAAAATGTTTATGTTCTCCAACTTTTGACTAATGCAAATTATACCAAATAAGACTGAAAACTCACGAGGAACCTGCAGGAGATACTTGAATGGATTCATTTTCAGTTCCATTCCAGAATTGACAAAGATTCTCGGATGAGAAATGAAACGTCTTCAAGAAACCAAAGAAATCCAGTTGCCTTCATTTGAACCCTTTGGATTACAGTGACCTGGATGACTGAGAACCTTCACCAGCATAACGTACTTATAGTTTTTACTTTTTGAACAAAAAGCTGTAATCTAATAATTTAGGGTTTTGCTCAGTTTGAGATGTATGAAACTATATTGGAGAAATATAAACTGGAATTATCTTGTGCAGGCCACTGGAAGGCAGTTACAGAGAACATGTTGTAAGGTCATTATGTTGGCGTGACAAAGGTTGGGAAAAGTCATGTAAACAACTAGATTGATGTTAAAAATCTTACAACTCAGTGTCAACACTGAAAGTTTCAAAGGTAACAGCTAAAGAGCACACCTCTGTGATGCGAGGGTTGGTACACTTGACGCTGCTGGCAGAAAGGTCGAGCCACCGGCTAGCGTAAGGCGAGATGGGGGAGCAGTGCTGCTTCATGGTGCATCGACCTTCACCGCTGCACCAACCACACTGGAACTTCCTCTCTGCCCGCAAACACATGCCGCAGCTGTCTCGCTGAGCGCTGCACTTGTACAGATGAACTGCAATAAAGAAAACAAAATGATGCATTTAAAGGTAATATTAGGTAAGACGTGCTTTTTCTTTTTCAGAAAGCTTCTAAAACGTATGAAAATCATAAATATGATTCTTACCAGCAGGTAGTACTATTGTACTTCAGCTAAAACTACATACACATAAAAAAAGGCTAAAATTTACAGTTACAAAAAAAAACATTCATCTTGTGAGTTCAATAAAATGCAAGGTGGTGGTGTCCTTTTATAAGGAGCCTGTCGAAGCCCATTTAAAGCAAACTACACAACTCTATTCATGGCTGCACTCTTCAGAGCTAAGTATGCAACGGCTGTTATTATCCCATTTATTTTATGTTCTTATAAAACAAAATTTAAAAATGACACTTATCACCTGCAGTACTTCAATCGTCAACCAGAACGCAGGGGAATTGTATGGAACTGAATGCAGCAGCTATTTGAGGAATCTACTAATCCTGTTAAAGAGGTAGGGGTGTTCAGATTGTGTTTTTTTTGCTCCCGATCTGATTCGAAGTCATTTGATTTTGAGAATCTTTCAATCCCAAGTCCCATCTTTTGTACGTTCTTTCTGTGTTTGGCTTCAATTTCCATTTCTGGTTCTTTTTTAAACACAAATAAGGTTTTTCTTTACCTTGCTGACGTTTCGTTTGCGGCTGCAAACATCTTTAGAGCTGACGCTGATGGTGGCGTCACTTCCTACTCCGTTTATCCGCAGGCAGCAGAGGACGTTGTCGCCCTCTGCTGCCCGCTCTCCCCTCTCCGATGATGCAGTCCCATGCGCGATCCAGTAAGTAAACTCCATCGTCTCTGTTCATGGTCCCACATCCACGTCTCCTTATCTCTATAGCTTCCTGCTGCCCGTGGATAAATGGAGTAGGAAGCGACGCCACCATCAGCGTCAGCTCTGAAGATGTTTGCAGCCACAAACGAAACGTCAGCAAGGTAAAGAAAAACCGTATTTGTGTTTAAAAAGAACCAAAAATGTAACCCCAAGTCCCCATCTGAAACTTTCCAGGAAAGCATTAAAATGACAAGAAAAGGGGAAACACTTCAAAGTTTCACTTTCACTTGTTGAGGAAGTACATTTATAACAAAATGTGTTAATGTTATGAATATATTTAAAAGTAGTGGCACATTCCCGTGACCATGTAGGCAAGAGACTCAAAGGCCGGCAGGCTAACTTTTCCCTGCACAACACCTGTGGCGGCCATGCAGCTCGGGTGCTGCAGGAGACTGAGAAACCCACACATTTAGCAGTTTGTCTGCAATTTATCTTTATTAACATATCTGTCACTGTGAGCTGGCTCTGTGCTTTTGTCCGAGTTGCCGCTGTGAACTGGGACTCTTAATGGTAAACTGGGACTTAATGGAGACTGGTGATTTGCTTTGTTGATGCCTAAAGGAAAAAACCAAAAGAGAAAGAAACCGTTGTTTAAAAAAAAGTAATAGGTTAAATCCAATCTTTTCCACCGGATTCCAATGCTTTTAAAGTCACGTGATCAAGCCCGATATCTGGTCACATCTGGTCGGATCACAGCATCCCTAGGTCAAGCTAGTTGTATCAAATATGACACAAAAGGCATTAAAGGAGAAAAGGCCTCTATAAAATCTTATTTATTTTGCTCAGTGACTGAGAATAAAAGATGGGATCCAGGTAAGAAATCATAACGATTAAAGATTTACCCTTCACCCCTCTGGGAAACACAAGTGATTTGGTGCTTTTGATGATACTGCCTACTATTGTGGACTTTCTCTTGAGGCCTTTTTGGAAACCTTGAAGTGCTCTCTATAAACTGTCTATTGCCTGTGGATTGAGTGCTTTACACTCCTTTGGCTTGGCAGTGATGGATGGCAGAGGCACCTTTAATCTTCTCCGGATTGTCGATGATGAAGTTGCCATTCCATACGATGGAGAGGTCTACTGCCAGGTCACTGATCTTCACACCCTCGTACATGTACTGAAAAGAAGAGAGATCAAGAGATTGTACTAAAAGTGGAAGCCAAAATAAAGGAGGAGAGAGATGGAGGACGGAATGCATAAAAGGATACGGAGAGAAACAGAGTGGAGAAAACGAGAGGATGAAAGGGCAGCAGAGACACGATGCTTTTAACCATCTGTCATTTTCTGCTACGCTTGTCTGCTCCTCTCCTCTTTGACATGTAGGGACGCAAACTCTGGCTGGGGTGACAAATCATCCACATCTGAGGAAAATGGCCTTTTCATGCATTGTCACAGTGCAGCAATATATGCCATACTTTGGAATCTAACCTATCATTTGCATTTTTGTTTAAAATAAATAAAAAGTATTCCAAGGAATCTTTTGTGTTCCTCTCAAATTAATTTGTCTCAGAAAATCCAGTATTCCAGATAAAAATAGCATTTTATTCTCATGCTTCCCATTTTTCCTCAGCGTGTTCCCTTCCCTTTACTTCCTTGTCCATATGATGAACACCTAAGGCCTAATTCACCCATGCTGATTCACTCTAAACAGCTTGACTGCACGGCGTGCGGGCTTTGCACCTCGGCTGACAGCTGTGAGACTCCTGGTGAGAGTGTCTGCGGTCATACCGAGCTGTTCTGGCACTGCACGCTGGTGCTGTTGAAGCGCAGCGCTGTGACACGATGGCTGACACCTTGAACGTTAACCACACACTCGTAGCCTCGCTGGCCCGACTGAGGCTGGGGGAGGTTTCGAGCCCTCAGGGTAATTGGTCGAACTTCACCAGCCGGTATGAGAATTTCACCAGAGTTGAGGAGCTGAGGGCAATCCTGTAAATTAATAAACAAGATTACTACACATTAAAATTTCACACTCATTCTAAAAACCAAGGATCAGCAAACTGTAGCGTTAAAAATAACTCATTTTTGTCATATTTTCATACACATCCATCTGCCTGTGCTCATTTATGTAAAAGAAGGAATAAGGCAAAAGTAGAGCAGGGATTAAACGGGCAAAACGGGCAAACGCAATCTAAATATAATCTGCATTTATGTGGTCGGCTATCCACTGCAAAAATCTAAAATAGATTTTATTAAAGACACATGACAATGTTTTGTTGTTATTTCTAAGCAGGGCTATTTCAGTTCTGGAAACCTTTATTTTCAGAATGGCATCAAAATTCCCTGAAACCCATCAGCTGATTTACCATAATGGCAGCTCTCTGAGGCCTTTCACCGATTTTATTTAATGACCATCTGATTTTTTATTTTTTGTTCATCGTCAGGACAGTGCAGACGGTTGTCTAATTTTCAGAAAAATTATAAAAAATTATTATTGTAAAACAGGTATAGGGAACCCTGGTCCTCGAGGGCCGGTATCCTGCACGTCTTTGCTCCAACACTTCCGATTCAGTGGTTAATTCACCTGTTCTGCAGCTCATCAAGCTCTGCAGAAGCTTGCTAATCACCTGCTGATTGAAATCAGGAGTGAGGATGCAGGGTTGAAACTAAAATTTGCTGGATAGTGGCCCTTGATGGACCAGGGTTCCCCACCCCTGCAGCAAAACTTCTCTTAAATCAGAAAATACCCACATGTCTTTTTATTTTTATTTTTTTAAGGTGGACAACATAGATGTAAATTAGTCTGGTAAATTTTGTATTTTTTACATACTCAAATAAAGATGCTCTTATTTTACAACAAAGTAACAAAATCAGGGCACAATATGGTTTATTCATTAAAGATCTAAATTTGATGCTCAAAGTTTTGTCAAGCTTTTTTAAAATGTAGACATCTTATCTCGGATTTCTTTATTTAGCCGACTTTAGCTTTCAGCTCCAACCCTCCCTGTCCTCGTTCCACCTCTCAGTCACAAGCACGCTTGTAAGCCTTTAATCCTGTTGATTCTTTGTTCTGGAGCTCTGTTTTCTTTGTTCTGTTTAGGCAACAATGTCACATATCAGCAGGTCAGTTGAGTTCTTGAGGTGTTTCTATGCTGATTTACCTCTGACCCGTTGACTCTGCCCTCCTGGAAAGAACAGCTGCTTGGGTCGTGGGTGCAAAGGTTTCTGTATTTACACCAATGGCAGCGAAAAGTGCTGTTCACACACGACAAACACCTGCAGGAAGAAATAAAGATGTGACTGCAACCTGAACTGTTTCGATCAGGTCACATACATGTTTTATTGGAACAGTGTGGAGCAGTGCTACATCAGCATCTTATAGAGGATTATAATTTATGAATGGATCGTGTCAGTTTGCTTTAACAAGAAAAATGTCATCGGTTTATGTAGCCAGAACTAGAGCTGCCTTTTTGTGATGACAATATTTGATCACGAGAAAACAGGTCTGTAAAATGTATCAATTTTGGCTCTGAAAGATGACAAAAGCATGACTGATTAAAAAGGTTCTTGGAAATACTCCTCATATAGTCAAACTTGCATTCATCTTGTGGTTTTGGGGACCTTATTTTAGACGTGAAAAAGACAGAAGGAGGGCAAAACACACTGGTCAGTCATGAACCCCATAGACGCTGGCATGGTTTCCAGAAGAATTTTTCCATGCAGACCGTTTTCCAAGCTTTAGGTATTTCAAAGATCATCAGTGTTGATTTTCCTGATATAAATTAGTACCCACAGTCTCTAAGTTGTGAACTCTGGAAATGTTTTGGGTGATCCATAATCAGAAAACTTCTGACATGAAAAATACGCTTTCAAAACATTTGCTATTGGTGGTCACAATAAATGTATTCATTCAACAGACTCAACAATATCAGGGAAAACGTGCACCCAGGCAGGGTGGCGATTTAACACTTTAGGACATTTAGTTTTTAACACTTTAAGCTTTTATTTTAAAACATGTTTCAGTGGTTCTTGAGCCATAAGCTTAAGTAACGCCACATTGAACTGTAGCACTCTGCTGATCAAAAACTGAGCTTAACAGTTTTGTGGTGAGAAGGGTATCGCTGCAGACCCGGAGACCGCAGATCCAGGCTTGTATTGTTTTTGAGAAGGCGCCACCTACTGTTTGATAGCGTAGGCTAAGCTAGGAGCTAACTTAGCTTAGTGGAAATGACTGGTCTGAACTACACCTTTAGTTAGATTATATCTTTCACACTTTGACAAATTAAACAAAGCATTAAATTAATTGTGGATTATGTGAAAGAAAAAGAATAGGCCAACTTTTTCAGAAAAGTATGAAATAGTTATTAATTTTTGAAAGAAACAAACCTGTTACTTTAGGCTACAGCTTTTTTTATTACACAAAGGTAAAGGTTGAAGAAAGGAGCTCTGTTCAAATAGTAATAGTGATGTTAATGTACATATAGTGACTTGTGTTTGCTGCAGAACATCACAGTTCACACTGAGATAGCTATACAAAAGTGTTTTCAACTTTGTGCTCAATACCTTTCTTTTCTCTGCAGATTTACACATGCATAGGCGTCATTTTAACCGGGGACGCCGGGGACATGTCCCCGGCAAAATTTGTGATTGGCAGCTGTGTCCCCCCCACTTTCAAAAAAGCCTGCCTTTATTGTCCCCAGCAATTTTTAAACCCCACTCAAGTGTATGGTTATTGTCCCCAGCAATTCTGAAAACAAACTGACGCCCTTGTACACATGTAACATGATTTAAAGGCATGTTTTGAATCTACAGTTGCAATTAAACACTCATCCTTTAGAGGACGCTGTCTCAAAAACAATACAAGCCTGAATGAGCGGTCGGCCGGAATCTGCGGTCTCTGGGTCTGCAGCCATTCACTATTGGGTTGGGCTAGGAACACTAGAACCTTCTTTATGGCAAAAGCTGTTTAATGTACCAGTGGCTAATATAAAGGCTGGCAGTCTGCTTTTTTTTAGTTTGCTGACCGTCAATAAAAAGTGCAAGGGAGCTGAAGGAGGCTACAAACTCCCAGACAGATGTTGACCTGGCTTTGTTGCATCTGGACTTGTAAGTAATATAATGTTTTGTTCAACAGTGTGGATCTGTGGACATCATGGCTTCTTTTAGCATCAGACGGCTTATGCTGGTGATAGCTGGTTGTCAGCACAGCGACAGCAGGCTGGGGAAGGATTATGGCAGTTGTAATTCTGCTTTCAACCAATAGGACGGAAAAACTGAAAACATATTTAGTATCACTTTCATTCCCGAGCTCAGCCCTAGCTGCAGCTCAGCACTCCCCAGAGGGATGGGTCTAATGTGGAGATGAATTTCACCAGTGTGTGAGGACTAATGGGTCTTTAACTTTAAGAATAGGAATAAATGCAACACACTTTTTTCCTGCTGAATAAGTGTTTGTGTTGAATAAGTGTTACTTACAATGTGCTTTACATAATATTTCTTATTTCTGAAGGTCATGAGAGAATGCATGTAGTAGTCCTTTGTTATGTGTCACATGTCCAATGCTGGATCATGTGAAAACAGATCTGGGTTGGGAGTGATAACTGAATAATAGAAGGGAAGAGTTGTGCAACATCCGTGGCTCTGATTCAATCGCCTGCAGCAAATGGTCAATTGTGGATTAGAGTTGCTCTTAAATAACCTCACTGGACTCGATGTAATCACATTTTAAACATCAAACACCGAGGCTGTGCAACAGAGATGACTGATGCATATCAGTGTACACCAACAGAAGAATTAAAGAGATTGAAAGGCGGGTGCATGAAGGGGTGTGGATCCATGCTTTACTCTTCTGAATAAAAAATGTGTATGTATTTAATAGGATACATCCACAAGGGAGCCATAAAACTAATCACATCACTCTGGTGCTTATAGCTCAGAATGAGCATCAGAGTGATGTTACTGGTTAGGGTGCGGCATAATTAAATGTTGATATTAATTAGCTGTCCTAAGCTAGTATGGACTTAAAATGACTGCTGGTGTGTAGGAAAATTAAAAATTAGGGGGGGAGGGGGGGGGGGGGGGTACAGTAGAGCTGGACCAGCAGGGTGCTGCAAACACTGGATAATTAATTACAGAGGCTGGTGTGGTACTGAGGTGATGGTAGGAGGTGGGGAGGTGAGAAAAGGGGTGCAGTGTTTGGAGCATGTTTGGTCTAAAATATTAATCACACCAGTACACAGGGTCAGCTGCAGCTGATGGAGGCCATACTGATGTGGAGCAGACATGATGAGCTCCCAACTCTGTCTCTGCATTGGTTTAATGTGTATATATTGGAGCTCTTGTGTTTCAGCTAAAGTGATTTGTGAGAAAATGAATGTGTATACTCAATGAAGTAATGTCCTGGGCTTAGTTATGAGTGTTGTATCATTTAAATGTTTTAATTTAATGTAATGCTGGATCCAAGTCAGGGGTAGTCTATATGTAAGCAACCAGGTCACGTTTCAGTACTAACGACCAAAATAGGTCTCCATTTGCTGGCTTTTGTTTAATTACTTTTATAGAAATTTGAGGAACTTCAGATTGCACCAATGCCTTTTAAAAATGATGCTGTTCATTAATCTTCAGCTAGGGCCGGAAAGATGTATAAGCGACCATAAAGAAGCTGGGATGAGGATCAGCACCTCCAGGTTTGGAGGACTTCAGGTATCTGAGGTATATGAGTGAGGTAGGTGGGGATTGGTAAACAGTTTGGTGCAACATCTGCTGTGATGCAGACACTGTACTGATCTGTTGCAGTGTTATAAGGCAAAGCTGTCGATTTACCAATCAATCTATATCCCCGAGCAGTGGGTATTGACCAAAGAAACAAGATCACAAACACTAGCGGCTGAAAAGGGCTTTCGTCACAAAGTGGCTCTTCTTCTTTCAAGGCAAGTCAAAAGCTCAGCTTCTGCTTCTCTACACCAAAAGGAGTCAGCTAGAGTAGCTTAGGCATGTGGCGTGGACGGATTCTGGATGCCTTCCCTAAGAGTTGTCTCAATTATATCCCAGTTGGAGGAGACCTCGGGGCAGAACCAGGACTCAGTTGGCCTGGGATGTCCCATGGCTGAAGGAAATTGCTAGAATATGGAAGGCTGAGGATTTCTGCTTAAGCTGTGGATGGATGGATGGATGGATGGATGGATGGATGGATGGATGGATTTTAGGAGTGAATAGAAACTAGTTGAAGTGATGCTCGACCACTTTGGGGTTTTGTTAGGCTACAGTGATGTCTTACCATAAGAAGGTTGCAAGTTTGAATCCTGGCTTATACCTTTGTACATATAGTTTTATGTTCTCCCAGTGCATGCGTGGGTATTCTCCAGTTTTTTTCTCCAACAGATACAAAAATAAACATTAGATTAACTGGCAATTTCAAATTAGCTGCGAGTGTGTGTGCAAAATTATCTGCCACCATGTCCGTCTCATGATGGGCGACGTCCAAGCTGTACCTGTCTCTCACCAGTTGATGACTGGAGATGGATACCAGTAACCCTGAATAGAAAGTAGATGGATTGAATTTTGTCTGTTGCTGAATTCTTTTTTTGAAATTTTCTGTATAACTGAAGGAATTTAAAGCAGACAAATGCAGCTAATTGACATTTTGCCTAATAAGATCCACCTGTAAATGTTATTCACAAAGAAAGAGTCTTGTCATAGTTTACTGGTGTGATTAATACAGTTGACATTTGCAAAACGACTTGCAGTCTAAACAGCTTCCGTGCCCAGTTAGAGAGTTTATATTGGTTGCCATTTAAATAAAGTGCTCTTTAATTTACTTGATTTTACCTACCCTGGAGGCACTGAAAAAGGACAAAAATATAGAGCGTCATGTGTTTTGCAAACACAAATCTTCAGCAGAGTCCTTTAAGACAAATTTGGGGTCAGAAGAGGGTTTGTGAATCTAATTCTTATCTATTTAGCAGCCCTTAAAGATTGCCAGCCCACACGGAGCAGCTTCCTCATCTGCATATGTATGAGGGCTGCAACTGATAATGAAATTTATTGCTGTATAATCCAACAATGATTTTCTATCTTAATCACTTCATTTTCATTGAAAATGTTACGGCACAAATAATAAAAGTCCAAGCTCAAATGTCTCCTTTAATCACGCTCGAGCTTCTCTGCAGCACTCGTGCTTTTCACTCGATCACAGATAACTGTGTGTTGAGTCTCAATGAGCTCACGAAAGTTTTTAGCAGGATGCGGTTGTTTTAACAAGTAAAAACAAGCGATGTTTGCACATTAAGTATTCACAAATGAGTTGACGGAAATAAAGTATACCTCCTTTAATATGGAGCTATATTTTATGTGAATGGCAGATAATACAAGCATATCTGGCGGTAAGATAAATTGGTGAGTGGTGTTAAAATAACCCTTTTCTGATGTCTGACTCTTTAAGCAGAAGCCATTTTTATTCATCTTCAAGGAAATTTCCTAATTTTTAAATTCCAAAAAGAAAATCAAAGCTACAAGTTTTTGGCACAAACATTTAAAGTCAAAGCACAAATCATTATGAAGATGTTTGTAGCCATTTAGTGTAAAGAGATGCATGTGTCTGTTAAAACTGATTTTAATTTAAAAAGCTAAGAAATTACATTTTTCTGAAACATTTAATTTTTATATTTTATTATAATTTCTTTAAAAGCGTAAAAATTCATTATCACCAGTTCTGCCTCAAGGCCAGAAATGGAGTGAAGTTCAAATATGTGCTAAAAAAATGAGAATTAGAAATATTTTCTTGCTATTCACAAAAGTTTTAGAATTTCTCAAAATAACATTTTACATTTTAGAAATATAATTTCCCATGGTCAACTTTACTCATATTTATAATATATTTGCAGTGGTCGTTCTCTGGGGAATAAAAGAACATTATAGCGCCTCTCAAGATAAAAATTACTAGGCACTTCACAAGAACAAAAAAATAAATAAAATAGGAAAAAAGATTTTTTTAAATGATTAAAAAATAAGTTTTAAATGACAAAAAATAAAAAATTGTGATTTAAAATGTAGACGATGGGAGGGAGAAAAATTAATAGGAAAGAGGGAAATCATGGATCCCAGGAAAAGCGGAATAAGAGCAGAATAAGGAGAGGGTGGTGATGAAGGTCCTACCAAAGCCTGAACAAGTGGGTTTTCAGCTGCTTTTTAAAGGAGTCCACTGATCTCAGGTTCAGGAGGAGAGAGGTCCAGAGTCTGGGGGCCACAGCAGCAAATGATCTGTCACCTTTGGTCTTTAGCCTGGGGTGCTGCATAACCAGTAGGCTTTGGTCACTGGACCTCAGGGACCTGCTGGGGGTGTAGGGACTGAGAAGATCACCAATGTATGATGGTGCTTGTCCATGTAAGGCACTAAAGACCAGGGGTCTCATTTATCAAACATTGCGTAGAATCCTTACTAAACCCGTACTTAAGCTCAGCAAAACAAAATGTACTTACGCCAAGTAGGTTGTAGCGGAAATCCACATTTTTATCCTCAGATTAACTGTTTGCATTCACACGAAGGAGAACATAACTATTTTCACAAAGTTTTTCCTCTCACATTTAGCAGAAGAAAATAAAATGGGGAATTTGAAACTGGCCCGCAGTTGAGCATTCTGGTTAACTCCTACATTTTTCTCCCAGGAACGTAAATTTTACCAAGTGACTTGTTAAGCCGGACATTATCAGGACTTGGTCTGTCTTACTTCAACCTGCCAAAAACGGACTCTTCCCCAAGTCCGGGTGCTTGTAAAACTTCTCAAGGGTCATTCTGGAAGATTCCAGGATCTAGCCTTTAACAAAACCCTGGTATTTTTCTGTTTATCTATAATCAAAGAAGGTGTTTAGGTTGTTCACCCTTAAAATAGAAATCAAGGTGCTCTAAGTTAAAATCTTATCAGCCACAGACCTTTAACTGTTTGTTTTGTGTTTTCTTTTATGTTAAACCTCTGTCATTTGGTGTTTCTCCCGTTAAAATTCATGCTAATGGTAAAACTGTTCAGTTTTAAGACATGAATTTTATTCTTTCCTGTTTAAAGTAATACTTTGATGCTAAAGTAATACTTTTGAGGCTTTATGTGAATAACTGTGTTAAATTGTGATCATGGACTTTCCATCTTGGAGAAGGTTTATTTGGAAGAGCCACATTGCCCTCCAGTGGTTTCTGAGTGAGATACAGGTGGGCGTGCCCAAAAGGTTATTTAAGCATCCATCCAAACCTTGTGAAAAAGGAACAAAGGACGCCTTAAGCACACCCCTGCGGGCTGTTTTCCATCTGGCCCAGCAGAACCCGGCACTTTATAGTACTTAGCTCTCAAAAGTCACGGTAAAAACTTAGAAGCAACTCCATTGTTTTGTTTGGACTTCCTACGTGAAACCGGAAGTCTGCATTTTCGTCGAGTTTTCATATTAAGAGCAAGAGCAATTTGGAACAGTTTGATGATTCGCCTCCGCTTGGAATAATTTAGGGCCCATGATCTGAATTCCACGTTTCGAGGCCGCTGAAGTGAAGGAACCTAAAGTCCAGCCACACCCGGGGAATGAGATTCTCCTGAACCACAGACACCGTTGGCCTAAGATGAGGTGCCAAAAAGTCCTACAGCTCCTGAAAGCCTCATTCAAGCTTCTGGACTGGCTGAATCAGCCCACAGGACACCTTTTTACGCGACGGGAAAAGTTCTGTGAAGCATCTCATCTGGCTGACTTTTGTGCTAAGCCCAATTAGTGAATTCAGATTGGTCCATTTCTTTATGGCGTGTTTTTATTTCGATCCCAGATTCACGTTAGCCTTCAAGATCCCCTTTCTTCTTCTGCCATAACGAGCCCCCTGACCACACTCACACACACACAAACACACACCCTCCTGTATTCCTATACCCATAGGAACGCGCGCACACACACACACACACACACACACACACACACACTCACTTGTTCTCCTTACAGAAGCTATTCCTAATAATCCTATGTGTCACCAAATTTCCACTTTTATTACAGACTAGTTATGTCATGGCACTGCCATAAAGCCTTGTGTTTATCCACTTACTTATTCTCATGCATGAAACAATAAGCTGTGTTTGGTTCTCTTTATCAAGTGTCACATCTGATGTTTGTAATAAATTCACAAAACTTAAATCATGCCTGATTATTGCCTAGCGATCTTGAGAATCGCCGGCGCATTCTGACAAGAATTCAGCTTTCAGATTAAAATGTGGTGTTAACTTTGAGACTGATTACATTGAGAAGATATAAATATTAAATCCAGTGCCCCAGTTCACACAGGCAAAACTGGGTGGTGTCCCAATTAATTAATATAAGATCATAAACAAGCTAAATCTACATCACATTTGAAATATAGATATAAATCTATATGCATCGCTACAAGGTTTGTGATCAATCAAACATGGAGTACGCACAGTTGCACGCAATCTCCGCTTCATGAATCAGAAACTATCTAGAAATGTTCTCATCTGCTTTTTAGTCACATCCGGCCCTCACCACACCCACTTACTGCCATAAATAGTCAATGCAAAGTGCCTTGTGGATCTCATGCATATACATAAGCCGGCTGTTGCAGCGCTCTGCCAATGACATGGCGACCGCAGATAAAGGCAGTTCAAGGAAGCGCAATTTCACACAAGCAGAAGTTGAGGTACCTGTGGGTGAGGTGGAGAAATAAAAGGCAGTGCTTTTGCAAAACAAATAAGAGAAAATCCACAGAGTGGCGCAGCGTTGCTGAAGCCGTCAATGTTGTGAGTTCTTCAGAGAGATCTGTGGCGGATATAAAAAAATGATCCAATCGGGATTCAATCCCCAGACTCCCTGGTGAAAGTCACGTGTGCTAACCAGTCACCCAAACGGAGATCTCCCTCGTCCAAGTAGCCAGGGCGCATGATCAATCGAGTCACAGTGACAGGACGCACACACTGTCACAGACGCATGACATTCTGTCTCAATCTGTCCCCCTGCTGATATTCTGCTTTCCGTATTCTGTGCTTCAGGCTGTGTGAGTGTGCGCGCATGTGCGTGTGCGCGTGTGTGTGTGCGTGTGTGTGGGGGGGGGGGGGGGTCTTGTTCCATGTGAAAACGAAGCAGTACAAGTGATAATGCTGCAGGATTTCATAATTTTATCCTTCTCAGCAGCAGCACTGCAGGTGCTCTCCATGTCCAAAATGTGCGTAAGCCAGGTCCTTAGTCAACTTAAAGTTGCGTACATTTTTCCGCTAAGTTTTCTTTCATAAATCCCAAAGTTTGCATGGAAAGTTGCTTACGCAGTTTTCCGACCCCGTTTTGTGCGTAAGCAAGCTTGATAAATGAGGCCCCAGAACCAGGATCTTAAAATGAACCCTGAAGTTGACTGACAGCCAGTGAAGCTGGAGGACAAGCGGATTGATGTGGGCGTGTTTGGAGGACTTGGTCAGATGCCGATCACAAGTATTCTGAACCACCTGTTGACGGTTCAGGGAGGTTCTGCTCAGACAAGTGAAACGAGAGTTGTGCACCTGTTTGAGGACATTGTTCAGCTGGAGAAGAAAATGGCGGCAGATGACAGGATTTGGAGTTGTATTTCCTAATATTTTTACATCTGACCCCTGACTGGCTATCAACACAACTACCACTGACTTTGTTTGCTCTGCAACGTTGATGTTTTATATCCACAATTAACACAAGCCTGGAGGAGTTTTGCTGTGTGGTGGAGTTGCTAATGCTAACAGTTCAGTTTCTACTAGCTGAGACGTCCTCTGCTGTTTCCTGGACGCTAAACCAACAAAAGCCTTCCCCGTCGTGAGTCAAGATGGGTGAGTCCATGAATGTTAAGTGACAGTGTGACGTAGATCTGTCAGGCTTTTTAAATCCTAGAGTCAGAAGCTAATGCAGGAGATAGGTGTAGGAGACTATTGTCATGTTCAGCCTGCATGAAACACTCAGAGCGACTGATTATAATCAGAAATAAAAATCAAATGTTTTTTTCAGTGAAGCTGACCTTTAAATCCTGTAATTGGGTAGGACATTTGTAAAAAGTTATGATCTCTAAATGAACACAGATGTGCACAAAAAAAATCAGAAAACTGTTGTTAGGCATTGTCAAATATGTAATCAGTGAGCCTAGAAGCTGCCACTTAAACTGGAGTAGAAACAAACAGGCCGCGACAAATGCTTCATGTTGATTTAAATGAAAGCTGACAGATAAATTGAATTCAGAGGTTATCTAACAGAACAGTCTTAAGTGGGGTTGTGAGCATCAGTACATCATTGCCCTAAATTAAGTTGTGCTTCTCCATCTATTGAACAAATCAGTGGTGGTGGGAGGGGTGGGGGGTGCTGAACTCACATTTTATGCGTGCTGCAGTTGTAGAACTTCACCTCTGTGCTGGCAACCGTTTGACCCGTCTCGTTTGAATTCAGACGAAGCTCAACACTGGCCCAGTCTGAGAGGAGAGCCGACAGAGACGGAAAGCTTAGTTAGGAGTGAAAAGAATGAAAATAACAGGTTAAAGGGGGAGAGAGGGAGAAAAACTGGTACAAAAGACAGGTAGAAGGACACAATCAGATGAATCTGAGAGCCACAACGACAAGAGGGGAAAAAAGAACTCAGAATGAGGACAGAAATGTTAATACTTTTATCATTTTCCTGTAAAGAGCCACCTGTGTCTGAGTTCATGGAAGGTCACATTGCTGCTGTTGTGAGAAAAGCTTCAGTCAGAAACTTCAAATGACGGATTACTGTATACAGTAGTAGGAATTTCTACGGCTCCCTGTACTCAACCCTCTAGCTGGATAAAAAATGTGGGAACTAAATTAAATAAAAATAGAAATGTCTGCTATTATCATCAACTTCTAAAATGTATCATATTTGATGGTTTTCGGGCCTGATTCCCATACTCACCTTGTCCTTCTGGTATCCGAGGAACCTCCTTCCCAGCTGGTGAAAGACACATGACCCTGTTCCCGTTGACATGACCCTCGGCTTGAGCCTGCTGGCCGAACGAGCAGGTAATTCCAGCAGAAAGGTCGGGAACGTTGTTCACCTCCAGCAGCAGCTGAAAGAAAAGAGCATGATGATGTTGAGATGTTGCGCTGCTGGTGTGGAAAAATAACAGCCTGGATGTAAATGACCTCATATTCTGCAATTGAGCTAAAGGACTCATTTGGATAAATGGTATAGTGAGAGATGTGCTTAGTTGTGTTTTAGTGCACGGACATTTTCCAATCTTTGTGCAAAGCTGTGCAGATCAGCCTCTGGCTCCAGCAGCAGATTTGCAACACATCACATTAGTCTCCCTTCACCAAATACAGATAAACGAAAACAAACACGGCGGATTCCCCACAGGGAGGGCCAGCCTCCTGTTTCGTTTCACTTCTCACAGATCTAATCTCTCCCAGGCTTACCCTCGCAGAAGACGGGGCTACTCAAGGTGATTGCTCATGGACACTACAGCACTGTGAGTGACAAAGCAATGATCTGTGGAATGATAAGCAGACTCACTGGGACGCTGTGTGCCGATACAGCGATGCTGTCTGGGTGAGCAATAACCTTCACACAGCAATCAATGTCGGTGGCAAAACGGAAACTCTCGTCCGCACGAGGACATCGATCCCTTCTCGAACACCTGTGACAAAATGAAAGAAATCATGACAAATCATTTGTAGTTTTTATTAATCATCTTAGATCAAGACAAAGAAATTGTTTGAAGAGGGCCTACTCTAGCCATACTCTAGAGAAAACTCTTCCACTAGCTTTGTTTGCTTTGCAACACTGATGTTTTATCTCTACAAACAACACCAGCTGAAGTTCTGCTGTTTGGCGGAGTTGTTAATGCTAACAGTTAGCACTGCTAGCACACACAGCCTTCCCTGTCGCAAGCCAAGATGGATGATTCCACAAAGGCTAAGGGTGTTTCTCAATGTCAAGGAACCTTGCATTGATGTCTTGGCCCTGCCCCGGTTGCCTAGGAGATACGTAATCAGGAGCCGCCAAGACGTGTTCCAATCGGTTCCGATGTTCATGCTCTACCGAGGCGTGTGTTCTCCGTTTGTTAGCCGTTTAGCTAGCTGAGCAAGGACACACGGGAGGTGTATTGTAGCCTAGCCTTAGTCAAAAATTACACACAATACACCACGGTATTTTCAAAAAGATGGCGGATCAGAAGCCACAGGCTACTTCGGGGACAATTTTCAAGTTTTAAAGTAAGTCAGCTAATTTAAAATGTTTTTTTAGATCCAAAGAAGTTATCTATTGTTGGTTAGTTGCTTAGTAGTTGCAGCTTCGGTGGCTAGCGGGTAGTAATTCGCTTATATTTTTAATTTAATAAACAGACGCAATTTAAAAGGTAAAAGCCTCGTTATGTATTTACATTGAAAGTAATACATATAAAATATGTTATCTCCCATGACGTTACGTGACCGCCGTCGAAACCGCGGTCACGTGCAAGTCTGTTCCATTTAATCGTTTTCTTTAACCAAGGAAGGATAGTGTCCTTGTAAGCAAGGCGTCTGGCCTCGCCTTTTCAGTGTGACATAGATCTGCGAGGCTTTTTCTGACAGAGGAACAGAGGGGGGCTGGTTAGCTCCATAGAGGGGTTTCTGCGCCCAGCTCTCGCATGACGATTCATGGACATTACAAATAATCTCTCTCTCTCTCTCTCTCTCTCTCTCTCTCTCTCTCTCTCTCTCTCTCTCTCTCTCTCTCTCTCTCTCTCTCTCTCTCTCTCTCTCTCTCTCTCTCTCTGTGTGTGTGTGTGTGTCGTCCTTTAAGGTAATATGGGATAAATCTAAATTACCTATCAGATACTTTATTAATCCCAGAGGGAAATTAGAGTTTCAGTGCACACAATTCTGAGATCAGACATACATACAGGCATAGAAACATGACAAGAATTGGTGACTGTGGTCATTCGCAACCCGAGTCACGCTACCTTAATAGAGGTCAGAGGGTTTACATGAGGAATGGGTCAGGTGAAAGAAAAAAGGCACTTCAGAGTTACCCTCCACAGGGAGGGCAGCTTTGCGATGAGAAAAACACCTCAGACAGAAATGCAACAGACTTCAGACATCACACAACATAAGTGACCACTAGCTGGGGAGGTAGGGTTGGGGACTCTCCTCACATCGGTGCATGCAGCCATGATGAGCAGCACTCGTCACCTCCATTTGGACAGGGGGGGGGGGGGGGGTAGTTGGGTTTAGAAAGCACAGTGACTCCTGGAAACGATTCAATAGCCTTCACCAGTCGCAGTCCCGCCCAGGCTGGGATAGGGAGACAGAGTTGCCATGGCGACGGCAGCATTCCACATTTCTTCTGAAGGGGAGTATTCACTTCAGCCTCACAGGCTCAAGAGCACCAGATTCAGATAAGAACTTGTTTTGGGGCCAGACAGAGATCATTTCCTCGCTGCCTTAAAGTTCCGTTGGTCCTCATCCCCTCTAAATCCAATAATGGCGTAATTAATCTATCCCAATCCGTGCTGATCTGTCAACTCTATCCTTGATGGCATCAACCTTCTGTGCCAGAGTCTGAATCTCAGTCAAAGTTCCAAGCTTACGACTCATCTCGACAATTATATGCGTTTGTGCATTCACAGTATGGTGTAATCCATCCCTGAGCTCTGGGACTGAGCCAATATTCCTCGACAGCTCATTAAATTTCTGGTAAGCCAGGTAACCACTCAGGCCGAAAAGCAAGAAACCTGACACCAACACCATGTCTTCAGAATCCTCTACAGACCGTTGAGAGAGGCAGATCAGGTTCCACTGTTTCCAGGAGTCCATGATATGCCCAGCTGGCTCTGTCCCAGAGGGGCATCCAGGAACCCCTTCTCCCGTTCTCATCGTTGAAAAAAAAAAATTTCAATCGTGTTGAGAGACCAACTGACCAGATCCATTTTTAATCATTTCCAGCTTCCATAAAAAATGCAGAAGCGCTGCACACCCAAAGACAGACAAAGAGCCTTGGGATAAGATACGGAGGAGAAGAGAGGAGGAAAAAAGTGTTTGTACTCTCCAAGAGCCAGAAGAAGAATGACCACATAAAGGCCAGCCTGAACATGCATCTGTGGCCAGAGCTTTTGTCACGGTCTGCCCTGATCATTCCTAATAACAATCAATATGCTGCAGTTGTCTCAGGTTTGTGTTCACAGGTGGGAGTGTCTGAGAGCCAGCTGTGCCTGAGCTCCCTGATCAGAGGGCCAGGGGATATTTAAGGAGTGGTGTGACACAACTCCAGTGCCGGTTGATACTCTCACCTTGGGTAACTACTAGCCAGCCACAGTCTTAGTCTGCATGCTCCAGCTTTAATCTTTTGTCTGCCTGTTCCAGTCTCAGTCTTGATCTGCTTGTTGTCGAGTCCTGAAAGTTCCTGCTCGTCTGTCTTCAGAACGAACCTACCGTCGCCTGGAGTTGTCTACCAAGGTCACATCGCTCAAGATCCGCTGGCCTCTGCTCTCCACCATCCACTTGTCCTGCCTGCCTCACAGCTTGTCTCACTGCCAACCTTCGAGCCTGCTTCACAGCTTGCCTCACTGCCAACCTTCGAGCCTGATTCACAGCTTGCCTCACTGCCAACCTTCGAGCCTGCTTCACAGCCTGCCTCACTGCCAGCTTTCGAGCCTGCTCCACAGCCTGCCTCACTGCCAACCTTTGAGCCTGCTCCACAGCCTGCCTCACTGCCAACCTTTGAGACTGCTTCACAGCCTGCCTCACTGCCAGCCTTCGAGCCTGCTCCACAGCCTGCCTCACTGCCAACCTTTGAGCCTGCTCCACAGCCTGCCTCACTGCCAACCTTTGAGCCTGCTTCACAGCCTGCCTCACTGCCAGCCTTCGAGCCTGCTTCGCAGCCTGCCTCACTGCCAGCCTTCGAGCCTGCCTCTCAGCCGCCTCACAGTCTGCCTCCCAACCTGCTTCCCAGTCTTGTCCTGGATCTGAACTCCTGCCATTCGTCCATTCCCACCTGGTCCCAAAGATCCAGTCCATCCTTACCAGTCCTGGTCATCAACCGTAAGAATAACCTCCAACAACAAATCATATTCTTGATTCTCTGGTTTCGGGTTTATCTTATATCTATCTGCTTCTCGTTTTAGATTCCGGTTCATCCTGTTCCCGTTTGGAGCAGCACCCTTAGTTTACTCACCTTTCTTAATAAAAATTATTATATTAATTTTACTTACCCCGTCTCCGTAGTGTGATTCTTTCATGTCTTGGGTAAAACATCTTCCCCATAAACATGACAGCCTTCTTCTCTTTCCATCGCTCCTTTTCTGCTCCACCTTTCCTGGTCCATCTAGGTCAATTTTGCCTCTGGAGCCAAAAGTGTGGTGGTGCTGTAGCCACTCTGGGGTGGTGGGTGTCTGCTGCACTTTGCCAGACCCCGACAAAGTGAGAGGAGGGGGTGTCTTTGTGCCCAGTTTGCTCCGTTTGTGCGAGCATTAGGACAGCAGATGCCCTGATGAGCTAAATGACGGATTGCTCATTTAGATATTACGCACGTCATGACCGGCAATCACTGAGCTGGCCTGTTTAACGGCCAGGCCACCGGGAAATCTCCCGTTTCTCCCGATTACCAGTCCGCCACTGAAGAGATTTGTGTTAAGTTAGAAATGTGGGCGCAATTTTAATTACTTGTTGAGTCTAACTGCTTCTGTAGTACTATTATACCATATTGACTATCATTTTGCAGGAATTTGTTCTAAATCCTGTGTTAGTTGAAGAATAAGCCTAAATCCTTTTTAATTTCGCCACCAACAAAAGGATTTTGCATGTTAATGAGACTTTTTTAAATTACAGAGCCACTGTTATATATATAAAAAAACTTCAAATCCTAGATCTCCAAAAAGCAATTAAAAGCAAGAAGTGATTGGGTTTTCTGCGCAGCAGGACCTCGGCGTGATGTTGTAGGAGACAAGAGCAAATGTAAAAGCACTGCTGGGGAGGGCAAACCTCAAGCAATTTGTTCAGTTCAACAGATGGGGATTAGCTGCAAAGATACTTTCTTTTTTAGCTCCACTGATGCAGATGTTTCATCTACTCATGCTAAAGTGGAAACAGCCTGAGTGTCTGCTGTAAAGCTGACCTGTAAGAGCAAACTTTGGGAATATTCTAGCTTGTTCTCTGAATGTGAAGTATTATCAGTGAGGAAGGACGGCATTTAAAGCGAGCTCGGAAGCAGCTGAGGGGGAGGCTTATCCTCAGAGGCCTCTGCTGTAATTACAGCTCAGAATAAAGGTGAATTGGAAACCCAGCGGCAGCTGTTGCTGGCGTGGCTCCTTGAGGTGGACCCTAGCCACAGGAATACAGGCAGTCACCGTCTGACCGCTCATCGTGTGAAGTGCCAGAGAAAAAAGCACCTTTCATCTCTTTCTTTGCCTTTTTATTTTTCATCTCTTTCATTGGCTGTGTTTTGTCTGATCAAACCATTTGTTCCCTTTCCCTTTAGGCTTTTTTACATGTTCACAAACACCCCCTACCCACTCTCAGATAGGTGCTTTAGGACAATTCACCATGGGTGGGAAAGTGAGATCCTGAAAGCAGTCAGTATGACAGTGTGAGAGTCATTCAACGAGCTGAAAAAGACCCAAATCTGGATTTAATAGGACAGAAAAACAAAGTAGCTTTGCTCTGCAGTGTGAGGGATCATGAGTCTTTTGTGGTAACTGAAGGAACAGAAGCCCTCCTATTCACAGATAAGTGTACGTCGTTTATTCAAATAGAGTGTAATGAGACTCTGACAGCGTGCTCTCCAAAAATACAGCAAATCTTTAATGAGGCAATTTAGATTTTAAAACTTGCCCTTTTTCTGCACACTATCCTCCCGCTTCGATCAAATTAAAAGCTGCAATTTAAATAATGCTGATCAGCATTGAGATATTGCTCACCAACCTGCAGACGTTAAATGGTGAGACAGGGATACCTCTCTGGCTGAGGTCAGCTTCAAACACAGTGGCTGGTGCAGAAACACGGGCTTTTAATATTCTGAATCCCTTTGCTCCATATTGTGGTGTTATTCAAGCTAACCTAGGGGTCAGATAATTAAGACGGAGGAGATGAAGCAGGTCCAAAAGTTTCTGCAGGTGTGTGGAGGTGCAGCTACGCTCGCAGTGACTGCAAGGCTAATCCCTCCCTTTTCCATTAACACCCGTCGTCCCCTCGCTCAGCAGACAATAAAATCTGGTGGTCATGCAGCTTCTGTTATCCAAAGGGTGCTACTTAGAGGGGATCACAAAGTCCTGCAACCACTTACAGTTTTTTTTTTTTTTTTTTTTTTTTACTGTCCCTCCAAATGTTGATAACGGTTCAGCTCCAGGAAGAACAACATCAGTTATATTACTGCTCAGATCAGAGAAGCTTAAACTGACTCAGCTTTCTGTCCACGGTTTGGTAAACAGTGAAGTAATGGTTTTAATCTACTTTTTTTTAGTAGGTTTTAGTCTACTTTGATGTGTGTACCAGAATATGAAGGCAACAGACTCACATGTTGTACAGGACACACCAGCCACAGTGGGGGTCACCAGAGCTGAGGCACTCGGCACACGTAGCATGCTGCTCACAGGCCTCCACGGGAACCTGGACCACCTGAGTCAGACAAACGACACAATTCCAACAATTCAATACAAATCAAAAGATTTTCTCATGAACATTCAGCTTCAGCACCTTCTGGTGTTTAAAATGACTACATTTAGAGTTTGGAGCATTTTTTTTAAGTACAACTCAACTCTTTCTTATTCATTATCCATTTTATGTTATTTTTTCGGGAAAATTTCATTTTCCTAAAAGGCCATCTTGACTCTCAGATATGCAAACGTTTCTTTTCATGCAAAATACATGTATTATTTGTCGCTCTGTGTCACACCCTGCCAGGAGCCATTTCATCATACTCGACCCGGTCGTGAGACCGCCCAGGCTCTTTGCAGATTACAGCAGGGAAGGAGAAGGGCCTCTGATTATGCCATCAAGTTCCGGACCCTTTCTGGAACCAGCCAGCCCTACGTGATGCCTTTTTGGAAGGACTAAATAATGATTTAAAGGACTGTTTGGCTCTACTTGATCTCCCTACAGATCTAGACGACCTCATTGCTCTGGTCATTAAGTTAGACAAGAGATGACAGGAGGAGAGAGTGGGGCGGCTCCATCAATCGGCCGGTGGGTTGGAGTACTGAACCTGGGATCGTCGGTTTTGGCCGTCAGCCGCCTGTCTCAACATTCACGCCAACACACTGTCCCACGTCATCCACCAAGACAGACAAACCCATGGAACTCAGCCGAACCCGTCTCTTGCCAGAAGAATGACAGCAACAGTGGAGGCTGGGCCTGTGCATGTACTGTGGCCAGGCTGGTCACCTTGTGGGGAACTGTCCTGTCAACAGGAGAACACTCCAGACCCAGAAGACTATTGTGAGTCAAATCACTTTTTGTCAGTAAAACGAGTGAATCCTGTGGTTACCTTAACCAGTTCAGACAAGACTGTTAGACAAACTGTTTTAAACGATTCTGGATTCCGGATGCCAACTTGATGGATACATCCCTTGCAGCACAACTGAAGCTTCAGTTACAGACTCTCGAGAAGCCCCTTCAGGCTACTGCTGTGGATGGTCGCCTCTTGTGCTCGGTATCATGACAGACTCCTCCGGCGCTGCTTACCTTCCCAGACCAGTACACTGAGTCCATCGTTTTCCTGGTTTCCTCCTTCCCTCTACACCCGGTGATATTGGGGTTCCCATGGCTGGAGAAACATGGTCCGGTCATCGACTGGGCTACAGGCTCCATTAGCTCCTGGACTTGTCGCTGTTTGGAGAACACATCAGGTCAGTCAGCCACGGCTGCTATTTTGGACACGGATTATCCTTGCTTGTCTTCTGTCCCAGACTGTTATCACAAACTCAAGGAAATTTTTAGCAAGTCCAGGGCCACTTCATTTCCTCCACATCGTCCTTATGATTGCTCTATCGACCTGCTACCAGGGTCGACACCACCCAGGGGTCATCTCTATTCTATCTCCAGCCCCGAACACCAGGCCATGAAAGACTATGTGGACTCTGTACTTAAGGCTGGCCTCATCCGTTCATCATCCTCTCCTGCAGGAGCGGGGTTCTTTGTAACAAAGAAAGACAAGACCCTGCGCCCTGCATAGACTATCGAGGACTCAACGACATTACAGTCAAGAACAGGTACCCCCTCCCGTTGATGTCTACTGCATTTGAGATGTTACAGGGTGCTAAGATTTTCACTAAACTTGATCTGTGAAATGCTTACCATCTGGTTATGATACAGGAGGGGGATGAGTGGAAGACTGCCTTCAGTACACCTACTGAACAATATGAATATTCAGTCAAGCCTTTTGGTCTTGTTAATGCACCCTCTGTGTTTCAGGCCCTAATGATGTGCTTCGTGGCATGCTGAATGTGTTTGTATTTGTTTACTTGGATGATATCCTTGTGTTTTCTCCTGATGAGCAGACCCAGAGAGTGCATGTTCGCCAGGTACTCCATCGTCTCCTCCACAACCAGCTTGTTAAGGCTGAAAAGTGTGAGTTTCATGTCTTTTCTGTGTCTTTCCTTGGTCCTTTGATGGGGTAGGTCAGAGCCCAGATGGACCCCGCTAAGGTGGCAGCTGTTAAAGCTTGGTCAGTACCCACCTCCAGGAGGGAGGTTCAGCAGTTCCTTGGCTTTGCCAACTTTTACAAGAAGTTCATTTGTGGCTTCAGCACCATTGCAGCCCCTCTGCATTCCCTGACCTCACCGGCTTCCAGGTTTGTCTGGTCTCCTCAAGCAGAGGCAGCCTTTCGTAGGTTGAAAGACTGTTTTGTTTCTGCACCTATCCTCATCTTGCCAGATCCCACTCTTCAGTTCGTGGTGGAGGTGGATGCTTCAGCCACGGCGGTTGGCGCAGTCCTCTCGCAGCGGCCAGCCAAGAATGGCCGCATCCATCCCTGTGCCTACTTATCCCACAAGCTGTCACCTGCGGAGACGAATTACGACATGGGAGACTGAGAGCTACTCGCCATCAAGATGGCACTGGAGGAGTGGCAACATAGGTTTGAGGGCTCCTAGCAGCCTTTTTTGGTTTGGACGGACCACAAGAACCTCAAATACCTTAGGAGTGCCAAGAGGCTCAACCCACGCCAAGCCAGATGGCTCTGTTATTGACACGTTTTAACTTTACTGTTTCCTATTGTCCAGGGTCCAAGAACCAGAAGCCAGACGCCCTCTCCCGCTTGGACGAACCTACCTCATCGGCTCCAGAACCACCTGCTAGTGTCCTTCCTCCTTCCTGTGTTGTTGGGGCCATAACCTGGGGAGTAGAGGAGAAGGTGAGACAGGCCATCACCGGGACCCAAACCCCAGTCGGTTGTCCTCAAGGGCTGCTTTTTGTTCCCCCTGACCACCGCTCAGAGGTTATCCACTGGGCTCATGCCTCTGGTTTTGCTTGCCATCCTGGGGTACGAAGAACTCTCTTCCTGGTTAAGCAACGTTTCTGGTGGCCTGCTATGGAGAAGGAGGTCAGTGAATACGTGGCTGCTTGCTCAGTTTGCTCCAGATACAAGTTGTCTTCCAAGCCCTCTGCCGGTCTGCTTCAGCCACTCCCTGTCCCGCATCGTCCCTGGTCCCACATCTCGTTGGACTTAGTTACCGGGTTACCAGTGTCCAGAAGTAACACTGTAGTACTCACAGTGGTGGACAGATTCTCCAAGATGGCTCACTTCATCCCATTACCCAAAGTACCCTCTGCCAAGGAGACAGCCGAGGTCATGCTCTCGCAGGTGTTCAGGATACATGGGTTCCCCACCGACATAGTGTCCGACCGAGGTCCGCAATTTGTCTCACGGTTCTCGAAGGCTTTCTGCTCCCTGCTGGGTGCCACCGTGAGCTTGTCTTCCAGATACCACCCCCAGTCCAATGGGCAGTCGGAGCGGATTAACCAAGTATTGGAGATGGTCTTACGCATTCTGGCTGCAGGCCGGCCTGCCACTTGGAGCTCTCAACTGATCTGGGTGGAGTACGCTCACAACACGCTTCCCAGCTCCTCCACAGGTTTGTCCCCTTTTGGCTACCAGCCTCCCTTGTTCCCTTCTCAGGAGCAGGATGTCCAAGTGCCCTCAGCCCTGGCTCTTATTCGCAGATGCTGCACCACCTGGGCCAGAGCTCGTCGCACCCTGCTTCTGAGGTCGAGGCAACATAAGGACGCTGCGGACTATCGACGTTCTCCTGCGCCGGTCTACAGGGAGGGTCAGAGAGTCTGGCTGTCGACGTGAGACCTTCCCCTGCGTCTGAACTCATGTAAGCTCGCCCCTAGGTTTGTTGGCCCTTTTCCTGTGTCCAAGGTTATTAAACCTGTGACTGTGAGGCTCCGACTCCCCAGGTCCATGCGTTGTCACCCTGCTTTTCATGTCAGTAGGCTCAAGCCTGCTCCTGTGAGTCCCTTGGTTCCTGCTGCCCCCCCCCCCACCCCCCCCACCCCTCCCGGTTCATTGGTGGTCAGCTTATCTATACCGTGCGCCACCTGTTGGATGTCCAGCAGCGCGGCTGTGGGCACCAGTTTTTGGTGGACTGGGAGGGTTATGGCCCTGAGCAGTGCCAGTGGGTGGCAGCCCGTGATGTCTTGGATTCCTCTCTTATTTGGGACTTCTACGCCCGCCGTGCTGCTCTCCCTGTTCTGTTGGGGGCTGGACGTTGAAGGGGAGGGTTCTGTCACACCCTGCCAGGAGCCCAGCTCTTTGTTTCCTGTTTTACTTTGACATCCTCCTCTCTCCTCTGTGTCACTTCCTGTCCTTCGTTAACTAGATTCATTCCAGCTGTGTTCACTTGTATTTAACCTCTCTGTTCTCCTTTTCAGTTGCCAGTTTGTTGTTGTCTTCTAGATCTTCATTCCAGCTGTGATATTCATAGTAAATACAAAATGCAGTTTTAAGATTAAATTGTATTTATTAATAGGAGAAACATTTAAACAGAAAACTGAAAAAAAATTATTAGCCCTTAACTTAATTACTGTTTGTAACCACATATAAGATGGATGGACCCTCCACGCCATCACCTGTAGATTTCTGGAGAGCTGAACAGAAGCCCAGCTGTCATCTTGACCACACCACACATCTCGACACTCCCGGAAAATACAAAAATACAACTGAGAGTAGGGCTGTGAGGGTAGGAGGGATGTTTGACATCCATCAAACTGATGTAGCTACAAGCTAACTGAGCTAACATGGAGCTAGCAGAGATTGGCAGGCACTTTTAGCCAGAAAACCGTGGCTGAGCGACCCTGCGTCCCTCTGCCTTCTAGGCTGTAACAATTTTAGGCCACGGCTGAAGCCTTCCCTGGAGTAATCAGGAGGGCAAGCTGCTAGCGCCGACAGCTCATCTGCTACCTGTCAATCAAAATGACACATTCCTAATAATTAGTATTTTAAATTACCCCCCTAAGGTTTAGAACCAGGCTCTAACCATGTTTATTTCTGTTGTGAAGTGGACATTTTTAATGTGAGAGTCAATAGAAACTTGCTCCCTCTGGAGTCAGCCCCTAGTGGATGAGGGGTGAACTGCAATTTTAGTCACTTTGGCATTGGCTTCACTTTTGGCAGGCGAGGTTTGTCTCTTGGTTGTAACCCTTGATGGCAATAACTCCAATCAAGCACTTGTGATAACGGTGGAGGAGCTGTTTTTCTCACTCTTCTGTGCTGAATTGTTATTATTTGGTTTAATTGGAAGGTTTTTGAACATGAACCTTTGGTTTGTGTGGGTTTTTTGTGGAGCCATTTAGAAAATTACTTGCTAGTGGGTGATGGTGAAACAGAAATGCAAAGCAGCTTCATGACCATCACACTACCACCACCGTGCTTGACTGCTGGTGTGATGTCCTTTTCTGAAGTGCATAGTTACTGCAGATGTAAACCCTTTCTGTTTGCATTTCTTTAGAAGAAAGCCTGGTGTGTTGCTTCCTGAGATAGTTGAGCTTACTTTACTTTAACAGACATGTTCTCTGGAACTTCCTAATTCCATAAAAATAATCAGACCTGAATGTGGCTAGAACAGTTCAGAGTCCAGCTTACCAAATTATGACAGCTCACTCGTATGTTTAACCAAGGGGAAAACCATTTTCCCAGATGGTTTGAACTGCATTTTTTCCTATAACAGATGGCATCATCAAAATAAAAAAAAACTTTCATATTTACTCATTTTTTCCTTTTTGGCTTTTATTAAAACTTGATTACTTTATCTAAAAATATTTAAGTGAGAAAAAAGCAAAACAAAAGGGATGAAAACTTTTTCACATCTGAGTATTCGTTCACTTATAGCACAAAGCTACATTTATTTAAAAGTGACTTTCCCTGCTAATTAAACTGGTTTTTGTGATGTGACTTTGTGGCTCTTACATCTTTTTCTGTTCGAGGAAATGAATCAATCTTATTTTGATGGACACTTTTGCGGCATTGCATTTGCACGACTAAATTATAAAGATGTATGGTTTATGTCTTTTTTCAGCACGTACAGGAACAAAGGCCATTCTGACAGGGAGACAAGCACTTTACTACTGCTGCTGCCCCCTCCTTGAATAAATGACTGGTAAGGCATAAACTCTCCATTAGCTGTCGTAAGATTCGCACCACCCTTGCACACCAAACCCGTCAAAGCAGCAACCTGAGCTTGGCCATTTTCTACTTGGTTATTATTCTAGGTCTGTACATATGATGCAAGCAATTTCCTGATGTAAGCAATCACAAATGAAGAGTGGATTATGGATTAGAGTGTCTCCGGTGCTCTTGATAGCATAAGTGGGTGCTCTCTCAGGTCTGTGTTGGCAAAATGGATTATCTGTTGCTCCCTACAAATAACTTTCTTTTTTTTTCCAAGCAGTTCAAACCCGCTCGGTGCATTCCATTAGCAAAATGATTTTGCAGCAGGGGAGGGGCATGGGGCTCTAATCCATGAAGTGTTCTTCTAAACCAACATCATGGCTCTGTGTACGGAAAGCAGCGTGACCTTTACAAGGGGAGAGCTATGGATCTGCTTGATGTTGACTTCCATGGAATAAAATGTGATGCTTGCTTTGCACATCAGACTTGATTTGTTTGGCGGAACTGAGCGGATGATCAGCTGCATTCAAAAGTGATCAGAAGAGTCATCTTTAGGTGTGGTCTGAGTTTAACTGGAGTGTGTGCCTTCAGCTATCATTTAGTATGAATGTCTTAGCAGAAGGCAACAGCTGCTTCTTTAAAGATCCTTTATCTTTATTTTTCTGAGTTATGTTAACACATCACAGAATACATCAGCATTTATGTAAGTGCTTATTCTTGATGACATTTATTAAATCAGGTATATTTGTGACCGCTTCTAAGACAAAAACTAAAATAATCTAATGTTTTTCATGCTTTACGTCGGCGCTTGTAAGATCTTTGCTCTAAATCCTTTTTCAGTGCTCCCTGGATGAGCACATAAGATGTGGCTCTATTCTAATTCATCCATTTGTGACATCACAAAATGGGATGTTTATAAGGATGCAAAAGGTGAGTTTTGCATACTATGTCTTCTTTAAGGGAATGATAAAATATATAAGATAAGTTTGCCAAATTTGAGACTTGGTAAGTATCAGAATGTTTTTTTTATATCGTGATTGGATAAATATTTTATATTCCAGGTATACTAAAAATCTTAATCTAAACAGAAAACTGCTGCCCTTGTTCTATTTCTGCCTCAAAACACAATGCATACATGTGAATCCTTGTCTTTCTACATTAGCTGTTCTATAAATTCACCCCTCATTCATATTTAATTCACTGTATCTGTTTATTCAAATGTCTGGTTAAATCATTCATCACTACGGGAAATGTTTGAAATTCAGCAGGATTGTATTTTTCCGTCTGCTGATCGGCTTAAATAAATATGAACAAACAGAAATCAGTTGCTTTAAAAAGATAAAATCTCTGTTTACCTGCTGCTGAATGTCTACAAGTGCTGTCAGTAATAGCTGGGAAGGTTTGTTATTACATCTACTATTCAAGCTTTGGGAATTTAAAAAAACTAAATCATTTAAAACATCTGGAGCACCATTAAACTAATGTGTAACTAACTTTTAGATTTAAAACATATATGGACAGATGCTGTCATCTATCTGCTTTTGAAAAATCCTCCAGTATTGCATCATGTGAAAGCTAAATCTCCCCAAAGACGGAGGATACCATGTTTTATTTAAAAAGTGTGCCTAAAAGTGATGACACCTCAACTCAACATGCAAAGTTGCAGCTCAGATGCAAATCTTTATAATCTATATAATTTAACATACAGTGATTGTGCAAAGAACTTCTACTGCTTTCACAAGGGCAAGGACCTGCTGGTGTGGCAAATCAAGTGCACTTTAACAAATTATTGTCAGAAAATTTGAACCACTCTGAAATAAAGGTGTTTGCTGGCTGGATGTGTTGGCAATGCCAAGAAAAGACATCACAATTGCTTGTAAAGGAGAAGCCGTTGCTATCACTCTGAGAAGGGTTGGAGGCCATTTCAAAGCACTTTAAAGTCCATCATTGTACTTTTAAAGAGATTATTCACAAGTGGGAGACATTAAAGACCGCATCCAATCATCTTAGTTGTGAGAAGTTCCCATTAAGGTCAGATTGTGAAGAGAAAATTACAAAAAATCAACTTACCTGCCAGACTCGACAGACCACAGTTAACCCTCTCAGGCTCAAAATAAGTTTTGATAAAAGGATGAACGACTAAGTCCTTCGGGGATACTCATGAGTTAAAAAATGCTCATGAAATGCGTATGTGGAGTAACCAGGTAGATAGATTTTAATGTTGCAAATCTGCAATGCCTGCCTCTAGAGGGTTATTCATGTTGAATGTTGAAGTTCAGTTAGATAAACACTGAAAAAACATGGTGCGTTTGGAAGCATCACCAGAGAAAATTATTTGTCTCTCAAATAGTAACACAACCGCAAAGCTTGGTAAATGGCCTGTATTTAAAAAGCAACTCCCCAAGGTGCTTTACAATAACCTGTCATTCACATCTTCACGCCCTGGTGATGATGAGCTACACTGTAGCCATAGCTTCCCTGAGGCACACTGACAGAGGCGAGGATGTTGCCAAGTGAGCCAAGGAGAAGGAAATCAAGTCCACCTTGAGATCAAACTCCTGAAACTGCAGTTTGAGGGCTAAAGCTGAAAATCGAATCTGTATGGATATAACGTTGGTGTGAATTCAACAGTAATTGTTTACTCATCCTGCAGAATACAACTTCAGTGACACAATTAGCTTTATCTAATATGAACTTACACTAATGGTTTTGATTTTACTGTTTATTTAAAAATGTGATCATCTGTCAGCTAAAACATAGTTAACACGTAAGTGATGACAAAATATACAAGGCAACAGGTAGCGTGAAACAAAGATGTGCATAGCAGAGATTTAGAGCGATAATTTAGCGTTTTACAGAGTGGCACTTTGAGAGATTGCCCTGCAAAAACCTTGCAGCAGCTTCCTGTCTTCTCTGAGGTTTAAAGCCTCAGCCATCGCTTCACTGGCAGAAGAATAAAACTCTGAGTTATGTGTTTGGATTCTAAGCATTTCTGTTCTTAGAAATGATCAAACTAAAGGCACACAGGGAGGGGGAAAAGACTGCTGCAAATTACCTGTTTTATATCACTAATGGTCCTGAATGATGTTCTGGTGAAAACACTCATGACCACACACACACATGCGCGGATTCTCTCCCTTTTATTTTATTTTGCCTCACTTGTCATCGCCATGCTAACCCTGCGTGTTTTACTTAGCGGGAGACAGAGGAGCTCATTGTCATTCCAGAAAGGTTGGCTGATCTCAGCCAAATCTGTCGGTGCCTCGTTCCTCATTTCGCATCATTCTGATATTGTGTGGCTCCAATGAATCTGATGAATCTCTCATCCCTGGGATCTACCAGAAATGTGGGAAATCTGCAAGTGAAGTCCTCTCTCTTGGGAAACTCCTTACCAGAGCTGCAGGGAAGTCTGAGGGGACGGCTCAGCGCACATGGAGATGGAGACAGAAAGAGGAAGGCTTGACTCTCCTCAAAACTCATGAAGCTGTGCTAATATTGAGAGGGAAAAGCTCGGTCAAGCTGGGATGGGTTTTCTGCTCAGTTATTGCACACCGCTCAAGGAGATGTGAGTGGAGAGTGGCTGATGATCTCCTTGAAGGAAGCTCACGTCTCTCCTTGAACAACTCATCAATAAGTGATGCCCTGTCTCTTCCAGTCGATCACAGGCAGAAGTGCAGCCTTGATTTGTTTCAGAAAACACTACCCAACACAAACCGTCTCTATTCTCCGTAAGCTTTTTAACTTTTTAAAGATAGATGTATTTCATAGTAATTTGTCATGCTCCCAAACAGCCTGTGTTAGTCTATTATGGCTTTCAAGAATGCAGACCAGTGTCACATTCATTGGCCTTCCAGATTTTTCTCTTTCCTTATGCCTTGTTCACACCGAGTGCAACGTATGCAGTCTTGTTTACGTACAGCATCCAGACAGGCTGCCAGTTTGGATGCTAAACATCTCCACAGATCTGCTCCCACAAGAGCACAAAATGATTAGAAATTTGACACCTTCAAAAATATAGCTGAAAAAATAACGTGAACTATCATACACTGTGGACTGGTCTACTTGTCGTTTTTACCAGATGCACCTCCCTGTTTTGCGTCTCACTTCCTGTCTGGCTCATTTTGTTTCTTTAACTTCATAACGAACCGCATGCGGCATCCAGAAAAAATGGACACCACGTGGAAACTTTCTAGAGCTCCGGATCAGGATCTGCACAGCACCACAGCAGGTGTGAATGCTCTGATTGGACTCAATGATTTTTGGTCCATACGGAAACTGGGCCCCATCTGTTGTGCATTCGGTGTGAAACGGGCTTCAGTATGGTGTGTTAGTCAAAATAAAGTTGATATTGTTGTGTCCGTTTACCATTGGCACACTTAAACTAGCTCAAACACCCAAAGAAAAACGAGCTGATCCAGTCAAGATAAGGAACTGGACTCTTGTTGAGGCCCATTTCATAGGCTACATTCACACTGCAGGCCAAAGTGCATCAAATCAGGGTTTTTTTTTTCTCCCATATGCGACCTATATATACCGTTTTTTCTGGACTATAAGCCGCTACTTTTTCCCACGCTTTGAACCATGCAGCTCATAATGAGGTGCGCTTTAGTCAACCAGAAAGGATGGATGCTAGAAAGTCTAATGAAGGAATGGTTAAAGGAGTGTTACAGAAAGCGCCCAGGAGGATTTTTTTCAAACTAAAATGGCGCTGCTTATTTACCCAGCTTCACCCGGGGATGATGACAGCAACACGGAGAGCGACACTGACATCGCCACAGTAAAGGTATGTGACGAAACTCTTCTGAGGCTGTTCAACTCCGACACTGAAGAAGAAGATGACTTCAGTGGTTTCAGTGCGCAGGAGGATGATGAATAAACTAATCAATAGCTTTTCTGTTTTGTTTGATACTGATCAGTTCAGTTACGTTCAGTTAAACTACGTTTTCAATTCAGTAGATATTTGTGGCTTTTAGCCCGGTGCGGCTTACATTGAAGTGCGCTCTATAGTCCGGAACTTACGGTATTTTTGTGCTACTCAAGGGGGCAGGGTTGGGTTTTTCCATGAGAGCAGAGTGTAGCATAAAGGTTGACGCGTCCGCGAGGTTCGCACGGCTCCATGCGGAAAAGTTGCATCATTTTAACAACCATGCCCCTCCACCGCGCCTCCGCACGGCCCAAACTTTCCGCACTGCGCACCTAGGAAATTTTCTAACCACGCGGACGGTCGAGGCAGAAAAACATGGCGGACTGGCAAGAACTAGTATGGCTGATTCAGCTCTCAGAGATCACCGTGATCAACATGTTGTTAATAATTCTTGGAGAGAAATAGCTCGCACTGTCGGAAAAGACGAGGACGCTGTTAAAAAATGCTGGAGTGCCATGTTGTAAACAACAGTAATTTTAACTTCTACTATGGTGTTGTGTTGGATGCATGCCGTAGAGCTCCATGCTGCCCTGTTCAGCTTGGGAGAATATTGGCTCACCGCAGAGACGAGCCGCATGAACCATAAACGCTGTAAGTTGTGAAGCGCGTTCCATCCGCGAGCCGCATCGCCAAGTGGAAAGTGAATGCGTCAAGCATAAACCAAGCTTAAGAAAGGGAGAGCATGCCTAAAGGTCATCAGTGTGCTAAAGGTCAACTGTGTGCTTTCCAAACGGGGAATTTCTCCATGTGCGTCTTCTTGATGTCTTCTATGCAAGCGGGTCGCTTTGGGGTCGTGAAACTTTCACACTGGAGAGTGTTTGCTGTCGCATTTTAGTTATCATGTGAACAACCACACAAAAAAATCTGATTTAGTCAAAAATTGCAATTGAGCATTAAAACCTGCAGTGTGTCCTAAAGTGGTAGCAACCGGCTGTTGCTCCTTCTCTGATGTCATTGAGCTGCAAACCTCTCACACTAGTGGTGTTCTGTTGCTAAATACATAAGTGCGTAATAAGTGGAGGACCCAGGGGAGTGCTGCGGTTCAGCCAGAACGATAAATGGGTGGTCCAGGGATGTAAGAAAATATCAATATGGCAATATATTGTGATTTTTTTTCCTGCGATATTACATCGATGTTCATAAGCTGTGTGTTGAATTTTTGGAAGAATTCACGTGCAAACGTTTGCGCATTTTCTTTTCTTTTGGTGCAATTCAAACGCCAACCGCTAGGTAGCAGCAGTGTGCAATGGGTTTTGTTTCCACCACTGAAATGAAATGTAAATCCCTCTATCATGGTTAGGTATATACAGATACCTCATGTTACGTATCAGTTTGGACAGTTCAAAAATTTACAGTTTTTTAAATGTTCCTACAATTAATTCAGTCAAAAGAAATCGCAATATATCGTGATATATCGTACCGTCTCCCCTGTATCGTGATATGTATCATATCGCCAGAATTTCACCAATACACATCTCTAGTCTAATAGTCACTTTCAACTTTACAAAAAATGTATAGCTATGCTATTTTATAATGATAAGAGGCATGAAAAAACGCTTTAAGCCAATTTGTTTTCCAAATTTGCCATTGTAGCCTTAAGTCTGCTTTATTAGTCTATTTTCGGTCAAATCATAAGGACTCCAACATGCTTCTCCTGGGATCCAAAAGAACCGGTTAAGGGCGGTTTAGCTGGATCACTTTTGGTGACGGACCGAAATAAGGTGTTTAAATGTTATAACTGACACAGCTTCAGGTCTCCCGGTGCCGTTTTCTCCTCCATCCGGTGACTCTAGTACATTCCAGCAGTTTGAAAACAAATGAAAACAGTGATATTCCTTATTTTTTTGGCCGCACTGAAACCTAATCGCATTTCACAGTGGCGTGGCGCTCTGCCAAAATAATCACTTGATGGGAGTTGAAAGTGATTACCACTGTTCCCTCTTATCTGCAGTGAGTTCAAAGAGAGTCTCGTCCAGCTACAACAACTGTTCACGTCTGTGAGGCTGGGCCAAGTGACGAATAGAGGGGGGAAACAGCCTTCGGAGGCTTTCTACGGTCTGTGTGGCTGGAGTACTTACAAAAGAGACACGTAATGTCAGTCGATTCGCTTGGATAAGTAATTAGAGCAGTAGTCCACCGCCTTACACACGCCCTACATATTAAACAAACCAATTTGAAGACAATGTGAGTTGGTCTCCCCATGAGTTTTGTGATAAATCAGGACAAATCTGGTTTTATTCCAAATTAATTGCGTACATTTATTAGTCATGTTGCAACATTTTAAAATGTCTTGTTTTTATTTGCACACAAATACTATATGAATAATTGTTTGTGCAGAACAAGGGCTGATGTGTAATGGGCTGTAGTCTGATGATTTAATCCAAACAATTTTTAAAAAAACAAGTTCTTTGTATTTTTTGTAACTGAAAAGTTTAAGCAATGCTTATTTTTGTTTTTCAAAACCCTATGCAAGAAAAACAAACAAAAAATATGAACCAAATTCCCATACAGTAAATTTTGATGTTGAACATCGTTCAGCTCCAGATTTTCACACCAGCACATCGCCATCTTGCTCAAGGACACATCAGTATGCTGAATGCTTGATTTCAAAAGCTATTTCAGCTTCCTTTCAGATTAATGCAGTGACTCACTTCGTGAAGTGCCTTGAGATGACTCTTGTCGTGATCTGGCGCAATATAAATAAACCAAATTGAATCCTTTAACCACTTGTCCTATCACCACCCAGCTGTGTGTCTCTTGACAACTCCACCAAAACGAGGGTGTTTCCTCACCTGATTGTCAGACATGACATAGAGAGAGTTCCTGTCCAGGGAAAAGGCCATGTCCCGGAGGACGTTGCTGCTGTCCTTCATCACAGTCAGTGTCTCATATAGCACTCCTCCATCCAGAGCTCCATCCACCCTGATCTGCAGAGACGACAGAGATGAAGAGACACTTTATATCACATAGGAAGTGCTGACTCTGCAGTTCAATTGGTCGTCTACCGTTTCTCTTTCATTTTTTATTGGCAAAGAATTAGTTAAATGCTAACTGTAAAAAAAAAAACCTCTATTTCTTCCACTTTTTATCACCAAATGTTTTTTTTTATTTGACTTTCAGCACACAAAACCAGGCAAGCACAAATTTTGATGCCAGGAACACGCTTATGTTCGAATAGGCGGAAGAGTAATTTCAGGTTTTGTGTGAAAATACGTCCAGGACTACAAATCACCAAATTGACGTCATACTAGTCACGGAGAAAAGTTCTATGAACTTCAAATCCTTCCCTCAGGAGGAAGACCCACCACACATCTGATCATGTGGTAAGTAGCAGCTATGCTAGGAGAGAAGAGATTCTGTGGTGATGTCATATACGTGACGTACCGACGTCTGACTTGTAGGCATGCTAAGTACAAACGTTTACAAGCTGATGAATCTCAAACTGGCGTGGTCGAAACACACATCATTAGGTTTCATTTAAATTGAAGTACAACGTCGGTGTGATCCAGGGCGTAAGGCTAAGCGGATTAGAAAACAGCTCTTTAAGTCCCGTTGACTTGCATTCATTTCTTTGTTCTTCCGGGGACCCGTGAGCCGACAGGAAAGGGAGACTTAGGCTCCCTCTTCTGCTTTGAGAAAGATTTGGTCTTCTGTTATTGTCTGTTTGCACATTCATGCGTTATGGAGCTGTGCAGTAGTTCTGCAGGGGTCTTGATGAGCGCCAGATGTATCGGGGATATTGATGAGTCAAAGCAAGTTATTTTTTCAACAGTCAAACTGCTCTACTCAACTTTGACCCTCACGCAGCCCTGAGGTTGAAGCTGGGACGCTTGGGTTTAAAAACATCTATGCTGAGCCCTTTGCTGTAAATCTCTCACAGAAATCTTTTGGGGCTCATTAAAAGCAAAAATAACAAATGCCCACTGGTGATGCGTTTTCAATTTTTTGTTTCCACCTTAACAAATAATGTGAACTATTTCAACAGAGCGCAAAAAACATGTTTTCCTTTGCACAAAAGTGTCTCACTGGTGTAGGAGGCAAACGCAATAATTAGTGCTACTCACTACAAAATGAAAGTGTTTAAACATGTTATCAATTTGGCACAATGACAGACTTCTTTGAATGTCTCTGACTTGAGTGTGTGTTTGTTCTACTTGTGCAGGGATGTAAACTGTAGAATAAATGAATAACACCACACTGAATTTAAGTCAGAAAATGCAAAACAAGGGAGAAAAGTATGACTAAAACAAACAGTAGCTTGGGAAAAAGGCAATCCTCATCAACAAAGTCTTTTTTAATTGAATTGAAGCTATGCTGAAGCAAGCAGAAGCTCGATTGAAATTCCGCTAAAAGTGGATCATTACTCATGTGATGCAATTATAGTAAAGCTGAATTAATTTTCCAATCATAAAAATTAAAAAAATGCAGGATTATGAAAACCTAGAGGGGAGAATTGTGTGAGTGTTTCTGAGATTGTCTGCGTGACTATGCCACACTCCTCTGTGCATCAGCGCCCAAATCAAATCTGACAGAAGATCTTGAACGTGTGCCAGGTCTGGCTCGTGCATGGTGGCGGGCAGAGCCTCGGCGTTCCCTCAGAGGGGACAGTCAATCAATAAAAACTGATTACATTTTTGGATCCCCTAGGCGCCAAAACTTCATCAATCAGGGCTCCACCTTCCAGGCAGCTGTGCTTCTCCAACAGTAACAGTCAGGAATGACAAACGGAGCAGAACAGGGTTGGTTCATGTGGGAAGGAGGGAACTTTAAGGGATGAGGCAACAGTGTGGCTCATTTCCCACAGGTCGTCTGTGAAATTTTAAATGCACAGTGTTCTCTTTAAATAGATTTATCTCTGGATTAAAGAACACTGAATGCTACTCTTTCTCATCTCCTTTTCCCCCTAACCCTTGTAGCGTCTAGCAATGGTCAGTTTAGGTACAGCCTGACCTTTCACCATCTTTTCAACATCTGGTCAGAAAGAAGACACAACATTGCATGTGTTCCCTTTAAATGAGCAGGCCTTCATACCAGCTGGGATTCACAGACTCCGCAAGTCTGAAAGATAAACAATCACTTTCTTTCCCAAGGTCCCATCTGTCTGCCTCCACAGAAGAAAGAACTCCAGCTAGAATCAGTTGTTACATTCAAGAATGATTTCCTAAATCAATATGAACTTCTTCTATGACTAATAATCTAGATTATCATTAAATAAACTTTTGTTTATTACTACTTATAGTAATTATAGTAAAGTGAAATGCTTCATTAATCTGTGCACAGTGAATGGATGTTATATTATGTGTGTCTACTAGAACCTGCCATGTGTTCAACATGTTTTGACGACAAGGTACTCACACCTGCATCCATGCAATAACAAGTACGGTTAAGTTAGACTCCAACACATAACTTGTTTCTTTTACAAGTCAGGACATCCGATATCAAAGAAGGTGTGTTTCTGAGTTGTCTTGGTAAAACATCTCCAAACTTGTCAGCCTCTGATTGGCTGTGCAAATCATAACAGCTAAACCTTAAAACTAGATCACTCTGAGAGATTCAACAGTTCTAGAATCGCTCAGACCGGCCACCTGTAGTAAACTTCTTTAACCATCAAAGGTTTTGACACATCGTCAAAACCTTTTTGCACCTTCCTGCATAAACAAAGGTAAGATTATTAGACACCTTAAGAGTCCGCCAGACGCACGGTTCCATCCAGCCGTTGTGACCCGAGACATCTCTGGACTGAAGAGTTGGTACCACGGTATTCTACAACCCTCCGGTGCCAACGGTCAGCCGACCCCTGTGACCTTCGGATCCACTAAGAGGGTCTCCCCAAGACGGATGAAGTAGACATGACAGATTGCGTCTGAATGTTCTTCTGATGATAACAACTTCATAGTTTATAGCAAACCAAATTCTTTTCATCAGAACTCAGCTTATTTTGATAAGGAAGCTGTGACTGACACCACACACACACACACATAGGTTCCTTCCTCACGTTTAGCTACATCCACCCGCAGTAAATGCTTAATTAATTAGTCATGTTTTAAGTTGTTTGTAAAATAAATTCTTACTTTTATAAACCTGACTCTTTCTTGAAGTAACTCAAAGTGTGGTTGATCACTGAAAAAGCAAAGAACCTAGATCTTCTGAACTAAATCCTAGAATCTTCTGATTAATTACAGTAAAGAACCTAGCAGGTTAATATTTTATAATTATACAGAGCATTGCATCTTCCTGGTTATAACAAATAAAATCATCAAATTTGCCTCCGCTACACCCTGTACCAAAATCCCACTCGCTAACAGACCGTTTTCATTGTGTTTGTATTCCCACAGTTCTCTGTTCGAGAATACCACAAATAGAAACCAGAGATCGTGTGCATGTCTCTTGTGAAACTATGTTTATGAAAACCAAACACAGCCACAGAGAGGGGGTGGGGGTGTTGTGTGATTTTAGTTTGGTATATCGAGACAGCTCAGGGGCCAGAGATGCAGGAATGGGCTCAGATGAACGCTGACCCGTCATGAGTGATCCGCGGAGTTTGATTTCAGTCCATTTAAAAGTGTTTTTATCATCTGAAGACTAACTGACCAGGTGGAAGCCCTCTGGGAGTACAAGGTCCTCAATCTCCTCCAAAGTCCAACAGCTTCATAATGAGAGTAAGGCGGGTTTAATTAGTTTTATAATGAGCCTGCTTGTTGAAGGTGACACACCGAGGTACACACCAGATGCCTGCACACGCAGGCTTGCAAACAAAAATAAATTAAACTGAAGACTTGTTTGCACTTTCTTGAATTCTTTGTGCATAATCCTGCAAAATAATTTAGAGTGTAGTTATTGGAAGCATAATGGCCATTGTCACCATGTTGGAAGGAAGTTTAGATTGAAACAGATTTCATTCTCATTCGCCTGGGGGGATGTCAGTTTATCTGTTTACTATCCACACCTGCAAACTTGGAAGGTGTGAAATGGATGACTAGTATTAATCTGCTTTAGTGCTGCAGAAATGTTGAAACATGAAATTATCCCATCACGTCTTTGTACTACAGCCTCCTCAAATCTTCCGGTGCCCAGATCAGTAAACAAGTAAGGCTGTAGCATATTGGTGGCCATTTCTTAACAAAAAGTAAGTATTTATGTTGCCAATATTAAGATTCAACAGCATTAAATGCTGTCTGTTGTTGTCAAATGCCGACCTCAACTCCCCAAAAATAAATAAATAAAAACCATGATGATCCTTGGGAAACATCTTTGAAGGCTGAAAAAAGGCAAATCTAAGAAAGTCCTCGGCTGAAAACTGTGTTTTTACTGGTGGTGTTGTTTGATTTGGCAAACTTTTAGCTCAGAACTGTAGCAGTGCTCCTGTAGGGTCTGACGATGTATTTATCTACTTATCAACTTACTTTGCATGACTCGTCTTTGTCATCTAGAATCTTCTTGTGCCGATTCATATCTGGCAACAGCCGTGAAACTAACGGAAAAGCAATGAGACGGTAATTCTGTTTAGAAAAATGGACTGCAGTACCCACATTTGACCACAGCATGTCATTCTTACTCCATTTTTACATATCGCACCTTTTAGGTAAACAGCTGTTTACATACATAGATCTGATCAATATTAAAACATGCCTGCAGTTAAAACCCAGTGGAACTGAGGGAGGAAATAAAGACGACTTGAATTTTTCAGCTTCTTTGAAGATGTTTTACCTCTTACCTGAGAAACTGAGGATTACCAAGCTTTCAGTCTGTGGTGAGATCTTCATTAATGCAAGCAAAGTCTGCAAATCAAACCCAAATCCTCCCTTCACTGATCTTTCATGTCCAAAATACGAACAACCCTGTCGTCTTATTCTTAAGATGGAAGTGGATAGCAGAATCTTGGCCTGAAGGCTTTGCTGTAGTGTCCATGCAATGTGTTTTTTACTCTGCTTGTTTTTATGAGTTCAAAAGTTCAAGCAATGGCTTGAAAGATGAGTCAAAAGATTAAAATGAGGGAGAAAGTCTGAGGTTTCAGCTTTCCAGAATTTACACCACTTCTCCAGAAATGGGATAAAACAAATATTGTGTGCCAACCCAGGAACACTGACCCAATGACTCTCCAGAAGGAGGATCAGGGTTTGTATAAGAAAACTACCTCACGTTAATGAAGCTCTAACTGCAGGCTAAAAGACATTTTTCACTCTACGCGTTTCTTCTTGACATAAAAATGTCATCAGATGATAAGAAAAACATCCTAAAGAAGATTAAAAAAATGTTTTTTGAACGGTTAAAGTTCCTCACTCACACTGATCGTTGGGATGTTTGACTGACTTGGTACTGAATACAAAAGCTCAAGGAATCATCCACATGTATGGGTTGCAGTTGTTTCCTTTTGACATTTTAAACAAAAGGCAAAGTACTTTTTCAAAAAGAAAAGTAATTCGAACTGCTTCAGGATGCATTTTTTTTTACCTATAATTGAATTGAGTTTATGCCAGATTTGTTAGGTTTTTGTTTAAGCGTTCAGATAAAAGCTTTTTTCTTCCCTCATGTAAGAGAGAAACTACACATTTCCTTCTTTACGTGTTTGTGTGAACTCAGATTTCCTCTCATTTCATCTCTTCTTCCCAGCGTTGTACAGCTGACAAGGAAATATTTAATATTTAACCCGCGATGTAAACCAATACCAGTGGTATCCGCTCTGCTTCTTTAGTTATCTTGCAGGACTTGTGGTGGTTGTAAACAACGCAGCTTAGCTTGGCTTCCGTAAACACTAATGCAACCTGAGCCTGCGTTTAACAAAAACCGCTTCTTTTCTCATGAATAGGTTTGCATCTTGGCCACGCTCTAATCCCATGAGAGCCAACGAAAACAAGAAGTGACTTCTTAGATGTCATTTGGGTTGAGCCGGGTGGCTCTGTTGTACAGCTGCCAGAGCCTCTATGAGGAAATCACCTACCAAAATGTGTCTCCAGTGACTGTTTACATCTGGGACTAATGGGAAGCGATGGTTTTAAAGCAAAACAGGAGTTTGCATGTTAAAGTCTGGAGTTTGATTAACGTTACTGGTCATTATGTTTAATAGGAGATGGTGAGTGTTCGTATCCCGTATGACCAGCCAGTGTGTGCCAGTTAACCTAAGCACACAGATGATAACCCAGGAGGCAAAGAGCAATCTGTTCAGTGAATCCTTCCCAATCTGCCACACTGAGAAGGTTTCGTCTGCAGAATGCTGAATCAAAAAGAAAATGTTCAACAAAAGTTTTGGTTTTTATGAAAAAAACACACAATTAGTCATCCATTTCCTCCAGTGATTAAACTTTAGCACAACAAAGCTTTCAGCGCTACAAGGTAAAGGCAAGACTACTTAGACCAGAAGTCTATATATCCAGCTCATAAACCGAGACAGACTTTCATGCAGACTTCAGAGAGATCGCTTTCAGGCCTGGCTCTGTATGATGACACGAACCCCGCAGCGACATAAGGGCCCAACAACTGTTCACCTTTAAGGTTGAGTGGCTGTGCATATGGTCCGATTGAGGGTGACAGCTGAAGAGAGTGTGCATTGATTAACCCATAAATTCATCATGCCTCTGTGAATGTTAAAGAGGCAAAGTGAGGTGGAGCTGCAGCAAGCATTTAATGACCGAAGAGAGCATCCCTGATGCACAGATGTGTATCGCAGGACTCCACAAAGAGAGCCATATTGATTGTTGCTATGAGAGATGACATGTGTTGGTGAACAATGATTAACAACTGGACAAGGGCAGGAGAGGTGAAGTCACTAGTGTGTGTGTGTGTGTGTGTGTGTGTGTGTGTGTGTGTGTGTGTGTGTGTGTGTGTGTGTGTGTGTGTGTAAGCCAGTTCTGACTGAATTTTCTGTTCTAAGCTTTCAGCTGCATGGCAAGCCTCCATTTCTCCAACTTGACCAGTCTTCTCTCCATCTGTGTGTGTGTGTGACGTCTAATCTCCCTCCTCGAGGACACGGTTTCCTGCTCTCCATTTCCTGTCCTCCTCCGTGTGGCTTCTTCCCCTACAGTCATTCCCATTGTTTGTCAGGTTCCCATGGCCCACCAACAAAAGCAGAGGGAGGAGGACAGTGGAACAATTCATGGCACCCGTATGGTCTTAATTTTCCTGACCGCAGTGCAGTCTCTGAGCTCTTGTGTATTTCCATTTGTGTGAGCAAACAGACGGAGGAAAAAAAGTGAGGGAAAAGAGGACAAAGAGTTGGAGGGAAAGATGAAGCAGCTCAATGAAAGTCTGCCAGGAAATGCAGAGTGACGGACACCTCCCTGTGTTATCACAAAATTGCCTCTCTTAATACCTTTTACTATTTGGGCTGCACTAAGACACGGAATGACAATCCACTCTGCAGACCCTGGGCTCATGCGGTTATGAAAATCCTTCCAGTTTAGACCGAAACACACCTACTCAGCTTCTCCCCTCCTTAGAAACCCAATTTTAGTGATTCCAATCACCAAATCAAATCTCCTTTTCTCCGGGACCCTTTACAAACCACGACTTAGAAAAGTTCAACTCATTTAGCCAGGCACTGGAGAATTTCTGCTCTCGCTTAACACTCCCAATAAGCTGTAATGAATTCACTATTTGCTCATGGACGTATTTGACTTGGGCTTTATTTGCTGTTAGCTTAACATTTCCAGCCTTTTCCCGGGGAAAATGGTTGCGGAGCAGCTGGAGCCACTGAAGTAATCCGACGGCTCATTTTTGTATTGTTCAACACCACTCCTCACTTCATAATTACAGCCTTCAAACCATATATACTGTACCAGAACTGCAGGTTGATATCTTACAGTAGCTAATTAGTAAGACACAACTAGATGATTAAAAAAAAACTGTCTAGATGCACCTAGTTCTGATTTGTGATCAGCCTGAAGATTAATTCTTCTGTTGCGCAACAAGAGTTCATGCTAAAGGGCAGCAACAGTCTTATCATTTAAGGTCACCTGAACTTAAATGTGCACCATAAACCACAATATCACTGATCACAAGAAACGTTTTAGCTCCAGTTTGCACAATTTCTTCAAAAGTGCTGGCTTTATCAGAGGAGCATCCAGTTCCACTCTTTTTAGTGTTGAAGTACGTCTGAGCAGAATTGTGGACTGCAGAAAATCAATTCCACTCAGCAGCTGTAATGTGTTTGAAGCTGCCACGGGGCTTCCAGTACAAATGCACTATGTCATTTTGCAGTGCTTGCTGCTTATTTGCATGCCTGCTTCATCTCGGCTAAAATCATCTGTCCTACATAGAAAAAGTGAGAATTACAGATGTCAGGAAATAGTACATAATAAATTATACACATGCAACATATGCAGCCATTATATGTTGCAATGCTGCAGTGAAATATAAAGCTCCATTTAGACATGCAGTCTCCAATAACACGACAGCAAATACACATGATTTCATTTCCGAATGGCTCCAGTGGCAACACTATGAATTACAGATCTAAACAGCAGTTACATTAACAAATATGCACAAACATTTAGTGGTGAGTTTAATTTGCTTCACACCAAACATAAGGAATAAATGCTCTTTGTTTGTATCCATCCCATTTATGTAAACATATAGTCTGACCAAATCCATAGACAGAGCTCAGTCATTGGGAGAATGTTCATTTCAATTTCAGTTATCCCAGAGGGAAATTAGAGTTGTCTTCCTAACAGGACCAATCAGAGCAATAATCAACATTATTCATTGCTACAGAAATCGGTCAACGGGGCAGTCTGCCATACACCGTCGAAGAAAAAGAAGCAAATACTTCCTTTTTTTAAATAAAGGACTTCAGTACCTCTATCTGCTCAAAGAAAAGCTCAAGTCTAAATCGTCCAAAGTTGATTCCAAACCTGTTTCAAACAAACACTGTTCCTGTGCCGCTGCCATGTTAGTAGGTTTCCTCTGTCGCAGGTCTGGTGCTAAGTCCGCCCAACGTCTCTCTACAAAGAGTGAGTGGCAGACTGGCCATCGGAAGCATGTGGACAACACCCAGTGGCCTGACGGGTGAGGTGGTTCTGAATATCCGCCATATTATGCATCCATTAATCTAGTTTCAACCTGTTAATTGTAACTGAAGTACCTAATTTTTCTAGTTATTCAGTAGATGATGTCATGACTTATGTAACTGAGAACACGATGTGGCAATAATATTAGTATTCATAAATGCGCAACACAATAGCACCATTATGAAAGCATGCAATCACTCAGTCACGTTCTGTCCTGTTTACTTCGATTCAGGGTCATTCAGGAGGCTGATGCCTGAATAACAGGAGTCATTGGGTGAGAGGGGGACAGGTCCATCATGGACACTCAGGGTAGACATCCACAGACCAAAGCAAACAACAGTTTAGAATCACCACCAAACATGACAAAGGGCCAACATCGAGGCTCATTGTCTTTAATTTAAATAATTATGTCACTGGTCACTTTTCTATAGTAAAAGTGAAACTTTAAATTAGAGTATGGTGCAAAAGTCCATTTGTGTCAATCGTTTAGCTCAGACTGCGAGACCATCTAAAGCAGGGGTGTGAAATTCCAGGCCTGGAGGGCCGGTGTCCAGCATGTTTTAGTGGCTTCTCTGCTCCAACACACTTGATTCAGTGGTTGAATCACCTGTGCAGAAGCTCATCAGGCTCTGCTAATTAGCTGCTGACTGAAACCAGGTGTGTTAAAACTAAAACGTGCTGGATACCGGGCCTCCAGGCCCGGAATTGAATGCCCCAGATCTAAAGGCTCAGGAACCCTTTGCAGGTGTTCTAGTTTCATTAGCCGATTAGAGTGTAACACTTTGAGTCTAGAATATTGAACCTTTTATATTCTAAGTATCTCAGATTTTGAATGTGGGGTTTTCATAAGCTGTAAGCCATAATCATCACAGTTAAAACAAACACAGGCCTGAAATATCTGGCTTTGCATCTAATGAGTCTCTCATATTAGTTCCACCTTAGAATTGCTGACACATATGAACTTTTGCACCCTTTTGAATGAATTTACTTATTTTAGAGTTAAACTTTTATATCAGCTCATTAACTGAATTTATTAATTTCATTTTCTTGTTTGAATTGTTTCTTTTTTGTTTAGTTTTTTTAGTTTGATTCAACTAAAAATTATGCCTCTCCCTGGGCTGTCACCTTACCGTGGTGGAGGGGTTTGAGTGTCTCAATGATCCTAGGAGCTAAGTTGTCTGAGGCTTTATGCCTCTGGAATGGTCACCAATGGCAAAGATGTCCTAGGTGAGGGATCAGACAAAGAGCAGCCCGAAGACCTCTTATGATGAATTATATAAATGGAAACCATGCTCCCTCGCCCGGACATGGGTCACCAGGGCCCCCCTCTGGAGCCAAGCCTGGAGGTGGGGCGCGTTGGCGAGCGCTTGGTGGCCGGGCTTTCACCCATGGAACCCGGCCGGGCACAGCCCGAAGAGGAAACGTGGGTTCCCCTTCCCATGGGCTCACCACTTGTGGGAGGGGTCAAAGGGGTCAGGTGCAGTGTGTGACGGGTGGTAAACGAGGGCAGGGACCTTGGCGGTCTGATCCTCGGCTACAGAAGCTGGCTCTTGGCACATGGAATGTCACCTCTCTGGTGGGGAAGGAGCCTGAGTTGCTGTGTGAGGTTGAGAGGTTCCGACTAGATATAGTAAGACTCACCTCAATGCATGGCTCTGGCTCTGGAACCAGTTTCCTTGAGAGGGGTTGGACTTTCTACTACTCTGGAGTAGCTCCCACTGAGAGGTGCGGAGCAGGGGTGGGCATACTAGTTGCCCCCAATCTTGGTGCCTGTACATTGAGGTTTACCCCAATGAATGAGAGGGTAGCCTCCCTCGGCCTACATGTGGGGGGACGGGTTCTGACTGTGGTCTGTGCTTATGCACCAAACTACAGTTCAGACTACCCACCCTTTTTGGAGACCTTGGAGGGGGTGCTGGGAAGCGCTCCTTCCGGTGACTCCCTTGTTCTGCTGGGGGACTTTAATGCTCATGTGGGCAACGACAGTGAGACCTGGAGAGGTGTGGTTGGGAGGAACAGCCCCCCTGATCTGAATTCGCATGGTGTTGTGTTATTGGACTTCTGTATCAATCATGGATTGTCCATAATGAACACCATGTTCAGACAGAAAGGTAAATGGTATGTGCTCTTGGCACCAGGATACCTTAGGTCGCAGCTCGATGGTCGACTTGTTGTTGTTTCATCTGACCTGCGGCCGCATGTCTTGGACACTAGGGTGAAGAGATGGGCGGAGCTGTCAACTGACCACTACCTGGTGGTGAGTTGGCTCAGATGGTGGGGGAGGATGCCGGTCAGACCAGGCAGGCCCAAACGTATCGCGAGGGTCTGTTGGGAATGTCTGGCAGAGTATCCTGTCAGAAGGAGCTTCAATTCCCACCTCCAGCAGAACTTCCAAAATGTTCTGGGGGAGGTGGGGGACATTGAGTCTGAATGGACCCTGTTCCATGCCTCCATTGTTGAGGCGGCCGACCGGAGCTGTGGTCGCAGGATCATCGGTGCCTGACGTGGTGGCAACCCCCGAACCCGCTGGTGGACACCGGCGGTTAGGGATGCTGTCAAGCTGAAGAAAGAGTTCTATCAGGTCTTTTTGGCCTGTGGGAGTCCAGAGGCAGCTGACGGGTACCGGCAGTCCAAGCGGAACACGGCTCGGGTGGTCGCCGGGGCAAAACCCGGGCATGGGAGTGGTTCAGTGAGACCATGGAGCAAGACTTCCGTACAACTTCGAGGAGATTCTGGTCCACCATCCGGCGCCTCAGGGGGGAAAGCAGTGCGCTAACAACACTATCTATAGTGGGGACGGTGTGCTGCTGACCTCTACTCAGGACGTTGTGGATCTGTGGGCAGAATACTTCGAAGACCTCCTCAATCCCACCGACACATCTTCCAGTGAGGAAGTAGAGTCTGGGGACTTTGAGTTGGCCTCTCAAATCTCGTGTGCTGAGGTCACTGAGGTGGTTAAAAAGCTCCTCTGTGGCAAGGCTCCAGGGGTGAATGAGATGCGCACGGAATTCCTTAAGGCTCTGGATGTTGTGTGGCTGTGTTGGCTGACACGGCTCTGCAATTTCGCGTGGACACCAGGGGCAGTTCCACTGGACTGGCAGACCGGGGTGGTGGTTCCCCTATTTAAAAAGGGCGACCGCAGGGTGTGTTCCAACTGCAGGGGGATCACACTCTTGAGCCTTCCTGGTAAGGTCTATTCAGGGGTTCTGGAGAGGAGGGTCCATCGGATTGTTGAACCTCAGATTCAGGAGGAGCAATGTGGTTTTTGTCCTGGCCGTGGAACACTGGACCAGCTCCATACCCTTAGGGGGATCCTGGAGGGTGCATGGGAATTTGCCCAACCAGTCTATATGTGTTTCATGGATTTGGAGAAGACGCCTGACCGCATCCCTCGGGGGTCCCTGTGGAGGGGTACTCCGGGAGTATGGGGTATCAGGCCCTCTGATATGGGCTGCTAGGTCCCTGTATGACCGGTGACAGAGCTTGGACCGCATTGCCGGCAGTTGGTTGGGCTCGTTCCCAGCGTGAGTTGGACTCTGCCAAGGCTGCCCTTTGTCACCGATTCTGTTCATAACCTTAATGGACAGGATTTCTAGGCGCAGCCAAGGTGCGGAGGTTATCCGTTTTGGTGGCCTGAGGATCAGGTTTCTGTTTTTAGCAGATGATGTGGTCCTGTTGGCTTCATCAGAACGTGATCTTCAGCTTTTGCTGGAGCGGTTCGTAGCCAAGTGTGAAGCAGCTGGGATGAGAATCAGCACCTCTAAATCTGAGACCATGGTCTTGATTCGGAAAAGGGTAGAATGCCTTCTCCGGGTCAGGGATGAGGTCCTGCCCCAAGTGGAGGAGTTTAAGTATCTCAGGGTAGGGGTGGGCAAAATAAATTATATAAGGTAGAAACGATATAAAATTGGGTAATGATAGAGTTTTTGGCTGTATCACAATACCCCAATATCGCGATAACACATGACGTCACTAAGATGTGCACCCTGCTGTCATTGGGGCAGCAGAATGGCAGTGACTGCAAGCTTGGAGTTTGTGGAGGAGGAGGCGTATATGCCTCAAGTGGCATATATTTGCCACATGAGGATATTTAAAAGCATGTCATTTTGACATATATAAACAGAAGAAAAAATATATTGCAATATAGATTTGAGGCCATATCGCCCAGCCCAATCTCGGGGTCTTGTTCACAAGTGTGAGAAAACTGGAGCGTGAGATCAATAGGCGGATTGGTGCTGCATCTGCAGTGATGCGGGCGTTGTACCGGTCTGTCGTGGTGAAGAGAGAGCTGAGTCAGAAGGCGAAGCTCTCGATTTACGGATCGATCTACGTTCCTACCCTCACCTATGGCCATGAGCTTTGGGTAGTGACCGAAAGAACGAGATTGCGGATACATGCGGCCGAAATGAGTTTTCTCCGAAGAGTGGCTGGGCTCTCCCTTAGAGATAGGGTGAGAAGCTCGGTCATCCGGGAGGGGCTCGGAGTAGACCCACTGCTCCTCCAAATCGAGAGGAGCCAGTTGAGGGTGAAATGGGAGCGTGGTAAGATGGCGCCGGTGTGCATGGCTTGCCGTCTGTCACTACCAGTGTTTTGTTTGGTTGTTTTTATTTTATTGACTATTGTAGGAAATGCCAACTCTCTCTTGGTATATGATCGCCTAACCCTACTGGATCTCCGACCTTCTGTCAAAAGCTGGGCAAAATGGAACCAAGCTGGACATAAAACTCTGCCCCCGCTAATATCGGAGATCCCGGCTCACCTGTGCCGTGTTCCAGATCCACCACCCCGGCATAAGTGCCGTCGCCGGGGTCGCCGGGCCGGCTTCCTGGTGAAGATGAAAGCTTCTTTAGGCTATTCTCACAAGCCCTTATTTAGAAAACAAGGAGCGGTGCCAAACATCTGCTTCTCTCGGCGATCGTTGGATCCTGTCTGTGCCTGGCTGGTACCTGTCTTCGGCCTGGATGGGACGTCCCAGCCTCGAAAACCCTGCTCTCCTCGTCCCCGCCGGCGTGGTGTGAATCCGCAAAACCTGCGGCCTCTGTGTCGGGCTTCTATGGCGGCTAGCGACGGGGACCCGCCGCTTACTGCCAGGTTTGGCCTGGTAAATGCTAGGTCGCTAGCGAATAAAACATTTATTTTGAAGGATTTTTTTACATCCCGAGGACTGGATTTTCTCTGTGTCTGCGAGACGTGGCTGAGCGCCGGTGAGTGCAGCATCTTCTCAGATCTTCTACCTGGCGATTGCTGCTATTTTAATGCCCCGCGTTTGTTGGGCCGAGGAGGAGGAATAGCCACTATTTTTAAAAGTCATTTTAGATGTAAACAGCTACCAACCCCGTCGCTTACCAGCTTTGAACTGTCTGTGTTTGAGCTGGGCTGCTCTCACACAGTGTTGTGTGCGGTGGTTTATCGGCCTCCTAAATACAATAAGGACTTTTTGGATGATTTTGCTGATTTTTTGGCTGAATTCATGCCAAAATATGATCGTATTCTTATTGTTGGGGATTTTAATATTCACGTGTGTTGCCCTGATATGCCCATGGCGAGGGGCTTTTTAAACCTTATTGATTCGTTTAATCTGGTGCAATGTGTGGCAGGTCCCACACATGAACGTGGACACACACTTGATCTTGTTTTATCTCATGGCTTCCCTAGTTTTAACATAGAGATTTGTGATGCTGTGTTTTCTGACCACAGTCCTGTGTTGTTTGAAGTTCCTCTTGTATGTGCCTCAGTTAAACCTCGCGCTGTTGCTCAGTGCAGACGTGTTTTTAACTCCTCCACTGCTGAGCACTTTTCAACAGTCTTTAACCAGATTTGTCAGATCCCGGATTTTTTATGCAGCCAGACTGATGATCTGAGCTCTTGGTTTTATTCCACCTGTCGGACTGCTTTGGACACTGTGGCTCCATTAAAAACCAGGCGGCCTAAAACCAAATGTGAGCCCTGGCTGAACGAAATGACCCGAGCTGTCAGACGCGACTGCCGTCGAGCTGAACGCAAATGGAAAAAGGACAAACTACAGGTGTCATTTCAGATGCTGAAGGACTGTTGGCGTCAATATCAAAGAACTGTGAAAGAGGCCAAAAGAAAACACTTTTCGGACATTATTTTGTCTAACTGCCACAACCCGCGAGTGTTATTCAAAACTATTAACTCTGTTCTTAGTGCACCATATGCTGACTCTATTGAGCCCTCATTAGAAGCATGTGAAAATTTGTTACTCTTCTTTATTGAGAAGGTCTCCTCCACAAGGGCTCAAATCTGTCCTTGTGCTCATGACCCCTCAGTCGTTGTTTCCTGCTCTGCTGTCTTTGACAGGTTTGAGCCTGTGACTCTGTCATCTCTACAGGAGACTGTTGGTCATCTTAAGCCTGCAGGGTCTCCAAATGATGCTGTTCCTCCTCGACTTTTAAAAGAGGTGATACCTACAGTTGGTCCTCTGGTTCTTGAGCTGGTAAACCATAGTCTGAGGTCAGGCGTTGTCCCTAAAGATTTTAAACATGCAGTAGTCAAACCCCTGATTAAAAAACCTGCTCTTGATCCGCAGGATCTTGCGAATTACAGGCCTATCTCCAAACTACCGTTTCTTTCTAAAATTCTTGAAAAGGTAGTTCATAGCCAAATATTGGCCTTCCTGGAAAAGCAAAATGTATTAGAGGTTTTCCAATCTGGTTTTAAACCCTTTCACAGCACTGAATCAGCCCTTTTAAAAGTTTTTAATGACATATACTTAGCTACTGATGCTGGGGACTGTGTTGTTCTTGTGCTTTTAGATTTGACAGCTGCTTTTGATACTGTGGATCATGCTGTTTTATTCTCTCGTTTAGAGCACTGGGTGGGCATTAGCGGCACAGCTCTGGAGTGGTTCAGGTCCTATTTGGCGGGGCGAACTTTTTGTGTCAGTCTCGGTGACTATGTGTCGTCCTCCGCTCCGCTCTTGTGTGGTGTCCCGCAGGGCTCAGTTCTAGGCCCCCTCCTCTTCTCTTTGTATCTTCTTCCTCTCGGTTCTATATTGAGAAAGCATGGCATTGCTTTCCACTTGTATGCTGACGACTGTCAGATCTATGTCCCTCTAAAGAAAAAAGGCAGAAACCTCATACAGCCATTACTACAGTGTCTTGACGACATAAAGGCTTGGATGTCTGTGAATTTTTTAAAATTCAATGATAAAAAGACTGAGGTGATGATTTTTGGTAGTCCTACTGAGACACCCAATGTGTTTGTAGATTCCTTGGCCCAGTTTGTTAAACCAACTGTCACCAACTTGGGGGTCAAAGTGGACTGTGATCTGAAGTTTGAACATCAGATTAAGGCGGTGGTAAAATCTGGCTTCTTTCACCTCAGGCAGCTGGCAAAAATAAAGCCAATTCTTTCACGGCAGCACTTTGAGACAGTGATCCACGCCTTTGTAACCACTCGGCTGGATTACTGTAACGCACTCTACATTGGGGTCAGTGCATCATGTATTAGTCAGCTACAGAGAGTGCAAAATGCCGCAGCTCGTCTTTTAACTGGCACTCGAAAGTTTGAGCACATTTCCCCTGTTTTAGCTTCACTTCACTGGCTGCCCATTTCTTTTAGGATTCATTTTAAAATTCTTTTATTTGCTTTTAAAGGTCTTCATGGCCTTGCCCCCTCTTATCTCTCTGATCTGATACAGCCTTACACTCCCTCCCGCTCTCTCAGGTCTGCTGATCAGCTGCTCCTGATTGTACCCAGGACTGAGCGTAAATTTAGAGGAGATCGTGCTTTTGCTGTTGCAGCCCCAAAACTGTGGAACGAACTTCCTTTAGAGATAAGACAGGCCAGTTCCTTATCTGCTTTTAAGGCACTCCTGAAAACACACCTCTTTACCCTGGCTTTTAATACCTTGTGAGATGTTGGTTTCTATTTTTTATTTTATTTTAGCTGTTTTAGGTGATTCAAATGCGGTTTTATCAAGTTTTATCAAGTTTTTATTTTTAATATAGGGCTAGTTTAATTTTATGTATCATGTGTTTTATTTATCTTTGCTGTTTTCTTTCTAGTCAATTGTTTTAATGTACTTTCTGTACAGCACTTTGTTCCTGTGCTGGGTCTTGTAAAGTGCTTTATAAATAAACTGGATTGGATTGGATTGGAGGTGGCTCGGGCATCTGGTCAGGATGCCTCCTGGACGCTTCCCTGGAGAGGTTTTCCGGGCACGTCCAACTGGGAGGAGACCTAAAGGTAGACCCAGGACACGCTGGAGGGACTATGTCTCTCACCTGGCCAGGGAATGCTTTGGGATTCCCTCGGAGGAGCTGGTCCAAGTGGCTGGGGAGAGGGAAGTCTGGACCTCTCACCTCAGGCTACTGCCCCCGTGACCCGACTCCGGATAAGCGGATGAAAATGGATGGATGGATGGATGGATAAAAATTATGACATGACATTTGATTGAATCGTTTCAAATTATTAAATTTATTTTAGTAATTTATTAAAACATGTTAAAAACAAATTGAACAAATGTGAAAGTCTTTAAGCCAGATTTGATTTCCCTGTTTTTCTCTCCTTCATCATCAAAGAAAATGTGATGGATGACAGCTGTTTTTGTTTTTTCATTGTAGGATTTATGGTTTGCATGTTTATGTCCAACATCTGTGAGAATTATAAGAACATTAGTTGTCGCAAAAATGTAGAAAAACAAAGAAACCACATAGATTTGACCCCAGTCAAAGCCATGCATTACACCTGAGTATTACCTCGAACACAAAAAGATTGCAAGCCAAACTTGTCTTCTCTATGAAAACAAGTCAGTGATGATGGTTGTTAGTCTCCCATGGTCATATTGGATGAGCCCATTTATTCTTCTGTAGTTTATTTGATTCCACACAAGATAATAAGAACTATTTATAAAGATATTACAGCCTAAACCAGTTACAGAAATGGCAGCATGATTGTTTCTGTGCTCCAGCTCCAAAGTAGCACATCGGAGACAGAAAATGGCATAATGACCAAGTCACAATGACTCAGAACGTTAACGCTATCTTCATGGATCAATGTTGGTCAATGTCATCACTTTGCCTGCAGCACATTAACATATGCCTAGCATGAGTTATTTTCTTCTTTTGTGTTTATTTAAATACACTAAAGCAGTTACAGAGGTTACAGAATAAGCTAACTGAATAGTGAGTTGTGTTTTGGTGGTTTTGATGCTTGTTTTAGGGCTCAGGTGCAGTTTCTGTCATGTTCGCTCAGACCTTTATCCAGAGCATCCAGCTTTTCTCAGATACGCACCAGTGTTGCAATTTCTTGTAAAAACTTTGATGCAACCGTGCTTATTGAAATGCTAATTTTGGATGCCTTTTTGCCTTTTGCTCAAAAAATGGATTCTGTGCCACAGAAACCTGGATGCCCTTGAGAGTGGAACAACAAGGATCAGTGAAGGATAAAGAGTTTTACCTGGATGTTTATCTCCAAAGAGCAAAAGCCTCCTTTTGGTCTGAGTACAGAGTTACCCAGCAGGGTCACACCACTCTGCCCCCATTATCCACTTAAGGTAACAAAGCGGAGGCCTGTGATGACAGAAATGCCCTTTTATATCAGGAACACAAGCAGCCCAATCAGGCATCATTGATGAGCACATCCATATGCTGCACAATGAGTGAGACTGTTGCCTAGCCTCATGACCTTTCACCTTGTTGACACCCTTTCAGTGGCAGACCTGACCTTTGCTACTGGTGATCTGCTGATGGCATGTGCAGCCATGACCCATTTCCACCAAGCCTGTCCATTTGGGTGTGATGGAATAGGATTGGAGAGGTGACCCCGTGCTCCTAAGAGGCTCCTGGGAGTCTGAGATCATGGCTGCTCGTTCAGTCAGTGTAATGACTGGAACTCTGGCCTTTAGATGCTCCGAACTCAGCTGCAGTCATGATGGATGTTTTGTTCTGCTCACACAAACCCTACAGCTCACTTGCTGCACACATGCAAAAACATATCTTTCTCCAGAGGTTTCTTCTCTTTCCTTTTGTTCGTTCATCCTAAATGTTTTTTCTCATGGACTGTCTTCCTTCCTCTGTATTTGTTTCCCTTCTTTTCCTTTGACCCCTCAGTATGTCTCTACCCCACCGGTTCTCTTTACTCCTTTTCTTCCTTTCTTACTGTCAGGCCATCTTGTCTAATTCCCCAGTGGCTCCTCAAATGAAAAAAGCTGCAGTGATGCTATCTGTGCCCCCAGTCTGGACCTGTGTGTGTGTGTGTGTGTGTGTGTGTGTGTGTGTGTGTGTGTGTGTGTGTGTGTGTGTGTGTGTGTGTGTGTGTGTGTGTGTGTGTGTGTGTGTGTGAGGGTGTGTGTGTGTGTGTGTGTGTGTGTGTGTGTGTGTGTGTGTGTGTGTGTGTGTGTGTGTGTGTGTGAGGGTGTGTGTCGGATAGATTGCTCCTCATAAGACTCAGGCCCTCAGGCTATTGTCACAACAGCCCTCTGACACATTTCCCATGTCAGCTGTGTGCACTAAGCAGAGCCACAAGTCCTCCCAAGTCGGTTCACTTAGATCGGACTTCAACAGGAACGTGATCACAATAAATCTTTACAGATTGTACTTGAAATGACCGTGATGGACAGTGAGCTGGACCACCTGCATGGATCTCACAGAGATGTCATCCTTGCATGCCTTCAAGGAACAAAAGGACATTTTTTTAAGTTTAAAGAGCAAATTGCAGGTAAAAAAAAATTCTAATTCATATAAAATGCTGTCCAAAAATACTATTTGAAATGCTTAATGTGGATATTTGGTTTTAAAACAGCAGTTTTCTAGTAGAAAGTGACCTTTCTCAGCAAATCATCTAACAAGGCTCTTTTTTCTAAATGTGAACCTCTGACCTAACCAAAGAGAGTTAGAAGCTAGGCTGCCTCAGCTCAGTGTGGAGATTGGCTTGTTGTAGGGTAAAGAGGTCATGTGATCCAGTCAGTGTGTGTGTTTACTAGTGTTGGATTGTGTTCATGTTGATAAACTAGAGTGTGTGAAGGCTACACCAACTCCAGCCTGTCTGGACATCGAGTCCACGGGTTTCCAGATCAGAGGAACAACGCCTCTATCTCCATGCCGACTTCTGTAGCCCACATCGGTCGGTACCGGGTCAGGGAGGTCCGCACTGGACTACAGAGATCCGTGGCGAGGTTTAAAAAATTAAATGCGGATTTCTGGAGCTCAGATCACCATCAGAACCAGGTCAGAACCGACCACCAGAAAAGATGTGTGGCTCAGTGGGCCAGTCGAGCTGGTTTATGAGTTGGAACCGGATCAGAACCGCCACCTGGACCACCAGGAGAGGATGCACAGCTTTAAACAATACCATCTCGACTGGCTCGCTGGTGTTTGGGTTGGATCCAGCTCACAGAAGTCCGCATGAGCTCCAGAGCCGAACGACAGGCGTCTCTCTCAGCTCAGAGGGCCACCCGGGCGAGCTTTCTGGGTTGGAACCGGATCCGAACTGCCACGGACCTCTAAGGAAGGATCATATGCAGCTTTTAAAAATATTAGCTCTACTGGCTCGCTGGTGTCTGGGTTGCATTCAGCTCAGAGAAGCCCTCATGAGCTCCAGAACCGGATCACACTAGTCACTAGACTAGGTCTCTCTCTCTCTAAGCACTAAACTACGTTACGTGAACCAATATTAACGAGTATGAGACCGCTGACAGATGTTCATTAGTATTAATATTATATTAACTGACCGATACTATTTTAATTGTCTGGTACATGATAGTAATCTGTACTATATTTTGATGTTAGCACACGAGTTTACGCTAGCATCGTTAATTATATTTTTCTCTGGATTTAGCTAACAGGACTCCCTCAGCTGACATCACTTGGTTTGCCCCCCCCCCCCCCCCCCCCCCCCACACACACACACACACACACACAAAATAACTTTCTCAAAAAAATTACTCTAAAAGCCTAAACAATTTATGTTGTTGTAAAAAAATGATTAAAATGAGTTTCTATTATGTTTATCTAAACATTGGTTCATGGGAGTCTCTAACCTGAAATTTGCTCTTTAAGCTAAAGCTTTAAAATTGATCTCAGTGATTGTTGAGTTAGATTATAAACTTGACCAGTTTCATATTTGACACCAATCTGCAGTCCTCTGCTGATCAAAAATTGCACTTGATAGTATCGTCACCTTATCGTGGTGGAGGAGTTTGAGTGCCCTAATGATCCTAGGAGCTATGTTGTCTGGGGCACTTTGTGCCCCTGGTAGGGTCTCCCATGACAAATTGGTCTTAGGTGAAGGGTGATACAAAGAACGGTTCACAGAATCTTTCATGGAAGTAAATTCAAAGAGTCGGAGTACCTGGCCCAGAGGGTTATCGGGGTCCCACCCTGGAGCCAGGCCTGGGGTTGGGGCCCGTGAGCGAACGCCTGGTGGCCGGGCTTTCGCCCATGGGGCCCGGCCAGGCCCAGCCAGAACCGGATTCATGGGCTCATCCAACTGTGGACCCACCACCCGCAGGAGGAACATGAAGGATCTGGTGCAATGTGGATCGGGTGGCAGACCAAGGCGGGAGCCTTGGCGGTCCGATCCACGGACAAGAACACTGGTTCGTGGGACATGGAACATCACCTCTCTGGCGGGGAAGGAGCAGGAGCTTGTGGCAGAGGTTGAGCAGTACCGGCTAGATATAGTCGGACTCACCTCGACACATAGTATTGGCTCTGGAACCCAAGTCCTTGAGAGGGGTTGGACACTCTCCTTTGCTGGAGTTGCTCCAGGTAAGAGGCGGAGGGCTGGGGTTCGCTTTTTGTTAGCCCCAAGACTCTCTGCCTGTGTGCTGGGGTTCACCCCGGGGGAAGAGAGGGTAGCTTCCATGCGCCTTTGGGTCGGGGAACGGGTCCTGACTGTTGTTTGTGCTTATGGGCCAAATATCATTTCAGAGTACCCACCCTTTTTGGAGTCCCTGGGACGAGTGCTAGATAGTGCTCCATCAGAGGAATCCATTGTCATGCTGGGGGACTTCAATGCTCACGTGGGCAATGACAGCATGACCTGGAGGGGTGTAACTGGGAGGAACGGCCCGCCTGAACTGAACTCGAGTGGTGTTTCATTATTGGACTTCTGTGCAAGCCACAGTTTGGCCATAAGGAACACCATGTTCGAACATAAGGATGCCCATCGGTACACTTGGTACCAGGGCAGCCTAGGTCGCAGGTTGATGACTACTTTGTAGTCATATCATCTGAACTGCGGCCGTATGTTTTGGATACCCGAGTGAAGAAAGGAGCGGAGCTGTCAACTGATCACCGCCTGGTGGTGAGTTGGATCAGATGGCAGGGGAAGATGCCGCGTAGACCTGGCACACCCAAACGCATAGTGAGGGTCTGCTGGGAACGCCTGGCAGAAGAAACTGTTAAGACGGTCTTCAACTCCCACCTCCGGCAGAGCTTTGACCACGTCCCGAGAGCAGTGGGGGACATTGACTCTGAGTGGGCCTTGTTCCACTCTATGATTGTTGAGGTGGCTGTTGCTAGCTGTGGTCGCAAGGTGGCCGGTGCCAGTTGTGGAGGCAATCCCCATACCCGCTGGTGGACACCGGAGGTTTGGGGAGCCGTCAGGCTGAAGAAGGAGGCCTACAGGGCGTGGCTGGTCTGTGGGTCTTCGGAGACAGCAGACAGGTACCGGATAGCCAAGCGGGGTGCAGCAGTGGCAGTTGCCGAGGCAAAATCTTGGGCGTGGGAGGAGTTTGGTGAGGCCATGGAGAAAGACTTTCGATCGGCTCCAAAGAGGTTCTGGCAAACTGTCCGGCACCTCAGGAGAGGAAGGCAGCAACTCGCTCACACTGTTTACAGTGGGGATGGGGAGCTGCTGACGTCAACTGGGGCTATAGTCGGACGGTGGAAGGAATACTTTGAGGAGCTCTTCAATCCCACCTATGCACATTCCAAGGAGGAACCAGAGCCGGGAGACCTGGGGATGGACTGTCCAATCTCGGGGGCGGAAATTGCTGAGGTAGTCAAACAACTACACAGCGGCGGAGCCCCGGGGGCAGATGAGATTCGTCCTGGGTATCTCAAGGCTATGGATGTTGTAGAGCTGTCATGGTTGACACATCTCTGCAACATTGCATGGTCATCGGGGGCAGTTCCTGTGAAGTAACAGACCAAGGTGGTGGTCCCCATCTTTAAGAAGGGTGACCTGAGGGTGTGTTCCAACTATAGGGGGATCACACTCCTCAGCCTCCCTGGAAAGGTCTACTCCAAGGTACTGGAGAGGAGGGTCCGATCGATAGTTGAATCTCAGACTGAAGAGGAGCAATGTGGTTTTCGTCCTGGCCGTGGAACTGTGGACCAGCTCTATACCCTTGCAAGGGTGATCAAGGGGGCATGGGAGTTTGCCCAACCAATCCACATGTGTTTTGTGGATTTGGAGAAGGCTTATGACCGTGTCCCCAAGGGCACCCTGTGGGGGATGCTTCAGGAGTATGGGGTGGGTGGCTTTCTGTTAAGGGCCATTCAGTCCCTTTACCAGAGGAGCGTGAATTTGGTCCGCATAGACGGTAGAAAGTCGGACCTGTTCCCAGTGAGGGTTGGACTCCGCCAGGGCTGCCCTTTGTCACCAGTTCTGTTCATTACCTTTATGGACAGAATTTCTAGGCACAGCCGTGGTGTGGAGTGTGTCAAGTTTGGTGGCAGGAGAATCTCGTCTCTGCTTTTTGCGGATGATGTGGTCCTCCTAGCTTCATCCAGCTCTGACCTTCAGCTCTTGCTGGGTAGGTTCGCAGCCGAGTGTGAAGCGGCTGGGATGAGGATCAGCACCTCCAAATCTGAGACCATGGTTCTCGACCGGAAAAGGGTGGCTTGCCAACTCCGGGTCGGGGAGAGGTCATACCTCAAGTGGAGGAGTTTAAGTATCTCTGGGTCTTGTTCACGAGTGAGGGTAGGAGGGATCGGGAGATTGACAGGCGGATGGTTCAGCATCTGCACTGATGCGGACGTTGAGCCGATCTGTCGTGGTGAAGACGGAGCTGAGCCAGAAAGCCAGGCTCTCGATTTACTGGTCGATCTACGTCCCAATCCTCACCTATGGCCTTGAGTTTTGGGTAATGACCCAAAGAACGAGATCGCGGATACAAGCGGCCGAAATTAGTTTCCTCCGTAAGGTGGCTGGGCTCAGCCTTAGAGATAGGGTGAGGAGCTTGGAGATTCGGGAGGGACTCGGAGTAGAACCGCTGCTCCTCCGGATCGAAAGGAGCCAGTTGAGGTGGTTTGGGCATCTGGTCAGGATGCCTCCTGGACGCCTCCCCGGGGAGGTGTTTCGGGCATGTCCTGCCGGCAGGAGGCCCCCGGGTCGACCCAGGACACGCTGGAGAGGTTACCTCTCCAATCTGGTCCGGGAACGCCTTGGGGTCCTGCCGGAGGAGCTGGTGGAGAAGGCCGGGGAGAGGATGGTCTGGAGCTCCCTAGCTGGGATGCTGCCCCCGCGACCCGGACCCGGATAAGTGGAGGAAGACGAAGACAACGACAACGACGAGTATTGTGGAGCAGGTAGGTGCTCTATAGGGGAAGCTCTTCACCTGCTTTACGGCTGTTAGCTGTAATGCTATCGGTTAGCATTTGTAGTTTGCCGATCGTCAAAAAAAAGCACAAGAAGTAGAAAAAGAAGTTTGCTTTTTCTGTTGGCATCATGGTAAATAGCTTGTATTTGTATAGCACCTTGCTTCACAACACAATCAGTCATTCACCCATTCAGTCATGGTGGGGATGAGCTACGACGCAGCCACAGCTGGCCTGGTGCGCACTGACGGAGGCGAAGCCACTGGCATCACTGGTCCTGGAAAATCTGTGTGTGTGTGTGTGTGTGTGTGTGTGTGTGTGTGTGTGTGTGTGTGTGTGTGTGTGTGTGTGTGTGTGTGTGTGTTTGTGTGTGTTGGCTTAACCATCACAGTTATCCATACATCCATTGTCTGAACCTACATGTCCATGTAGGGTCGCGGGGGGAGCTGGTACCTATCTCCAGCAGTCAATGGGCAATCAGGCGGGGTGCACCCTGGACAGAGTGCCAGTCCATCGCAGGGCAATCACAATAATCCTTTTGAATTAAGTAGTTTCCTGATCATAATTTATTTTTAAACAAATTAGTCACATATTCTAACATGCAAACAAAAAAACAGTCTTTAAATTAATTCTAGCGTTAGTTGCTAAGAAGTGCATTAGTGTTCGGGGATTCTGAGTATTATTACTTCCTTAATCATCAGAGAAAGGCTGGAAGCCAGGGCTTAGCTCAGGATTTTAGGGTGATTAAATGAGCAACACAAACATTTTTAACTCTTAAAATAAATATTTTTTTCTGTTGAGATTTGTGACAAAAATGACTAAATTGTTATTTTAACAGAAAACTGGAGAATTGTGCAAATGATTTTCTTTTAGGTTTGATTAAAGACAAAGTTCCTTCATTTTTTCCAGAACATCTGCAGTGGTCTCCAGTATAAAGGCATGCCATGTGGGGGTCCAATGCTCTGGCGCTCCTGTTTCAAGAAGTAAACGGGAACTGGAGCACAAGACGGCAGGATTTCTTGAAATGTGGACATCTCTCCTCTGGCTAACAGCAACATGGCTCTACCACTGACTCCATTTGCTCTGCAACGTTGATGTTTTATCTCCACAAATAACTCAAGCCTGGAGGAGTTCTGCTGTGAAAGTTACGATTGGAAACACTGGATTGGAGCACAAATGGAACACCTGTCTCGTATCTTTTAACAATAAAAGGTAAAATATTAAACACACAGTATAATGCTCTATTTTTCAGAAGTAGTTCTTTGAATTATTTAAAATGCATATAATGGGGCCAAAGGTGATTAATGCTCAGTTCCTTTAAATACAAATGAGCTAAAAGAACGTGTGTGTACTGAGCTCAAGTGGTCATGAATGGGGATTTACATCCATTTGTGTTCTAAAAGCAGCTGCACAAAATGCAGCTGCACATGATTACTGTTCCTTTTGTGCAAATGCATAATGTCCCAACGTGATCACTGAGTTATACTTAACAAAGTCAGTTATGCTAATTAGATAATATTTGAGCTTATTATTGCTTTAATTACAGTTAATGGATTAAGGATCATCGGAACATCAGAGAATAGGAGACACAAAAGTGGCTCCAGATTATGTCTCGTTTGAGGGCATCTCCACGACGACAAAGGTTTCACATGTTGTAAAAATGTTCTAAAGAGGCAAAGCAGCAAAAATCATTTGTCATGTGACAAACACTTTGAAAACGCTGCCTAAAATGAACTGGGATGGAATTTTTGACCTCAATGACGATGTGAAAGTGCAGGTTTAAAGACACGGTCTAAGGTCTGAGCCTTCACAACAGACAGAGTAGATTCTGTGTTTTTGTGCAATCCTTTCATGGTCTGTCTCTCCTACATCTTGAGACTTTATGAAAGTGCACTGCTGAGTCACTGGTGTGTAGATTTAATCTTAGAGTGTCAGAGCTTTGATGTCAGTGCTTCAGATTCACAACGAAACTCATTATTGTTTCATGGACACCATGCAACCCACGGGCACCCAAAAAGTTTTTTAGTTTTAATCAGATTACAAGGCGAAAAAGGAAAGAAGCAAAAGTTTTGGAAATCACAATATTGATATCATTTATAAAACACCCACACTTTAATTAGCTTTTCAGTGGTACTCATGGTCATCACTAGAATTAGACAGGAGTCCATAAATTATTTCTAACACAGAGGTAGACCAAAAATAAAATCATTGCCACTTAAATTAATAAAGGCTTGTTAGTTACGTTGTTTGTTTGTTTTTATGAGAAAATTTAGCAGTGATCTGGAATGAAAGGAAACCAAAAATCCCAGGTAATGACTTGTTTGAAAAACAAATGTTGTCTAAAACCATCAGAAACTCATAAAATTTTCACAACTCTAAGTGGTACCTCTTAAAAATAACTAACTTTTATAGAGACAGTATTTAGTTTTTACCATCAGTCTCTGGAAATATCCACAGAAATGTTGTTTCTTTGTGTTGCTTTGTAACATATGACCATAAATATTGGGTCTAAAATACATGGAAGCAGGTCCAAATTTCTGGGCGACGCTATTGTAGATGTCATGTTTCCTTCTAAGGAACGCCATGAGGACAAAACACATTTACTGATTTGTAACAGTTACAAAACTTTCGACATTCCTAAACTTGTTTTACACGTTGACCTCTTCAATCGTTGCCGGTGATGAAAGGGAGTCTGATGTGCCTGTCGTTTTGCTGGAGGTTGCGCTCCCAGGGATTTTTTTACCCTGACATCTATCTGATGATAAGGTCTTACTCAAACTCAAAAATACTGCTTGCTTGCAGGAATTTGGGTATGTACTGCCCCCCATCGCCATGGAAAATACTTATTGTCACTTTAAAGGTGAACAAACGGGAACTGTGCTAAACGATGAATCAAAGAATCAAGCAATTATTAGAGAGATGAAAATGGTTTTAGAACTTTAAAGACCTGATTCATTTTCAGTAAATCTGCTCTTTTCTAGTAGGGATGAATGCCTCATGAGTCATTTTATGTGGAGAAAAAGCTCTGGTGCTCCAAGAAGTTTGTTTGGAGAAGTGTGTGTGTGTGTGGGGGGGGGGGGGGGGGGGGTTGGATGATTAAGAAGTCTTACTTATTAACATTCATGAAATGCAAACGTCTTACTCCTGATTGACTAACAAAGGTTCAACTCTTCAGCTGCCTTTGCCTCTGCAACGGTGATATTTTATCTCCACAAATAACACAAGCTTGGATGCGATTTTCCATGTTGTGGAGTTGCTAGCCTCTACCAGACAAGACACACTCTGCTCTCTCCTGGTCACTAAAGCAGGTGTACACTGTTCAACTTTTACAGTCGTATTTAGCTCCATCTCAAACTGTACGACTTCCTCTCAGAGCACAGCTTATGAGTCACGTTGTCACACTGTACGACCCAAAGCTTGAATTGAAAAACACAGCATGCAGGTGGCTTGTTGATGCCACAATTCTAACCTGAAAATGTGCTGAATATAGTCATTTTACACCACACGTCAAAACTTTAATTTAGAAAACTCAGAAGACTAGGACACTCTTGTGATGTTATTGGTGCCTGTTGTCCTTCAGGCTTGCCGTAGTTGTAGGACACACAGAGGTTTATACGGGTGGGAGGAGGACGACGACTGAAAGGCAGTAAACCAATTTTTGTGGATCTTTTCTTTTTCACACAAACGCAACAAACATGCTTTCTTAGCAGTCTTTGCCATAGTGCACGGAGAAAAGCGTAGAAATAAAAATACTAGACATGTATGGACACAGAAACGGCTGGGCAGCCGTGTAGGCCCATGCATTGTGTTAGTGCTTCTGGTACGTTTGGATCACAGTACTGCTTCAACAGTGCAATACCCTCCTGTGGGATGAGCAGAATATGGATGAGCTAGTTGTGAGGTGTTCCCCGTATACTTCACGACACACAACTCGCCCTTAACTAGAAGAAGCCATGAGTACAAATTTTCCCTGTCTGACCTAATCATTTTTCCTTCCATTTCTTTTCTGTGGCTAACACAGACGATAGCGGTTGTAGAAAATGTTCACATTCAGCGTCCAACTGACCTTATTTCAAAAAGATTTTCTTTTTGACCTGGAAACAAAATCTGTTTAGCATTTTCATCTATTTTCAAGAACTAATGTGTGCATTTCTCCTTTAAGGTTCTGGAAGCCCAAAGTCGTCTTGCTTCATATTTTTACTTTTCTTTTACTTTTGTACAGCTAAGCTGCTCTGTAGGAAGGCGATACTCATGTTCCTAATCTTACATTGTCAAACAAATAATCACATTTTACAGAAACACATAAATAGCTCTTTGTGTTCATCACATCAGACTCATTTTAATCTAAACAAATCTGCAACGCAGGAAGTGATTCAGAGATTTGGGACATGACTAAGCTATATTTTGTGTGAGGATTCGGAGGCAAAAACTGGAAGGTAGAAAGATTAGCGGATTGTTTACTGTTGTGTTTTACGAACGGAAATGATGATAAAAAATATCCGGTTTTATCTCCAGAGAATAGAAAATATTACTGTAAAGAACTAAATGATGCTGGAGGTGGATCTGCTGCTCTCACCTTCTTGAGCCGTCCACTTCTGGTGCCCAGGAAGATCACGCTGTGCCCGTTGTAGATGTAGGAAGTGACCGAGGTCAGCCTGTCTCTTCGTTCTGTGAAGACTGTCCGACCTGACACCAGCTGGGAGCCCCCCAGGGGTTGGTTTATATCCAGGCCACAGAAATGGTCATCAATTGGAACGGGCTGTGCGAAGAAAGGCCAAACGTGAGGGTTAGGAAAACATGGAAAACAAAGAAGGGTGTGTTTTAGGGAAAACGAGAGGAAGGGAGGTGAAACAAGGGAGGGAAAAGGAAGATATGGGGGAGAAGAGGTAAGTAGATGTAGAGTGAATGATAAAAGTGGAGGACTGGGATCAGCATAGACACTTGTGAATATTAGATGGGAATTCAGACTGACTTATGGTAAGCCTAAGAAGCATTAAGTGTGCAGCTTTTAGGGTTAAAACATTACATCAAAAGGTTTGGGGCTGCCGGGCTTCACAGTGAGTCTGCGAGGGAAGCAGGTTCATGGAGCAGGTTTAACTGCTTGTGGCAACCACCAGTGGTGTGTATTTTCTGCCCATTTCTGTGATTTTTCAGATTGCTTGATCTGACATCACACAAACACACTACAGAAGATGTCAGGCTTTGGTTAGGCATCAAAGAAAGTTTGCACTCATAGCTGTCCAATTGGATCTACTTGCATGCACCTCAAACATTTTGCTAATTGCCTGTCACTTGGAATATAAAGACACCTCTTTTTAGTCCTGATGATTTCTTATTTCACATCTCCTGCGTCTTATGCTCATGTCGGCCCTTACTGAGCATTTCTATCATCAAACGATGCGCCGGAGCTTTACTGAATGTGATCCGTGATGTGAACTTAGCATAAATAAACTGGATGTTTTTTACCCCTTCAAACGCTTTCCCTCCTGACCACCAATTTTGTTAATGAAAAAAATAAATGCATTTTTTAAAGTGCTCAGATATTCATCAAGAGAATCTTTTGATCCTAAATACTGCACATGTAAATATTTGTCAAATTCTTGAAATGAGCATGAGCTACCACATATAATCTAATATTACCAGTTTCTCCACTGGGTTCCAGTTAACACTTTCATGTTCCCCAAAACAGACGATGCCCACAGCAAGGGCTGTGCAGTAAATTGGCAAAATTGAGAAAAGGACACACACCAAAGAAATAAAAACTAAGTCGGAATCGATTGTTCCGTTAGTTCTTGACTTTTGGATTTTTAAATGTTACGTTGATAATGCACAACTGTTGGTTTTATTCTCAATTTAATTAAAGCAAAACATGTAAAGTTTTCATATTCATCCCGTTGAGTTAAAAACTAACTTTTCTGTTTATATTCAACCCCAAAATAGCTTGAAATAAGTAAAAATCAGTCATTTAAAATCAAAACTATTATTGGCTAATAGAAAAAGTTAAAAAGCCTTTATTGTAATGGCTAGGTCACATGTGGCCTTTTAAAAACTCCAACGCGTTTCGACGAGTGTACCCTTCGTCAGGGAGCCAAACAGTTCTCAGCAGGAAGGAGAAGTTCTTAACCAAGACAAACACCAATCAGAAAGCTCCGCATAGCAGATGTGTTAGACAGGTGACAAGTGTCAACAATCACCAGCAGGTGTAATCCTTACTGAATTGAAAGAAACAGACGTAGTAAATAAAATACAGCAAATATCATACATTATAAGGATGACATCTGCAGGATCGTTTACTAGGTAACTGATTGTGTCTCTAAAGAAATACTCAGCAGAACCTGGCAAATTATTTTAAATGTCATATTTAGTAACAAAACCCTTTGGTTAGTGGCACAGCGAGAATGAATGATCTAATTTTTATGTTTCACTTTACTACTTCAGTTTCCTTTAGGAATAACATGTCTTATTTGAACAGCTGCTCGGTGGCATCAAAGTACACATTTAGAATCATTAGAGCAATTTATGTGATAGATTTTGTTTTGAGTTTTTTCTTTTTTTCAACTTCTTTCCATGAGAGCCACTCGTTATGCAAAATTATAGCTTTCACAAAGGCACAGACTTGGACATTTACAAGAAAGCCCTTTTCTCGAGATCAAGAACAGGTCTCAGAGGGTTGAAGTACTGCTGACAGCGACAAGAGCGAGAAGCCGGGGAAAATGGGAGAGAAAGAGGTAAAGAAGGAGGTGGGAATCAGTTCCCAAACCTCTGAATGAAATCAAAGCTCTATACAAAACTCCCTGATTAGCATTGTGGAATTAATCTCCCTCGGCTCTCCTGTTAAAATAGGACCCCAGACCTGAATGTGTTCTTTAGCCAGGCCTGGGCTGCCTGCCTATTTGCTGTTAAAGTTGCAATCACAGTAATGGGATAATCAAATTGCCAGCTTTTGTGAAATTTGTAGCAATGCTCATCAGTGCTCTGTTATCACAGCTGGCCCTAGTGTGTGTGGTAGGAGTTGGTGTGTCCACCTACCGCCTTGGTGCACTGCACGTCCTTTCCCAGCAACCAGTGTAGCTCCAGGTTCCCCTCTCCTTGGTAGCAGGACTGCAGCCGCTCCTTAATGCGGGTGTTGATGTCTTGGATTGTAAAGATGCAAAGCGCAGAGTGATCTGAAGGGTCGTGGTACTGCTTTTGTCCTTTGGAGAACACGGCAAAGAGCACATCCTCCTGAGCACTGATGTTGAGTGACTTCGCCAGCACCCTACCGGCCTTGGACAGGTGAGCCGCCTGCAGCAGACGGTACTCCTCGCCTTTGTGTATACACCCCATGGGAAGTGAAACATACGAATGGAACTTCTTGTCACCTTTACAGAGGCGGATGATGCGAGATGTGTAGAACAGATCCCCAGGGGAACCACCTGCAGGCATCCCATTCTCCGGAGTCTCTGGCTGGACGGTCATGAAGTAGACGAAGCTTCCGCTGGAGAATCCGTAGATATAATAGATGTCAAAGTGTGGAACGAGAGCCAGCGTGTCAGATGGAATTTTGATCAGGGATGAAACAAAATCTGTGTGAAGCTCATAGTCCAGCATGGCAGAAGATTCTGGGTCACGAGGGAGCTTACGACTGGAGATGGTTGGAAAGTAATCCTGTTTGCCGCCAACGGCAGTGCCGATGTACAGAGTAGCATCCTGACCCTGGGAGGGAACAACGACCCCGTACATTGTCCCTGTCTGGTTGTCGCTGGACAGGTAGTGCTCTTTCTTATGTGTGGGTTCCACGAGGATGAATAAGTCATCAAGCCTCATCAGCTTACAGATGCCCTGATAGAGGCTGCCACAGGCCAGCAGCCGATTGTGGGAGTAGTCGATGAGCAACAGTTTGTTAACGTTGTCGGTAGAGGCCAAAGGCTCGGAGCACGGCTGGACGATCAGTGGAGGATAGCACGCTTTGTTGTCGTACTCCGGCCCGGTGTCATGAGACACCAGGAGGGTGAGATTAGCAGACAACCTGTAGATTCTGTTAACGGCTCCGACGTACAGAGCCCCGGTGGACTGATGCACAGTGAGATGGTTCAACGACCACTCCCTCCTCTCAGACTGGAAGGTGTTCATAGTCTGTCCCAGAGCCGTCTTCGGATTCACAGGGATTAGAGTAAATAGCCACAGGGCCAGGGGCCATGACATGACCTTTAGAGGGCGGTGACCTTTAGGGAGACAGCGGTAAGTCCATCCTTTATTAGAGCATGTCCCCATCCCAACACAACTCCAAGAAAGCCAAACTCAGAGGAACGGGGGGATTGCGTGGCAGCAATGAAGATGGCTGTGGTGAAAAGATGAGCTAAAAAGTGTTTCTCCCTCTTTAACAGATCTTCATATCATTCTGAAAAAGAGAAAAAACAGAAATGTGCTTTAAAATGAAAATAATGGATTCTTTCAAGAGTGAAAAGCTGCTTTGAAAGTATTATTAGGCACTTCATCTAAAGAGCTGAAAATGTGTTTTCTCCTTCATCTACGCTTAGTCACCGAAAAACATAAAACAAATAATCATACGTCGTGTCTTCTAACTGGAGAGAGGAGCAACTGTTCCCTCGTTCAGTAAGAGAGCTCATTATATGCGCCACATTGTGGCGGAAAGCTAACCATCCTGCCGCTTGAACAAAGCACCAACACAAAGCTGTGCCTTCCTTCGGTTTGGGTGGCTAATTGAATGATCTAAATGCATTATGAATGCATTCGTATTTTGGGCTCTGTGTTTTCCCTTCTCCCCTCTGCCTTGTTCTTTTAAACGGTTGAATCCAGGAGGAATTAATCACTTTCCACTGCGGCCGATTCCTAAATTAATCAGTCTTTTTTTTTCCAGTGATGGCAGGGAGTCATTAGAGATTCAGAGCCTGGAAGCTCCAGCCCTCGCACACTTTCCTGGTTAATTTTATTAGCATATTTAATGCGGGGCTTTCTATAGGACAAGTAACATCCAACAAGCACGTGACTGACCGCAGGATGGATTAGTTACACACATGAATCTTTGACGGGTCTAAACATTTTACACTCTTTTGTTTCTTTGTTGTTTTTACTATTTAGCCCGATTAAGATGCTTCTGCTGAACAGAGACGAAAAGCACAACCCTCTTCACTTAGATTCCAGCCAAACGTTAGAAGGCTTCACCACAAACCCAAATGTCCTTTTTGGCTGGCGCTATCACAAACAGGGGGTTGTCTCAATGAGACTTCATGGTATAAGCAAAGGTTAAATGAAGACAGCCATGTCAGCACCTAATACGGGGGTCGTGATGCAGCGGGTCCTCTCCATTAGCTGGCTAACAGGACGTCCAGCTGAGTTGAGCCAGAGCCAGGAAACGAGCAGCTGAACTGATACTAAGCCGACTGAAGCGCCGCTCCAGCATCTTCTGTCCATCTGTCCTCACCACACTAACAGGGGCACAAGTCACTCAAGTGTCTCGACCTTCTCTGCTCAATTTAGCTGTTAGCATGAGCAGCTCCACCGGTAATTGCCCGCCAGAGAGTCACACCAGTTTGTTTTATCTTTGTTAGACGACCTTCACGTGGATCTAACACAATCAGTTTGACACAATTTTTTTCTGCCTGATTTGAACTTTAAAATGACAGGGGTGTATTTTGTGTGCTTAAAGGGAACATATCATGTAAAACTCACCCTTAGCATCATTTTGTGCTGCCGTGTGGGTCTCTGCTGCCTCTATAAACACTCCAAATGTGGGAAAACAAACCTGTCCTGTCATTTTCTGTTAGTGTTTGGTTTTAGGAATGATGTGCCTAGAACAAGCCCATTCAAAATGTCCATTTGTGATGTCACAAAAGGTAAAATACAAGGCAGAGTTGCAGCTGGGGGAGCAGTGGCTCTACTCCCAGCCCCTCCGAGATATTGGAACTTCCCAGCCTATAGCAGCTTGAGTGGGGTTCTTATTCTGGAAGGTATTTAGTGCAAAGAACTTCATGAACAGGTTTTTATTGATCAGAGAACGATCATGGCTTAAAGTCTAAATATGTCCCCTTTAATCTTTTTTTCTGACTAGAAAAACACACAAAAAAGGATGTTTGTCTCCAGAAAACCCAGAAAAATACTCTCAAATCTTTATCTTTTAAAGGTGAAGAGTCCCTGAACCTGTGTCTGTGTTCATTTATTTTTCAGATGAAATTGTTTTTGCTGCTTTTTTTTGTTGACAAAAGCAGCTGCAATATGCATGCATGCAAATGGCTACTTGTAAAGTATACAAATATTTAAATTTTCTGTATTTTCATTAGGCTAAAAGCCTAAACCTGTTATCACTTCAAACTTTTCTAATTATTGTTCTAAAAAACACTTCAGCTATTTTTCTTTGATGCCGTAGATAAAGAGATGCACTACAAAGTGGTTTCGGATTGGACTGGATTAAGTCATAAAAATCAGTCTGAACCTTTTGTGCCTGCAGCTGGGCCACCAGAAAAAGCAGCAGAAATGTGTTTTTGTGCTTCCTAACTGAACCCATATTTGGTCTGTGTTTGAAATGTTTTGCATTCGAGTCAAAGCAGCAACCAGAAACGAAGACTTGCAGATAAGTTTGCCTTGTGCCCTTATGCAGACTTTGAGCTCTTTCTCGTTCTTATCTAGGGGGAGGAAAAGCCATCCTCTGGAGATTTAACTGTAAATAGCAAACCAAATGATATTTGCAGAGCTATATTTGAGTTGGGCATGACCTTAAACAATGGACACCAGCCAAGCCACCCAGAGGTTAATTCAGTGTTGAGAATTTACGTCTCAAATCCTCAAAGGTGTTACAAAACATGAGGAAACAGGTGCAGAAGTGGGCAGGCATGCAGGCAAGCAGCAGCCTCATCATTTCATCCATTTCTGCTCTGCCGGCTTTAGTCACATCTAAAGCGTGCAGTCATGCTGCTCAGTGTTTACCCTGGATTATGGAGACAGCTCTTCGCCCTGCACAGTCCTCCCCGCTGAATTCTCCGCCTCACCACTCTCAGACACGCTCCAGCCCAGACGTGACTCATTCACACACACACACACACAAACACACACACACACACACACACACACACACACACACATCCACAGGGACACGGTTTGCCAGGCCCTCTAGAGACACAAACTCTCAGTAGGCTCCAATCACAAAGCAAAGCAAAGCAGGGAGAAGCCGGCCTCTCGTTCACCATAAACATAACCCTTTGACCTGGATCAAGATCAGTGGAGTCAAATCCGTCACTTAGATCAGCTTTTATTGTGGTGAAATCCTGTCGCAGCTTCTGCAGCACCATGTTTTTCATGGGAGTAAAGGGGCGGTTGCTTGTTTTTTTTGTTTTTTTTTGTTTTTTTTGACCATTCTGCCAGTAGGAATAAAAATGTGCAAATTTGCCATTTGCCCATCTGCACTGATTTCACAACTGTATTTTAGGTTTGGCTGCACTTAATGAAAAACAACAAAATGTAGTTACACGTGAAACTCGGAAAAATTGAAACATGTTGCAAAAGTTCGTTTATGTCAGTATGTCAACTTGAGGTGGAGTCAGTAGATGCAAAGCCAGATATTTCAAGCCTTTATTTGATATAATTATGATGATTATGGCTGACAGCTGATGAAAACTCCAAAGTCAAAATCTCAATTGGATCCAACCCAATCCACCTTTATTTGTATAGCACTTTATACACAGCACTGTCGACCAAAGTGCTTCACACACAGATCAAAACATACCGACATAATTAAAAACATGGATAATATATCAAAACATACAAAAACATTGTAAAAGAAATAAAAGGCAACGCTGCTTAAAGACAGGAGTGGATAAGAATAATCAGTCAATGTTAAAAATTAGTGAATAATAGTGAGTCTTGAGGAGCAACTTAAAAACGGCCAGAGAAGTTGCCTTTAGAGTATAAAGGTTCAATATTTAGGGCTCAAAGTGTCACAATCTAATGAGATAATGAATCCAGAATACCTGCAAAGGGTTCCTGGGCCTTTAGATGGTCTCTGTCTACGTAGAATTACTAAAATTACTGAGTTTTGCACAAAATTTAAATTTTTGGGAGTTTCATTTGTATATAAAATAAGGAACTTAGCTTCTAACTTCTACAGTGTGTGAATGTGTGTGTGTATGGATGAATGACACACTGTAGTGTAAAGCGCTTTGGAGTCCTCTGACTCTGAAAGGTGCTATACAAGTGCGGGTCATTTGTCATAGAATAGAATAGAATAGAACAGCTTTATTGTCTGACACCAAACAGTTACAGAAATGTGTCTTTCAACAGGGCTCATCATTATCCACCTCATCATTCACACTTTCATAGAACAGTAAATGCAATAAAATTGTAGGGTTTGGCAAATGGAGTGCTTTAAGAGCTCAAGATATATTTTACCTCTACTTATGACCAATAAGCTGTGATTCTCTATCTAAATATAGAATATCAACCTTGCTTGTGTGTTTATCAGAAGATTCCAGGATTCTTTATTTATTAAGGGATTGTACACACTTCGTTTTGATTCAGAAAAGAGTCAGGTTTATAAAAGTAAGAATTTATTTTACAAACAATTAAAACATGACAGGTTAACTAAGCATTTACTGTGATGGATGGATCTAAATGTGATGTATGAACCTATGTGTCAATGCGATGTTAGTCAGAACTTCCTTTTCTAGGAGAGCTGAGTTCTGGATGTAAAAGAATTTGGTTTGTGTTAAGCTATGAAGGTGGTTGTTATCAAAACACATCAAACGCAATCTGCCATGTCTACATACCCACTCGAAGACCATCGTGATAGATCCGGAATGTCCAAGTCCTCGGACTTCCAGGCACCAAGGTCCGTAGAAGAAACTGCGGCACAACTAGACCGGTCTTAGAGTTGTCTCCAGGTCACAACAGACGGCTGGAGTCTGGGACTCTTAAGGAGTCTAAACAATATCAGCTTGTTCAGAAGGAACTGTTGCGGTATCAGCATCGCAGGTGCGAAAAGGTTTTGATGATGTGTCAAAAGCTTTGATGGTTAAAGAGGGTTTTGCTTCAGGTGGCCGGTCTGAAACTTTCTCTAGAACTGAGAGATCACCCGAGAGTGATCCAGTTTTGATGTTGACATGTTATGATTTGTGTAGCCAACCAAAGGTTGACAAGTTTGAGAAATATTACCAAGACAACTCAGAAACACACCTTCTTTGATACGGAGGCTCTGACTGGGGTAAAAGACTATTAATGTCAGAGTTTAACGTAACCTTATTTTGTTCTTGTGTGAGTGCAAATGGTTATGACCTTGTCATGTCAATGTGCTGAAACATATGATATAACCATAACCATGACATTCATTTAACACTTAAGTCATTGAGCAGTGATTAATGAAGCATTTCATTATATTATAATTATTATAAGTAGCAATAACAAATGTTTATTTAATGATTATCTAGCTTATAAGTTGTAGAAGTTCATATCTGATTTAGGAAATCATTCTTTGACTTAGCAACTGATCTGAGTTGGAGTGTTCCTCATATGGAGGCATGAAGACCTGAAAGATTGGACCTTGAGGAGAGAATGTTATTGTTGACATGTCATTATCTGTGTTCAGAGCTGCAGAGGCTCTGAGCTCCAGCTGATGGGATGAAGGCAGGCCAATTTAAAGGGGACACATGCAGTCTTGTGTCTCCTCTTTGACCAGATGTTGAATGGTCAAACTGTACCTAAAAACTGACCATTGCTGGACGTTACTGTCATGGTCTGCGTCTGCGTCTCCCCTCATGTGTCTCCTTGTGTAATCCATCCCTCGCTAGGTTCTCCTTTTGTGTCTCCTAGTGCCTCATGTGTCCTTGTCTGCATCTCATTTATGTGTCTCTTTGTGTTCTTCATGTGTCTCCTGTTTGCAGCCCTCCAGATCTTTCCTCCCAGGTCCTGTGTTCCTTCAGTCATCCCCAGCCCCTCCAGGTGTCGCTTCACGTTCTGTGTCCTTGTAGCTCCATCCCTTCTTGTCCCCAGCTCCCATCTGGTTTTCTTCATGTTCTCTTAGTCTCCCAACCATAGTTTCCATAGGTCTAATATTTCAGTTGTGTGTGTGTGTGTGTGTGTGTGTGTGTGTGTGTGTGTGTGTGTGTGTGCGCGTGCGTGCGTGCGTGCGTGCGTGCGTGCGTGTGTGTGTGTGTGTGTGTGTTGTGTTCCTTCCCCAGTCAGGTCTGGTGTCCTCCCCTGCTCCTTTCTGCTCCTCCTCTCGGTCATTGTTTTCCCCTGTGCCAGTTCCCCACACACCTGCTCCTCGTCTCCTATCACTCCAGCCCCAGTGTATAAAACCCTGTCCTTGTACAGAGTTGTGTCGGTTGATGTTTTGTTCTGTCAGTCTCGTCTCGCTTTGGATCTCTAGTGTTATTAGTTTCTCTTGAGTCTCTAGTGTTTTTGGATCTCCAGATCATTATCTGGATTTTTGGTTTTTGGCTTTCTGCCCTTTGGATTATTTTGTTTTTGGTTCATCCTACAATAAAAGGATTTTCTTAATCTTCCACCCCTGCCTCGTGTCATCCTGGGTTTCTGCATTTTGGGTCCTAACCACCTCCATCGTGACAGAATGGACCGACCAACCAGGACCCAGCGGACCCAGATGTACCAGTATGATGGTGATCCTGAGACCGGTCGGGCCTTTATCCAAGACTGTGCTGGTTGCCTGGACTTAAATTCTTCTGAATTTAACAAGGTATCGTTCATGGTGCTTTGCCTGGGGGGCAAAGCCCAGCGGTGGGCCGCCAGTTATTTGGATCTACACCCCATCGAAGAGGTCTCTTTTTGGACCTTCACTAAGGATCTCTTCTTGTCCTTCGGCTCCACATCACCACCACCTTCCATCCACATCTCCACGACCCGGATTTATCAAGCCTCCCTACCCTCACCCAGTCCTGACAGCGCCACCTCTCCATCTTCGGTGGGCTGTCACCACTCATCTCCTACTGCTCCTGCCGGCTGCATCGCTGAACCTCCTATGGTCTGGGTCACCACACCTCCACCAGGTCCAGTTGGCGTCACCCACGTACCTCCGAGGAGCCATGCTCGTCACAGACGCCACCGCCATCACCAGCAGTCTCCTGAAATCAGAGTTGTGCCGCCTATCCGAGAGGCCCCTGCTCTACAACCCAAATCTGAGCTCATCCAGTCATCTGAAGCCAGAGCTGTGCCGCCTGACCAAGAGGCCCCTGCTCTGCAGCCCAACCCAGAACACCTGAACCCATCTGAAGCCAGAGTTGTGCTGCCTGACCAAGAGGCCCCTGCTCTGCAGCCCAAGCTAGAACTCATAAGACCATCTGAAGCCAGAGTTGTGCCGCCTAACCAAGAGGCCCCTGCTCTGCAATCCACGTCTCAGCTCCATCTGCCATCTCCACACCCTGTTCCGGCGGGGAATCCAGTAGTTGCTCCACCCAGTCCGGTCCAGCCTGTTCCGGAGTCTCCAGTCCAGCCCGGCCATGAGGGTCCAGCCCAGCCCGTCCAAGAGGCTCCAGTCCAGCCCGTCCAAGAGGCTCCAGTCCAGCCCGTCCACGGGGCTCCGGTCCAGCCTGTCCAAGAGGCTCCGCCCAGTCCAGTGCCTCCAGTCCAGAAGTCGACGCCTCCAGCCCAAGGGTCGACGCCCCCTTTACAGTTTACAGTTTAGCAGTTAACAGTTTAGCTTCATGGGCTCGCCTCAAATTGCATCAAAAACATAAATAAATAAACAAGGCCCTCTACATTTTTGAAGAATTAAGTCTCAATATTATATAATATATCCTAAACATTTCAGATTTAGCCCAAATAAAGTAAAGTTTTCACATTTATCTCATCTATTGGGTGAGTTTTTTTTTAGACTGGGAACTCTGTTGGCAGACTGTCCCGCAATCTTTCTAAAGGTCAGAAGCCAGATCTGTGCGCTCACACTTAGTCAACAATAGAAGTCATCGTCACTCACATCAGTGGTGTTAAATTTAAAAGAAACTGTTGTTATTTTGCTGGCCTAGATTTATAAGGCTGCACAAAGGCAATAACAGCACAAGATTACGGGGGCAGAAAACTGTCTGAACTGCAGGAGGCCAAACGGTTTCTGTCCACATGATCACCATCTGGCAGCGCAGAAACATGCAGGAATTTAGTGCCGGTAGGTTTTCCGTAGTTTCCACTCATAAAACAGGATTTTAAAAAAACACTACAGTATTTGTAAACAAATGTGTGCACCTAACAGCTATAAGCTCAAACAGGATGCTTTAGTTTTGGGTTTAAGCAAATATACATACGTGGGTGTACTGGGGGGGGGGGGGGCAGAGCTGTACACATCACACATGAATGGGCTGGGACGGCGCCAGTTGCTACAGAACCTCACTTCCAAATGAATAAATGAAGGCAATTAGTAGATCTGTTTACAATGTTATGGAGACAGAAGTAGGTCAAACGTAGTTGACAGGAGGGAGGAGGCAGCCAGCGAGCCAGAGCCGGGGGCTGTCGCCGGTACCTACAACCATCAGTCGAGGAATTAGGACGCCGCTTTTATTAATGATGACTTTTAAATGAATGTCATTCTGAATCACAGGAGACCGGTGGAGTTTATTAGAAAATGCTGTTTAGTGATCAGCTCAGCGTGTTTTATCTGTGTGTGTGTGAGGGGTGGGGGGGTGGGGGGTGGGGGGGGGGCAATAGGCTTCCTGCCTCATCGCAGAAGTACAGAATTAGGCCTCAGAGAGTAGAGTGTAGGACCCTCACACTGCTGATCCCCCAGAGGACATGTTCGCTTTGATGCCACATGGAGGAATCTCAGTTTAATTTTCATCATCTACAACGTAGTCAAACAGCAACAATTTCCCTCCAGACATGTTTCCCAACTCAGATTTTAAAAAAAAGTCTCAAACACACTATTAAAATTGATCACACTGATACCTCTGAAACTCAGCAAGTTGCTCCTGTGTTTTTATTGTTACTGGGAGCTTGCTGCATGCCCCGGTGTTATTTTTATACCGGCAAACATGACCCATAGCTGCCTTTTTTCTGCACGCTTGTAGTTTAGTTTATTGGTCAGCACAGATATTGCAGGCTTTAGGGCTCTCTAGCCAGCCACTAATCTTGCTGTTAGAGTAGAGGAGGCAGTCTGCAGGGAGCAGTAAAACGGCACTACGTCATCACAACACGCTGGGCTTGTATTAAGTGCAGGAAGCTGCAGGAGACCCGAACAGAGGCAAATGTGACATAGGGGACTCATTCCAGCACATCATCAACACCGTAAGCAGCCCGCGCTGCGATCCATGCCATTATCTCCGAGCGAATGCATAATACATGCAGATAGGCCGCTATGTCTGAGATAGCTGTAAAGAGCAGGGACCAGATGAAGGGCGCTGCTAGATTTATCTGTGCATTTCTCCTCCTTTTTCCTCCTCTTCTCTTCCATAAATCTCATTGTCAGCTTTTTCTAGGTTGACCTAAAACTGGTTCGTCTCAACTGTCGAAGCCCTCCCAGTTGCATATATGATAAGCAGAGAGGGGAAAGTCAAAGTGACCTTCAGTGCCGTGACGAAAAACTGTGCAGTTTGAGTGCAATAGAGGGTCTTCTATAATTCAGTGATCTCAGAAGAAGACAGACAGAGCTGTGTTTGCTTTGGAGCTAGACAGCTTCTGTGCTGCATCGACTGGCCCTTAACCTCTAGGTGAAAGAAGAGGAGCGAGGAGTAAATGGAAGAGCCTGATCTGGATTTATAATCATAATTGTAACTTAACAGGTTTAAGTCTGAAAACAAATAAATGTGCTTCAGTCTTTAAACAAATACGGAACGGCTCACTATCTCTAAGCTGTTCTGTCATTCTCTAAAATAGCAGCAAATTTATTGTGTTCTCCCGGTTATCTTTCTCCGTCTTTTCTTGTCTGAGTTGACTTTTCTGTAAAGCAAAGCAATACTTCCGCTCAGGCTGATTCACTTACAGATGTGCAGGGCTAAATTGCTTCTGCATGCATAAATCATAAGGATCTGACAGGGAAAATTCATTGCATTTGGCAGAGACTGGACCCCAGCAAGGGTAAGAGTGAGAAAAAAAATAACTCCAAAGCAGAAATGCAGCATGTCCACATAGAGCTGCGAAGCACACATGTCCATATTTCTCATGCCACTGCACACGGAAATCAAAGAACTTGTCCCATAGAGGAGCGATCGCATGTTTTCTCTGCTTCCACCATCTCTGGCCATATGGCTTCATGGGGTAGAAGATGCCAAGGTTAGGAGTAGCTGGCATGAATAACTCCCATCAAATAAATTACAATGCAAAAGGAGCAGCTGCTGCATCCTCTGCTGACAAATAAGCCAACAGAGGCAGTGATGGACAGCGAGTGAGGTGCAGGGAAGGGAACGTTCAAAGGTAGACGTTTGACTGATTTCACAACTTTTAATTCAATCTCTGAGCTTCTGTTGTTAGAAAACCATCTATGGATTTCATCCAAGGTGCAAAAAATTGAAACTAAATATCTCATTCAATCATTTTTCTCAAAAAGGTCCCTCAGCATCCCTGTGTGGTGGACAACGTCCTGGCGTTCTCCTTAAAGCTGGGGAACCTAGTTTAGAATTTTTAAAGTAGCTTTGAAAATATTTAAATGTGACTAAATCTGACCCTGTGGGTAATGTTTCATAATTTTAATTCCCCTAAGCCCCGCCCCTGCCCTCTACAGCCAAACAAATCATCTCCGTCAGCCCAGAGCATCAACTAATGGAGTTGCATATCCACTAAAGGGAGCTATCAATCAATGAGAATGTGCTCCAGTACCCAGCATGCACTGCGGGGTGAATCAACAGTCAGCTTGGAACACCAACCTAGTTTAAGGTGGTTTTCCAGGAACACTCAGAGCAACTTGGACTGATGCAGCTCGGCCCAGCCGCTGTTCCCAAGGGCAGGGTTTGGTGTTGTCCCTCTACTCAGATCACAGGTGGCTCAGGAGTCTTTTGCTTTCTGTTTCACTGCTTGCAGTCATTTCCTGGTTCAGAATCTGATAAAAAGCCATAAAACTGAGATAAATGTCCAGCGACACCAACGTTTTTCAGCTGAGTTGTGTTTCTGTGGAGCATACAGGTTACCTTACTCTGTTTAATGATCCCCTCATGCTATTTTGTCATGAGTAAAAATCGTGCACCCATCCCCGCCCCCCATTACCTACTTTCTGTCATGTAGCATGGGAACATATCTACATTCAAATGGGCTGACTCAAACCACGCTGTACAGAGCCGGTTTAGGATGAGTAGTGTTCCTAGAAAAAAAGGCTTTAGAGTAGCGTTTAACCTTCTGCTACATTGGACTATTGTAGCGTTAGCATGGGTGTGCTAGCCTCGTGGGTACCAGGTTCCTGCAGGTTTTAGATGTTTCTCTGTTTGAACAATGCAGGTTTGACTAAACGTCGTGTTTAGCAGCTCCTGCAGAACCTGATAAAGGCAGAGGAGATAAATCAGCAGTATCAGGTGTGTCTGAGCAGGAACAGAACAAAAACATTACTTGTTTGTTAGTGCTACAAGGCTATTTGTCTGCATGGTATGAGGTGTGGCTTTCAGCTCCTTCCAGAAGAGAAGGGGGTGCAGGGGTGTGAGCCACATTCATCCAAATTTCAAAATCTCCTCCTCCTTGATGATGATTCACCATCTTTACGCCAGCTTTCATAGTCAGATAGCCCTGCTAAAAAAAGCCGTCATATGTAATGTTTTGGATGCCGATATGTTTATGTCGATGTTTATTCATTTAGCAGACGCTTTTATATGCTGGTCCAGCATGGGATCCTGGTAATTTGAGTCTGGACCAACATGTAAGACCATCATCCCATACTGGACCATCATGGTATAGTGGTCCACCAACTACACCAGCATTAAACCACAACACATGCCGGTGTTCCGACTATCCGTGCTCCCCGTCGAAATGTGCTACTTTGGGGAAATGCGCAGGCCGACTATTGCGACACAGGCTGTTTACAAGTCGAGACGCGCTACCTGTGGAAGTTTATGTTTAATCTTGTCACTTATCCAGTTACTTTCAACTCGTCGAAGGTCACAGTATTTCTTTAACTTGTTTTATTAAATTACTGTTTACTTGACAGTTAGCTTGTAAATGGCTTCTAAAATATCGTTATTATACTGTAAACAAGAAATTTCTCCCATTGTTTACGGTCATTCACGGAATACAAACACTGTATTTTTCATAAATAAAACACGACAAACACTGTATATTTTTGCTAATAATTATACTACAGTGTTGTATTTTTGAGGAATATCATCTATTTAAAATAAACAATTCTTAATAAGCGTGTTCCTTTACTGTAAACAAGAGACTTCCATTGTTTCTTCACAAAGGCGGTCATTTTCACGGGCTAGTTTTTGCCTGAATCTAAAAACTTTCTACTTCCTATTTAGGCTATGGAAACAAAGTGGGAAGACATTTTCAACTTTCTATCCTTGTGAACCTACCCTGATGGATACAGCAAGTCTCAAAACAGAATCTCCGGAGATATTCCTCTAAATCTGCTTTGAAGGGTTAGTGTGTGTGTCTGTCCTTCCTTCCTTCCTTTATTTCTTGTAAATAAACACCATTAATTTTTTTCATTTTGAAGGGGAACTTTTCTTTGGAACCAGGAGGGTCATCAAGACCAAAGAGGAGGCGTCGTCGTCGTCGTCTGCTGTTTGGGAGCTGGTTGGCATTGACTTGACGGGTCCATTGCCCAGAACATCAGATGGTCATCAATATATTCTGACTGCCACAGACTACTTCTCAAAGTGGGTTGAAGCATTTCCACTTAGAAGCAAGTCAGCAGCAGAAGTTGGAAGGCATCTATGCTCAATAATCTACAGGCATTGATGCCCAAAACATATTCTGTCCGATCAGGTGAGAATGTGTTGGATCAGGGCAGAGAACTTGTAAATGAAGTGAGTGAGTGAAAAGCTTAGAAAAGCTGTTTGCAATATGTATTACATGCCAAATGATTTCTGTTTATTATTGACCAACCAAAGCTAAACCAGAAGATGGGTCAGCTGCTTGGTATTGAGAGGAGTGTCACGGCTGCATATCATCCCCAGACAGACGATCTAGATGAAAAGAATAACGACAACATCAAACAGGATATTCTATTACGAGACTTTTGGATTAACACACATTTTCCTGTTCAGCAGTTTATTGTTTTTGTCTGGGTTCTATGCTGACATTGTAGTCCCTAAAGAAACTGGTCAATGGGCAACAGGACAACTGGGATTTGTTTTTGGAACCAACATCATTTTCTCTGAGGTCAAAGGTTCACACCACAACAAAGTGCTCCCCATTCCTCCTGATGTATGGGAGAGAAGCTGCCTTCCCCTCAGAGGTTCCAGTGAACTTACCGGTGAGTGTTTGGTTTGTATTTGTAAAAAAAAATATGTTGTCCAGTTTTATGGCTTCTTTGCTTGATAATCTGTCAAGAATTAATCAGTATGACATTCATTTCAGTAAAAAATGGTTAGCCGTAATTGTAAGTATGACTGAATTATTACTATATTGTAAAAGACACCAACTGGTCCTGTTTCCTTAACTATTTAGATTTTCCCAGTTCATTCAATTCTATTTTCCTTTCCACGTTTAATTTTAGCTCACCAGCATCATCCTTCCCAAGGAAAACACACATTTGGACTTTATAAAAGAGAAAACTCAAAATATGGATGTTGCTATGAAAGCAGCAGAAGACAACTCAGAGAAATCACAACAAAAACAGAAGGAGGCATATGCCAAGAGGTCCCAGAAGAAGTACAAGAATGTGGTGTACACCGCTGATGATGAAGTTCTTCTTCTAAACATGAGGAAACGTAGAAAAGGGGGGAGAATGGAGCCAGATTTCTCTGGCCCATAAATAATATAATCTATTTGTGGGAAACTAGCTACCCTAAAGAATTCAAAATTAGTTTGATTTGATTACTGAAAAATGTCCTGTTGTCCTTCTGTCTAACATTAGAAATTTCCTAAGAGTGCGGGGGTCAGTGATGGTGCTGAATGGACAATCAAGACTCTGGAGCATAGTGTCCAGCAAGACTCCCACAGCTGTGGAGTTCTTGTGTTGAAGGTGGTTTTAATTTAATAACATATTAATAAATAAAATAAAAAATAACTAATTCAATTGGAAAGTTTTATGATCAGAAGTTTGCAGCTAAGCAGAGTACAAACTAGGATAAGTATCGGATGCTATCTCAATACGGTAACATACTGGTCAGAATAAAGCAATACTGTAAAATGTTCTTCTTCTTGCTAATGAAAAGAAAAAAGATCCATAAATTGTTGAGTGAGTAGTTATCTGTGAATGTTTTTGGCACTGTGCAGGAGTACCTTGTTGTCTGATGTTTCAAATCATGTTTTTCGGGGTTTTTTTTAGTATTCTGAGCGCTACCTTACTCAGGGCAACATTAATGGTGTGCTGACCACTCTGCCTGAAATGAAAGTGTCAAGGATGGCAATAGTCTGTGCTCTTCTTGAGTACTATGGTAATATAAGACAACAGATGGTCATTATAATGTGCATTACAGTAGCTTAATAGTTTTCTCTGAATGGTGTATTTATTAGCGATGAACTGTGACTGATAGGAAATAAGAACATTTGTGTTTACAGACAATGCAGTGGATTACTGTTTGGTTTGTTCAACACTGGAGGATGATGCGTACAAAACCATGGGTGAAATGGTAAAACAAAACATTTATGATTTTTAGAATTTCTAATATTCTATTTTTTATAATGATCATCATATTAAAGAATACAGTTGATAAGTGAACTGGCTCAGAAGCGGTCCCAGTCAGTATTGCTGATTCACCATTTGTCACTCATTTCAGGTGCAGTGTGAGCTGTGCAGTCAGTGGGCACATTTTGACTGTGTCAGCTATAACAAAGACTGCCACACAACTTATTCACAATAAAAATGTTTGCGGGAGTGACTGGTATTGTTAGAGGTCTATGTTTATTCACAACAAAAATGTGTCTCCGGTCTAAAACTGGTTCATTCCTACAGTACGCTTAAAGTAAGGTTAAAGTGCTAAACGTGTTTTACCTGAAGACAGCTACTGTCGATAGTGTTTTAGTGTAGCCCATAAATGTGTCCTTTAAAGTAATACTTACCAGGACAAAACAAAAAAGGAAAACAACACAAACAAAAATAAGGGTAATAAGAGGGATTTACATTCATCATCAAAATATGTATCCAAATAAGAGGGTAGAAATGAATAATTCTTAGTTGGCAATAAGAATAAGAATACCTTTATTTGTCCCTCAGTGGGGAAACTGCATTATTGCAATGGCTCAGGTACAGCAGGATTTCACAGTAGTACACAAGATATCACACAAGAGTGCATAGTAATAGTAAATTAAGATAATTAGAAATAAGAAATCAAAGCTAAGAAACCAAATAAGGTTTGTACTTATGTCTGATTTGTTTCAATGCATGACATATGCTATTTATGATAGGATTATTATTACATAGACATTTGTTTATATACCTTGGTCCAAGGAGTGTTGCACTTTAGGCATATAGATATGAGTCCTCTTCTCCCATCATCATTAACCAGTCTGGTACTAATAGTGTTTGCTCTCCCTTTGATTTTGCCTTGCAGGTGTTTATTTCATTTCCTCTAAATGCTTTTACCCCCCCCCACCCCCACCCCACCCCCCCACCCCAAAAAAAGAAATAATTTGGAGTTACAGGTTCTTGAGCAATAGTGGGATATTTTGAAATAACTACAGAGGTTGTGGAAGAAAAATAACTTTCCCTTTAAGTTTGTCTACTAAAGGAGTAAAAAATTACTTTCAAAAGCGAGATGAAGTCCCTTAAACTAATAACAATCCCTAATACCTAATAACTTTGGTATTGAAGTAACAACTGTAACTTCAGTATCAAAGTTATTTTCTCTAGAGAAACTTTAATAGGGGAACCATATAAAGCGACATATGAACTGGCATCAAAACACTCTCAGACCAGTTGAGTCGGTATCCTGAAAGAGTCCCAAATTAATATCCAAAAGTTTTATATTATACATATAATAAATGTATCATAGTTGTATAATAATCTCCAAAATTATACAATCAAACAAATAACTATAAGAATTGGGGGAAAAGCATGTTTGTTCTATGTGGATTAATTTGCCTAATAAAGGATTAGGTAGAGAATTAGAACGGTAAGAGCTAACGTCTCACAAATCTCCATTTTTATTAATCACTTTCTCAACGTGGGTGAAAGTAGTTGGTAAATCATCATTGTTCTGAGAATATTCAAACGTTTTTAGCAACTAAGGGGTTATTTTTTACAAAATGACTAAACTGCATCTTAAACTATCCACTTTTTTCATAAAATAAATTAACAGTAGCTACCGATTTTCAGTAAACCTGGACATACTGAATCAGCTGTTGAAATGAGCGTTGGTAGGAAAATTCGACGAGGAAGCACGGATAGTCAGAACACTGGTCTATGCTGGTTTTTTGGTCAGGAAGAAAGTAATCTGAAGCTACAAAGAGTGGTGAGATCTGCTAAAAAAATAAAACGACCAGGAGTGGCCTCCCTGCAGAGGACATTAACAGCAAAGTCAGAACCAGAGCAAAGCACATGACTTGTTCACCCTCTGCCCTTCAAACATAAGGCTGAGCAGCCTGAAGACCCTCATTAGAATATGAAGGAGCAGTTTCCTCCCTGAGACTGTGAGGTTCACGAACTCTGACCCTTAAGCTGTCCTCTTTAATTTGTTACACTATGTTTGTAGGTGTTTATTAATAGCTTTGGTTATTTTTTTATGTCTAAGGCTTTCCCGTGTGACACATTTTGTTCTGTGACATGCTTTTGGATAAGAAAATTAACCAGAACGTGAATTATCTTGACTCATCTCCGTGGTCTGTTCTGCCTGCTTTGTTTCTAATTTTAACTCCATCAGAAACCATTCTGTTTCCCCAGCTAGTTGCCCATTCATGTCAAAGAAAACCCACAGAAATAGTTGAAATGCAACATTGGTGGATTTTTCAAATAGGAGCTCCCTGCAAAGGACGCTCCTTTGTTACACTAAATCTCAATACAACAAAATATTTCTAAAACAGCATTAGTTCCCTTCATTGCAACCTGTCCTTCTTAATACAGCTTGTTTCTAAATTAACATAGAATTCCCAGAGTCCGTTAAGCCAAATCCTGTCTGATTTGCAGCTGCCAGCGTCGGCTCATGCCGCGGCCTCAGAAGTCCAGTTTGGTGCGATATGTAATCTAATGAGAACTATTTTGCAGATGTTCCCACTGGGTGATCACATGGGCATTTTTCTGGAAACTGCTCCCTTCTTTTCCTAAACAAGCACAAGCAGGGTGGTAATTACTCAGTCTTAAGATACAAAAGAAGAAGAACAAATTTCCTGTAATGCTGCAGCTTTTCCAAATGCACAATGTTACAAATCCAGAACTTCAGAACACGCTCTCTCATTCTGAGAATCTGCATGTTCATTGAGGTGTGAAAATATTCTTTCATGTTTTGATTTCGTTACAAACAAAACCTTTTATAAACAACATTTGCAAGAATTTAGTTTGTTTATTTTTAATTAGGATGAAATAATAAGGTTACATAAATCCCTACCTTTGAAATCTCGAGAAAATTTCTTCAAATCCATAAAAAATAAATCTTCCAAGACTACATTAATTTACAAGCATCTTAAAAATATTGCCAAGTACTAGAAGTGTCATAATCACGTCTTTAGTCTTTTGGTGTTAATGATGGGCTGTAGATAATCAGGCAGTCACACTTCAGTCAGAACTTGTAAAGCATGTGGTGTTTCAAAGCTTATTTAATTTGGACTTTTTGTGTTAAAATAAAGAAAATGGAAATCACATTAACTCCTATATTTTAATGGGATTTTTTTCCACATTACCATGACCGTGAAGTGTTATGTTTTTAACATTAACATTGCTTTAATTTTAAACTGTTTTTCTCACATCCTGATTTGTACTGAAACGAAAACTTGATTTGAAGACACCAAATCTGATGTGAACTACTTGTTAAAGGAGTAATCAGAGTTATCTATCATGTTTAAAGGTCCAATAAGTATGAATTCTGCATTGAAAACAGTCTGGCTTAATACATGTTGGAAGGAAGGTTACATTCAAATAGAAGTCCTTCTCAACTCAGCTGGGGGGTTGTCAGTTTTATTTCTTTAAAAAAGGCCAAATAGGAGATGTCACTGTTTACAACCAGTCCCACCTCTATACTTCCTGGTTCCAGAGCCAATCATATGTGAGCCTGCTGGGCTGCCAAGTCTGTGCTGGCGCTTGTAATTCTACATTGGCTAGCAAAAAGCTGCAGGATTGTGGACCTAAAAGTCATTTCTCGTACCCCTAAAAAGCCACAGCACTTTTGTTGTACTCTAATATCGGGTAAAGATGTCTAGAAGCTAATATTAAGCTAACATTAAGCTAACGTTGAAATAGAAAAAAAACTGGCGGCTCTAAAAATGTCTCAAGTTACTTATTTGCAATTACCAACACTTTGACGTGACAGTGAGATGTATTTATCTATTCATCAACTTCCTGTGTATGACTTATCTAGAACCTTTTGGTGCTGATCCTTAACTGGCAACAGCTGCTCGGAGCGGACTCATTTGTTTTGGTACATAGACTGCAAGTTTGACCACAAGATGTCATTCTCACTAAATGCACCTTTAATGTAGAAGTGCAGAAGAAGCTATAAGTCTTGATTTTTGTAGTACTTATGCAAACAGTGATGTAAAAGACATAATTAAAACATGACAAAAAATAAAAGTTATACACAAATCAAACAGGTTTCCATCTTTCAAAGATTTATCACATTCCTAATTTTTAAGTTCTGCATCAAAATTTTTCAGCGAGAAAAAACAAACATGACATCCTTCAACTTTGTCAGCTTTTCCAAGAACCATATGCGGTCGGCTTAAATCAGTGCCAAAGAAAATTATGCAAAACTCACACATCAGCAAAGTTATTGCTGTTTGTATCGACAACAGAGTGCAATCTGGAGGCAGTGCACCATATTGCAAGAACGACATCAATGCATGCCGAGTGCTGCCAAAGCCGCCATCTGGCAGGTGAGTTTCCACTTTCCACTTGCACGACTCCTCCTCCTTACTCCTCTTCTCTACTGTTTAGTTTCCAGTCTTTAAAATTCTTCTTCTCTCCCTCTACACGTTTCCACCTCTCGCTCTTCTCTACATGCAAGCTTCTTTTCTCCATCTGACCATTAAAACTCCCTTCAGGCACAAATAGTGCATTGAAATAAGCAGAAGTGTGAAGATTAAAAGGGGGATGGAGAAGAGAAAAGAGTGAGGGCAGCAGCCAGTTTAGCTGCACCTAATGATCTGCAGTATTTTTGTTCTCTACATTTGTCTCTTCCCATCTGCCATCAGTGACAGCTGGATCTTTTTGTTATCTCTCTTCTCTCTACTTCTGTCACTTTTCTCTTTTCTCTCCAATGTACACACTTGTATGCAAAGTCACATCAGGTGCAAACACACACACACACACACTGGGGCCTCCACATTGTTTCCTTCCTCAGGCTGTGGTGTCTGAACAGTCGTGTTCAATCAGCGTTTCCAGGGGCAACCGGGGAAGCGAAGGGTGGAAACGGTGAGGCTTTGAGGAAGGGGGCTCTCCATCTATGGGTGCTAAAAGCAGGTTTCTGTGCACTCACACCACGTAATTGTGTTACACACACTAATTTGTCTGATGTACTGTTGCAGACGCTGCTCCACATTTGCCCCTGACCCACATCTGCATTCCCAGATACCGTATTTTCTGGACTATAAGCCGCTACTTTTTCCCACGCTTTGAACCATGCGGCTTATAATGAGGTGTGGCTTTAGTCAACCAGAAAGGATGGATGCTGGAAAGTCTAATGAAGGAATGGTTAAAGGAGTGCTACGGAAAGCGCCCAGGAGGATTTTTTTCACAGTAAAACAGCGCTGCTTGTTTTCCCAGCTTCACCCCGGCATGATGACAGCAACACGGACAGCGACACTGACATCGCCACAGAAAAGGTATGTGATGAAACTCTTCTGAGGCTGTTCAACTCCAACACTGAAGAAGATGACTTCAGTGGTTTCAGTGCGCAGGAGGACGATGAATAAACTAATCAATAACTTTTCTGTTTTGTTTGATACTGATCAGTTCAGTTACGTTCAGTTAAACTACATTTTCAAATCAGTAGATTTCTGCGGCTTTTAGCCCGGTGCGGCTTATACAAGTACAGTTCCATGTTTTTTTAAAGAACTTAGCAGGTGGGGCTTACAGTGAGGTCCGTTCCATAGTCCGGAAATTACGGTACTTAAATGACCTCATAATCAATGAGACGGATTCAAATTGAAATCAAAAGCAGTTTTTCTTTTTGCTTTGCAGTTAAGAAGTCTTTTGTTCCCCAGCATTTTTTTTTTTTTTTTCGTTTTCTTCGATCCCCTCAAACTTACAGTAGGTCATTAATCTCTGCAGAGGTCTAAGATAACACTTAACTCCTTCGCTTGTGGGTGAAAGTGACAGAGACAGATGTTCTAAATTACTTCACCTCCACTGGTCCAGCAGACCCCCCCAGGGGGGACAACACTCAACAATAATGCACTTTCACCTGCATTCCTTCTACTCTACAAAGTGCTATAGTAAGCTTGGCTGAGGATTGAAAAGTTAAACCACTCCTGGAAAGATCGATGGGCAGTTTGGCTTTTTTAGTGTGAAATAACCGGAATTTTTGTACGTTATGCATTTTGCACGTAAAATGTCCAAAGGCTGATCGTTATTGAACAATCTGCCTCTGAAAGACCAATCGCTTTAAAAAAAATGAGTAAAAAATGTCATGTGACAACCTGAAAACCAGCTTCTCCTAGAAATTATTTCTTCCCTTCATTTCAGTTTTGTGAGACTTTTCTAAGTAAAATTTAAAAAACTTAAATCTTTGTGCATCCCAGAAAAAAAAAGGAAGTTATTATTATATTGGTCATGATTCTCAAAATATGTCCAAACTAAGGCGTTGCTCTTTATGACTGAAGTGATGCTTTTCAGAATTCATCACAGGCTTAACCTTAGTTAAATTTTTGGTTATCAGTGCAGCAGAGACAGAAACAGAGAGAATGTGGAGATTTGTTTAAATCCTAAAATTAGCAGACGGCTGATAAAATGCAGAAGCACATGACAGGAATGAGAAGAGTACATCTCTCTCTCTCTGTCTCTCTCTCTCTCTCTCTCTCTCTCTCTCTCTCTCTCTCTCTCTCTCTCTCTCTCTCTCTATGTCTGTCTCTCTCTCTCTCTCACGCGCGCGCGCGCACACACACACACACACACACACACACACACACACACACACACACACACACACACACACACACACACACACACACACACAGTCTACCCAGTCTGGAGGGACCAGGAGAATAAAAGCTCGTCCAACTGGCTGGCCAGATAAGCCAGACCAGAAAGAGTACACAGAGAAGAGGGGCTCATCTGGCTTGCATGAGGGGTGAGAGTCAAACAGCTGTGAATCCAACTCACACTCCTTCTCATCCAACCACACACACACACACACACACACTTGCCAGGCCTTGGGCAAAGATGCACTTGGTCAACAGCATTGTTGAGGCTGGCACTGATTACAGCTCTGTGCGCTCTCTGACTCAAGCTTCATCTCAGCTCCTGCTCAGCCTCATCAGCATCCCAGTGGCTTGCACTCTGCCCCGGCTGTCCAGGCTGTACGGGGAAGCAAGGCAACAGTGATGGTTGAATTTTTCTCCAAACCTAAATACCCCCTATTTCATGCTATTTTTATTTTGGCCAAGCGATCCGATCTGATACACAAGCTCAGGAAAAGATCCTCACAAGCAGGCTGTTGCAGTCTTTGTCTGGAGTGAATGAACTCTTGTGAGTCAGATCTGATCTGCCTCTTGTCTGAATTTGTTTCAAGCTTAAGCATTTACTCTGATTTCAGAGCAGCAGCTCACATCTGCTGCAGCTTGTCACTGCTGGTCAGCAGATATTCTGTTCCCCCCCCCCCCCTCCTCCTTGGCTCCTGCATGCTCAGTCTTTTCTCATCTCCCAGCATCAGGGGTGCATCAAGTCGATTCAACTTTCGCCGTTTGCAAAGTGCAGAGAGAAATGAAAGATAGACTACTCACCTTGGCACAGCAGGAGATCCATTCATGAGGAGCGCGGGTTTTGCTGCGGGAGCGTTCGGGTGGAGATCAGAGACAGCTGGATGGATGTTTTCTACCCTGGCGCGACGCGCAGCTTGGACCATCCGGAAAGCAGCGAGCATCTCCCTGTCGGTCAGGAGCAGGAGTCGGTATCGAGTCACTCCCCCTCCTCCTCTCCTTCCGCGCTCAGGGACTGATCATCTTCTGTAATTGACTTCCGCTGAACCTCTGGCTCTGTCTCCGGTGCTACACGGAGTCACCCATCAGTTCACTTGCACCTCACGTACGGTGTGCGCTTTTAGACCCAACCTCCGACGCGTCATCCCGTGGCACAACTCGGGGCGTTTATTTTACGCACACAGCAGAACTAAAGTCTCTGTGAATGTAATAGCCATCGATATTAAATTTCATTAACATAAATGACCTAAGCCTTGTATTTAAGAGTTTCGAAGTGATAAAATGATCAAAATAAGAGTTTATTATGTGTCACATCAGATGGTGACTTGAGTCAAATTGCTCGAGCTGCCGTTAAACATGCATTCACATATTTTAACTATACGCCAAAAAAATTCCCCTGAGCAATTTTTTTTCCAATGACTGATTTGATGCTTGACAAGAAATGAAAAGTCTAATCCTTAAAGGACGTAAGTGTAGTGAAACCAGAAGCGCATTTTAAACAAAATCACTGCTTTTTATGTTTACAAAATACCAAATGAATGCATGTTGCAGCTTGTACCAGCGTCCAGTGAAATACTTCCATCTGTAGGCAGCGCTTAGGCACTACAGATGGTTTGGTGTCCAAACTTTTGAAACCGAGAACCAAAATCACCACCGTTCATAATCCCCATTGCCCACTAACATGAGGTTTTATTTAATAACTTTTTTCTGCTCCTCAAAATAGAACTAAGATATGCACAGAAGTCAAAATATGAAGAAAAAACGATTAGAAATTGTTCATCTACATAAAAAGCTCACTAGATGACATTTATAAATCTAAAGATGCAAGTTGGAGCCGCAGAATATCAGCCTGAGGGCCACAAATGGCCCCTGGGCCGTGCAATGGACATCCCTTCATCTAGATACTATCAGGCTTTTCCTTTCTTTTTTAAACAATAATAGGAAAAAACAAAACAAAAAAAATAAATGACAAGAACAAAAAGCAGGGGATGCAGGTTACAAAAACAAACAGATTTTTTTACATCTCTCTCAAAAATGTCATATATTTTTTGCTATTTCCTCCAATCTGTTCCCTCAATCCTTTATTCTGATCTCACATGTAATTTCTTACTTTCTTTTATTTTCCATATTACCCATCGTTTTTGTGTGTCCACCTTAAACCGTGTTTGTGGTAGTTTTCTTTGCAGCAGCAATATTATTCCATGTAAACTAGCTACAATACTTTGCTGCAATAAATAAAATTCTTTAACTTGTGGAGAGAAAAGACTATGGTGAGGAACTAAATGCAGTCACAGCTCCAGAGGCAGGTGCACTACATAAATAATGGATTTTGTTTCTTGGGCTGAAACAAAAAAGAAACTTGATGTGATCGGAACACAGCAAGAGATGGATGACGAGCTGAGAAAGAGCAACCGAAACCTGGGGTTGTATTTAATGAATGAGGGGAACAGTTGGGGGATGCTATGAGCTGAATGAGACTGGATGTGAATGGGCAGAAAATAGGAAGTAGGATACAAAACTAGAGTTATGTTTCACTTGAACCTTAAAGAGCAAATCACTCCAAATCAACATTTTTTTGCTGGTAAACTATATAAATGAGTGTCTGATCGTGCTGCAGACACGTGTAGTCAATAATTCGGAACTTTAGTGCATCTTAGTTAAAATTTAAATATTCTGCCAAAAACTGTCAGTGTTGCACCGTCGTCAGGTAAAAACTCAGCACTGCATTTGAATTTAAATTTGCCGTCGCTATTGGCTAAGAGGTACACTATGATGTTAGATGGTACATTATGATGTCACAATGTCGTGAGTGTGTGTATTTGTCAGCGGCTCCACCCTCTCGGTCTGCTAGGCAACAGCATTTGTTGCATTTTTCAAACAGGAAGTGGGAGTTGAGTAAGAATCTGGTAGGGGGTGAATTGCTCTTTAAAGATGTGATTATGTGAAGTGATACGTGGTTCTGCATGATGCACAGAAGCCCCTGCTTTATGGGCAAAGTAGCAACCACTTTCACAGAAGTGCTTACCTTGCTGTAAAGCTCAGTCAGTGCTTCTGACAGTTCTTCTGAGGGTGTGTGTGTGTGTGTGTGTGTGTGTGTGTGTGTGTGTGTGTGTGTGTGTGTGTGTGTGTGTGTGTGTGTGTCTGTGTGTGTCTGTGAGGTGAGGGAAGGGGGGGTGGGGGGGTGGGCTCCCAGGATCCATCGGCCAGCTGTCTCCCTGTCTCATTATTTGTCGTTTGTTGGGATGGAGATGAGTTGGAGATGACAGACAGTCTACCTGTCATGACCCAGTAGCTGCTGGACTCCCTCTGGGCTGACCAGATGGCAGCTACACTGTCAGGCACAAACACACATATGCACCACAATGTTGTAGTTGGAGAAAAAATATATACAAACAAGCCTGAAGAAAAACAAACAAACAGAAATGTGACAACCTGCACCAGAGGTAAAGTATGAACATAAACAGTGCCAGCAGTAGGTGTGCAGATGCATCCGGAGCTGGAGGGAATCTGAATAATTCAGATTATTTGAATGCCTTCATTCAAAGAAGCGCACACTAAAATAAATGATGGCATCACATTCTGGATGTGTGCAGCAAACATCACTACTAGCATTATGAGCCAGGTTTTTAGCATTTTGCTGTGGACTGTGAATGCATAACTGAGTTGTTATCAGCACCCCACAGGTCTAATTCGAGGGCAGTTGTGAATTGGACTTCAAGATGCTGTCCAAATCAGAGTAATCATTCCTTTTAGAGCAGCACTTGTTCGCTCATAACTCTGGAGTGAGATTGGCGAGAGAAAAAGCCACAGGTTAGCTACTTCTGTAAGCAACAGGACAGCAGTCTCTTTGGAAAACCTCATTATGGCGCCCTGATTGGAAACCGCTCATTGAATCCTAATTTACAACCAGATTAAAGCAAGCAGGTTTGTGACTTCACCACGCAAAACTCAAAACAAAACAACCTGTTTTCATTTTCTCTGTCAGTTTTAATTAATTATTATATTGTTCAATATTATTCCCTGGATTTTTAATGGATGCAACAATACACTGCACTAGAATTCCTACTCAGACCAGGTGTTTGTGTAAAAATGGTCAGTCTGATGGGGTTAGAACATTTTACTAATGAAAAATGGAACAAAACAAAGGAGGAAAGCAAGCATCAAGTGCAGTTGAATTAAAAAATATCTAAATGTTTATTTTGATCAACAAAATTGTTGAACTTAGTTCTGAACTTCTATTGAGTAGTTTTTATTCTCTTGTTGGAATCACAAATTTCAGCTGAACAGGTCTCTCTAGTCATCGACTCGATGCAATCAGCTGGGTTCCTTATGTAGGAAACTTTTTACTAATTGGCTTAATGAACCAATTAGAACGTTTACTTTGGGAAGTGCCTTGAGAGACTCCTGTCGTGATTTCTGGAAATGTTCAGTTATCAAAATAAAAGTAATGCTTCAATCATCCAGCTTTACTAATTTGCATTTAGTTCTTTATTTTTCTTTGTTTTCAACCTCTCACCTTTTAATTCAGCTGGTCAGGTCACTACATGCAATCAAAACCACAGCTGAGGAAACCTAAAATAGCATCCCTGAAGGCTGCGCTGAAATCTAATCCCAGCAGGGGAAGGATATTGGCGTGCAAAGACAGGAGAACCGGTGTGTTTATTGGGAAATGTAAACCACGAGTTTCCATCACACCAGGAAGAAGCTGTCCAGAGGGCCTTTGACTCAATTTTTTAGTTTTACAACTCCAGTGGCTCTAAACCTAATTACAAACCTGACTGGAAAATTTCGCTCTACACTCCACAGAGGTGCAGAGTTTTGGTATATTAGTACAAACTGAAGCTATAATGGAAGCACAGCACCTGAGGGCAAACAGATCCACAGCTTCATCAGCGTTTGCAATTAGTTACTTTGGTAACCACAGCGGTCATTCAGATGGCTCCGGTGTGTCGCCGTACGTGATGTTTAGCTCTGGCATTGTTCTGATGTGTTCATTATGATTATTATGCAGTTGCTCAGGGCTTTCTCTCACAGACGGGACCCAAGTGGAGCAACCAGCGAGATGCAATCTACTTCATGAAAATTACCATAACATTTCAAAGCTGTGGAAGGAGGCAAGGCGAGATGCATGCAAACCAAGCAGCAATGAAAGACGACTGCAGGCCCAATCAAGCTGTCATAACATAGAATAATAACTGAAAGCCATTAAAACCTTTCACTCTGAAGCGTCAACACCTCAGTGTGTAAAATAATAGAAACAAGAGGCTCTTACGTTACTCAGTTTGTCGAAACACACACACACACAAGGCTACAACCAGCTTGCACCCATTATCTTTACGTTTTGAGAGACATTCCTGAAACGGAGGATTGTACTGGAAAGCAATGAATAATTATCTTTCATTCTGCATCATTCTGAGTTAATAAATTGCTTTCTTGGATAATTTTGTAACAAACAGATGTTTTCTTTTATTTAAAAACACACAAACAACGGGGGCAGAAGTTGCTGAGGTAGTCAAACAACTACACAGCGGCGGAGCCCCGGGGGCGGATGAGGTTCGTCCTGGGTATCTCAAGGCTATGGATGTTGTAGGGCTGTCATGGTTGACACGTCTCTACAACATTGCGTGGTCATCGGGGGCAGTTCCTAGGGAGTGGCAGACCGGGGTGGTGGTCCCCATCTTTAAGAAGGGTGACCTGAGGGTGTGTTCCAACTATAGGGGGATCACACTCCTCAGCCTCCCTGGAAAGGTCTACGCCAAGGTACTGGAGAGGAGGGTCCGATCGATAGTTGAATCTCGGATAGAGGAGGAGCAATGTGGTTTTCGTCCTGGCCGTGGAACTGTGGACCAGCTCTATACCCTTGCAAGGGTGATGGAGGGGGCATGGGAGTTTGCCCAACCAATCCACATGTGCTTTGTGGATTTGGAGAAGGCTTATGACCGTGTCCCCAGGGGCACCCTGTGGGGGACGCTCCAGGAGTATGGGGTGGGTGGCTTTCTGTTAAGGGCCATTCAGTCCCTTTACCAGAGGAGCGTGAGTTTGGTCCGCATAGCCGGTAGTAAGTCGGACCTGTTCCCAGTGAGGGTTGGACTCCGCCAGGGCTGCCCTTTGTCACCGGTTCTGTTCATCACTTTTATGGACAGAATTTCTAGACGCAGCCGTGGTGTGGAGTGTGTCGAGTTTGGTGGCAGGAGAATCTCGTCTCTGCTTTTTGCGGATGATGTGGTCCTCCTAGCTTCATCCAGCTCTGACCTTCAGCTCTTGCTGGGTAGGTTCGCGGCCGAATGTGAAGCGGCTGGGATGAGGATCAGCACCTCCAAATCTGAGACCATGGTTCTCGACCGGAAAAGGGTGGCTTGCCACCTCCGGGTCGGGGGAGAGGTCCTACCTCAAGTGGAGGAGTTTAAGTATCTCGGGGTCTTGTTCACGAGTGAGGGTAGGAGGGATCGGGAGATCGACAGGCGGATTGGTTCGGCGTCTGCAGTGATGCGGACGCTGAGCCGATCTGTCGTGGGGAAGAGGGAGCTGAGCCAGAAAGCCAGGCTCTCGATTTACCGGTCGATCTACGTCCCAATCCTCACCTATGGTCATGAGCTTTGGGTAATGACCGAAAGAACGAGATCGCGGATACAAGCGGCCGAAATGAGTTTCCTCCGTAGGGTGGCCGGGCTCAGCCTTAGAGATAGGGTGAGGAGCTCGGACATTCGGGAGGGACTCGGAGTAGAACCGCTGCTCCTCCGGATCGAAAGGAGCCAGTTGAGGTGGTTTGGGCATCTGGTCAGGATGCCTCCTGGACGCCTCCCCGGGGAGGTGTTTCGGGCATGTCCTGCCGGCAGAAGGCCCCCGGGTCGACCCAGGACACGTTGGAGAAGTTACATCTCCAATCTGGTCCGGGAACGCCTTGGGGTCCTGCCGGAGGAGCTGGTGGACAAGGCCGGGGAGAGGACGGCCTGGAGCTCCCTAGTTGGGATGCTGCCCCCGCGACCCGGACCCGGATAAGCGGAGGAAGACGACGACGACGACGACAAACAACGTGCCGTTTTCAGGTTAAACTCAATGATTTCAGACAATTTGCAACATGCATGTAAGAATGTTTCATTCTGCTGAAAGTGAGAAAATCTCAGATTATTATGGAATTTGACTTAAATCTAATAATTCTGACTATTTGGATTATTTCCTAAAAGCAAAGAAAGATGCCTACGTTTTAAAGGAACAGTGTAACTTTATGTGTTTCTTTGTCACCAACACTAAATGTTTTAAAGAAATGCCCCAAAAAATATTTGCTTGTGAAAAACTTCATTGCATAAAATTTAAGATAATTTTGCACCTGATTAAACATTTTTTCAGTGGAAAGGTTGACTTGAAAGAGTGGGGAAGGCACAGGGCTGCATTCCATTTAGAGAAAGTTATGTTAGAGACTATTTTTCAGAGAGCAATGAGCATGTGCATGAGTTGGAATGTGGCCCTTGTCAATAAACAGGTGTGTTCCCTACTTCTCAAAGGTGTCTGCTGTAACATAAACCTTTTACTAGCTCCTTTAACATATATTTCTCTTCATAACTCAAGTAAATTCAGAATGTGAAATCTAAGAAAGGTCCAATTATCTACTTTTCACTTTTTAATGTAAACCTTTTACCTATCTGCTGCACTGATGAGTGTTTAAAGTGACAATGTGTAGGTTTTTTTTAACCAATGTCTGGAAATATCCATGAAAATATTGTAGAAAATTAATTAAATGATGCCCAGTTGTTGAAAAATATTGTTGGCCTCATTACATTTAACCATAAAAATTGTGTCTAATGTAACACACCAAAAGGGTCAATTTTCACCTATATATTGATCAGCATAATAACCTTTCATCTACAGAAATAAATCCACTTTCTATTTGGCCTTCCAAGCCCAGAAGGTTCTGCTCAGAGCATGTTTCCATGCGTGAAGACAAACGTCCAGACAAGCATCCTCTCCCAAGGGTCCTGCACTCTCTGCGTGAAAGCCAGACATCAACATTCTTCACTCTGAATAAGGGAAGACTCCATGACTTTACAACTCATAAGCTTACAATAATCATATGTGCTGAATGAACAAGATGTTTAAATCAAACGGATGAATAATCTGTGCCTATGTCAATGATGGCTTTAAAATGAATATTGCTCTTACAATTATCCATTTATATCACAAATTAGTTTGTGTTTGACTTAACAAGTTAATCATTGTTTACACTCATACACATTACAATAAGATACATATTAAGGTCAATATTCACCTCACATAAGAGTTGTGATCATTCTCATTCACAAAGTGTATCTGAAGGAAGGCGTGGCTTTCTGAGGGATGATGTAACTACTCAGAAACGTGTCAAATTCTGATTTGCCAAACTTGGCCAGAAATCATAACAAAGTAGTTTAATAAAACAAGAATTACTTCCCGGTTCATTCAGTTTCCAGCTAGGATAAACTTTCACTGTTATGCTGACGATACTCAGTTATATTTATCATTAACCCTGATGAACCTAATCGGTTGGGTAGATTACAGGCTTGTCTTGAGGACATCAAAAATTGGATGACTCTAAACTTTTTGCTTTTAAAGGAGACATAACATGCTTTTAAGTTATTCCTTTTTACATCTAAATCCTTCAGTTGGGGGTCTAAATACAGTGGAACTGCAGTTCTTTGGTCTGATTTCCTCATTATTGTTGCTCTACAGACCCTCATCTACCCCTGTTCTGAGGAGAGTCTTGAGAACGAGCCGTTTTTGGGTACTGTCTCTTTAAACTGGAGAAGGAGCTGTAAACTCCGCCCCCCTCCATAGTGCAGACCTGTACTCTCCTCCCCCAGCCGGACTTTGTAGTTCTATAGAGAAATCATTATTTAGCATAGCAGATTTAGCATAGCATATTAGCATTTTTAAAACATGTGGGGAGAGTAGTTAATCAAGCTGTTTCAAGGCTGCTAATTCTCTCATGCATTTGTCTGTAGTCACTCACACACACCCGTCACGGCCGACGGAGGGACAAGTGAGCAGGCACGTGCGCACACACACACACACACACACACACATCCGTCACGGCCGACGGGACAAGCGAGCAGGCACGCGCACACACACAAGGAATGCTGCTTGCTTATTTATTTCTATAAAAATGTTTTAAAAAAAAGATACAGCTCATTAAAACACCATTAAAAATATATTTTATTAAGATCTCTATCTATCTATATATATATATATACATACATATAATTATAAATAATTTTATAAGTAGTCTTATTTAATATTGGGTGTCTTAATGGCTGAAAATGGATAAAAAGCAGTTACATTTTAATTTAAAGATTTGAGATTCTAGTCAAAAATAAAGAACATTCCTCCAAATGTTCTTTAATGTGATTATAATTCTAATGCTTAGAACTTTGTTTTTATTGTCTGCAATGCGTAGCCTATATCTTTATTAAATGTGTTTAGCTGTAAAGTGGTAATTCTCTCTAATGTGTACAGAGAGGTGGACATCAGTGCTGCAGTGAAATTCCCAAGATCAGTCTGCTTTGCTAACAAATATAGTTAAATCTTACCTGCATTCTAAATAAATACAGTTAGGTGGAAACATCAGTAGGCATTGAGTTATTGATACAATTCCTAACAGCCAGAATGGAAGAAGAGCATGCTGGGTCATCCTGGACCTGAGCCTGTTCTGTGTATTTACCTACAGGATGCAATAAATGTCTACAAGGCGGAGTTTGGACCATTACATCTAAAAGAAAACATACAATCAGTGATTTTTTTATTGTTTACATTAAAATACAAATTTTCTAAGTATTAACCTCACAGCAAATAAGTAGAACAATATAATAAACAGGTTTTAGTAGTTAAACAGGCGTTGTGCACACAGGTGCTTTGTGTCCCGGTGCTGTGGTATCTAGGTCTCAGAGTTCCTGTCCTCCTGCCGTCTTCTGTTGTCCTCAGGATACGGATTGATGTTTCCTGATGATGAGGGAGGGGCAGTATGTGGGCTTCAAACTGGTCCTGGATAACAGTGGGAGACCTCCGTTGTCTGAATACTGAGGCCAGAGAGTTGGTGAGATGCAGATCTTCTCTACCTCATCTAGAAACCGAGTTGGTTCAGGGAAAACTTTTCCAAAGACCAGTTCCATGATGTCATCGCCATATTCTGCAATGATAGACAATAACATTAGTGACATATTTTGTTTACAAGCAGCTTTAGGAAAGTTGTTTCTTTAGCTTTCATGTTTATAGTCACGTTTGTGTTGCTGCAGTGACTTCATATTCTTACAAATGTAATAAAATAGTGACACTAAAATTATACAAATGATTCCTTATGAAAGGAAGCTCATTAGAGAGCAGTGCAGACAGACTTACTACATGCTGCAGCTGTTTTTGTAGGCCAGCTGCTGCTGAATTTGGGGAAAGTTATTCTGCACACATCCAGATCAGATGGTCGATTACAGAAAATAATGTAATTCAATAATTTCTAAACAGACTAAACAAGTAAAACATCAAATAAATCACTCTGCTGTCATCAGACGGAGTGATTCAGGGGGTGAGGTGTTCTTAATGATGAGGGTGGCTGAGGTGTGTCATCACTCACTTAGGTCTGGTCCAGACCGTCTCTTTACTGGTGGGTCTCCTTCCTCAGTAGGTGACGTGAGCTCCAACATCTGAGCGTTCTGTGTTCCTTAGAGGAGAAGAAAAGTAACATTAGCAAGCTGGCTAAATTATTTTTACTAGCATCTCAAGGACTTGGAGAAGCAGATCTTCACTTACCTAAACATCAGACCAGTTTGTCCCAGCTGAGCTCATCAGGGCGTTAGTCTGACAGCCTGTCAGTGAAACACGGCTCCAGTCTTCTGGATGTGGACTGTAAAAAGCAAAGGAACATTTTTACTTTGTTTTAATTATTTTACAGCTGATTTGATCAGCTTTCCGATGCTCACGCTCATACAGACGGTGAGCTTTGCTGCGTCTGACTGATGCAGAGTTCGTTTTTATATCTGCAGTGAGACAAAAAACTAACCTCACTCCACTCAGAGATTGTTCTTTAAAACTCTATTAAATCCACTGTGTTGACGCACTTTAATGACTTTGTCACGCTGCATTTTAGCTGATATGGGACTTTATTTACTGGGACTTTATTTACTGGATGCTAAGATTACATCACACTCACGTAAAATAACACACAGGCTCTCTGCTGCTACAATCAGTGGATGTAAATCTGGTGTAAAAGAAGGCGTTGATCAGAAATCACGTTTTATTCCACGAAAATCAGCCAAATCCACATTAATCTGGGTGCTAACTTTACTAGCATACTGTGCTAGCGATAGCAAGCCGGATGCTAACGCTTTAGTGCTGCTAATGCCCGTAAACCTAAAGTAAAGTTTGTCGACATTTTAGAGTTATATGAAGCTTACCGCTCTGCTGCTGTGTCCCGGTGCTGTCACATTCAGATGGAAATGACTCCTTTTAGATAGATGAAGCCCTCAGTACTTACTAGCCAGGAGACACGAACGAACCGCGCGCGCGCGCGCACGCACGCACACACACACACACACACAAACGCACACAAACACACACACTACTTTTTCTTCTGTTTTTTTTAGCAGTAGTGTCATCAGCTCCTGGGTTTAAATACTGCCCCACCACCCTTCCTTAAAACGAGGAACAGTTTTGAGCTGTGTGTGGCTAAAATAACCAGACATTCTGCATTTTTCCAATAGGACTACAAAAAATCTTAGCGAGATGAAAAAATGGCGGATTGGCTCTGTGTTTAGCCAAGGGCCATTACCATATTTGGTAGTTATCCTGACGAAATAAATTACTGATGTAATAGACAATTTGAAAAACTGAACGGGTGGACAAATATTCCCAAAACTTAATTATTAAATATCTGAATAGCAACTCCAGTGAATAATATAAGCCTTTTTGCTCACTTAGACACTTAAAATGTGAAACACACTGTGTTAACGGATAAAAAAGTGGGTTTTTCATGTTATGTCTCCTTTAAATCAAGACAAGACAGAAGTTCTCATCTTTGGACCAGAAATCCAGAAAAGGAAATTGCTTAGTCAATCACCTGACCTGAATGGCATTAAATTAGTCTCCGAGAACAAAGTAAGGAACCTTGGTGTTATCTTTGACCAGGACATGTGATTCAAATCCCAGATTAATCAGGTTTGTAGGATTTTCTTTTTCCACCTACGGAATATTGCTAAGATTAGAAGCATCCTTTCCAGGAGTGATGCTGAAAAACTAATTATGGCATTTATTACATCAAGACTGGATTACTGTAATTCATTACTCTCAGGAAGTCCACAGAATGTAGTTAAAAGTCTTCAGCTTTTCCAAAATGCTGCCGCTAGATTTATGACGAGAATTAAAAAGAGATATCATATCTCTCCTGTCTTAGCTTCCCTACAATGGCTACCTGTTAAATTCAGAATAGATTTTAAGATCCTTCTTCTCACATATAAAGCTCTTAATAATCAAGCTCCATCATACATCAGTGATCTGATTGTTCCATATGTTCCTAACCGAGCACTTCGCTCTCAGACTGCAGGTCTACTGGTGTTTCCCAGAATATCTAAAATTAGGATGGGAGGCAGATCTTTTAGTTATCAGGCTCCTCTCCTGTGGAACCAGCTCCCAGTCTTAGTCCGTGAGGCAGACACCTTGTCTACTTTTAAGAATAGGCTCAAAACATTTTTGATAGGGCCTATGGTTAAAATCTGATGTTAGCCTAAATCTGGACAAGTGGGGGAGTAGAGGGAGGTGAAGTGTACAGTCAGTAAAGATGGCTCTCCCTTGCCCTGCCTCCAACATGCCTCCATCTAAAAAGGCTAGGCTATCAGAGTTATCTCTGTAGTTATGCTGCTATAGGCTTAGACTGCTGGAGGATACACTGACCACTTTTCACACTCTACTACTTTCTTCTACAATCTGCTCTTTAACTGTATTATTTCCTGCTACTTCAGCTATTAACTTTATTTTTCTCTAAGTGTTTTTCTCCCCAGAAGAAGCTACAATGATGTTCTGCTGAGCTGTGGTGGCCTCGTGGAGGGGGCCATCGACTAGCACACTGCTGCTAACCACTTAAACGTTCTCCCTCTCCTGATAATAACTTTTTGTTTCCTTGACATTGGATGTGCTACTGCTAGTTTATCAATTTAATTATAGATCCACTAGGATAAATACAATAAAGTTTATCTCTCGCCAAATAGAATATTTTCTAAGCAATCACGGTGTAACCATGGACACATTGCTTGGTGTGTGTGCGTGTGTGTGTGTGTTCTGTCTTCTCAATCCCCAGTGAGTTGTGGAGGATGGCTGCTTATACTGAGCAAGGATCCTCTGGAGGTTTCTTCCTGTTAAAAGGGAGTTTTCCTCTCCACTGTCGCTTTATGCTTGCTTAGAATGAGCATTGCTGTATAGTCACTGACACTAGTCAGTGACTTGATGCAATTTGCTGGGTTCCTTATATAGGAAACATTTTTTCTGATTGGCTTAATGAACTGACCTGAATTGGAATGTTTATTATGTGAAGTGCCTTGAGACGACTTGCCGTGATTTGGCGTTATGTAAATAAACTTGAATTGAATTTAAAAAGAATGAAATTCGTTTTATAAACTATATACTGACTAAAGTGTGTTTATGGTCCCTGAATAAGCAAAGAACTGTAGAACCGTCTGACTAAACATTAAAAGATCAATCCGATTGATATTTCATATTTATAAGGAATCATCACATCTTTTGGTCATAATTAACATGTTTTAATTGCTACACTAAAATACACAGGAAGTGGTGCGGTGCGGTACGATACCATATATGATATATCATATGGTGTAGAAGCTTTTTATTTCTGACTTTGTAGGATTTGAACATGAGTTCGGCAACCGGAGCTCACAGCAAGAAGGATATGTCTGAAAGGTAAAACAACAGAACACAGTTTTTAACGGCTGGATCCTCCAGTTCTGTGTTGTGTCTTTACGAAGGCCAGTTAGATAACTCTCAAATCTGATGCTTTTATTTGCTACCTGAGCTGCAGGTGTTTCTGTCTTAGAAGCAGTTCTGTTGTGTGATGCAACAACAGGAGCTGTCAACATAGCTGCTGAAAACTAGAACAGCAGCAAAAATCACCAACAGAGTCCACAGAAGTATAAATCCTTTGCTTCTAATAAGTGAGTTTCAATTTTTAAAAAAAACTTACCACAGCTTCTTATAGTGTTTATGTGACAGCAATATAATCAGAGCTTTAAGTATTTAATTCACTATTCAGCAGAAACATAGCTTTGGGATCATAAAATGATTCTCCTCCAGTCTTGTCACGTCATATGAAGTTATATTTCTAATGTAGAGCCTGTTATCTCTAAAATGCTGCTTTTTGTTCTAAAAAACTGTCATCTGAGTCATTTGTAGATGGATTTCTGAGGAAAATCATATTGAGAAACTGTATAGCTTTGACGTAAATCCCTGAATCATAAATCAAAATGCTTTTCTTTTGCATAGCTTTCATTGTAAGGCTCTTTGTCTTCACATCAACCACTACGTGTTTAGTGTTCATTGCAAAATCTTCCGTTATATCTCTTTGTGTCAGCATTTTCAAAAAGCTCCTTTTGATTGAATTAGTTAAAAAAACGATCAAATCTTTCGTGTGTTTTCACATCTTCTGATCAGAAGTGACAAAAACGTTTTTGTGACTGAAATAAAAGAACAGATTGTTGAGTTACTGTCATGTTTGGGGGAAGGCGCCAAATCCAAGATATGCAGAACACAACACAAACCAGAACGGGGTTAAAATAAAATAATTTCATTTGTAGAAAAGGAAACTGAGGATGCACAGAATTGTCTGTGGCTGGTGCTGCTACGAGAGCTCAGCGTCTGGAGGAGGGAGAACACTGGTGAGCAAAGTCTTAGTTTCTGAAGTTCATTTCTGGATAGAATAGTTCAGCAGAACTTACAGTAGGACGTGAGTTGCTGGCTGGAGGAGGGAGCAGGTTGAAAGCCGGGGGAGCGCAGGAGAGGGAGCACAGGTGGAGGTCAGCGGGGCGTCCTGGTGGATGGGGCACTGAGTTGAGATGTGAGAGGAGAGTTATGGAGATCGGTGAAATGGTCCAGAGTTCTGAGTATCCAAATCCTGGAGTCCTGAGGTAAGTATCCAAAAGCTTGCGACCAGAGAAAAAACACAGGAATCCTGAAGGAGGGAACAAATCCAGAGTCAGCTCCTGGCGGTTAGCAACAATTCCAAAATCTAAAAATACCTAGCGCAAAAACACACAAGTAACATGAATCGTAGAGAACCTAGAGAAATTCGAATGGCTGGGTACTACCAAGCTGAGGCAATCTTCCGGCGTCAAATTGCGTCCTCCATCCACCTTAAGTAGGAAACACCCTGTTAATTGCTGATCAGGAACCGCTGGGCACTCCCTCTCCTGGCAAGAGACTCATTGATGTTAAGGGGAATGAGGAGTACTCACCCCGGCTCATGACAGTTACTGAGTTAAAGGTTGATTATGGAATATTTTACGACTCCAAATTACGCTCCCGGGAAATTCTCCACACTTGGCCGTGCTCCTCCATGCCTCCTAGCAATGCCCACTTTCATAGCATTTTTCAAATTTTGACTAGGGGAGGAGTTACGTTTTCTGATGGTGTGCAGTCCCTCTTTAAAGAGCGAGCAATGCCTAAATTAACTTTTTTTGCTGATAACCTGTATAGATGCGTGTCTAATGGTGCTGTACACATGTGTAATTATTAGTGTGGCAGTTTAGTGCAACTTACTTTAAATTTAATATTTCAGCCCAAAACCATAATTATATCTCCATCTTCAAATTAAAAACTCTGCTCCACATTCATGTAGAATCAGCTGTGGTTGATGGCTAAGCTGAAAAATGTGAAGTTATCAGCAAATTACTACGTGGCTGCACTGCACTGGTCTCCAGGTGAGGCAGCCGCACCTCCACCTGGCTCAGCCACTCACCTGCCGACATGACACATTAGCGCTGCGAGCCGCTCGCCTCCTTGAAAAAAAATGCCCTCCTCCCTTTATCATCTAATGATCGTGTTTAATAGGAAATCCTCCAGAATGCTGCAGAATCTGTGTCTGCTTTTCTCCTGAGCGGTAAGCCTTGTGTGAGTGTGTGTGTGCATGCACGCGCGAGTTCGCACGCGCTCGTTAACAACTCCTTTTTAGACTGAGAAACTCCCACAGCACACGCGGGGGGGGGGGGGGGGGTGTTGAGGGGTCTGCGATCTACCACTGCCTCAGTGCCGCTCTCTCGGTCCGCCAGGAGACGCCTCTTTCACAAGTGTTTTCCTAACAGAAAGTGTGGATGAAATATAACTCCACCCAGGCAGTGACCCTCACTTTAATAAACAAGTAAACCCCCTTTTTAATAAAAAGCTATTCTTTAAAAAATAAAACCTCCACAAGGCATATTGCGATGTGCAGAATGAAGGTGCAGTATTTCTTGTAAAAGCTGTATTTAGTTAAAAAATTGTAAAATATTTATTTTGACTGACACGGCTCTGGGTGTATGTTTACATCTACCAGCCAATAGAGGGCGGCATTGCTGGTCAACAAACGGTCCACTTGACACAGCAAGGCTGGCTCTGTGGAAAATGGCGAACTCTGCAAGTCAAGCAGTTGCTTCTGAGCCCATAAAAGATCTAAAACCAGAGTGAGTTTAGGTAAATTTTTCATGTATGGGCTGCAAACCTGGAAACCTTTTTCTATTGTTGCATCTACAACCTCCACACACTAGATGCCACTTTGGTGTTCCACATTGCCCCTTTAATGTGATCTGAAAGTGGAACATATGAGTGTAAAGGTGACGGTCCATGAGCAAACAACCTATTTCTGAAGTCACATATTGAGTTAGTTACATAAATTCATTCAATTAAGTCATTAAACATAATTATTTCGTTTAGTAGAAATAAACTTTGTATGTTTTTTGTTAGTCTTTGTTTCTCTCATTTGCCATAGGATATTCGTACAAAACACCAACTTCTACAGTTCTGCTTTGACAAACTCATTTCCTTGTTTACATTGGCGATTAAAATTCATTTAATTAAAACAAGTGTCGTCATTCACCCAGCAGCAAAAAAAATAATAAAGGAAAAGCACAAGACGTTCATCCAAACAACAGTTTTGTTGTCAAGGTTGTTGCTTTTGTATTCTCATTAAATGCATCCTTTTTGCTCTGAGGGGATTTTCTATTCCACTTTTAGAAAATGTGATAATTCCTGCTCTGTCATCTGCTCTCCTGCTCTTTATTTGTTTCTACATGACAGTGCTTCCTGTTTTCTTTGCTTTAAAAAAAACTACAAAGTTTTTTCTTCTGGCTGCAGATTAATAGATTCATGTAGGCTTTGTGGTGTTTTGTGAAGTCACAGTAGACAGAACAAAGGAGAGAATCAGTCAGAATTTCGTATTTATATCATACAATTCTGACTCAAAGCATTTTGTTGTAAATTAAATTGAATAAATACTAGTCACTGTTGCTTTGTAACCATATTTATTAATTTGTTCTATAAATGTATGTTTATTAGTGGCAGGTGCACTCAAGACCTAAACTAGGGGGCAAACTCCATCTGCCAAAAGTGAAGCCAACACAGGTCACAAAAACTGCAGTTCCCTCCTCATCCACTAGGGGCCCAAAGGAGCAAGTTTCCATTGACTCCCTTGTTAAAATGCCAACTTCACAGCAGAAATAAATATGTTTACATCCTGGTTCAACAAACATTTTAATTTTAATAGGTCAAGGTGATAAGTCTGAGCAGGGTGGATTTTTTTTTGCAACTCATCCATTAAGATATAAGTAAAGCTTGAAATTATAAAAAACAAAGGGCGTGGTTTTTTTTGATTGACAGGTAGCCATCAGTGCTAGCTAGCAGCTTGACTTCCTGCTTGCTCTAGGGAAGACCTCAACATCGGCCTCACGTTAAAAGTGTTACAGTCTAGAAGGCAGAGGGTAGCAGAGTCGCTCAATTGCGGTTTCCTGGCTAGAAGCACCCGCCAACCTCCATTAGCTATATAGCTCAGTTAGCTCGTAACTACATCTGCTCAGAGTTTGACGGGAGTCAATCACCTGCCTCCACCTTCACAGCCCTGCTCTCAGCTCCATATTTGTATTTTCTGGGAGTGACAAGAGGTGGCCAAGATGGGAACCACCCACAGGACCTCAATTCAGCTCTTCAGAAAACATACAGGTGATGCCACGGAGGGTTCGTCCACTTAGTCATTGAACTTAAATCACAAGTTCTTTACAGATAAGGAAATAAGAGTTTTATCACCTTACCCAATTTAATCAGATGACTAAATGAATCTTTCCTTTAGTTACAGCTGAGTGTAAATGTCCTATTTATTTGAACTTTCAGCTAACTTTATTATTGGTGTATTGCCATAATTTAACCTAAAGGTGTTTAGCAGCTTCCGTAGCCGCAGGAGGAGGCAGAATGTGAGATGTCATTTTTATCACAACTTTTTCCAACATTTTGTATTTTCTCATCGATGTGTAATACATGACTAGTTTGATATGATCTAAAGATCCTGGTAACACTGCATTTTTTTTACTTGCTGTGCATTTGCTCTTAACCAAAGAAAAAAAAACTCTGCTGATGAAGAACAGATATGTAGTGCATCAGCATCTATTCTGCATCATTTTATTTTTTATAGCGTCATTGCTCCGCCACACTGACTATGCTTGGCTTGACCGTAAGCCTCTCCTGCTGGGACGTCTGCCTGCTCCCAGAGGTCATTCCCTCTGTGAACAGGTGGGGAGAATGTGATCAGCACACTCAGCAGTAACCCCATGCTGCAGAGAAGGATGCACTTTTCAAGCCAAATAACTTTGGTAACCAGCCCAGTTCCCCTAATTTTAACTGTGTGCTAAATAAGTTAGGGCAAAACTTGTTTAGTTTATTAATAACTATTAACTCATTTTTGTCATCAGCAGGGAATTGAAAAGGGCTAGAAATAAGTTTTCAGTTTTAACACAAGACAATTTGCACCTCATTTTATGAGAACTTCCATATTAAGGTCGACACATGATTTATTTTCATAAAACAGGGCATCAAAAGTCTTGAATATGTTTGACCTTCTTTACTGGAGTTTATTTGCTTCTTGCTTATTGAGCAAAAACGATTTTGTATGCCACATAAATTGATGTCAAGCAAATACTCCAGAGGAATGAATTTAACATTTCCCTGGGGCACAAATTTATGTACAAATATAAACTTGGGTGGCTAAAAAAGAGAAGTGGACAAAAAGAGAAGGAAAACAAGGGAGGAAATTGTCTGTGGCTGCTGTTTAAACACCAGCTCAGTGAGATTTCTGTCTCTGCAGATGTTACAGGGGTCGTTTATTATAGCCTCAGTGCAAATGTCAGGGGCGATTTTGGCTTAATTTGCAAAGTAAGAAATGTGGCACAAGCCTTGAGTGATGATAATGCTCAAATTGGTGTCTGAAAATGGCTGTAGATGAGTCTGACTCAGAATATGTTGGACCTTGTGACAGTAGAATGTGTAGCTCTGATTAGATCTCTGCAGGGTTTCTTTCCCTTTCAGCCTTATTATTGGCTTCCTTCACAACACACTGGGTAGGTGAAGCCTGTGCTTAGAATAGTGTGCCTTTACCTCGGCACAGACAATCATTGCACAGTGGCTTAGTGAATAAAAGTAGGGCAACAGGACGACTGTATGCTTTACTTGTATGAAGTAAGAACCTTTATTATTATTATCATATTCTAAGCGCTGTCTAAACCCTGAAACTTTAGCTTAAAGGTGCAATTTGTAAAAATGAAAGAAGAATGGCATTCTGTGGTCAAATTGATTACTGCAATCACTTTCTCACTGTTGATCCGTGAGTTTTATGGCTGTTGCCAGTTATGGATCAACACCAGAGAATTCTAGATGGCAAGCAAAGATGAGTAAGTTGATAAGTAGATGAATACATTGTCCTATTTGCTGTTATTACTTTTGGATGTTTAAGGTCAGGAGCACTTACTACTCTTATTATGGTCAAATTCGAGGAAGTGTGGTTGTTTGCTGTCTTGTTAGCTGGCTGTTATTATTCACTTCACACACACACTTCACTGTAACATTGAGTTGTTGGTAACTGAAAAAGAGATGACTATGTGCTTCTAATTCGTTGTTAGCATTGTTAGCTCAACATTTGCCTCTAGCCTTCTTCATTCAATATTAGAGTAAAACAAAAGATGCCGTGGTACAGAAATTACTTCTGGGTCGCTCCAGTTTACTTGCTTCAGTTCTTTAAACAACTTTAGAGCTTTTTGCCTACCATAGTCAAATTACAAATGCCGACGCTGCTGTTAGCATGACGCAGACAATTAAAAAAATGTTTTAAGGAGAAAACCTGACAACCCTCCAGTCGGATGAGAAGGAAATTTGTTTCAACATAACCTTCAACATGACTGAGGCATTAGACTTTCCTGTGATTATTTCACTGTAGAAATCTTACATATCGCTCCTTTAAAGACATGCACAGTAGATATTTTTGTTAAATGATTTTAGACTTAAAGTCAACATCTAATCCCCCATTTAAAAAAGTACATTTGAAAAGGACTTTATTACACCGAAAAAAATGAATTGTAAAGTTTACTCAACCAAGTTGTGTCAACTGGTTCCACTAAAGAATACACATTGTTACTGTGAAAGTAAACATACATTACTCTTTAAATTTAAGCATCTAGGTTTAGTGGAACTAGTTTCTATTTGTGAGAAAAAAAACACAACAACTCATTTTATAATGACTAGGAGTTTAAATGCATCACCACATTTGTACTTCAGAAGAAATAAAGTCTGACAAATTGTCCCAAACACTCACCTCAAAATAATCTCCCTCCTCCTGGTTTAATTCAGGTGTTTTTGATCATTTTAAGATGCTTCTAAATTTTGCGTGAAACAAATACATTTTAAACTTCACTAAGTCACTTTAATCTGCTGCCAGATGATTCTAATATTACTCCTCCCATCTGCTAGTCGGGCACTTTGCCATGCATGTGTTACACAGAAAAACAGCCACTGCGGAGCATTGTTATTAGTCAACAACATCCCAGAATAACTGACATTAGTTATCTAAAACAATATTTTCAAAGCCAGACCCAGACACACAAAGAGCAAACACGTGTTGTTTCCAGCTCCATCACGGACACTTGCATCCCGTCACCTGCTTTCACGCAGCTCCTGGAATTGCCAGTCCAAAGCAATCACAAAAGTTTTGATAGGTATATATATCGTCGTCCGCAGAGTTTCGATGTGACACGTTTATTCACAGAACCTCCTTCAATACATGAAAGCACACACCTGAGGCCGAATCTTTATTTCCTTTTGGAGGAAAATAATTACTCCACTGACAGATCTGTCCAGCTTTCATATCACGCTCTCATCCCTGCAGTTTCTTATCTGCTTTGACGTTTGAATTAGGTGCTGCATTGTGCACGTTTTTGAGCGGCGCGTCCAGCTCGTGTTTGCTGTCACACAGAGTCACTCCAGGAGAGATGATGACCGATGTAGCACGCTCAGCTGAAAGTCCTAATAAGCGTAGCACCGCACCTGCCCCGAGGAAACCGGGCAATATCAACCATGTGATCTGCAGGTCAGCTGGGATTTGTATCCCAGGCCTTCCTCTGATGAATGAATCATTTCCTCTCATATGTGTCTCAAAACACATTGTATCCAACGGTTGGATGGTGGAGCACATCAAACACACACGACGATATGAAGAGAGGAGAAAACACAGACACAGCGCTGTCATGAATAAATGAAAACCTTCTTCAGGGAGAAAAATGCTGAGGGAAAGAAAATGGATTTATGTTGGATGTCTTGAAATATATATTTATATTGAGCTAAGGCAAGCCTGAAGATATTATCCCAAGTAGAATGACAATTTAACGTTGTAACTTGATTTCCTTTTGCCTCTCCCTCTTTCTTTGTCTCACTTTTCACTGATTTTATTTTGACAAAAACCTTAAAGTAATTGCTTCTCTTTCTTTGCAGGCTGAGTGATTTTTTTATCATTTATTTGTGATAACAGCCTCCTGTGGCCAATTGCTTTTTATGGGAAAATGTGTATTTCCTTCTGCACCACTGTTTAACGGTGCATGGCATCAGAGAATCTCCCAGTAAAAGTATTATCACCATTTATTTTATCATTTCATTTTAATTAAATTATTTTGCAAAATCTTTAGAAGTATCAGAAATTACTTTCCATAGTATTAGTAGTAGTAATAATAATAATAATAATAATAATAATAATAATAATAATAATAATGCACATAAAACTATAATCAATTCACAATAAGATATGATAAAATAAATCATGATTCACATGTAAAAATTGGAAATCCTTCAGTGTCCTTGTTCTACTCTCAGAACAAGTCTGTCAGAAGACATGTTTGGAGGCAGCAGTGGAGAGCGTCTGACTATTTTATGTCCGGTGGGAAAGAAATCCCGAGCAGTTGAAAGTCCAGAATCACACAATCGATCAGGTGGGTGGACTAGGATCAATATTTTTGGATCTGTATGTTAATGTGGAGAAGCTCTGTAGTGAAGTGATACCCTTGAAGGACAGTGTTGTGAATATTAGTCAGCGAATAATTTGTAAGCTTTTACTTACTTTTTGGATTCTTGAATAAAATTTGTAAACATGGAAATGTTTACCGATTTTATTACGTAATTAGGATAGCCGGAGATATGCCTCGGGGCACCACCCTTTTTAACAAGGGAAAATGGATCCAAAACCTCTTATCAGTCCGTCTTAAAGTTAGTAAAATTCGTTTACGAGCAGCAGTCATAAATTCATATTACATAAACAAATTCACTTGAGACAAAACTGAATTGGCAATACATTTATTAACTAATATAATCACTTCAGCTCCTTCTGAAGCGTTTAGCCAATCAATATTAACCAACTTATTTAATCAAATGAATAACAAGTAATTAAACAATGGAATGATAATGTGAAATAATCTGAGGTGGTGTAACTCAAGATGGAGGTAGTTTTGAAACAAAATGGCTGGTCCCTTTGTCTGAGGGAGCAAGGACCCGACCGTGTATGTGGGATGTGTGTGTCCTCCCAAACACTGAAAACCAGAATGTGTGTGTGTGTGTGTGTGTGTGTGTCCCAAACATGGAAAACCAAAATGTGTGTGTGTGTGTGTGTGTGTGTGTGTGTGTGTGTGTGTGTGTGTGTGTGTGTGTGCGCGCGCGCGCGCGTGTGCGTGTGTGTGTGTGTGCGTGGGCAACTTTCACTTTAAACTTCCAAAGCAGTTCAATCACAGTAAACCTTAACTTTCAACAGTGATGTGGTAAGTTTCCATGCACATTAACTTAAACAACTTCAAAACCACTTCACAAAGATCAATAAACAAAACAAAAGATCAATCATAAATGAAATATCTAATAGTTTGTCAGCCTGGCCACAGCATAAAACTTAAGATATTAGACAATGACAAAAACAAAACGGCTTACTCTTAAGATGATCCGATGGCGTATTTGGTACGGGAAATAGAAAGACCGTTTTTCTATTTTGAAGTGATCACGCGGTTGACCGCTCCTTCTGAACTATAGGAGAATAGGAGAGGAAGATAGATAAAGGAGGAAACAAGAAAAAAAACTCTTCTCTGAGCAAATTCAAGGCGTCCCTCGGCAATCGCGCTGAGCAGATGTGATGGTTTTCCGCTGCTTTTCAGCGGCTCTCCTCCGCACGCTGTCCGGTGCGGTAGCAAACGAGTGCGTCTTCACACCAGTTGAACTGGAAAAAAAGCCGAGTTAAGTTTCGTTCTGCTGGATTTTCATAGCTTCCAGCGGGCGGACCGTGGGTCCGGGGTTCGACGTTGCTTTGGTGACGTCATCACGTTGCTTCCGGGCAGAGAATCATGGGAAATGGAGTCTGCTGGCGCTGGAATTTATTATCTGCTTTTTCAGAGCGCAGATGACACAGTTTTTGGAGAAATTACTGCAAAGTAATTTTCTCATGAGGGCAGAACCTCAACAACAGAAATAATAGTTGGCAGATGATGTGATACTTGATAGGCAGCCGGAAGAGGATGCAGGACAGGTGTGATACGATTGAAGAAGGGAGTATCATAAATACCTGAAGAAGTGGGCGATGGTGGCACAGGATTTGAGTGCTAGCCCCGTAATCGGAGGGTTGCAGCTTCAAGCCCCGCTCAGTCTGTCGCTGTCGTTGTGTCCTTGGGCAAGACACTTAACCCACCTTGCCTGCTGGTGGTGGTCGGAGGGACCGGTGGCGCCAGTGTTTGGCAGCCTCGCCTCTGTCAGTGCGCCCCAGGGTAGCTGTGGCTACATCGTAGCTCATCCCCACCAGTGTGTGAATGTGTGTGTGAATGGGTGAATGACTGATTGTGTTGTAAAGCGCCTTGGGGGGTTCCAGGACTCTAGAAGGCGCTATATCAAACACAGGCCATTTGCCATTTACCAAAGAACTGAGCTTAAAGGCGAAGCTCTAGATTTACTAAGTTACAATCCTCACCTGTGGTCATAAAATTTGGATCATTACTAAAAGATCTCAGAGGCAAACAGCCGAAATGAACTAAAGAGCTTCGTCATCTGGACGGCCCTCAGAGCTGGAATCAGCTGAGGTCTAAGGCTTGGTTCACTCAACGTGCTTTTAGAGCTGTTAGACGACTTTAAGACACGATACGACAAACCTCAGACTACTTTGCCATGAATTTCTCCAGCCTTATGGACACCTTCGGCTTTACCCAGCATGTTTCTGGCCCCACACACACACCAGGGGACACACGCTGGACCTTGTTTTTACCCTGGGTCTAATTACTGACAGTGTTTGTCCTAAGGTTGTTTATATTTCAGATCACCATTGCATTTTCTTCAACTTGTCAGTTCCTGCATCCCCACCTCCTACTCGTCGTATGGTTAGTTCTCGTTTTCTTAATGAGAGCACAGCTAGCCACTTTTCCGCTGCTTTTAATCCACCCTGTTCTTCTGATAACGACCCAGACTCAACTTCTCAGTTTAATGAGCACTGCCTCTCCATTCTGGACAACATCTGTCCTGTCAGAACCAGATCAGTTCCTGCAGTGAACCCTACTCCCTGGTTTAATGACAGCCTTCGCAGCCTGAAGAACCAATGCAGAAAAGTTGAGCGTTTGTGGAAGAAAACCCATCTCCACGTCCATCTGCTGCACCTAAAGGATCTTCTGTCATCCTTTAACTCTGCAGACAGAGGCACAAGGGTTGCCTATTTTTCCAACCTGGTGTCCCAGAGCAAAGGGAACCCCAAGGTGCTGTTTGACACCATCAGCAGTAGCGTCTCTCCTGCCTCTCCTACAGCCTCCATCCACTCTGTTGCAGATTGTGAGAACTTTCTGTCTTTCTTTGTGGACAAAGTCAATAAGGTTAGATCTAGCATCTCTCCTTCAGCCTTGTCGCTGCCTCTCCCGACTCCAACCAGGCCCATCATCCTAGAAAGCTTTGCTCCTGTTTCTTTGCCTGAGTTAACCAAACTAGTTAACTCTATGAAGACCGCTGCATGCCCACTCGACATCTTACCCTCATCTTTGTTTAAAAGTGCTTTTCAGTCCATCGGTCCTTCCGTGCTCTCTATAATTAATGCTTCTCTGGTTTCTGGTCAAGTTCCTGCTTACTTTAAGAATGCTGTAATCCACCCGCTTCTTAAAAAACCGAGTCTCGACCCCTCTCTCCATAGCAGCTTCAGACCCATCTCTAAACTTCCGTTCATCTCCAAGATCTTGGAAAAGGTTGTGGCTAAACAACTCACAGCTGCTCTTGATGAACATAACATCTATGATAGCTTCCAGTCAGGTTTTCGTAGAGCTCATTCTACTGAAACAGCTCTTCTTAGGGTCTCTAATGACCGTCTGACTCACAGTGATGCAGGGGACTGTTCTGTTCTGGTCCTGCTGGACCTGACTGCAGCCTTTGATACTGGTGACCATCACCTGCTACTGGAGAGGCTGAGAGACTGGGTAGGCTATCAGGAACTGCTCTGGAGTGGTTCTCCTCTTATCTTTCTGAGCGCTCCTTTTCTGTGGCCGTCTCCAAGTTTAGGTCCTCCACCACCTCCCTCACCTATGGTGTCCCACAAGGTTCTGTGCTGGGGCCTCTGCTCTTCCTCCTCTATCTGCTTCCTCTTCAGCACATCCTGAGCTCCTTCAAAGGAATCTCCTACCATCTTTATGCAGATGACATCTGACTGTGCATCTCCTTTAAGCCCCATGAGATGTCTAAGCTGCAGCTGTTACACACCTGCTTAGACTCTATCAAAACCCGGATGGCTGGGAGCTTTCTACAGCTGAATGAAGATAAGACTGAGATCCTCATCAGTGCCCCAGACAAGCTGGTTCCCAAAGTCAGAGACTCTCTTGGTCAGCTTGCTTCTCACACCAAACCTTCTGTCAGGAATCTTGGCGTGACCTTTGACCCAGCTCTCACCCTGGATTCTCATGTCAGTTCTCTTGTTCGCTCTTCCTTCTTCCATCTCAGGAACATTGCTAAGCTGAGTGCCATTCTGTCCTGTTCTGAACTTGAGATTGTTATCCACACCTTCATCTCCTCACACTTAGACTACTGTAACTCTCTTTTCACGAGTCTGAGCAGAACCTCCCTGAACCGTCTGCAGGTGGTTCAGAATGCCTCTGCTCGGCTTCTGACCAAGTCCTCCGAATACACCCACATCACCCCGCTTCTCCTCCAGCTTCACTGGCTGCCAGTTAACTCCAGGGTTCTTTTCAAGATCCTGGTTCTGGTCTTTAGGGCCTTACATGGACAAGCACCATCTTACTGTTGATCTTCTTAGTCACCCCCAGCAGGTCCATTAGGTCCAGTGATCAAAGCCTACTGGTTGTGCAACGCACCAGGCTAAAGACCAAAGGTGACAGATAATTTGCTGCTGTGGCCCCCAGACTCTGGACCTCTCTCCCCCTGAGCCTGAGATCAGTGTACTCAGTGGTCTCCTTTAAAAAGCAGCTGAAGACTCACTTGTTCATGCTGGCTTTTGTATGACCTTCTTCACAACTCTCTCTTTATTCTGCTCTTCCCACCTATTCCACCTTCCTCAGGATCCACTGATTTCCCTCTTTCCTATACATGCTCTCTCTCTCTCTTTCTTTACATTTTTAATCACAATTGTCTATTTTTTGCCCATTTTAAGTATAATTTTAATCATTTTCTAAATTATTTTTTATATTTTTACATTTTTTGTTTTTGTGAAGCGCATCGTGATTTTTATCTTGAGAGGCGCTTTAGAAAATATCTCTTCTTCTTCTTCTTCTTCTTCTTCTTCTTCTTCTTCTTCTTCTTCTACTACTTCTTCTTCTTCTTCTTCTTCTTCTTCTTCTTCTTCTTCTTCTTCTTCTTCTTCTTCTTCTTCTTCTTCTTCTCAATTAGGCAAGAAATCTTGCAAAATCTCTTGAGATCAAAAGTGACTTAGACATTAACAAACATGGTGGAGGAGGAGCCCGCTACGTGTCTTCTGATTGGCTACATGTGACATTCAACAGGCAGCATGCTGGTTTGTCAAAGGATTCCAACACGTTTAGTAGCCCAGATTCACGATGAATGGTTTGCAATTATGAAAGCAGAATTAAATTGAGGAGTGTGAGACTCACCGGGGGATGAATCAACCTTTGTCACTCGGAGAGCAGAAAGTTACTGCTGGGTCATTCCAAGCCCATGTTATCTTATTGAGTCACTGATCGGTTTATTTCCTAGCAGCTCTGTTCTGTTCAGGGTCTCAGCGGCGCTCCTGCCTCCATCAAAGGAGACGTGAGGTACACCCCTGAATGTTACTCGTCTGTCACATGAGCTTGTGTGGGAGGTGTTAAAACATGGACTAATTAGAGCTTTAAATTAATATCTGGATCAGAGTTAATATACTGTTTTTTGAAGGCCTTGTCTCCTTTGTGAAAATGTTGCCATTTTGCAACATTAATTCCATTTTAATACCACTTTGGGAGATTTTAACAACAGTTCTTCTATAGGAACACACAGGTTTGGTGCGTCAACCCTGGAACATAGTTGGAAGTTTGTAGGAAATGTTCAATAACGCTGAACCAGATTGTTTTTTTTTTCTGTTTTTCATGAGAACTGTTAACATAATGACTAAATGAAGCAAATATAGGCAAATTTGTCTGGTTTAAAATAGAAAGTGTGTTGCTACATGAGTCATTAGAATATGCAGCAGCTCCACAATTAGGATTTCATGTCTTCATCACAGGATTTCAAGCCTCAGTCCATAATAACAATCAGCTCCTGATGCTTTTTTTCTGCTGGCCATCGTGAGACTAGGGAAGGTTATGATGTCTACTAGAAGGTGGAGGAGGAAGCAAATACAGAAGGACCAAACTGCCTTGGTGACAGGTAGACATCCAGCTTAAGGCTCCACCTGCTCTTCCCACTCCGTCCGAGCTACAATCTGTCTGATTTGTCTTTCTGGCGCTGCTTGTGTCATCACTCACAATGCTTTCATCCCAACTAATGCCACCCCTGACAATGGGAGGGCAAAAAGGGCAATCAGCCCACATTCCTCAGATGTGAAACTTCTTCTGCACAAAGGCAGCATCTGCTGGTGTGTAAAAATCAAGAGAAATGGATTTTACTCCCAACGCGCGTAACTTTCCTTCATTTTCTTTTATCACCTGAGGAGAAACAGAATGTCGAGGATTTATTATGGTGTTAGCCGTACAATGGTGGAGCAATTCGGCCAACTCCAGCAGTAAATTGGCTTGTCACATAGGATAGCATTACAGAGATGAATGGAAAATGCCAGGGAGCACATTAAATTAAGAATGATGGGAATTATATTAACATTTAAATGAGACAGTCATGCTCCAGTGGGATTACAAGTTTTGAGTGTTTATGGTGCGGAATGATGCATTGTAAGGAAATCAGAAATGGATTTTATGTGTTATTACAAGCCGACGGGGGTTCTTTTCCTGCATGAAACTGATGTGATTGCTGATCATTAAGATAAGCCCGTTGTAGAAAAACATCACAAGATGTGCTAAATAAACAAGCAGCAGTGGAGCAGGATGAAGTCGGTTGTTTTTTCATGTCCCTGTTGACTCATATTTTTGTTTATTTTTATGAGAAATGTTGTCACTGTGAGAGTTTTTCTCTGAAATCACAGTTCCTGATTCCTCCTGCAGCAGCCTAGAAGCAATTACAGCAAAGCATGTCCAGAGGGGATGGAGAGGGGAAATGAAAGCAGCAAATACAGGCAATGACCTTTGCAGACTCCTAGCATGATAAATGTCAAAGGTTTGCTGTTTTTAATTTGTCAGAGTTTCCAGAGAAGCCTAACCTATGCCTACTTTCAGCCATGTCGCTCCCATCGCAGCAGTCGCTGAAGCGGCACCTCAGAACCCATTACTACCCACTTTTGCTGAGGCTGGTGCTGTCAGAGCTGCAAATTAGCCCATTTGCAATGTTTCATAATGCACCATAGCAAGAAACCGCATGTTTTTCTCGGGGAGGGATGACGCTGAACAGTAAAATGTATTGCAAATGTACTTTGAAATGTGTCAGGTGTCACTTTTGTGGAGCTCTGCAATAGATCATGCTGTTTTCAGTAGATCTTGAACTTTTACTGTTTTGTTATATGAGAATTTATAAAACCAAACAAGTAAAAAAGCTGCAGTGACGTGAAATCAGTTCATAATTTGCTAAAATGCAAGAAAAGTTACATTTTTTAATTGACTTTGTTGTTGTAGTTGTCCTTATGTGTCAGATCCATCAAAGAAAAAGTTCACAGAGAAATAATTTTACAAATATGTTTGGTTACTCTGAGTTTAACATGCAGGCTAAACATGAAAATAGTCTTCAGCCCCTGCGTTAGCCGGCAATAAAAAATAAACGGAGAAAGGGTCAAGTCAGAAAAAGATCAAAGCACGTTCTGCTAGTAGAAGCTAGCCATTAGCGTTAGCAGCTTCACCACACGGCAGAACTCCTTCGGGTTTGTGTTATTGGTGGAGATAAAACATTGCTTCAGAGCAAACGGAATCAGTGAGAGCCGTGTTGCTGTTAGCCAATCAGGGACGAGATGTCTGAATAGTGTTAATAATATTGACCAGACTCCCTATCCTGCTGTTTTCTGCTCCCTCTCTTCCAGCTAACTTCTACGTTCCGAAACAGGAGCGTGACAGCTTTAGCCCCACAGAAAATCTCTCACAAGGCATTCATTCATAGGAGCCACTGCAGGTTTATTAAAAATAAAGAATGAATGAGAGCTTTTTTTGTTTTTCTTAAGGGTCTTAAAAGTAAACAATAAAGTATTAAACCTTGTAAATATACAGAATGTGGCCTCACTTGCATTGTTTTATTTGCATTATGGGTTTGTGTCTGATGAGAAAATGAAAGATCTTTGACATTCAAATATCAGCTAAATGTGTTTGTTTTAACATTTTTGCAGACAACCAGCTAAAAATGGGCAAATCTGCTGCTGTGGGAATTCTGGGAATTGAGGACCACCTGTGATGTCACATATTGTGCTTTATTTAATTAAATATTTTAAATTAAAAGTGAATGAATTCATGAATCAAACTTTATTTATTTATTTGAAGAAGAAGAAGAAGAAGAAGAAGAAGAAGAAGAAGAAGAAGAAAGTATCATTTCTATAGCGCCTCTCAAGATAAAAACTGTGAGGCGCTTCACAAAAACAAAAAATGTAAAAATATAAAAAAGCATTTAGAAAATGTTGAGAAATATATTTAAAAAGAGCACAAATCGGCAATTGTGATTAAAAAATGTTAAGAAAGAGAGAAAGTGAACACGAAAGTGGGAAATCAGTGGATCCTGAGGAAGGTGGAATTGGTGGGGAGAGCTGAATTATCTTTATTTTATTGGGACCTTTTTAATCTGGGTTCACCCGTTTCCTAAAGCTTGGTTTATGCTTGACGCATTCACTTTCCGCTTGGTGATGCGGCTCGCGGCTGGAACGCGCTTCACAACTCGCAGCGTTTATGGTTCATGCGGCTTGTCTCTGCGGTGAGCCAATATTCTCCCAAACTGAACGGGGCAGCATGGAGCTGTATGGCATGCATCCAACACTACACCATAGTAGAAGTAAAAATTACTGTTGTTTACAAGATGGCATTCCAGCATTTTTAACAGCGTCCTCGTCTTTTCCGACAGTGCAAGCTATTTCTCTCCAGGAATTATTAACAACATGTTGATCACGGTGATCTCTGAGAGCTGAATAATACAAATGTCTGTATTAACGAACCTCTGCCACACTAGTTCTTGCCAGTCCGCCATGTTTTTCCGTGTCCGACCATCCGCGTGGTTAGAAAAATTCCTAAGTGTGCGGTGCGGAAATTTTGGGTCGTGCAGAGGTGCGGTGGAGGGGCGTGGTTGTTAAAATGACGCAATTTAGCCGCGCGGAGCAGTGTGGACCTCGCGGGCGCGTCAAGCATAAACCAACCTTAAGACTCTAACCTCTCTACTTACATTTAAAGGCACACTTGATGGTTTTGCTTGCTTTTAGCACCCCCTAGTTATTAGTTATCTGTGGTCAAAGCAAAGGTGAAACTCATCTCCTCACTGTGCGTTTGTCTATCTAACACCATAGCCTTCATTAGTGTCTACAGGAGTGAGTCATCACTAAATGAAACAAATCAGCTGTGTTCATGATCTAAAGCAAGTATGCTGGAACCAAACTGCAGCACCAGGTGTGTAAGTGTAACAGGCGTCAGACCGGCACTCTGAAGTTGCAAATGTGGTATTCTGGCCACAGAGGGCGATGGGGGTCTGAGTGACATTTCATTAACCCTTTAAAAGATCAATTTAGCACATAAGAAAATGATGTAAAATATGAAAAATAACATCCTTTTAGTGCAAATGTTTCTGACTATTTCAAAAGGACGTTTGAATTTCTATATCTACCTTGAGACGTGGCAGATGTGTTAACTTCAGCTCCTACTTTTGTTCTCTAATTCCTCTTAAAACCTGTTTTTTCCTGTCACTGATCTCTGAATTTTGTGATTTTGTTGGAACTCTGTTGGACCTTTGTTTGATTTTTTGGATTCTCTGACTTCTTGGACCTTTATTTGGAATACAGATTTTTCGGATCGGACAGAGGCAGCTCAGCTAAAGTGTAAGCAACGTTGAAGCTGTCTTGAATGTCTGTCCTCCCGTTGCTTCTGCCCCACAATGATACCTTTATGCTTTCTAAAGCAAATAAAATAATTGAAAACCTTACAGAGGATATCGACGAATCTCTGCTGATGACATCATGATGGCTGCAGACAACGGGGAATTAACAGTGTTAGTATTGTTAGATCTTTCTGCAGCTTTTGACACTGTTGATCACAGCACCTTAATTAACAGACTTGGTGACTCGGTGGGGATCTCTGGAACTGTTCTAGACTGGTTTAGATCGTACCTTTCTAACAGAAGTTACAGTGTCTGTACAAACCAAATCACGTCAGATTCTACTGATCTGTTCTGCGGGGTACCCCGAGGCTCTGTTTTGGGTCCACTGTTGTTTCTGCTGAACATACACCCTCTTGGACAGATACTTGATTATTTCCATAATGTCCATAATGTCTCTTATCACCTATATGCAGATGACATTCAGCTGTACTGCTCCTTTAAGGATTCTGAGTTCTACAAACTGTCTGAATTACTAGTGTCTGTCAGCTATCACCAGCTGGCTAGAAGATAACTTCCTTCTGTTAAACTCTGAAAAGACTGAATGTCTGATCATTGCCCTTGAGAGCATGGTTCCCCTGATTAGTTTAAAACTTGGTCATTTATCATCTACCTTCAAGACAAACTTAAGAAATTTGGGTGTTATTTTTGGCCAATCATTGTCTCTTGAAGGTCACTCAAAAACGTTGGTCCGAAACTGTTTTTATCATTTAAGAAATATCTCCAAACTGCGAAGGTTGATGTCAAAACATGAACTTGAAATGGTTATCCATGCCTTTATCTCCTCCCGTCTAGATTACTGTAACACACTTTTCACATGTTTTAACAAAAAAGCCCTTGACTGCCTTCAGTTGGTCCAGAGCTCTGCAGTGAGGCTCCTAACTGGAGCAAACGAGCACACATCACTCCTATTCTGATGTGGTTACCCATTAACTTTAGAGTCCATTTTAGAATCCTGAGTATAACTTTCAATGCTCTACATGGTCAAGCTCCTCCCTATATTACTGAACTTCTAAAGCATTATGCTCCAACCCGAGCCCTCAGGTCCACACACCAGAATCTAGAAGTTCCTCCTTCATCCTTATGTAGCATTGACAGTCTGGACACTTTTTAAAAAACAGCTAAAGACCCTTTTATTTAAAGCTGCTTTTACCTAAACCTTCTATTTTCTTATTTTTAACTCAAAATTTTAATCTTTCATCTGTTTATGAAAATTTATAATTTAATGACTTTATTTTTTCTGATGTTAATCTATTTCTGTTTTGAGAGCATTTAGATTTTATGACTTTGTTTTATTTTGTTTCAATCTATGTGAAGCACTTTGTGAATCTATGTCTGTGATAAGTGCTATATAAATAAAATTGACTTACTTACTACTTACTATATCGTGTTTGTTGGTCCAAGCTTCTGAAATTATAGCAAACAGCAGCATTCCTCCTGAGCAGCAGTTTTTTTCTTCACTTTGAATTTCATTATTTAGTCAAAATGGCTCATTGCAGATTGAATAGTCTGCAAGGTGCTGTGTATGAAAATAACAGTTTACATCCAGAGTAAAAGCCCCGGCTTCAACCTTTTTACCTTCACAGCCGCAGGACACGCTGTAACCTTGGCTCTTCATGACATGAAAATGATGTGTTCTAACTAATAAAACAATAAATTGCATCAGCATTGCTCTAAAGTCTTGGTTTGAAGCCCCATGGTGGCGCAGTGGTTAGCACTGTTGCCTCGCAGCACGAAGGTTGCAGGTTCAGAACTCTGCTGTGGCCTTTCTGCGTGGAGTTGCGTGTTCTCCCCATGCATGCGTGGGTTTCCTCCGGGTACTCCGGTTTCCCCCACAGATCACAACATGCCCTATAGGTTATAAATTGTAAGTCGCTTTGGATAAAAGTGTCTGCTAAACAAATAAACATAAACATAATGTCACGTTGCTCTTAAATATTCACTTTTATTACAGAAAAACATTGCATTCATTAGCTTGTTACATGCTGAAACTTTTATTTAAACTCTCCTTCTCTTTGTAGCCACACCAGACAGATAAAAGGATAAGTTTGTAAGAACCTTGAATGTGTGTTGAGACACAGTTTATGAAATTAAACATTTGAGAGTAATACCTGCAGATTTTATGCTGGTGAAAGTTCTCAGTCATCTAGCTCATGGTAATCCAAAAGGGTTCAGATGAAGGCAAATGGTCTTCTTTAGTTTCTTGAAGATGTTTTGCTTCTCATCTGAGGAACTTAGTGAAATCTGACTGGAAGAAGGGAGAGTCAAGCTTATAAACTGTAGCTGTCTATTGTTGCTTAATGAGCAGAAACTCCCTCTTCCCTATCTTCTGACCGGGGGGACAATAGACAGCTACAGTTACAGTTTACAACAATAGCCAGGAGACCAAGCTTTCTCGGTTGTAGTGCAAAGGCTGTGGAAAGATCCTCTTCTTCTTGTTATGCAATCTTCTTGGTGGCTGTTTTTAAGTTCAGACTGAAAATGTGCTTTTATGCACCGGATTTTAATGCAGTGGGAATCTGACACTGCTATTTTATGTTGAATGCTTTTTTTTCTTTTAGTGTTTTTTATAGTTTTTACTGTACATTTTATATATAAAACACTTTGGTTGACTATGAATTGTTTTAAAGAACTATTATGGTAAAGTATGGTAGGATTTAACACATAAGCTGATCTGTCATTCTGGTGTTGGGTCTTAAATTGGCTGATCAATGTAAAGACCTGCTGGTCGATTCCACATCAGACTCCATCGTCCTTAATCATGGACTTTTCTGTTTGTTCCGCCACCTCTTCTGTTTGGAAAAAGGACAGTCGTCTTTTCAAATAAAAATGTCTGAGGATGGCTGTTTGAGTTTTATTCAGATGTAGTTCTTCATGCAGCTAGATGGAGTTTCAAAGATGCAGCCAGCTGTGAGGATGTTCACTTTTCAAAGCTCATTGGGGGAAACAACAGCGAGATAACACGTAACATCTCTGGTTCTTCCTCATTAATGAGGCATCAATTATGAATGCAGGATGTAACCAAAGCTGAACTGCTCGGAAAAATTTGAATACAAGAAGCCAGAGTCTTAAAATGTTGTAATCTTAAAGGTTACCTTCCATGTAAGTGAAAATCCGTGCAGAGTCCTCGTGTCTCTGAAGCAGCAGAGCTCTTTAGCATGCAGCTCAGCGACCTTCATCGTGTAACTTGAACTTCTCTTCCCTTCTGAGGGCCTTAGTGCCGCAGGCTTGGACCTTTTCCAAGGTTAGGGGGAGAGTCCTGGTCCTGTAGGGAGGTGAGGAGGTCACATGTTCAATGCCCTCTGCTGTTTATGAGGGTGACCTGGAAAAACCGCAGGAAAGAGGAAGGGTAGTTAAGCTACTCTCCCGTGGTTTGCCCAAATCGGCCAGATGTCGGTGTTTTCAGAGTGTTAAATGTCAAGAAGTGGTTCGTGTTAACGGGGCGACACAAAAGAGTCATTTCTCTTGTTGCGGTGTTAAAAACTTGATGGGTAAGGGGAAATTAAAGGCAGCTGTTTGCCTCATCTACACAGGCACAGAACAAGCAATTAAATGAATTTTTTAATGGTGAAAAAGTCCTAATTTTGAAATTGCTGCTCTGCTGAGAAACAAGCATGATCTCATGTTAAATGAACTGTGTTTTTAAAAAGTTTTAAGTAGTAAATGATTATTTACCAGCTGTGACAAATTCAAACAGAATGTTCATCTCTATGGAAGAACAAAGATTCTGCTGCCAACCAGAACCTTCTGGTTCATCAACAGAACCGCTTTTCTAATGCAGTGCTAAAAGAGGCTGTTCTGAATGCAAAATAAAGAATAAAAAACTGTTAATTTTGTAAAAGAAGGTCCTGGCAGCCTTGCTGTGTAATTGATCGTCCAGCCTACTGCAGCGTTCATCCAATCAATACTTCTCTGCATTAAGATGCTCAAAAAGACTGGGACACTTGAGAAAACATTGGTGATTTATTTTCTCTGGTTGTGTTTTTTATGTTTGCTTCTTTAACTACTTATGTTTCAGGGTTTAAAGCATAAATCACTTTTTAAAAATATCTGCATTCTGCATGACTATCCTTTTTTTGTGTGCATAAATAAACAGTAGAGTGCAAAGCAACATAGTTTTTTGTAGTTTTGTGCAATATCTTCATCTGGTTCTCTAAGTTTTCAATGTTTGTTCCGGGTTTTCAGACGTTTGCTGTCCAGTTCGTGACCATTTTCAGTTAAATGTTTCTTAGGACCCTTAGGTAGAAAGCCTTCTCCGGGTCAGGGATGAGGTCCTGCTCCAGGTGAGGGAGTTTAGGTATCTCCGGGTCTTGTTCATGAATGAGGTGTAAAGGGTTTAATTTGCATCTATTTAATGAACCATAAGGCATGAGATTCTATAGTAAATATGAAATCAATCTTATGGATCCTTGGGTACTTTTAACCAGAAGATTGGAACTTTTTATTGCAGGGATTATGTAACAGCTTTGTATTAACTCAGAGACAAGAGAGAGAGAGTCAAGTTTTAAAAGTTTCAAGATTTATTACTAAACAAATTAAAACTAGACTAACTTTAAACACTAAATGTATGGTGTGACTAAGGTGAATTGAGACGGAGAATGGTGTAGTGTGGAATGTTGTTCAGAACCAGCAAATCTGGAGAAACGATTAGTTCTGATGGGGGTGAAGATGATGTCTTCACGCTAAGCTTTGATTTGGAGATTTATAACACACATTGAGACGCCATTCTGCCAGCCTACGTACCCTTTCGGAAGTCCCCGTTAGATCAGGAATGTCGAGGTCCAGCTTGACCTTATCTGGAGCCGAAGCCGGTAGAAAAAGCAACGGTTGCCGACCAGACCAGTCTTGAGATACTTCCGGGTCACGACAGTTTTGTTGGCATCTAGCGAGACCCAAAATGGGGTTGTGATGGTTCAGCTTTTATTCTGAAATGAACCGTTGCAGCAGGTGGAACAGCAACAGATTTTATCCAGCTTGTCATTAGTTCTTTTGGCTGAAGAGGAAAGTTACGGATTGGCCACTCCGACAACTTTTCTAGAAGGCTTTGAACTGAAGTTTAAGATGACGTGGACATAGTTTTATAATTTGGATGTTTTGATTCACGGTCGAATGAAAAGATGACCGATTTACCAAGCACCACCAAAACCACGCCTCCGTCAGACCTGGAAGATTCTGATTGGATCAGTAAAAGCAATGTGTGATGTGGCTTAACCTTATGTGTAATCAGTCTCTAGTGGAAACATTTAAAGTTATATTACTTATTCTATTCTGTAGGATTATAATATCAACTAATTAATATTTTCATTTCACAAATTGGTTCACATTTTATTACTGACTAACACTTTGATTGGCTTATTAAAAATAGAGTTCTTTGATTTATTAAAATAGAGTCCTTTGTCTTCATTCTTCTCTTGCGCTGGAAAGGAAAACAGTTTAGAAGCAGATGCCTGAGACCTTGAACAATACCTCATGCAGATTTGTTCTTGCTGAGAAGAGGGGGGAAATGACTTTTAGGTGGAAAGCAGTCATTTCTTTCTGTTACAGAGGGAAAGATGTAGCGTGAGATCGATAGGCAGATTGGTGATGCGTCTGCAGTGATGTGGGCATTGTACCGATCTGTCGTGGTGAAAAGAGAGCTGAGGCAGAAGGCAAAGCTCTCGATTTACTGATCGATCTATGTTCCTATCCTCACCTATGGTCACGAGCTTTGGGTAGTGACCGACAAAACGAGATCGCGGATACAAGCAGCCGAAACAAGTTTTCTCCGCAGAGTGGTTGGGCTGTCCCTTAGAGATTGGGTGAGACGCTTGGTCATCCGGGAGGGGCTCAGAATAGATCTGCTGCTCCTCCACGTCGAAAGGAGCCAGTTGAGGTGGCTCAGGTATCTGATTAGGATGCCTCCTGGACGCCTCCCTGGTGAGGTTTTCTGGGCATGTCCAACCAGGAGGACACCTAAATGTAGGCCCAGGACACGCTGGAGGGACTATGTCACTCGCCTGGCCAGGGAACGCCCTAGGATTACCCCGGAAGAGCTGGCTCAAGTGGCTGGGGAGAGGGAAGTCTGGGTCTCTCGACTTGGACTACTGTCCCCGCGACCCAACTCCGGATAAGCGGAATAAAATGGATGGATGGATAGATTGAAGAACTATATTTTTTTAAAGAATTACATTTCACTGTAATATCAAGTTTAATTGAAAAAGTAGATTTTAAGTTTTTGGAGCTGGCTATTTGCTTCTGATTCACCGCTAGCATTGTTAGCCCAGTGTCAGGGACCGAACTGTTTTAAATGAGCCACAGGAAAAAGGAATCAGAAAAATCAGGGTTTTATTCACACAATTTAATAAAAATACGAGACTGACTAAATGGGGCCCTTAAAAGAGGTCAACTTAACTAGAAAGCTTTACAGCAACATAACCTTAGCAAACAAAACACCAACTGACCTCCTACAGGAAACACTAGGGAGGTTTTTATACTGGCTGGTCAGTATAGAAATAAATGACTAGTCATTAAGGTTACATTTACTGAAAATTAAAGACAATTAATTAGCAAACCAATTTCAATAAATGGGAAAAAAAAAAAAAAAACAAAGCAAGACCAAAATAAGCCTTCTGCCCCCCCCCCCCCCCCCCACACACACACACACCCAAACTTGTTTTTATATGTTCATATCTGTAACCAAAAGTTAACTGTAAATACTGTATAAATAAAGTTGAGTTGAGTTGAATTGAGTAAATCACTCATCTTCCCCCTGTGTGGCAGATCCTGCCATCACACCCAGCATGAGCATCTAGCTTTCTTTACCTGATATTCGAAATAAGATGTTGTGGCTTCTTAGGGGTACAAGAAACAACTTCTGCTCCTGTTTGCTTTGTTTCTTTTAATAACACTGCTGCTTTTTGCTGGCCAATGTCAAATGCCAGCACTGCAGCATTTTCCAGCACATATTTGAAAACCTGGAGGGCTCAAATATGATTGGCTCTGGAACCAGGAAGTATAGAAGCTTTACAGATTATGAACAAAAACCACATCCTTCTCTGACCTTTTTAAAATGAGACAAACTTACAACCCCCAGTAGGCTGAGAAGGTAATCTGGTTCAATGTCCCCTTCCTTCTAATACAATTGAGACATTAGACTGTTTTGTGATTATTTTCATGTAAAATTCTTACATATTGCACCTTTAAAGTAATTATGTATAGATGCTATTGCACATTAGAACAAAGTTATTTAACTTTGTTTTCCTGTTCTCCTGCGAGAATGTGCAATACTAGATATTTGGTGTATTTTTTTTTCTCTGTAAGGAGAAAGGGCCAAAAATTCAAGCCTGAAAGCAGTTCCAACTATTTAGCTGAGGAGTCACTTTTTGGGGGGAACTAGGACGACCACGTTCAGGAAAACAGTGCTTCAAGCAAGGCTGGAGTGCTCAGTCTGCCAGTTTTCTCTGTCAAACCCTCAGACAGCCTGCAGAGCTCATGTCATCAACACAACAACACAAACTTGAATTATTAATAAATGCTTTCACCAACGGTCCAGATTATGTAATGAAGCTGTGTTATGTATTTGAAACTAACGGTGAACCCTGTTGGTAACTGAAACTTGCTCCTACGATCATTAGGATGAGCTGAATATTCTCACATCAAAGTCATATTTTTTAAATTACAATTATTTAGTTTAAATTGTGATAAAAGTCCAAAAATGTGACTTACTGTCAAACACATCACCATGAACTGCCACTTTTCTTGAAATACCTCAGAAAAATCAACAGGTGGCACCCTGCCCTCTCCTCATCAGTGCCTCAAAAATGCTCCCAGAGCAGCCAGTGTTTAACCCTCTCAGGTTCAAAATAAGTTTTGATAAAAGGACGAACAACTATGTCCTTTAGGGGTACTTCTGAGTTAAAAAATGCTCATGAAATGCGTATGTGGAGTAACCAGGTAGGTAGGTTTTAACGTTGCAAATCTGCTATGGCTGCCTCCAGAGGGTTAACATCAGCACAAAAGTCTAAATGAAATCTGTTTGATTGTTTGAAACTATAGAAAGCTTCACCAGAGCCAGTGGAAGAGCTGTTACTTTGTAGGGCAAAATGTGGAACTTGTTAGTTTAATGCCAAAACGTCTGTATGAGTGTACCATTCATGTCTTTTGTAATTACACTGACAGCAGCTGAATAATACTCAGAAGATCCATCTATGAATCTATTATTCGGCTTCAAGTGGGTGGAGTCAGTGACACTACTTTTTATGAACAAAAAACTCAGAGACTCAGAATTCAGTGTTCTGGACTTGGTGTGACGAGATCTTTCTTGGACCATTGAGTTTGTTTATGTGTCCTGAAAATGAATTTATTACCCAGAAATGTCTTTTGAATTTCAATCTTGAAGCACTTTTAGCACCAAATAGATATTTTGTATCTTTGATAAACTGTAATGGAGTACAAGTACTTAATTACTGTAGGTTTTTAAGCACAAGTTCATTGTAACTGTACTTAACTTGAAGTAACATTTAATAAGATAAGAAAAGCTTTTTAGAATATCACCTAATTTAAACTGTAGTTAAACAAAAAGTTAAGCTTAATAAAGTAGAATTAAAAACACCACCAAGGGTATCAGACTTCTATAATCTCAAACCCCCCAAACTACTGTCTAAAGTGTATAAGACACTGTCCAAAATAGACGATAGAATAGCAATCCCTATTGAAAAATGGGAGGTGGATCTATCAGTTAGCTTTGACCAGAAGTTCTGGTCCCAAACTTGTTTAAAAACTTTTAAAATGATCAGACACCCCAATTTACAATTAATTCAGTACAAAATTCTACACAGAGTACACTATACAGGTCATCGGATGCTAAAGATGGGGTTTGTGTCATCTGACACCTGTACACACTGCACAAACAACATTCCTGACAATTACATCCACACACTGTGGTCCTGTCCACCTGTCCAGGAATTTTGGGGTAGAGTATGTGAAGATCTGTCAAAGTGTCTGAAATGTCATATCCCAACTTCCCCCTATCTTTGGACGATGTCCCGATTGAAACATCTTTGGTTCGCGTGGTTCTGACCGCCATATGCATTGCTAAGAAAACTATCCTCATGAACTGGAAAAATAGAGATACTCTTTGCATTAGCCAGTATAGAAATTTTTTGTTAGATCATATTACACTTGATACAGTCTCTGCTTCCACTTCAAATTAATCTCTCTGGGCTCCTTTGATCTGTTCCATCACATAGCGAAGATGAGGGATCATTGATATTGTCCTGCGGGGGGATCTGGGTGATGAGGTGGAAGGTCTGAGTTCGAAGTATCCGGACGCTGCCTGGAGGTGGGTTCACTGGGAGTGTCTGGGACTGGGGGGTTACTGCCCCCCTCTGGAGGTGCTTGGGTTGCCTCGTGGGGTGGACTACTGGTAGTTGTGAGTGGGGCTCCTTGGGGGTCTTGGCGGTGGCCATGGGTCACTGCCTGGCAGCTGCATTGTCCCTGGGCAGGTCTGGGTGGGGGCCTGGGGACTCAGGGTGTGGTGGTGGCTGGCCCCGTGTGGGGATCTGGGCGGGGCTTTGGGGGTCGGGTCCTGATATGTACGCCACCAGGAAAAAGGCGGGAACATGCGGCAGTGCCTGGCTCTGGGTCAGGGGCCTCAGGTAGACCTTGGCTCCTCTGCCAATCAAAGAGGAGGGGGATGTCCAGGAGGGGGAGGACCCAACCTTATCTGGATGTCCTATGTCTTATATATTCTGAAAGTTGTGCAAATGCAGGGATGGGAGTAGATATTCTGCTGGGGTGGGGCTGGCTTGGTGCCCTCGGACTCCGTGAGGCTCTGCAATGCTGCTGCTTTGGGCCCTGGCAAGATTGGCTAGGGTCTCCATGCCCTGGGTGGCATTTTGGCAACAGAGGTGCCTATTGGGGCCAGTGGGGGAGCTGGCTCCCTGGAGGGCTTTAGTCCAATCAGCCATTCCTCCCCATCCCCACACATTTTCTCCTCCTGCTATCTCACATCATCACACAAACATGCACATAGGACCTTGGGGGGTGGACAAGTCAGGGGGTGCGGGTATGGACCCCATTTTTGCATTCCTGTGGCAACCTGCCCCCAATTTTATTTGCACCTTAAACACTTCCACCAACAACATTCCACGCAAACACACACTTAGGACCTTGGGAGTGAGCACATTCAACGGCATTTGGCAGGGTTTTTTTTCAGCCTCATCCTGAGTGCCGGTGCCCACTTCCAATTTTAAACTGCACTTAGACACTGAGGGTTGTGGGTGCAAGTGGGGTGGGGTGGTGGCATCAGCTGGCGTAGGCCAGACGATGCCCGCACTGCCCGCTCACCACAGCGATGGAATACACCTCATCAACACGCACTAACACTATATTGAAGCAGGTGGAGGGAGACTAGGGGTCTTAGCACACCTCTGTTGTCGCTTGGCTTCCTGGGGCTGGAGGCTAGGAGGGAGATCTGGCCATTTGGTTGGGGTCTGGGGTGGTGGGTTGCTTTGTTTGGCGTTGGGCGGGGGAGTCTGCTCATCAGCACCCCAGCAGAAAGGGTTGAACTCTGGGAACCGGTAATGGTTGTACCCCATGTCCAGCAGTACCGGGACAGAGTGAATAGGGTGTGTATGGGGAGCATGAGTCCGGCATGCCTTTTTGTAAGTCTTTGGTTGTATGTGTATGTGTGAGCATGAGGAAGGGAGTGTGTGACTGTGTCTGTATATGACTGGATATGTCAGGTGGGGTCTTTGACTCCTCCCTTCTCCTGGGACTTCTTTTGATGCTATACATCTTCGTCTCCCCTCCCCCTGCCACACCTGGTGTGGAGTGCAGTGCGTTGGTCTGCCTGAGTGCTCGTGGCTCCAAGGTCAGGGGGTTTAAGATTTTTGGCATCTGCCTGATCAATCCCGATGGGATCTGGGTCCCTGGGCTCTGCTGGGTCCCCGGTGGGGGTGGTTGGCCCTGGGTCCTGGGTTTCTGGGTCCTGGGCTCAGCCAGCTGGGGGGTGGGAGGCTGCAGGCGGGCCTGTGGGCTTGCTGCTGATATCTCCCAGGACTCTGCCGGCTGCTGGTTGTGGGGCAATCCTCTGCGCCTCTCGAGGAGGGCAGGGGCTTTTCTGGTCGCAGTCTCCTTGGGGTCCCTGTGCCCTGGGGCAGCTCCTGGATCTCTGGGACTTGGAGCTCCCTCCGTCTCCTACACGTCTTTGAGGGGCAGATCTGTGGCCCCTCATACTCTCTATTGGACGCTCCTATAGAGAAACCTTACTAATAATAGCGCGTGTTCACACACAGGTGCTCACATGGTGCTCTCATAAGTATGGACTTGGGCACGTTCAACACATGTCTGAAGGCTGTGGTTGACGCAGTGATAGCTTGCTCCTGTTGTACTGTTGTGTATCCCTTTTCTGCAGGTCTAGAAGCAGACTCTTGTTCATCATTGATTGTTTATTTTTGTGGACCCCCAGTCCAGCTTACAAGTCATTCCTACTAGAGACCACTGGAAATGTATTGATTAAATTTGTTCCACACGTATAAGCTATTGTTTTCATGTTGGTTTCTGTGGTTCTTCAGCCAGAAGCGTGAGCAATTTTACATGGGGCAGCACGCTGTAGCCTTCTGCTGATCAGAAACCCAACAGTTTTGTGTTTTGGGTTGGGTGACACTTGCCACCGGTTACTGTGTTGGTAGCTAATATAAAAGCTAGCAGTTAGCTTTCTCACTTCACTAACCATGAAGAAGAAGAAAAAGTGAAGAAGAAGAATACATATATATGGCGTGGTGGAGATGGGCGTCATGAGCTACCGAGCTACTAGTTATGGCTAGAGCCGGGGAGGCGCTGTGTATGCTGTGTGTAAACTCCCATGGATTACCAGCAAAAGGAGACCAAAGTCTAAAGGTAACGTTTGAGAAGAAGCCCTCTGAGTCAGAGCATCTCAGTAATGTGTGGAGATCTACATCAAATTCAAATTCAAAGATACTTTATTAATTCCAGAGGGAAATTAGAGTTTCAGTACACACAATTTTGAGATCAGACATACATAAGCAAAGAGGCATGACAAGAATTGGTGACTGTGGTCATTTGCAACCCGAATCGCGCTACCTTAATACGAGATCAGAGGGGTTTACATGAAGATTGGGTCAGGTGGAGGGAAAAAAAGGCACTTCAGAGTGGAGGAGTTTAAGTATCTCGGGGTGTTGTTAACGAGTGAGGGTAGGAGTGATCGGGAGATCGACAGGCGGATTGGTTCAGCATCTGCAGTGATGCGGACGCTAAGCTGATTTGTCGTAGTGAAGAGGGAGCTGAGCCAGAAAGCCAGGCTCTCGATTTATCGGTCGATCTACGTCCCAATCCTCACCTATGGTCATGAGCTTTGGGTAATGACCCAAAGAACGAGATTGCGGATACAAGCGGCTGAAATGAGTTTCCTCCATAGGGTGGCCGGGCTCAGCCTTAGAGATAGGGTGAGGAGCTCGGACATTCGGGAGGGACTAGGAGTAGAACCGCTGCTCCTCCGGATCGAAAGGAGCCAGTTGAGGTGGTTTGGGCATCTGGTCAGGATGCCTCCTGGACGCCTCCCCGGGGAGGTGTTTCGGGCATGTCCTGCCGGCAGGAGGCCCCCGGGTCGACACAGGACACATTGGAGAGGTCACATCTCCAATTTGGTCCGGGAACGCTTTGGGGTCCTGCCGGAGGAGCTGGTGGAGAAGGCCAGGGAGAGGACGGTCTGGAGCTCCCCAGCTGGGATGCTGCCCCCGCGACCCGGACCCGGATAAGCGGAGGAAGACGACGACAACGACTTCAGAGTTACCCTCCACGGGGAGGACAGCTTTGCTATGCAAAAAACACCTCAGACAGAAATGTAACAGACGTCAGACATAACACAACAGAAGTGTCCACTAGGTGGGGTGGTAGGGTTTGGGACTCTCCACACGTCAGTGAATGCAGCCGCGACAAGCAGCGCTCGTCACCTCAGTCTGGACAGGGGTGGGAGGTTGTTGGGTTTAGAGGGCACAGTGATTCCTGGAACGATTCAGCGTGCTTCACAGCTCATAGTGCCGCCCAGGCTGGGATAGGGAGACAGAGTTGCCATGGCGATGGCAGCATTCCACATTTCTTCTGAGGGGGTATTCGTTTAAGCCTCACTGGCTCAAGGGCACCAGATTCAGATAAGAAATTGTTTTGGAGCCAGACAGAGATAATTTCCTCTCTGTCATAAAGTTCTGATGGTCCTCAACCCCTCTGAATCCAACAATGGCGTAAATTAATCTATCCCAATCCGTGCTGATTCGTCCACTCGCTCCTTGATCGCATCCATCTTTTGTGCCAATGCATGAATCTCAGCCAAAGTTCCAAGCTTACGACTCATCTCGACAATTATATGAGTCTGTGCATTCACAGCGCGGTGTAATCCATCCCTGAACTCCGGAAAAGAGCCAAAATTCCTCGACAGCTCGTTGATTTTCCGGTAAGCCAGGTAACCTCCCAGGCCAAAAAGCAGGAAACCTGACACCAATACCACGAATATCCAGACGTCTTCAGAATCCTCTACAGACAGTTGAGATAAGCAAATCAGGTTCCACTGTTTCCAGGAGTCCATTATATACCCAGCTGGATCTGTCCCAGAGGGGCACCTGGGAGCCCCTTCTCCCGTTCTCATCGTTGAAAAAATGTTGCCAATCACATTGAGAGACCAACTGATCAGGTGCATTTTAGTAGTTTCCAGTTTTCCAGAAAAAATGCAGAAGCGCTGTACACCCAGAGACAGACAAAGCGTCTGTGCTCTCCAAGAGCCGGAAGAACAGCTTTCTGAGCATTGTCTTTAGTAGAGTGTTGTGGAAATATAGTAAGCAATGCTGATTAGCCACTGGCTAGTGCTGGAGCGTGTTGGGCAAGACGGCAGGCTGCAGGAAGAGAGGAGACTTGAGTAGAAGGACTTTGGTACTGACACGTTGGGACCAGATCGGGAGTTCTGGTACTGACACGTTGGGACAGATTCGGGAGTTCTGGTACTAGGAAAAGACGGATGAACAACTTGAGGTGAGTTTGCGAGTCAGAGACACTAATCGGAAACTGGCATCCAGATAATAGCGGGCAGGGGTCTGAACATATGCAGCTTCCTTTTGTTGGACATGATGACGAACTGGCAAATTTTGTGTCTTTTGATTTAATTGTTTTTTTTACTCAAACTAACAAGTACAGCAACGGTGTAGCTATTCTTTTCTATTTCTTATTTGAATTAGCTGACTCCATGCTTCCAGGACGCACTGCTGCCCTCTGCTGGTTCTTTCAGGTTACAGTCAGTCCAAACGGGTAACATGGAGCTCGTATGTCCCTAAACACCTACTGTATTTTAAGATGGTGGATGACCATGGACCATCGACCACAGTTTATGTATATAAAAATGTATAATTTCAAATTGAGACAAATATTTAGAATTGATGTTGGTGAGAAATATTAGTGAAAAAGAACAAGTTTGTGAACTAGAAACGCAGGATTTGATAGTAAACTGGTAAAAATATCACACACTGTGCCTTTAAGTGTTACAAACTTTCTTGAGCACTACTTTTAAAATTTTCTCTGCTACATTCAAAAGTTATTATCTGTACTTTCTACTCCACCACATTAACTAAAAATTTCAAAAGTAGAAGTGCTTTCATTTGTGTTTTATCTGACCCCCGCCTCCCTTGGTCCGATGAAGACCAGGAGTACGCTCCCTCATCCGTGCTGGACTGCAGTTTCAGAGGCAAACCTTTATTTTGGGTTTTGCTCCCTCACCCCCAGTTTGACTGCGCACTTCTACACACATCACATATATATGTTAGTCGAACACTTTTACTTTTTTACTTTCACATACAATCAAAAGTGCATCCTTTAACACTTTAACATGAAAAATAAAAATCTAAGATACTTCTCCTTTTACTTAAGTAAACTTTACCCCTTTGTCTGTACTTTTGCTCAAGTAAAAAAAAATCAAGTACTTCCTCCACCCCTGCATTTTGTTCTCGCTGTTTCCTTCACACATCCTGATCTTTCGTCTCCGAAGGGTGTTGGAGGCAAGATGAGATACGTGCAGCTGCTGTGTTCCCACATGCCCCGCGTTGTATAACTTTACAAGGTCTGTTACTTTGAGGCACAGATTACAGTCTACAGCTGTTTAATAGAGCAATCGTAAACGTCTCCAACACCTTTTGAATTTAGTTTTCTCTTGCTTTGCATGGGAGCAGCAGGTTGAACGCTTCATCTAGATCATGTGTCTCCAAATGTGGAAAACTTAAGACAAAGACTTTGAGGTTTTAGAACAGAGCTCTCAGCCATCAACAGCCTCGCAGCAGAACAGAACTGTGCTTTGAGTGATAGCTTAGCAAACCCCCTGAGGGAGAATTAAAGAGGTGGGCATGATGTGCACTAGCTAAGCACCTCAACACATGATTACATGCTGAGATGCCGTGCTCTGCAGGCTTGCTGAATCTTGCCTGAATTCCACAACAAACTCAAGGAAGCAGTTCATGGAAAATTCCACCTTTGTGGCATTTAGAGGGCAAGATGAGAAAGATAAAGGGCAGGTTCCTTCCTGTTGGAGACAAAAATCTAACGTAATATGGTTTATTTTGTTGATTTGTTGTCTTGTTCGGTGTGAACATGGATTTTCAACCAATTTTCTTTCAATGTCATTTCTTCTTTTCTTAGTTTTACCATTTATTTTGATTTATACTTGATGGGGAAAGTGTCACAATTGTCAATAAATAGGAGCTGAGATCTGAGTTGTTGTTTTATGACTCCAAGACTCCAGAAATCCACTCCTTTCCCTGGAAAAGTGGTGCAACACAGAATTCCTGCTTTTTGGGAGGATTTTTTGTTGGACAATTTTTTTCTATCAGTTCCATTCAGTTGTGATTTATCCTGTTAGATTATACCTGAGTAGAAATCATAATAAAAAATCTGCTTCATTGTCATTTTTAATGACTTTTGAAACTTGGTTCATTTCAAATGATGAACGTCATTTTAGGCTGCAGAACTCATGTTACTGCAGTCAAGATTTTAACATTTGGTGCTGCTTTCAGAAACTGAACTTGACGTAGAAAACAGAATTATGTTAGAGGAAATATGAGGATGATGATTATTCTGAGACATCATTTTAATTTGTGAAATGTAATTTGTGTTCTGAAAAGCAAAGATGTACATAAAAAAGATAATTATACCCTCCAGGAATTATTTGTTTGTTTTATAAGTTTCCTGTTTTGTTTTGTGCCTTTTCGACTGTTTAAAGCCACCGACTCCTTGGTGCTGATTTAAAGACACTTTGGGAGTTAAACGTGTTTTGGGGTTTTTACAGCAGGAAAATCTTTGTTTAATGACAGAAATGTGTCCCTTACTGGATCAGTTTTGCACACTGCTCTGCACTTACATGATTTAGAGCGTGCACGCCCCTGCATGTCGAAGCTTTCCCTGTGTGAGAGGTGCTACAGCTGAATTTGGTTTAGGACAGTGTTCTAAATTAAAAGAGACAGTTGTTGTTTTACTAACTTTTCTAGAGTTTATTTTAGCTTCCAAGTCCTCAATTGGAGCTCCCATTGTGCTGGCTGCCTTTGAACTACAATCGTTTCAACAGATTAAAATCTGGGTGCTGGGTTTATGCTTTCACACGGCATTCAGCACCATCTAGATGATTCAGAGTCCCTCAGGGATCCGGGATTGGCTCATCAGCGTATTAATCTCTTCAAACTGACATGCCACCGAAGCCTGTTTCTGCCTGATATAAACTTTTATTCTCTCTTCTTGTTTTTTTTTTTTGTTTTTTGTTTTTTTTTTGCTTTAAAAAAGGTTTCTTGTTCTCCTCACCTGAAAAAAGATAAAAGAAAAACTAAAGCACCTTTGAGAAATAAATCATGAGCCCCTTTCTGAGAGAATCCTTATGTAGTTTTTCATCGAGTCAGGAAAGGTTTGTGCTTTATTTCCACCAATTCAACCTGTCTTTCTTATATAGCTGGTGAAAGATGCAAAATATTCAATTATTTCTTAAAAGGTCACATGACAACATCTCCATGCTTGACTCAGCAGCCCAGCATTTTTTAAACTCATTATTTTCTTCCTGTCGCTCTCAGTGTGATGAACAGTTTGATAAGAAGTTTGCACGGTGAAAGTCAGTCAGGCGTCAGCACAGCGGTGCATCTCTTACCTGAGAGGGGAGGGGTTGCAGGAGGCTGTGAGCGGCCATCATTCCACCCCCACCCTGTCTGAGTCCTTGCTGCTGATTGTAGCTGCACCACGTCAAAGACAGCACAAATAGTTTCAAGGTAGTCTTGTACCGTCATGGAAAACTCAACTGCTTTATCCGCCTGCATGAAAGACATGTCACTGATTCTTTACCTTATTGTGTTAAAGGACAAGAACTAGACCAATGTGCTTTAGAAGTGATTCAGGTTTTTCTAAGAAAGGCTGTTTTCTTCCCGTTCTTTAAGCCTAATTAATCATTTTGCTGGCTAAATTTACTGCAGGAACTGTTTGAGTCCCATTCGACACCCGCTGTAATCCAACAAATTAGCCTCATTTGTTGCTTTTTACAGGAAAACTTGCATAAGTTGTAAATTTTACCAATAAAATTAACAATTAAACCACAAAACCTGCAGCTTTAAATGGAAAATGAGTCTTCTCCAAATAATTTGGGTTAAATGAACATATTTAATCAGATACAGGCAGAACTTTTATCTAAACCAGTGTAAATCTTCCCTCTCGCCGTCTTCGCAGCTAAACTCTTTGCTTTCATGCGGCGCAACATTCCAGACAAGCTGAAACACGATCATGTGTCTTCTCTGTCTAAAGGAATCGGTTAAACTGGGTGGATGCTAGAAAAGGGGTCAAACACATGAAACTAACTTTGAGAGAGCAAAAAGGTAAAATTTGTAATTCATGGATTTTAGTTTGAGTTTATTTTGTGTTTTAGTTGGTTTTCTATACCTGACTTCTTAAAAACTCAAGCTTTTATTTTGAAGGTGTTTGTTTTTGTTTTACTTTGAGCTCAGGTGCACTCAGATATATTCATTATTATATTCTAAATGTATTTATTTGTTGCTTTTATTAGATAAAAATTAAAATCCTCCAAACAACTGAAGAAACTAATGGAACAAAAACATTCTTATCTCTGATTTCCATTAAATCTGAAAGTTTGATACAAAATAAGACCTCACGTTTCAAATGACCCTTGCATCTCTTCCATAATGCACAAAACTCAAACTCTAAACTACATCACTGTGCACGATGAACATCATCACACGATCATTTTAGACTTTTATGAGACTTTTGATTTCTGGAAGTTTTTGTTCAGTCATGCTTGTTTTTTCTGTCGGTGTGAACATCGTGAAATCTGCGAGGGAGGAGACGGTTAACATTCAGTTGCAGCAGGGTGTGGACTTGCTCTAAGGCAGAACGAGAGGGGGGGGGGGGGGGTTAAACCCTGCTGCTGCTTTGCTATTGGTGGACAGGAGAACAAAAATGCCCGCACCTGGTGCAGGTAAGCAGACACACTTCAGTCACAGGAGAGGTCTGTTGGGATAGACGGAAAGGATTTAAGCACATTGGGGATTTCAGAAGGTGGTTTGTGTATGTGTGGAGGGGGCGGGGGTGTTCAGGTTTGTATTATCTGCTCCCTACCATGAAAAATGGGAGAGTAGAGTTTTATTTAGAATGTTGTTGCTTTGCTGTTATCATGTTTGATTTGTCTGATTCCAGGCTGCTTGCGTGTCTGTTTTTATCCTACATGTTCTGTTTAATATCCAGAATGAACCTGGAGGATGATAGAAATGGGAACAAGACAAAAAGCGTGAGGGTTTGGTTTGATCCGGCTCTCAAAAGCATGGAAAACCAGTGGAAACAGGTCCTGTCTTGTGCAAGGAGAGGCCTCCCGCCGCGCCCTCGACTCACACACAAACACCTTAATGGAACCAGTTTCTTTAATGGATTTGTTGATTTCTTTTTCTTTTTTCTTTTTTGTTTTTTTACAAACCTGCCATTTTTTTCCGATAGGAAAATTAAAATCTCTGGGAGCAGAAAAGGGAAACTTTTGCGCCATCGTTCCCGACGACCCCTCACCAGAGGAAACGAGCTGCTCGTCTGAAACCATCCGTGTGTTTTATCCTTCATTCCACCGGAGTCTGTCTAGCGTGCCAATCAGATTTCAGTGGTTTGAAGAGTAAGACACCCGGAATTTGTCGCCTGACAGGAGCTTTGGAAAAACGAATCAAGGTGAAGATTTGCAACTTTAATTTACAAGGGGATGTAGCATTTGTGATAAAACACACATTTTTATTGTTCTTTGACAACTTAAATGTAAGTTCTGCACAAGCACTGAAAGATGATTTCTCCTCCTTTTCCTCCTCCTCCTCACCTGCAGCTTGAAAGCGCTGCACTGATTGCACTTCAGAGACGTTGCAGGATGACAGAGTGCTAGCAGGCCCACTTTATGTCTCTGGGACTGTCAGTCACAGAGGTTGCTATGCCCTCGTCGCGTCTCTCTGCCCTTGAATCTTATAAGTCATCTCAATCACCACGTTCACAGCGAGCTCTTCGAGGCTCATGCCAACATGCTCGTGTCTCCACCATCACAGGCAGGGTTCTCTTGGGTCACTGGTGTGAAATGAACATATTTCATCACTTTGCCACATAGAGAGGCATTTTCCTGTAACGATTTTAAATCAACCAACCTCCCTTGATGAGTACGAGACATTTCCCAGATCTCATTCAAAGCATTTGTCATAATTAAATAAGCAGAAGGAATTCATTTGACATGAAATAAATTAGTGGCTGTTTTTTTTTCTACCCAATTAAGACTGAGGGAACATAGTGAGTCAACAAACAACCAGAGAAAACTCAGCCCTGAATCACTGGGCTGTTGTGACACAATCACTTTTGTCATTTACAGTAACAGATGAACTTTCAAAGCCTGTCTGAATATAATTGTGTTACATGTAAAATGAATACAGAAAAACGAGTGACGACATGAAATGAGTGAACGACCAACACACCACCCAGGCGTGGGAGGGGGTGTTTCAGCTCAGCTTCAGCTTCCCCTGCAGCCCTGTGAGCAACCGGCCACCTCAGCAGGCCTCACACAGCAGACAGACATGAAGTCTTCCCCACAACAGGCCTGGCCTGTCTCACACACCTTAGCGTGCTGTTCACCTTCCTGTTCGACATGATGATGATCAGAGGGCTTAGTGCTGCGTACAGAGAAGCAAAAAACACACGCAGGTCGGAGATCAGAGATGAGGTCATTGTCTGTTTCAAAGTGAGGGTGTACACCCACAGTCCATTATCCACCCCGTACAGGACCACGTACATCGTCACGAGAACCACCACAACTTTGGCAGCCCTTTGCTTGGCCCCTCCACCACCAGCACCACCGCCGCTGCTGCTGCTGAGCCCCTTCATCTGCTGGCTGTGCTTGTAGAGGAGGAGTAGTATCATCAGGCTGGCTAGAGTCATGAGAGCCATGGGCACCGCATCTCTGCTCACCTGCAGAGCCCCGTAGGTCTCTTTGAGCTGCTCTGTAGGAAAGTTTACGTAGCAGAATTGTGCATTGATGGCGCTTCTAGTCAAGTTGGAGCCATTACTGGAACTGACTGAGAACATTATCGCTCCTGCACTGAGGCTGGTGTTGAGGACCCAGAGAAAGAGAAACACAAATACCAAATTTTGGGCAACTAAGGCGCGAACGAAGGCCCAGCGCGATCCAGGAGGGTGATGCTGAGACACTGGTAAGCACTCAGGAGGAAGGTGAGCCAGATGGAGGGGGCTCGAGATGTTCTGTAGATGAAGATTACAGCTTTACAGCCCACGTCTCCAAAGACATTGGTCAGACTGAAGGATGCGATGGTCTCCAGGAGGCAGCGTACGGTCACCACCAGCAGGTTGACACAGGCCAGGTGGAGGACGATGGCGTCTGCTGTGAGGAGCCCTGTGTCCTCATAGATCAGGTGGAGGAATGCAGCAATTACAGCAGTGTTACCTGGAACTCCCACAACTGTGAGCGACAGATAAAGAGTCCCGCGAACACCAACCTCAGATAACATTCTACAGAGAGCAAAGAGGTGCAAAAGGAACGAGAAAACCAGGTCAACACTAAAAGTTTCAAGTTCAGTACAAGTTAAAAATTGCCCGAGAGCAAGCAAATCTGAGATTTGTAAAGAAGAACTCGTCCCTGACACACTCTGACGCCTGCATGAAGGAGCCAACTTGTTGGTGTCCTTATACCTGCAGACAGGTAACAGCTGTTAGGTCCATTTTGCACTGTCCACCGAGTTCTCTTCCCTCTGCCTCCAATTACCTCAGATCAATTCAGATGAGTGATTTGGTCTCTTTATGGGTTTTAGACAGACACAATGTGACACAGGTGACAGAGAGCGTTCAGTCATTTGGTACAGAGTTACCTTACAGGAACAACTCGTTTAATCAGAGAAAAATGTAATCATCTTACTCTTCCTTCTCGTGGAGTCTGATTAAAGAGTCCGCATTTTACCAAATCAGGACAATTCGAGTTTGTTCCATCTATTGAATCAAAAGTTTAAAATGTTCATAAGCTCCTTTATGTCTTTTGTATTTTTCTTTTCTTCAACTGGTTGTGTTAAAGACTGGTTGTGTCAGACACCAGCACCACAGTGACCCCTAGTGGAGACAGTCAACCCACACAGAAGAACATGTCATCAGTGATAAAAACAGATTTAAACCTAAACTGAAAAACATTCCAGAAAACAGATTCACGAGAGTCGGTCACATGATTCAACTGAAGGTCTAAAGGTGAAACAAATCTTTCGGTATAACGTCTCATAAGAGTACGATGTCTCCAGAAATGAAAACTGGTTTTTAATAAGATGTGACACTATGGGTGTGCATAAAAGTAAAATGGTTGCTTATGTAACATGTTCACATTATGGAGAAATTCTGCTTTTGTCTTCAGATTGTCTTGCAGTTAAATCTATAGACCTAGAGACAGATGCTTAAAGCATGCATATATGTGTGTGTGTGGATGTCTGGCATCTATCATCCATTTACCCATTATTATTCTTTATGTCCTTGTTATAATTTGACCGTGTCATCATGCTATTAAGTGCAGAAGAAAATTCTCTGTATGTGCTCAGTGCGACTTGAACAAATGGTGCGCTTCACGTTGTAAAGATGGATTTTTCTACTTGACTTGTTTTAATAATAGACATAAATCACAGTAAGGTGAAGAAAAAATAAGCAAAAGGCATCTTTAGGTTGCCTGGCTCTGTTTTTATTTTTGATGAACTACTTTACCATATTTAGCTTGTGCATTTTAACAGCTGTAGACAAAAAAGATTTTAAAAATGTAATTGAACATAAAGTCAAAGTAGGTCTGTTTTTGTTGCATCAGTTCAATGCAAAATTAACTTAAAAACAAACAAACAGCACCATAAGCAACATTTCTACTGCAGGAAAAATGAAATAAATTCTATTTGGGGGATGTATTTTTCTTTATTCACAGTGTTACAAAGCAAATAAGTCATATTTCACATCAAAATTCATGCTTTTTTTCCCCTACAGGACGTTACTAATATCTCAGAAAACCAAATTTGTATCCATCTAAAAAGAACAATCAGAAAGAAAGAAAATGATCCTTGATATAGTGCCTCACAATAGAAATAACGAGGCGCTTCATAAGAACAAATGATTCAAATTACAAAAAATCTTCAAAAAATGAAAAATTAGAAGAAAAAATACTAATTAAAAAATAGAGAATTGTGATTAAAAACATGCAAGGAAAGGGAAAGAGAAAATGAATAGGAAAGAGGGAAATCAGTGGATCCCGGGAAAGGTGGAATTGGTAGAAAGTGAGTGAATAAGTGAGTTTAGTGGATAAAAACTGGATCAGCCATGGTCATTTTCCTGATAAAATTATATGACAGTGGCAGAAACAAATCCTGTATTGAATAATAAAGTAATTAAATATTAATAAAGTCACACAGCAGCAAATGGCACACGCAGAAATCCCCTGAGATTGAGAGACATGCTTGAACTCGCCGCTTTAATTAGCTCTCTGAACATGTAAACATGTTAAAAACACACAGGAAAAGAGCTCATCTGACTGAAGTATTCCAGCGCGTACTCCCAGGAGAAAATCTGCTCATTTGAAAGAAAAAACAATTATTTATGTAAATTGCGCTGACCTGCAGAACACTTGATACTAAGAGGGGGAATTTTAATGCACTTTTGACTTCTGCATGTGTCCAGACTGAGATTTTTGGCTGAACTGGATAATAACTGTTGTCCCAATGCCCCTAATTAGTCCAACACACATTGTTTTACACCTGCAGCTAATTGTCTTGCACCTCTGCGTCTTTTAACACGCTCCCTGGACGTAAAGGAGGAAAGATTCATACAACCAAGCACCATCTGTGTGTGTGAAAGCTCCATGATTGTACCTTCTGCATCAACAACCACACACTATTTTCTTCAGTTGGCTGACTGATTTTTTTATTTTTTACTCTGCAGGGAAATAGCATTATAACGATTGAAAAACGGATTTTAAAAAATTGAAAAATCTTGTTTATTAAAAGCAAAGAAATGTCATTTCAGTTAAGCATCTGAATTATTCACATGTTCACCAAACGGCAGCTCAGTGCGTGTTAATGATGGTAAACATATTTCCAACAACTAATCTCCAATTTACTCAAATTTGAAGCCGAGACTTCCTGGATGCATCGTTCTGTTTTCAGGCAACAGTTCATGTTATAAAATGTTATAAAAGTATTAATTTGTGGGAATGTGTCCTGTTTAGGTTGAGCACTGGTTTATTTTTTCCTCCATTGAGGAAAATTCAACGGTGCTTGCATTGTGGATAAATAGGATGGACCAGGTGCTTATGTGCAGTGATTCAGCTAAATCTAATGGGATATGTTTTATGTTAAATGCAAGCATGTCTGCAATCCCTAGAAAACACTGAAATGTGTTTAAACGTCTTTGTGGATAAAGTCGGGTTACTGTATATAGAAAAGTTTGGTTTGATTTGTGCACAAATGTTGGATTTTACTCCTCATCATCTGTAAAACAGGAGAAAGTACATGTTCCATAACCTTAATGGTGAGCATTGTGTTGAGATTGCATTTCCTTTGTGGTGCAAATCCACTGAGACTGTGTGAGTTAAAGTGAGTTATTATTTGCTAAACTGGGGGCTGAACGGTGTAATCTTAGCCAACGGTCTTGAGGGGTATTGGGGGTTATAAATGAGGCCCATTTGACGGTAAATTCACTAACAGCTCACTTCAGCTTCAGGTGAGAATCGTATTCCTCCAGGTTTGTGCAGTAATCCAACAGAGACTTTGTAGTTTGGGGATTAGTGGTACCAGATTTACCTGTTTTTGTAAATCTTGGCTCCTGCAGGTGTCATGGATCTGTGTGTGACCATCAAAGGGGTCTCCCTTATCTTGCAAGCTGGTATAGGGATCTTAGGGAACGCTGTTGTGCTTCTGGCCTATGCCAGCATCATTTGCACTGAGCCTAAGCTCCTTCCTGTGGACATGATCCTGTGCCACTTGGCCTTTGCCAACCTGATGCTGTTGCTGACCCGCTGTGTGCCCCAGACCATGACCGCGTTTGGGCTGAGGGACCTTCTGAATGACCCTGGCTGTAAAGTGGTGATTTATGTTTATCGTATCACCCGGGCTTTGTCGGTCTGCATCACTTGCATGCTCAGTGTGTTTCAAGCAGTGACAATCGCCCCAGCTGGACCCCGACTGTCCAGGTTGAAACCTGCTCTTCCCTCTCTTGTCCTTCCTACTTTTGCAGGACTGTGGTTCCTCAACATGGCCATTTGCATAGCAGCCCCTTTCTTTTCCACAGCTCCACGTAATGGCACCATCCCTGCTTTCACCCTCAACCTCGGCTTCTGTCACGTGGACTTCAGAGACAACCTGTCCTATGTTATCAATGGGGTGGCTGTTTCTGGGAGAGACTTTGCTTTTGTTGCCCTGATGGTGGGCTCCAGCAGCTATGTCCTGCTGCTGCTCCACCGCCATAGCCAACAGGTGAAAGGGATTCGTCGCTCTCAGGGCGGCGGAGCAGAGACCAGAGCTGCCAAAACAGTACTGACCCTGGTGGTTCTCTACACCATCTTCTTTGGAATAGATAACGTGATTTGGATCTACATGCTGACGGTGTCAAAAGTTTCACCACTAGTGGCTGATATGAGGGTGTTCTTCTCATCCTGCTATGCTGCGCTTAGCCCCTACTTCATCATCTCCTCCAACAAGAAGGTCAAGAGAAAGATCGTGTGTGCAGCAGAGCACAGCCAACCGTTAACGGACACTCAGGAGTCTACTGATAAATGACCCTGTCTCTGTTTTGACAGGCTGCTGACTCAAATCTTGAATCCCATCACTTTGAGCACTTCTACAGAAGACTGGTGGTTAGCTCAACAACAGCGCATTCACAATAAGAAAATATAATTTGCAGTTTTTATTTGTACTCTATGCACAAAATAAGTAAAATGCAAAGACAAAAATGTTATATGTGTATTTGTGTCATTTTCTGGGCATCATGCTTGAGGTTTTGATAACAAAAAACTATTTGAGCATAGCTGCAGGCACAATATTGTTTCTTCTTGGTCTTCTGACCTACTTTTAATAGCCCTGTAAGAAGTTTATATTATAAAAGACATTTTCCTATAAAATGTTAATAGATTATATAGATCGTCTTCATATTCAATTATTTCAAATAAGTAAGTTTAAAAAAACTGAATTGTTTCATACATTTATGTGAGAGATTTAAAATAACAAATGCACAAAAGCGCTGACGTTTGACAGTCTGGCGTTTGTCTGTGCTTGATGTTGCTACGCTCTGATTGGCTCCGATTTCGTTTCCTAACTGTTTGCTAGATTTCTCCGCAGTTTGTCTGATCAGGCATCACATCAAGCTTGTCTGTGGGAGATTTACCTCTAAACATTTATTTTTCTAACACACAAATCTCTTTAAAATGAAAAAAATCAAATGTTTGTTGTGCATTAACATTACTTTGAGTCTGTTGTGAGATTTTAAACCTGTATGCGAAGCTTCGAATTTCTCCTGGAAGACGAAACTGGGGGTAAATTAATCTCCACGAAGAACTCGGTAAACCCGGAAAAGGGGAAGCGGAAGAAAAGCCAAAAGTACAGAACAGTTGATAAATAAAAAGCTAAATGCACACGAAGTGAACGATATTTACATTTACGACTCGTTCCCAGTCTTAAACCTTCGTAGAAGGGGTTAAACGTAGAAAGGTGATTGAAGATGCAGCAACGACTGAACTGAAGATGAAAATGTGGTTTTAGGTTAAGGAGATGGCTTCTGGAGGGGTTTTCTCTGTGGTTTTGTGCCAAAACTAACGTAAGACTTGGTAAGTTGACCATTTCATTCATTCCACGTTTATGGTTTTATTATTTTTTAATACGTAAGCTTGTTTTTCCCAGAGAAACGTTTTCTTAGATATTGTGTTGTTTGGATGCTTCAATGCGTTTGTTTACCTGGAACTTGGATATCTGCCCAGCCCTGTTCCCAGTGTTCCCAGTCCTGTAAAATGCCCTGAACCGAGTGGACTGGCTCCTGTAGCTGAGGACAATGGCCAGAATAGCCTGGTATCAAGAGAAGGTAAGTTTATTATGCCAACACTAACTTGTTAAAAAGCACATTTATTGGCATTTATTATTTTTTTAAACTTTGTTTTTTTTTTCCTGTATACGTTTTGTGCGTGTAAATGTAACTTTTAGTTGAATTAATTAAATTTTGAATGTGTTAATAATAATAATAATAGTAATAAAAATAATATTATCAGGCCAAAAACTGAAGCAGCATGAGCAAACTCAACATGAGTAGTTTTAGTTGACTTTTTTATATATATATTTAAAATTGTTGTTTTTTAAATCAACAAAACCAGATGGTTGCTGAATGAAAACAAGCCTAATCTAGTTTAAAATGAAAATAAATACATTTACATTGTCAGATCATCGTGTTTGTTTTTGGGAAGGAGTTTGTTTCTTTATACGCTCAGAAGTTCCCCTGAGTGAGTGAGAGAGTGAGCTACCTTGAATTCATATATATATATATATATCATTCATTCCACGTTTATGGTTTTATTATTTTTTAATACGTAAGCTTGTTTTTGCCAGAGAAACGTTTTCTTGGATATTGTGTTGTGTTTGGATGCTTCAATGCGTTTGTTTACCTGGAACTTGGATATCTGCCCAGCCCTGTTCCCAGTGTTCCCCGTCCTGTAAATATATATATAATCTAAAATAAAAACATGAAACAGACCATGTGCCCCAGGTCACCTGTGGCTCATCATCATCATCATCATCATCGGTGTGTGAATGGATGAATGAGTAAAGTACTTTGAAGTCGTCTGAGCCAGAAAGATGCTTTACAAGTTCTGGTCATTTATCATATCATTATTATTATTATATTGTTTTTTTTTTTCCTAGTGAACACGACTCATGATATCTTCGTTTTTATACACAGAGACGTGCCACTTATTTATTGATTTTATTTATTTGTTTAAAAATAATGATTGGTTTTTGAAAAAAACATTTTTTAATGATTGTTTCTGATTATAATCGATCACCTAGGCTGAACATAAAAATAGTCTATGTCTAAATATCAGGAAATCAGTCTCTATAACCTGCCGTCTGAAGCTCAGCTGTGATGTGGGCCACAAACAGTTCTGAGAATGGGTGCACTGGTGTATTGATTCCCCCCGAGAACAACTTAAAAGACATTTATTCCTACTATAGACCACTGCAGATGTATTGATTAAATAAAAACTATTCATAATTATTTAAACTATATAGCATTTCATGAAGAGGCATTTTGTGCCTTTTGTGTAGTTACTGTATTGGTATTTGCATTTTTTCTTACTGCAGTAGGAGCTTTATTCCATCTATTCATTATTTCTACCTGTCTGATAAAAAAAATACCTGTTAGGAATGATTGAAACTCTAAATATGGTGTCATTAAACAAACATTTCCTGTTTTTTCTTGCTGTTTTTTCATAGATTGGTACCTACGATCAGCAAGTCTGGGAGAAATCCCTGGAGAAGGCAGACCTAGTTGTAAGTTATGATATTTAATCAAAATAATATATGTTTGTCTTGCCAAACCCTGCTGGTTACAGCTATTTGTTGTCTTTAGGGTTTAGAGAGCAAGCCAAAGAAAACATATCGCATGAAGCCAGACCTCATTGATGTGGATTTAGTGAGAGGTGAGTGGAATGGACCAGAAGTGTTAATAAAACCCTTCATTAACGTTGTCTATCCTGTCTGTGATGTGCTTTTGTCTCATGTGGATTTAGTGAGAGGTGAGTGGAATGGACCAGAAGTGTTAATAAAACCCTTCATTAACGTTGTCTATCCTGTCTGTGATGTGCTTTTGTCTCATGTTTTGGGTTTATGCACGTTCTGCTCAGCTTTAACACGAAATCTTTATTTCTTAGGGTCAACGTTCAGCAAAGCCAAGCCAGAAAGTCCCTGGACAGCTCTGACTCGAAAAGGCCTGGTCAGAGTTCTCCTGTATCCGTTCTTCTTCCAGTGGTGGATTCAGGTCACGTCCAAGTCCATCTCCACATGCATCCTTGTGCTCTACTTCCTGCAAGGTGAGCTCACCGTTTTTTTGCTTAAATGATGAGAAGAGCTTCAGATTTGTCTGAATACATCTGAGTCTGAAATCACTTTATCATTGCATACATTCATGTGCTGTAAGAAACTTGTTCCACCTCACACCTGAGACACACAGAAGAGGCTTCATTAGTACACATGAATTCAGCTGTAATGTCTCCCCTAAGAGATCATTTTGTTTGCTGTTGCCAAATGTTTTGTTCTCCCCAGTGGCGGCGGCAGTGCTGTACCTGGAGGTCCCTCGGGCGAGTGCCAGCGAGCTGTTTCAGCCCATGTGTCTCATGCTGCTGCTGGGCACCGTGCACTGCCAGATTGTTTCGACCGAGTCCAGCCGGTGGCCCTCAGGCAGTCCAGCTGCTAGCAGTAGCGCCAGCCCTGCACGCAGGAGGAGGTGGGACAATTTTTTGTTTGTTTGCTTCTGTTTAATCTGAACAGATTCTCGCCTGCTGACTCAGACATAAACTAAGCACAAACACCTCGAGATGTTTCTTTTTCTGCTGTGCAGTGAACCCTGTCAGATTATGTCCCAACTGTAATTTTAGACCAACTTTTTTGCCACAAAGTGAATTATTTACTTGCTCTTTTAGAAAAAATGCAACATTAAGTACCCAGCTGATATTAGAAAATGTATCTAGAACTCCAAAACTACATTTGGACTTCTAGAGAAGTCGTTGAAGAATGATTGGTTAATTATTATAAGCAGGGTTTGGCATGGTTTTTCCATCTCTAGTTGCATTCTACATAAAACTGGATGTTAATGTTTATCATTAAAGATGCTGGAAACATTTTACACCTTAAACATGGTATCACTGTTATTAATTAATAAGTCTGTAACACCATATAAATGGTTAATTAGTGTTTATTATGCAGGGTGAGAAAGAGAGAAAACCAGACTAGTCTGATCATGATCCATTACCGGCTCTCAGTCGTGGGGCGGGATCTGCTGTCCCCACAAGCGACTGGATAACAAACAACGTGACGTACTCACAGCTACAGACGTCAGTCAACAAGGCAGTCCACCATACTTCGTCAAAGAAGATGTAAATGCATCCTTTTTCTAAATAAACTTAAGTACCTCTATCTGCTCTTGGCCCAAAGAAAAGCCCAAGTCTAAATGGCCCAAAGCTGAAGCCAAAGCGAGTTCAAACGTGCAGTCGCATCTTTGTTTTGTCAGTAACATCACACCTACCGAGTGGCCCACCAAACAAATCAAGCACTATGATTGGACCCCTATAGATGTCAGTCAAAAGGGCAGTCCGCCATTACATCATGGAAGAACTACATAAAACTAGTGATGCACCGATATGAAATTTTACGGACAATACCGATATCAATATCACTGTTATGGCCGATATTTGCCGATACCGAAATACTAATCAATAATACTTCTAAAACCAGCAGATTTTGTATAGAATGAAAATTATTTAAGCTAAATTTACTTTAATATGTACACACACCACACACATTTACGTTTCTGAGATCACATGACTGAACAAATACACATCACCCCCTCACCCTCTGAAACAGATAAGCAAATGGAAACAAGATGGAAAAAATATTGGTTGTTAATATCGGGCCAGGTTTACTTATCAGACCGATACCGATATGCTAAAAAATGACTAACATCGGCCGATACCGATATTAATGCCGATATATTGGCATGCCTACATAAAACATAAAGACAAAAAACATCACATCGTTTTTCGCGCCGTGATTGATCAGCCACAATCCTGGCAGGGCTTGGGGAGCATTTCTAGATCAACATGCAAAGCTAAGTAATTTTGCTTTGGCAAATGATGGTCTAGCCAACAAATCTGACCAGCATGTAGCAAAACAGTGAGCCAGCTCTTTTCTCTCTTATTCACCCTTTATTAATTAATAATGAACATGTGATAATTATTTGTTACAGATTAATTTGGAACATATCTATTGATAAGCCATTTATAGGGGGGCCTTATAGAAAGTGGTGCCTTGAATATCAAATCCAAATGTTCATATGTTTTTAGTTGATTATATTTACAAATCTGTGAACATCCGGTTGAACTTTAATGTTTGGAGTAGAGATCGAGCCACAATTACTTAAGAAAAACACAACAGACATTTGTACAAACGGACTGCTTTTGGGTTTTGTTGGTTTTTTCTTGACGGTTTGGAATCACAGTCATAGGGAAATATCTGTCCATCTATCCTTTCTGCCCCTTGGAGCCTAATTTTTATTCTGTCTTTCTCAGGCTGCGGAATGGCAGAGGGTTAAAAAAATCTGAAGAAAAGAATGACAGCAGGAGCACCGAGCTGCCGGAGCCCTGGCAGTTTGAAGAAAGCCAGCGATTATACAGAAGCAAGGAGAGGAGGGTACGGCCTCTCATCTCTGTCAGTCTTTGGAGTCAACAAACGTGTGTCATTGAACTGTGGTGGATGGAGGTGTAAATGCCTCATTCTCTGCAGCAGAAGCAATTTTCAGAGTGTCTATAAAATATATTTCATGCCATGTGTCTTCAGGAAGGAGCTTTTAGTTGTTTGTTTCCTCAGTGTCCACTCATCAATGATGCTGCTGCAGCCAGAATGCACACGGACAATCTATTAATGAGCAAGCATTAAATCTTCCCACCATGTTGTTGTTGTGGTCACAACATCACAGTGACATGGTCATTTATGTGTTCGTGCGTTTTGGGGCTCTCCAGTAATCTGATTGCAGCTTTGTGTCTGAATTAGGCTGCAGTTCATTTTCTAGTCTTTTTGTTCTTATATTCATTTCCTGTTAAAGCTGCAACAAGAAATGTTGTTTTTAGCCATTCAAGCTAGCTACTTCTTAAAAATACACATCCCAAAGATCCAATCCCTTTTCTTCAGGCTTCTCCACCTTGCAATGCGTTTCCCCAAGGGTTTAGTTTCAAGTGTTGTTGTTGGCACCTTGTCTGCCATAATTCCCAACATAATGCACTTATAAAAGTATAACAGTTTTGTATGCTAGCTAATATAAGGCGTGTTTCCATTGCTGGAACTACAAAGTCATTTCTGGGAGGGGAAATTTTTCCAGGGAGGTATGATGGCAGGTCCTCTAAGCTGTTGTGTCTCCATACAAATTCAGCCCTTTTAGGACTTTGCACAGACACCAGCATATTGTGACTGCTTCAGCAGTGAGTGACACCACTGATCAGCTCCAAAAGGTGTCCACAGTAACAATAAAAGTTTTATTTGTTGTGCTTAATGGCAATTTAATCCAGTCGGAAAACCGGAGAGCTGCTGTTTGATGAAAAATGTGGCATTCAATGACCAGAAGAAGTGCAGTTTTTTACAGCACTCTTCCCTGTGAATTATGCTTTGGGGAGAATTCTGCTTCTTTTTGTTGTTGGGAGTTTAGTAGCAGTGGTTTTAAAGCAGTGCGATCTTTGTTTATTTGCTTTTGCTTCCATTCTGCTTCACAAGCAACTATTTTAATTTTATTAATGCCGGTTGTTTTGGGCGACTCTACTGATGTAATTTCCTACTGAGTTAAACAAAGGTTCCACTCAGCTTCTCCAGCAGTTCATTCTGAGTACCTGCTCATGCTTAATTTCCTGAAAATGGCTCGTTTGGTCCCCCCGGTGAAGTGGAGACATGCGCATACCAGGAAATCCCAATAAATTTACCCTGAAGTTCCGATAGTAGAAACACACCTTTAGTGTGGTGTTTTTATGGTGAAAAAATAGTTATTTGCTTTACTAATTTATTCGTATAGAGCACATTCACTGAGAAACTGTTTTTAAAATTTATTGTGAACGAGATCAACATCAACGTTGCAGAGCGAATGAAGACAGTGGAAGAGGCGCATAGCTGTTACCCAGTCAGTGGCGAGATGTACAAATATCATGAATAATAATCGTCCTGCCATCTTCTGCTCCCCACTTTTGCAGCGATCTTCTACTTCCTGAAACAGAAACACGAGAGCAAAAACTACTCACAAGGCATTGACTTATACTAGAGACTACAGAAAATTTATATTGCCAAGGCAGCAAACTGACTGATGGCTCTGCCAGCTTACAAAGGCCAGGCTGCATTCACAGACAACAGGTCCATCACTTAAACATTTCCCAACAAGGACAGAACCTGGCTCTTAACAAAACAAAACATTTAGTCTGCTGGAGCAGCTAACGCGGCTCTGACTCTGATTCCTGTTCCTCTCACATGCAGGATAGAGCTGCTGTTGGAGGAGCAGCAACTCTACTCCAAGCCTCTCCCAGATATCAAATCTTCTCTATTTAGTGTAGCAGCCAATCAGGGGGGTGGGTGGGTGTGGCCAGCTCCAACTTGTTTTCTTAAAGTGACAAACCATGAACGGGGATTTGTGCAGGGGAAGGGCGCTCCGAGGGCATTTTGAGGAATAAATCAGGATCCAATCATAGTGAATTTCCTGTTCACTCTCATGTGACGTGAATTTCAAGTAATAAGCCAAAAATGCTCCAGAAAAAACATATCTTACCTCATCTTTAAATGCTTATTTAAGAGATGTTTCAAATGTGTGTTTTTCAGAGTAAAAGTCACTGTGGATTCGGAGCATCTGATGAGCTCTCCAGTGATGAAGAAGAAGGTGCGCAATCAGAGTCTGTTGGTCGACCGACACGTCGTCATGATTCGGCGAGGCTGAAGTCCACCTCTGCTCCAGCGTCTCCTGTTAGGAACAGAATCGTGAAGTCTAACCCGAAACCGGCACCAAGGCCTCAGGTACAACCCTGCTGCATCAGCGTAACATTTCATAGTGTGTTTTAACAAACGTCATTAGTGTGCCTGTAATAAATGAACACTGACTAATGTTGTCATGGAGACAGGAAGGGAGTGCAGCATCCATCAAGCTGAAGCCTCATGGAGTGGAGCGCTCTCATCCCGCCTCTGACACTGATGACATGATGTGGGAGGAGCTTCTCCAGGGTTCCTCTGATTCCGCCTCCACAGGAAGCAGTGATAGTGAAGGGAATGGGAGGTACAGCACTGGAATGAACCTCCCCAAAAACAGTGCTCAGAGCAGCGATGACGAAAGTCTGCAACAAGGAATCAGCAATGTAATTTTAATTCAGTCTTCATGTATTCTTCTCTTACTGGTTCAGTTTTAGTTGATGCATCTGGTATATATGTGAAAAATGTGAAACGCTACAATTTATTCTACAAATAATGGAAAATATGTGTTTTTCAGTGAATTCCACACCATTCCCACTCATTCCTAACTCCTGTATTTCATTCTTAGAGCCATCTGACTTGGCTGCAGGCGTGTCATCCGTCCAAGGACCGTGTTAGTGCTATAATATGGGAGAACGGAGAGTGCAAGAAGGCTGACATGTCAGTGCTGGAGATCAGCGGCATCATTCTCACACGGGTACGCATTCTCATCCTCCTGGATAGATTGTGAAGTTTCTGGATCAGAATTAACAGATTAATTCTACGTGTTGCAGAAACACACCTTTTGCATCCTTTTGTGCTATAATGTGGGTCTCTTCGTCCTCTATAAACACTCCAAACGAGAAAAATAGCAGACAAACGTTTGGCTGCCAGTGTTTCATTTCAGGAACAATATGCTTAAAATAAGCAATTTTAATACTTCGAAATTAGACATGAACCACATCTCACATGCAAGAGAGAGCTGCTGCTGGAGGAGCAGCTGCTCTACTCCGAGCCTCTCCCAGATTCCAGAGCTTTGTTGCATATAGTAGCCAATCGGGGAATGGGTGGGTGTGGCCAGCTCCAGCTTGTTTTCTTAAAGTGACAGAGCCCTGAAATGGCTCATTCCGGAAAGGGTTGAAAATAAAAAAAATACTAATAAAAACTGCTAAAACATTTTTGTATCGACCATAGACTACTATAATTTAAATAAAATGTCATAATATGTCCCCTTTAACACAGATATATGTGCACTCTGCCCACTATATGTCCTCTTTAAGTGCTGATTTGAAAAAAATACATCAGGATTATCAAAAACAATTTAGAAAAACCATCATGAGTTCTGTCCTAAATGCGTTTCCTGTTTCAGGTAAAGTTAGCGGAGCAGGGTGTGGGTTACCTTGTTCTCAGCAGCCTCATGACGACCACCTTGGCGCTGCTTCCGTTTGCCTTTCGCCTGGCTCAGCGCTTGGACATGTCCAGCCTCAGCTGTCTCTCCCTAAAACAGTTGGCGGAGCTTGCGGTGGGACCATACGATGCCCGAGCTTACGCCTTTTTCTTCATTACTGCGGTTCAGAGAGTCCTCCTCACAGGCCTGTTCTTCTTCCTGTTGTGTGTGGCTGAACGGACCTACAAACAGGTGAGCAGTAGGGTCTTGTTAGTCACCACAAATTAACCTTCATTTTCAAAGCCATGAACGGGCTGGTTCCAGCTTATCTGGCAGATCTGGTCGATCTTTAAGGGCCAAAACGGACAGTGAGGTCAGCTAATCTGTTGCGTTGTGTTCCCTCTATGGGATAAACCAAGAGAGGAGTGTGCTCTTGTGTTTGCTGGAACGCTCTTCCCCTCTCTGCGACTGGCCCCGTCCCTCTCTCGTTCACTCAAAGCCCGCTTTTATGATCTGGCATTTCCCCACCCATGAACTTTTATTGTTGCTATGTGTTTTATTACTATATTTTACGCTTTTTTATGTGCTTTTCTTGTTGATTATGCATTTATTGCTATGTGTGCTGTGTTTTAATCTGTGCAGCACTTCGGTCAGCTGCCGTGCTGTTTTTAAATGTGCTTATAAATAAATTTGGTACGGTACCACCAGTAAAGCAAACAAACCAAACCTTTCCTTTCAAGCTGATAACTTATCAGATGTTTTAAATTGTTTTAACATTAATTAGTCAGATACTAGAGACTGTAATTGTTCTGAGTTTTGTGCTGTTTTAACACCTCCTTCTATCCCCTATTACTGCTAAAGTACTTGGGTTTTCTGACAGCTTATGTCCTTGTTTCCCCACAGAGGCTTTCATTCGCCAAGTACTTCAGCCATCTCACATCAGCACGCAAGGCCAAGAAATCTGAAGTCCCCCACTTCAGGCTGAAGAAAGTCCAAAACATAAAGATGTGGTTGTCACTTCGCTCTTTCCTGCGGGTATGTCATCTCCAGGAGCTTCACTACTACTGGGTCGTTTTTCTAAGAGGATGTTGTTTTGTTTGGTCGTTATAGAGACGAGGCCCACAGCGCTCCGTGGACGTCATCGTCTCAACAATCTTTCTGTTGGCACTTTCCGTCTCATTCATCATTTGTGCTCAGGTCGGTCAAGCAGTTTTAACGAACAGATTTTCAGGCAACAAAATGAAATAACGCACTGATTTAGGGTAAATGGCAGGGCTCAGATGGTTCAGATACAGAGAAACCTCTTTGTCTCGACACATAACCGTCTCTGCTTCCCTTCAGCTTCTGCACAGTCACACGACGTTCCTGGAGTCTTTGATAAATTGGGAGCTTGTGGTGTGGTGCGCCTCCCTCATTCCCTTTCTGCTGCGGCTCGCGACACTGGGCTCAGAGACCAACTCCAAATTCAGCAACTCCTCAGTGCTCCTCACCGAGCAGGTGAGGCCGCCCGGCTAAAGAACACAGGAGGTGCAGTAACGTTCAGCTGCGTGAGGGTTTTGGTGTGTAAAACTGTCCTTGGTTGCAGATCAATCTGTATCTGAAGATGGAGAAAAAGCCTTATAAGAAAGAGCAGCTCAACATAGTGAACAATGTGTTAAAACTGGCTACAAAGCTAATGAAGGTAAGCATGAATTTGTAGTTTTATTTAAAATCCCCTAATAAGAGAAGGTCCTGCTTACCTCCGCCTTACCGTCTCCAGGAGCTGGACACTCCTTTCAGACTGTTGGGTCTGACCATGAACCCTTTAATCTACAACATCACAAAGGTTGTGATTCTGTCTGCTGTCTCTGCTGTGGTCAGTGATCTGCTTGGCTTCAACATCAGAGTGAGTTTTGGTCGTTGAAAAATACATCTCATTGTGTTTCACTGGTGCAAAAAGACGAGGTTCACGCATTTCTTCTAGATGCGGATGTCTTTTTAGAGGAAGAACAAGTTGATGAAATCCGACTTTTCAGGGTAATGAACCATAACAGCTAAAAGCAAGCAACAATGTCTCAGAATAGAACACCTTCACTCTGATCTAAACACTGTTGAACATCAGTGGAAGGAGCTGAAACGTCTGGAGAAGGGACCCTTCAGCAGGTGCAGAAGTCTCATTATGAGGTTGTGAATAGTAAAGATACTGAGTCCAGATTTGTCTGAGCCTGTTTTATTTAGTCATCTCTTTTATTTTTGTTTAAAGCAGAAATCTGGACTTATTTTCTCTGACTTCATCATCTAGAGGTGGAAAAGCTGTATTACACGTCTAAGCCCCTCTGCCTACTTCCGTGATAACGGCCAGAAGCACCACCTCTCGTTGGTGAATGCACATCTCTAGCCGGCCAACAGAGCTCAAATACATTGTTTTACAAATATTATTCTTATGTTGTATGGTTTAATAATTTATATACTTTTTAAAGGCCTATTTGTCTGTAGAAATCTCACCAACTCTGCTTCAGTCTAGGTACATCCTACTCTATGATTGACATCTGTACTTATGCAGATGTCTAACGCTATTGGCTAAGCAGCACTCAATTAAAGCTTCAAAACAGGCTAGTTTTATTTATTTTTACCATGTCCTGTCTGGCTGTGAAGCAAACAGAATTAATGACTGAATGCCGGTGACAAGCCTTACAGATTTACTCTCAGGTGGAGCATCAAAGCTAGTTTTTAAACACAAACACCGTCCTGGAACTCTCACCCCTCTCGTCAGACTATGTCCTCCTAGTATCGGAGCCCACATTTCCAGAGTAAACGAGACAGTGCTAAACACCAGTCGCTGTTTTCTAGGTCCAAACACCGTGATTTCATACAGTGTTTTCCCTTTTGGGACTTCGGTAGTTTTTCCTAAAGTTGTAGTGGTAGCGGCCGGCTATTTCTCCTTCTCTGAGTTTATTGAGCGTAGAACCTCCAGCGGAGTTCTGTTGTAAAATACCCACGTGTGTAATGAGTGGAGGACCCAGGGAAGTGCAGCAGTCTGGTGAGAACGACAACAGGGTGGTCCAGTAGTTGGTTTCAGACTGAGCCATGTTATTGGCTGAGGTTTTAATGAGAGAAATATGAGAGAACCACTTCATTCTTTTTTTAATCTCCACAAAACATGTATACCTAGCTATTCTACGTTAGAACATTGTTAAGAGGCATGAAAAATTGTTTTAACAAACTTGCTTTGCAGAATTACTTTTGTAGCTATAAATGTGCATAGGGCTCTATGGGACAGGCAGGCTTATTGTGTACTTTCTATCACAGAACAGGGTCAATCTTGTGTTTTACGGATTTCTGAAAGGGGACAAACTCTGGTTGCTGCTTTAAAACTGTTATCTCGGTGACCATTACTGTTGTTTTTATTTGACACCAGGGTGCCCAGTCCTAGCACGTTTTAGTTGCTGATTAATATCAGGTGTGCTGGAGAAAAGAAACATTAAACAGGTTGGTTAGCGGTCCTCCAGCCCCAGGATTGGGCACCCCTGCTTTAAAGGAAGGGGACCACCACTTTTATCCACATCAGTAGGTTACTTTTGATTTGAACTGAAAGAACCTCCAAATGCTTCCTCCTACAAATAATCAAAATAAATTTAAAGTTGTATGACGCTCGTTTTGTTTTTATTGTTGCTTTATTTGAGATCTTTTTTTTTTTAAAAACATGTTAGCCTGAGCTGTGCCAAACCTAACCAGTATCAAAACCAAATCTCTACTACTATTTTTCTAACTTTTATTGCATTCAAATGGTTTCTATAATGTAAATGTAACTCTTTCTTCATTTCCAGCTGTGGAAAATCAAGCCCTAATGTGAAGAAGCCACTAAATCCACCATCTGTTGCAGACACCTCCTCAAACACAAAACTACTGATGGTGCATTGTGCTGACGGAGCCTTTATGGGTCATTCAGAAGCCAGAGATGCTCTGACAATCACTCACGCACCATTACTGGCTGCTCCGCCGACGTGGCATTGAAGTTTCCATCAACTTTATCAACTCACACAGTGCCTAACCTCTGACCCTTGAATGTTTCTTTATGGTTTCATTAAAGCTGACAACAGAGGTCCATTCAAGCCTCTGTAGCATCCAGATTTAATTAATCACAGCTGTGTAGACTCAGCCTGACATGCACACATGCTGAACTTGGTTTTTTAGTGTTTTTTTAATCAATGTTTTATTTTTAGGATAATTGTGTGTGTGTGTGTGTGTGTGTGTGTGTGTGTGTGTGTGTGTGTGTGTGTGTGTGTGTGTGCGTGCGTGCGTGCGTGCGTGCGTGCGTGCGTGTGTGTGTGTGTGTGTGTGTGTGTGTGTGTGTGTGTGTGTGTGTGTGTGTGTGTGTGTGTGTGTGTGTGCAAAGTCAAAATCTGAAAATGGGCAGGCAGTTGTATTAAATCCTATTTCAAAGCTCTCTGAGGCAGTTGTATTTTAACTTGATTCTTGTGACTTAATTTATTTGTGTTTCTACTTTGTGATCGGATTTCATTGCGCTGTACCTTTTTTATATCGGAGGCCATCTTTCAATGGAACATAGATAATGTTGAATAAATGAGATTAAATTTGTTTTTGTTTTTGTTTTTTTTTTTCATCCAGTCAATTATTTATTTATTTATCCTCTCCACCTCATCAGACGACACCGAACTCGTGCTACGGCTGGTTTGTTCAGTCCATAGGTGTCTATGATTCAATCAAGTAGCGTGTATTATAAGCATTACGGTAGGGTTCAAAGATGTTGACGTAGCGGCGCGCGCCCGGCTTGGACAGACCCAGCCAGCTGAGGACGCACCTCCGCTCAAAGGACAGGCCGACCAGACGGTCTCATCCAGCCGCTGCCGCATGAGCTACCCCTCGGTTCAGCGGGAAAACGCAGATTCCGGTCCCTGAAGTCCGCAGAGGCGCTGCTGACGTGCAGGAGTCGTTATATTATTACACCGATTAGGTAATATAAATAATGAATGTACTGCGTCGTATGTCAAACTGTTACTTTAAACGGGACACCAAACCCACGTGAGACATTTCTTTTTTTATTATTAAAACAGCTTAAAACCAAACCTGTTTATTGCAGCATCTCTGGACCTCAAATGCTCTGCCTCCATGCGTGTTGCCAGGGAAACGTACAACTCCATAACACGTTTATTAAAAATGTTTTTCTGCCAGATGCATGGAGATAGCATCCCAAAAGTCTTTCATCTAATATATAATTCTTGCATTTGGCCACTTTTCTGATAGGGTTCTGATTGTTATTTTCAAATCTGAGGTCAAATTTCAGCATGTCAAGCACCCAAAAGGACACAGGAGCCTCCACAAACTCAACAGAGGCCAAGAAATCAGACCTGAGACTGAACGAGAAGAAATGTTGTAAGTAATCCTCTGAATTCATCCACAATTAGGTTTGTCTAAAGTTCTGCACGACTGCGCTGAGTCCACAGGTGCGCCTGAAACTTAAGAAGGTGTTTCTCTCTCTCCAGATCCAATTCACAAATGATTTTTTTAATCACCACTTTGTAGTGAAGCTTCTTCATTTAGGCTGGAATTCAACCAAAGGGAGGTCTGGTCCTTTTGGCACAAAAGAGCTCATCATGTTCCTTAAGAAAATAGCTTTTCATTCCCAGGATGTTTCTTTGAACTCAGCCCACATATAATATTTATGTCCAAAGGGACATATTATTCTTGTCCAGTAGACCTAGTTTGTCTTCTAGCAACAGGGAGACCTCTTGAAGCTCCTCTCTGAAAGTCAACACACCGCTTATTTAGTTTTTATTGCCTTTTTAATCATTTATTATGCAGGCGTCAGCGTGCATTACAGAGGATTTTTCTAAAATAGTCTGTCTTTTTGTGTGTGTTTCTCTTCCACAGCGTGGGCGTCTTATATGACAAACTCTCCTACAGTGATTGTGATGATCGGCCTGCCTGCAAGAGGAAAGACCTACATGTCCAAGAAGCTCACGCGCTATCTCAACTGGATAGGAGTCCCAACCAAAGGTAGTAAACAACCCGCAGCATTTTATTTATGACAGAGAGTTCACCACAACTATAGAAACCATGTCTAGGAGACATATACAGAATGAACATATTGCAAAAGTGATCAATCCTTCTAACATCAAAAGGAATTACTGAAGATAATTAAGAATATGTGCATTTATACTGGCTTTATTCACGAGAAACAGGCAGCATAAATAGTTGCATTTAACTGACATACATAAGTTATATTTTTTAAATTTCACATAACTTCTGATGATCAGCAGCAACGGAAACAATAAAAAAACAACAGTTGAGTTTATTTACTGTTTTTGTTGGTTTTTTAAAGAAACTGCGGAACATTTTTATACATTAAATGTGTGTTTTGTTTGCGTTAGCTTAGGGGTGAAGGAGGCCGCAGCTCTAGTGCTTTCACACGCCTGCATGTATAAATCATCTGATCAGATCCATATATTAGAGCAGGTTCACTGAGAAACCATTTTTTATTTCTTATTTTTGAAATTGATCAGTCACTCTGAGTTTAACATGCAGGCTGAACATGAAAACAGTCTCCTACATTTATTTCCTGCATTAGCTTCTGATAGAAAATGCTTGTTTCAGAGAAACCTGACAGATCATTGTCACTTAAAGGTGTGGTTCACAATTCAATTCAATTCAAAAATACTTTATTAATCCCAGAGGGAAATTGATTTTTATGATTTTTTTTATTATTATAATCATCACTCTGAGTTTTTCATGCAGGCTGAACATGAAAATAGTTTCCTCCACCTATCTCCTGCTATAACAGATGTTGAAACTCTAGGATCTACGTCACACTGTCACTCAACATTCATGGACTCACCCATCTTGACTCACAACGGTGAAGGATGATGTTGGTTTAGCGTCCAGGAAACAGCAGAGAAAGTCTCGACTACCAGAACCTAAGCATTAGCATATTCACCACACAGCAGAACTCCTCCAGGGTTGTGTTATTTGTGGAGATAAAACATCAAAGTTGAAGGTCAGTGCTAGAGTCGCGTTGCTGTTATCCAGTCCGAAGCAAAATTTCTAAATATCAGGAAATAAAACTCTAAAACCTGCCGTCTGAGGCTCAGCTGTGATGTGGGTCGCTACCAGTTCCTGGAAATGATGCACTGGTATATTGTTTATCCCCCAAGAACAACTTACAAGGCATCCATTCCTACTAGAGACCACTGCCAATGTATTAAAAATATGACTATACTTTATTCAGACTGTGGTCTTCACCGGGGTCATCCACCTGTTTTCATTTCAGAAGCCTAAATAAGTTGTTTCGATCAAATAAAAAATGAGTTTTCTCTCAATGCTACAATTTCTACTGTAACTTTTAATGTTCTTATATTGTTTTCCATCTCCATTAAACACAACAACAATATATCATTACCTATTGGGTTTATTTTTCAGCTATAAATCTGAGTATCAGAGCTCAGTGGCATGGTGGTATGAGTGTCCACCCTGAGGCTGGGAGATCGTGGGTTCAAATCGGTAAAACTTCCAGATAGTTCCAGAGCGCGGACGTGTCCGCAGCTCAATGCTCCCGGAGGGGATGGGTCAAATGTGGAGAACAATTTTAACTGCACACCAGTGAGTGATTATGGTGAAAGTTTAAGAATTTATGACAACAATGTAAATTAGCATTTGTGAATCTTTCACTTTGACTGGGTTCTCAAGGCAAGGCAACTTTATTTGTATAGCACCTTACAACGATGTAAAACCGACCAAAGGGCTTCACAGAAATTAAAAACATTAAAAACAATACACAACATAAAAATGCATAAAAACTAAAGCTGAAGAACTAACATTGATAAAACCCTAAAAAGACTCTCATGCTGGGTTAAAAGCCAAATCGTAAAAATAGATTTTCAAAAGAGATTTAAACCCAGACGGTGACGAGGCCGACCTAACGCTCAAAGGCAGCTCATTCCAGAGCCTAGAGGGCTGCTACAGAGGAAACCCTGTCACCTTTGAGCTTACGTCTTGTTTTTGGGACTTCTAAGAGCATCCTATCAGCCAACCTCAGACAGCGTGCAGGCAAATAAAAAAAAACAGTAGCTCAGAGAGGTACTCTGGAGCAAGGCCATGCAGAGATTTGAAAGCCCATAAAAGCACCTTGTACTGGATTCTAAAACGAACAGGCAGCCAGTGCAGTGAGGCCAGGACAGGAGTAACATGCTCCATCTTTGTCGTCCCAGTAAGCAGCCATGCAGCAGCATTCTGCACCAACTGTAGACGTGAGAGGTGGGATTGTGAAACACCAAGGAACAAAGAATTACAGTAATTCCTCAGAGTAGGAACAGGACTGTGTGAATTATTTTTTGTGTGCAGAAAAACAAAATTCCTCCCAGCAGCATTAAAAGTAAAAGTTTGCATCTTTCTGGTCTCCTTTATTTTGCAGTATTTAACTTGGGTGTGTACCGCAGAGAAGCAGTCAGAGCCTACAAGTCCTACGACTTCTTCCGCCACGACAACGAGGAAGCCATGAAAATAAGAAAGTAAGTTCCTGTTATGCAGTAGAGGCTGCATCTTTATACTCATTCTGAGGATTCAGCAGAAAGCTCTCCCAATGCAGCGGTGACTAAGCTGGCTTTTTTTTGGCCAGGAGTCAATAGTCAGCTAAGTTTGTGTGCTACCCTTCAACTGATGCACACAAACAGGCCCCTTAGATCAACACGAGCCCTGTTACCTGGTGGTTTAGCCATTGGAATAGTTCATGATGATCATGAAAATGTGACGCAGTCCCAGTGCTGATTTATGACCCAGATATCAAACAAGCAGCAGCTGTCACTCTGAAGGTGACACGAGGCCTGCAGGCTGTTCGTGGCTAGCTAGACGGTCTATAATAGTCCTTTGAGTGGCTTCAGGTGTTTTCTATTAGTTTTCCTACTTTTAAATATTATTTTGTAGTTTTTTTTCTTTTTCTTTCAAATAAGTTGCAGCTCATTGACTAACTTTACTTCTATGCCTTTAGGAACTGTTATTTTTGTAATATAATCTGTATCTTTGCAGCAACTTGAGGCAACAGTATAAATCTAAAAATACTAGTGAGCATGATCCAGAGTCTCTGGAAGGCGTGCATGCCCGCGTCTAATGTGTTCAGGGTGGTTTGTAAACCTTTTAAGTGAATAATAGATTATGATTCAGTATTTATATGTTTCTAGCTCTAACTTCATCTTTTTACGTATAGATCTGGAGACAAAGTATTTTATGCAGCTTAAAAAAACTGTAGTCTTTGATTAAAATCTTGTGCTGTAACTGAAATCCCTTGCTTATTAATGCTTAATTAATGTCCTAAGTGATGTTAACAAAGTAATGTGTTACCGTTATTTTAGAAAATAATCAGTCACTCTGAGTTTGTCATACAGGCTGAACACCTGTCTCTAATTATTGTCTCTGTAGAGGGTTAAATGTTGTTGCTTTTAAGCTTAATGTATTACCTTTACTTATGACCAATAAGCTGTGATATTCTATATAAATATAGAATATCAACCTGCTTGATCTTTGTATGTTTAATCAGAAGATTTTAGGATTCTTTGCTTTTTTCAGGGATCAAACACACTTCGTCTCAATTCAGACAGAGTCAGGTTTATAAAAGATAAGAAATTTATTTTCTAAACAAATAAAACATGACAAGTTAACCAAGGCTACTGTGATGGATGAATCTAAGTGATGTGACGTACAGTGACTATGTGTGAATGTGAGGTTATCAGAACCTTCGTATCTAGAAGAACTGAGTTCTGGGTGAAACGCATTTGGGTTGCATTAAGCTATGAAGTTGATTCTTATCAAATCGGCATCAGACGCTATCTGTGTGTCTACCTCACCCTTTCTTTGGAGACCCTCATCGCGGATCAGGAGGTCAGGGAGGTCGGATGACCACTGGGCACCAAGGTTTGGCAGATTAACCGCAGCACTGACCCTCCAGTCCAGAGATGTTTCCGAGTCACAACAGAGAGATGAAAGTGTTTGCGTCTAGAGCAGCTGTTTCTGAATAGCTGAAGGAACCGTTTTGCTGTGTCAGCTGTAGGCAGCTTTTAGTTTGTCGAAAGCTTCGGGTTAAAGAGGGTTCACTCTGGATGGACTGTCCGTAGCTTGCTCTAGAACTGACTCACCGTCTAGCAAGCTCTGTTTTAATATTCTCATATCATGATTTCTTGGCCAGCCGGGACATGCCATGTTAAGGGGTGTTAACAGGCAAACCTCAGAACATCACGCCTTGTGTCAGATACAGGAGTTCTGATTTGTGGAACAGAAAGCAATGTGTCAGGATATTAGCTTAACCTTGTCATCGTTACGTGTCTGAGTGTGTGAGCTGTCAGAAAATAGTGATTGACTTGTTAAACCAACATTACTGATCATAATATCATAATGTTTCATTTCAACCACAGTAATTTAAGCACAGATTCATCAAAACATTTCATTAGTATTCATATAACATTTGGTCACTCAATCATATTATTATTCAGTGATTATTTAACTTATGAGTTGTAGAAGTGTTCCTTTTCATGAGAGTGAGCAATCCTGCGGTGTTATCAAAAGAAGGCTTTGTTTGGGAACACAGGCTGATATCTTGTTCCTCCTGAAATGTCAACAAGGTTTGCAGAATGTAATGAAGGGATCTTCATTACTTAAGTTTTCTATTGTTTGTACATCACTTTAAATAAATACTTGCACTTTGGTGAAGGCACTTCAGCACTTTATTTAGCACTGCACTTTAAGCATGAACTTGCACATCAAGAAGTTTTTAATTGAGTCTTTAGCATTTTAATAATTAGGATGTAGCCTTTGTTCCAGGTCCTGCACAGGTGCTCCTCGTGGGGAATTGTGGTGATTGCCTGTGAGGACAGAGGATTGTTAATGGGGAAAAGGGTCTGCTGATTTTCAGCTTTAAGCAAAGGCAGTGTAAATTAGAATTTTGGAAGTGAGTGCAAAGAGGTTGCTAAAGTGTTTCTCACCTGTTTTTTTGTCCTCTACAGGGTGTTTGGTCAAATGTTTCCCTCAGGGTCCAGACACTCTTAAGGTTCCGGGAGTGACCATAGGAGAAGGGTGTGGTGTGTTTTGTATGTAGTTTGTTGTTGTTGTAAATGACACAGAACCGTGTTGGAAGGTAGAATGTAAAATCCACCTTAGAGGGTGGAAATAGGTCTGTAGATGACCAGTGGCATGTAGGTCAATCTATAGGTGAAAACTGACCATTGCTGGACGTTACATTATTATTGTATAGTTCTTATTTCTTATTTTTGCTTCTTTCTTTCTTTCTTTCTTTCTTTTTGCACCAAGTGCTGCAGCAATTTCCCAATGTAGTGATTTTGTCACATATATGGCAATAAAACCCTTCAAATTCAGATTCTACCTCCTGCATTAGCTTTTGATGACGGTGAAACTCTAGGATTAGAAAATCCTGACAGATCTACGTCACACAGTCACTGAATAGTCATGGACTCACCCATCTTGATTCACGACGGGAAAGGCTGTTGTTGGTTTAGCTCCAGGAAAAAGCTGAGAATATCTTCGTTAGTGGAAGCTAACCGTTAGCATTAGCAACTCCACCACACATCAGAACTCCTCCAGGCTTGTGTTATTTTTGGAAACGAAACATTTACGTTGCAGAGCAAGTAGAGTCAGTGGTAGAGTCATGTTGCTGCTAGCCAATCAGAGGCGAGATGTCCAAATATCAGGAAATAAGAGTTCAAATCCTCCCGTCTGAAGCTACTTTCTCCAGCTGACTCCTACGTCCTCAAACTGGCACATTGGAGCTTTTTTCGCCTTAGTACGACTTACAAGGCATTCATCCCTGCTAGAGACCACTGTAGATGTATCAGAAATACGAGTAAACTAAAATACTTGGTCTAAATGTGATTTGTGTTTGGCCTTGTCTCCTGCAGGCAGTGTGCTCTAGTAGCTCTGCAGGATGTGAAGGAGTACCTGATGGAGGAGGGGGGTCAGATTGCAGTGAGTCACCTCTCTGTTTTTATGCACACCTGACTTGTTTCCAACATCTTTTAAATCTTTAAACAGAAATAAGTCTGGGGTTAAGGCCTTCTCCACCCTAAACCGTCCGACAAGCTCTTCCTGTCTTTCTCCATTGTCAGGTTTTTGATGCAACAAACACAACAAGAGAACGACGAGACCTCATTCAAGCGTTTGTGAAGGAGTATTCCTTCAAGGTAAAACAGCGGGATTACCATATGATTTTTTTGTGGTATTTAAGCAAACAGGTAGTGCCGATTGGAACGGCTGTCTGGGAATCTTAGAGCTGACTAAACAGCAGTCAGTGTGTCCTCATAGAGAACCATCACAAACTCACAACCGCTCCTCAGCTGACCCTTTTCTGTGATTTTTGGCAATCAAAGGTTGAATGTAGATATTGATGCAAACATGTAAAAGGAAAAAGACATATTTGGAGTGTGTTTTTAATTCCAGGAATGTTTTGAATCATCCTTTTTTCCACCCCTGCAGGTTTTCTTTGTGGAGTCAGTGTGCGATGACCCAGACGTCATTGCTGCTAATATTCTGGTAGGATCTGATAACGGCTGAGCACGACTTCTGATCTGATCCAACGCTCACATTCCCAGCGTCTGTTTCAGGAAGTGAAAGTGTCCAGTCCAGACTACCCAGAGAAACACAGAGAGAGAGTGATGGAGGACTTCCTGAAACGCATCGAGTGCTACAAGGTCACTTATCAACCCTTAGACCCTGATGACTACGACATGTAAGAATTCCATATTTTTACAGAAAACCTATCATTGGTCCTCCTCCGACTGTGAACTGATTCATTTGCACCTGCAGGGACCTCTCGTTCATCAAAGTTATTAACGTGGGCCAGCGCTTCCTGGTGAATCGGGTGCAGGACTACATCCAGAGCAAAATAGTCTACTACCTCATGAACATCCACGTGCACTCCCACTCCATCTATCTGAGTCGACACGGAGAGAGCAACCACAACGTAGAGGGACGTATCGGAGGGGATGCTGAACTTTCCCCTCGTGGGAAACAGGTTCAGCAGCTTGTCTTCATCATCCGTTACCATAGAAACTATAAATCCATTGCATTACTAGGTTCTTTTTTTTAACATAGAAAAGCGTTGTTTTTCCTTCTTTTGAGCTGACGTTTCGACCACTCCTGCAGGAGTGGTAATAACAGTATAGTGACACATTAATGAAATATGGTCACTCACCCTATAAAGGGTTTCAACCTTTACTGAAGTAGAAGTGCCGTTAAAGATGAACAGACCTAAAATCTTCCCTCTTTTTCTCAGTTTGCTCGGGCCCTGCAGGAGTTCATCGGTGAACACAAACTGTCAGACTTGAAGGTGTGGACGAGCCAGCTGAGGAGGACCATCCAGACGGCGGAAGAGCTCGGTGTGCCTTATGAGCAGTGGAAAATCCTCAACGAGATCGATGCTGTCAGTCAGTCATGAATAACCTAATTCACTAATTTTACAGTTAAACCTTTTTAGACATTTTTGGTTTAGAGGGACAGAAATTATAGAGACCTTAAATGGGACATTTTTACCAGATTTGGTTTGATTAAAAAAATTCTGGAAAGAAAAGTCCCGGTGAAAACGAGAGTTGCTCACGCACATTTTCATCCTTTTCTGATTGTTCGTTCTGTGTTTTGGTTCATAATCATCTTCTTTTTTCTTATTGGACACAGTGTAGTAATTCGATGTTATGTTATCTTTGGCTGACATGTTTCGACCGGAACATCTGCCTTTGTCAGAGCCGCCAGCTGTTCGTGGCTTCACTTCCGTTTATGTGTGGGCAGCAGAGGATGATGTCGCCCTCTGCTGCCCGCATCCTTCATGCTCACACGGATCATAAACACGGAACAACAAAAATACAGAAGCGATGGAGATAAGGAGACGCAGACACAACACCATGAACAGAGATGGCGGTGTTAACACGTTGGATCACACATGGGACTGTGTTATCAGCATGAAGGATGCGGGCAGCAGAGGGCGACATCGTCCTCTGCTGCCAGCACATAAAGGGAAGTGACGCCACGAACAACTGGCGGCTCTGACGAAGGCGGAAGTTCCGGCTGAAACATGTCAGCCACAGTTAAAAAAAAAACTCAAATTACTTCATTTTAATCCTTTTTCAGGGGGTGTGTGAGGAGATGACCTATCAGATGATCCAGGAGACATTTCCAGAAGAATTTGCTTTGAGAGACCAGGACAAATACCACTACCGCTACCCAGGAGGGGAGGTGACCAGAAACACTCGTCATCGTCAACACTGCCTGCATTTCATTGGTCTTTTATGCAACTTATTCATGCTAGAGCAGATGTTTGGGTAATTATGCAAGCAGCATTGTCATCTCCTTTTACAATAAAAGTGGTTTTTCGTCATGTAGTCTTATCAAGATCTGGTCCAGCGTTTGGAGCCGGTTATCATGGAGTTGGAAAGGCAGGGTAACGTGTTGGTCATCTGCCACCAAGCGGTGATGCGTTGTCTCTTGGCTTACTTCCTGGACAAGGGTGCAGGTCAAACAATCTCACTCACACTCGCGCACACATGTAGCAGACCTCTCAGGACAAAAAGACATAAAAGGATAACTCTGTTCTTTACTCCATAGAAGATCTTCCATACATGAAATGTCCCCTACACACCGTGCTTAAACTCACTCCTGTTGCATATGGTAGGTCTTCGTCTGCAAATATGACTGCAGCAACACCCAAATACATTTTAAATTAACTTTTTTACTTTGTTCTCCTAGGATGTAAAGTGGAAATGTTTTATCTGAATGTGGAGGCGGTAAACACTCATCGAGACCGGCCACTTGTAAGTTTGTGGTAAAAAATAAATAAATAAATGCAGCCCAGCCGAAATCAGTTCATTACATGTTGGCTAAGAATGTGATCATTTTGCATGCCAGTTAATCGGAAATGACCTAAATCTAATACAGCATTTCTTGTTGTCGGTTAGCTCAGCTTGATTAACCTTTAAGCTCCAAAGTCGCACAATTGTGACAAGCAGCAATGTTGGATTTAATAAGCAACAGCAGCAGAAATGAGCCCTCATCCGGTTAATACATTACACTGCGGGGTGGCGGGGGGTGAAAACTCCGCTGGTGATCGATTCAGCCCCCGGGGTGTAAACCGCGGGAATTGCAGCTGGAGGGGGAGGAACCGCGGGAAAAAACTCACTGCTAGCAGGGGGGTGGCCCAACACAGCCTCAGTGACAATAATAATGATGATGGCTGGGTTAGTTTGGGAGAAGAGGAACATTATTCCAAGTGGATCAGGCATTTTGATGAGCCAGTTGGATACTGTGGAGACAGGGATCTGTCAAATTCGGAACACATTGATTTTCTGTCAGTTTTTTTTTTTTGGGTGAGGAATTCTGGACATATATATATGTATTATAAACAAAATAAACCAAAGAAGGGATGAGTGAAATGTGTTCATGACGCTGAAGCACCAAAAACAGTAAACATAACAAAATACCAATAAAGTAATAAATATTAGATATACATAGTTACATCTCTCTACATAGGAATATATGTATCATAAACAATAACAACACTAAGAAAATAAGACAAAAACATTAAAAAAATGCAAATGTGATGCAATCCAATATGGCTGCCACCTCATGATGTCACAATATGCAAATTATGTGAGTGAATTTGTTCCTATCACAAAATTTGGCTCATACTGAAGATTTTTCTATTTACAATATTCCTCTATCTCTAACCAGATTTAAGCTACAAGCTCTTTAAATAGTGACATAAAAATTCATATTTTCCTGAAAAAACTATGGCGTCTAAAGGGTTAAGTAAAAACTTTGGGATTCTTGTATCCTTGTTTTGTTTTGCCCTTCTTTCTTTAAAGTTGCAGTTCGTAGGAATTTTTACAGTGAAATAATCCCAAAACTGTTGAATGTCTCAATCGTTGGAAGGAAGGTTATTGAAACAGATTTCGTTCTCAGCCGACTGAGGGGTTGTCAGTTTTTTCTCCTTTCGAAAAACAGAAAATCGGGACGTGGTTATGTTTACACTCTGAGTTTGTGAGGTTTCCGAATCTGTAGCGAGCTAATGCAGCACGCAGGCATTTGTGATATGACACATGCTGACAAAAAGCTCCAGAAATATTTAAAAAACTGCAGCCAGTAAACTGGAGCGACCCAGAAGTTGTTTTTTGTTCCCCTAAGAAGCCACGGCATCGTTTGGTTTTACTCTAACCCCAAAATTCCACTACCTCCACTCCGCCCCCGTTCTGGTGCGGAGACCTGAGGTGCACAAACAGGCATGCGTGGGATTTTCGAGATCTTGCGACACAGTCCGAGCAATAAACGCGGAAGTTAGATCTAAACACCCGTTGTGTGGGAGAAGCATCAAAATGAACTGTTTAATCTGCCTATCATTTGTGTTGAGAGATCAGCAGTGTTTGGATCAACAAAGGGCGACTACTTTGATAGTGGAAACTGTATTTATGGCTTACTTTTGTGCATTTAAAGTTCAACCGCCATTGATAGTTGTTAAAAGTTGTTAAAGCTGTGCATATGAAACTAAAAACGCTTTTTGTTTATCGATTTATTGTGAAATAACGGAAGCTGTGCTTGCTCCCTTTCCTGTTGGGCGGTTGTGATTTCTGTCCATTGACTGCGGAGGTGCTCCGGCGTCCGGCAAAAATAGAATCGATCCTATTTTTGCCGGAACGGCCGCAGTAGTGGAACAGCTCTGATTGACTACAACGGGACCGATTTTGCTGCGGAGTTCGTGCCGGAGCGGAGCGGAGGTAGTGGAATTTTGGGGTAATCCTGAGTGAGGCAGGCTACAGACTAACGTTGAACTAACAATGTTAACGGTGAATTAGAAGCAAATAGTCTGCTCCAAAAGTATTTTAAGTTTCTTTTTCAATTACCAACAACTCAATATTGCAGTGAAATGTATGTGTGAATTGAATAATGAATCAATTGTGGCGTTTTACTTCCTTTAATTAGTCGTTCAGAACTATAACAGCAGTTGCCTATCGCCTACAGAGCATACGACGACCTCGCTTCCATCAGTGCGCCCTAGGGTAGCTGCTTTGCTCATCACCACCAGCGTGTGAATGGGTGAATAACTGGCTGTGTTATAAAGTGCCTTAAGCCTGATTTATACTTCTCCATGATCTCCGCAACGGAGACACACACGGAGTGTTGGAAAAGTTTTCACATTTGAACTTCTGTTCAGGCAGCGGAGTGTTGCAAAGAAATTCCCCGCCAGGACAGCAGAGGGCATTGCACTTTTCTTTGGTGTCCTGCCACCATAAAACTCATGTATCCGGTCCCCGATAGTGTATTTACTAATGTGTTTATATATTTCAGAAACTTTACAACATGGACAAATTTGTCCCTTGTTCTCCTCCACCTCTTCATGCGGTCGTCACCTCTAAACCCACATTTCCCGTCGTTTCCATCCACGTTTGCTCCATATTTTGTACTACTTCACTCACGGGTGAATAAATGTTAATATTTTCTGACTTTTTCCGCGAGGCGTTATTCAATCTGTTTGGGGTCTGCCGCTAAATATCTGTTTACTTTTTAACATTAGCTACAGCAGGGCTGGTGATGAATTTACAGGAAGCGGCATCCTGACCAATCACAAGCTTGCAGTCTCCCTCACTTTTGACAGATGTTTAAAATTTTGGGCATGTCTCCGTCACCCTCTGTGAGCCCGTAGGAAATCCCTTCCGCCGACGCATAATGGCGTTGCATGTCTCCGCACCGACGCAAACGGACAAATATATATCAGGCTTTAGGGGGGTGTTAAATCCTAGAAGGCGCTATATAAATGCATGTTGCATTTTTATTTAAGAAAATACATTTTACAATAGTCTGAGTTTTGTTATCAAAGTCAGCAGAAAAGTTGCATTGCTGTTAGCCAATAAGTGGTGAGACATTTGCATATCATGAATATTGATGAGTAAGACTCTTAATCCTGTCAATTCCTTCCCACTACTCCTCCGACAAACGGAGTGCCAGAGCTGTTTTCAACTCACAAGGCATTTCTTTACACTCGAGACCACAGTAGATTTATTGAAACAAATGAGTGAATGAGACTTTTATAAACAGCTTGGCTTGAGCTTTGGGCACAAAAATGAAAATAAGGAATAGTGTTAATTGTGTTTTACCTCAGTAGAAGCTGGCTGCTAATTTGCTTGGCTGATTGAATCATTTCCCTACTTGCATCTTGAGATTTAGATTACTGAAAACAAAACTTGACGCATTTGAGCCGTTACATCGTGTAAAATGTGCTTTGTTGATTCATTCGTCCAATTGTAATCCCTTCCTAACTGTTCATTAGTGCTTTTGTACACTTTGTATCCCATTTGGTGTCCCTGCTCTTACATTTCCCCTCATTTTAATCCTTTAACAACTGCGGTATTTCGTCCTTTAAACAGGGTAAAATTCCAAGGGACACGGCTCTCATACATCGTCGGAATAGTTACACGCCCTTGTCCAGTCTGGACCAGGTCAAGCGGCCCAGGCTCTACAGCGTTGGCAGCCAGCCGTGGCTACCGCTCGCCCCTACCCCATCGGCTCTGATGCCAGAGGGACTACAAAGTCAAGTCAGTGACAGAGTTACAGGCTAACCTCTAAATCTGTCACAGTCTGATGTAACCCATCCACCTCCCAGCAGAGTGTTATAGCATTCTCTTGCCTCAGTTTTGGATCTTCCTGGTGTAGTGTGTCTTGCAAGTGGTGTTCATGAGTTTCACCCGTGCACCTGTCTTTCTCTCCCAGGGCATGTTCTGCATCCTTTAATGTTAGGCTCGTCTTCCACGATCATTGCCTCATTAAAGCACTGTCTATAGCTTGTAGACAAGCATGCCTTTCACTGTGAACAAGCTCCTGTACTCATGTAGCTGGGTATCCCACAAAAGAAAAAAAAATATTTTTTTGTGATTCATCCTCATGAAAGTGAAGATGAATGGTACCAAAAACAATCCTTTCAAAAACTCCAACCAATATGGAGATCTGAGAATTCTCCATTTTTTTGCTTTTAGACGTAAATAATCTTTAGGTTTCACAACGTCTCTGCCTGCAGAAGAAAAAGCTCTGGCATTACATATGCAACATGTGTATACACTAACAGTTACTGCTCTAGAATAGAATAGAATAGAATAGAATAGAATAGAATAGAATAGAATAGAATAGAATAGAATAGAATTTACTGATCCCACAGTGGGGACATTCACTCTTTACAGCAAGGCAATAAGCTATTATTGCAACCTTCAGCCACTAAAAACAACGAATGCAAATGAAACTTTGGTTTACTGAACTAAATGGCATAAGAGACACAAACATACTGATGTACATCCAGAATTGCACATGTATTGAACACATACTGAATATTTCATATATTACAATATTGTGCAACAGGATAATGCCAGTACCAGTTAAACTGAGGGGTTATACACTCTTATTGCAGAGAGGATGAATGACCTACAGTAGTGCAAATCAGAGTAAGTATGACATTAAGGACGGGTATTGCCCACCACCTAGCTATTCCATACCCACGGAAGGTTTTTGAGAAAAGGCACAGATGATTTGGGGAACTCCTGCCACCTACAGGCTGCCAATGAATGTCCTTCAAAATTCATTAGATTTTTCTCCTGAAAACGAGGGTGGGGTGGTGTGGAGCCACAATTCTTTCCCAGATGGGCGTGGGAGGATATTGGTTTACAAAATGTAATGTTGTTTACAAAAACCCGGCTACATGTGTGCTCGGCCCAAGACACACAAACATTTTTTGCAATACTTTGCAGCAAATCTTTACACACACATAACAATTAGAAAACCTTTTTTACAGAAAAATGTTTTTATTAAGTAAATGCACTTTAGTTCTCATGGTCGTCATTCAAATCAGATACAAAATGAGTTATTCAATTAAAAACATTATTTTCATACTTGCCTGTGTAACCAGTGGCCTTGCAGGTGCAGTGCTTCTGCCTTTCTCCACATTTCTATCTCTTTCTCTGTTTTTGCTTTCTCCAAAACTGTCTTTCAGACTTGGACAGGAAACGGTTGTCTGTGAGTATTTTGGAGACTTAGTACTTGTTCCCAGTTTTTCATTTTCCTTCATCCTTCGACTCATGACATTTCATCTCTTTGTGTGTTAATGTTAATTATTTTTGATGCCCTTTTTTATGTTTATGGGTTTATGGGATTTCTCTTATGTTTTATCACCTTTGGAAGTTGGTGTCAAATTATTTAGCCTTCGCAGCCTTATCAGGAGCAGTTAATTATGTTAGTACATTAACAAATATCTGTTTAATGTTAGTGCTTATTTATTTTAAGACGGTGAAATGTGACCAGAAAACTGATTTTACATTAATTAGAAGTTAAACACAGATTAGAATTGAAAGCCAGCAGAGTTTATTTTTGTGCTGAGAATCCTAGTGGAGGTCCTTTTGTAAGGAACTAATGTCTGGATGATGGTCACTTTTTGTTCCTAGGAGTTCTTGTGTGAAGGAATCAACTTTGACGGCCCAGAAGAAACTAGTGGCTGTGTCCGCTTCTGAGTGAAGGTTGGATCCGTGTCCTCCTGTGCAAGCAGGTTCCTGGGTTTTTCGTGAATCACTGTGGAAGCACTTCTTTCTTTTGATTTCTGTAGCTTTGTTTTTTGATGATGTTCGGGTTGCAGGACGCAGAGTTCCTGCTGAAGGAGGGATCACTCGTGCACAACGTAACAGCTTCCTGTTTGTCTCAAGGCGACTCGCTTGTCTTTTCTCTGTAGTCTCTGAACTGGAACCTTATCCTCAGAGCCATAAGCACAACTGCATGTTTACCAAAAAATGTAATCAGTCAGCCAGAACATTGTGTATTACACATCTTGTCTTGGTAGATACTTACTGAGCTTCAAATATATCAACACAGATAGCTTTTAGTATTTCACAGAATGAATAGGGACAAATTATGCGTTTATCATTTCACTATATAAAACTGAACATAAATTAGATGTTATATAAACCTATTTTATAATAAAGATGTGTGTTTGTATCACACAAATGTTCTGTAGTTGTGATTTTTATGGACTGGATTTCTAAACACCTCATGGTGGTGCGCTGGTTAGCATCACAGTGAGAGTGGTTAGCCATTTTATGAAGTTTATCTCCGTGCATTTGTGAGGTTTCTCTCCACCATCTCCCTCTGAAGTGAGCGGACACTTAAATAACATTGTGTTTGAAGACAAAGGAAGCCAATCTGGAGCAACAAATTAACAGTATTCAAATTGCACATTAAACACCAGCCTGTTAAATTTTCCATCAGCAAAAGACTCTCAGAAAATGAATACATTTGGCTGAAATGATAGTGAGACTGCAGCGAATGTGCTTGTTAGTTATTGGATGTGATTGATGCACAGCTTTTGTCCTCTGAAAAAACTCAACCGCTCCCTTCTTTTTTATACAGTTACTACTGTGACGTCAGTTTTAAATATAAATTATAGATTATAAATATAAATATGTAGTTTACTTTGTTTGGCAGCACAGCAGGGGTCCCAGTTCTTATGTTTAAAACATAATACAATAAATACGGCGCAAGCTAAAACAATGAATGATTGACAGTTTATGTTTGGATATCTGAAGCAGGTGGATCATTCTCCCCAGAGCTGTATAGCAAGCCGTTTATTAGGCAAGACTTTTATTAATCAGACTGACATGCATAACATTCCAGATTTCCATAATAGCAGCCTATCCACAATGAACACTTTTCAGGTCTCTCAAACTCAATTCTGTAACAGGGTGACTCGAGCTGGGCGAGGGTTTGGATGTGGCGTGGCTTTTAACCCAAGCGCGGACTGACTGACGCCGGGTTGAATGGACACGCTGTTTAATCTGGGAGCCGGGTGCGCAGCTGTATGGTGGCACAGCTGAACACGACGACTCCTGGTCTGAAGCTGATCTGTACGAACAGGCAGGATTCTGAGGTCTGGCTGGTCTGATCTGAACAGGCGTCGTGATCTGAGCTGATCTGGTTTGGAACTCTAGATTAGGTTCTGTTAAAACGATGACTGAGTGAGCCGGCGTTGTGCGGCACTTCCTTATATAGATTTGGCGGGTGATCTTTCATGGCGGTTAAAATGAAGAGTCGGAGTACCCGGCCCGGAGGGTTACCGGGGTCCCACCCTGGAGCCAGGCCTGGGGTTGGGGCCCGTGAGCGAGCGCCTGGTGGCCGGGCTTTCGCCCATGGGGCCCGGCCGGGCCCAGCCCGAACCGGATACATGGGCTCGTCCAACTGTGGACCCACCACCCGTAGGAGGAACATGAAGGGTCCGGTGCAATGCGAATCGGGTGGCAGACCAAGGCGGGAGCCTTGGCGGTCCAATCCCCGGACAAGAAAACTAGTTTTTGGGACATGGAACGTCACCTCGCTGGCGGGGAAGGAGCCGGAGCTTGTGGCAGAGGTTGAGCGGTACCGGCTAGATATAGTCGGACTCACCTCGACACATTGCATTGGCTCTGGAACCCGAGACCTGGAGAGGGGTTGGACACTCTACTTTGCTGGAGTTGCTCCGGGTGAGAGGCGGAGGGCTGGGGTTGGCTTTTTGTTAGCTCCGAGACTCTCTGCCTGTGTGTTGGGGTTTACCCCGGGGGACAAGAGGGTAGCTTCCTTGCGCCTTCGGGTCGGGGAACGGGTCCTGACTGTTGTTTGTGCTTTTGGCCCAAATATCAGTTCAGAGTACCCACCCTTTTTGGAGTCCCTGGGACGAGTGCTAGATAGTGCTCCATCAGGGGACTCCATTGTCCTGCTGGGGGACTTCAATGCTCACGTGGGCAATGACAGCTTGACCTGGAGGGGTGTGATTGGGAGGAACGGCCCACCTAATCTGAACTCGAGCGGTGTTTTGTTATTGGACTTCTGTGCAAGCCGCAGTTTGGCCATAACGAACACCATGTTCGAACATAAGGATGCCCACCGGTACACTTGGTACCAGGGCAGCCTAGGTCACAGGTCGATGATAGATTTTGTAGTCGTATCATCTGACCTGCGGCCGTATGTTTTGGACACCCGAGTGAAGAGAGGGGCGGAGCTGTCAACTGATCACCACCTGGTGGTGAGTTGGATCAGATGGCAAGGGAACATGCCGCGTAGACCTGGCAGACCCAAACGCATAGTGAGGGTCTGCTGGGAACGCCTGGCAGAAGAACCTGTCAAGACGGTCTTCAACTCCCACCTCCGGCAGAGCTTTGACCACGTCCCGAGAGCAGTGGGGGACATTGAGTCCGAGTGGGCCTTGTTCCACTCTGCGATTGTCGAGGCGGCTGTTGCTAGCTGTGGCCGTAAGGTGGCCGGTGCCAGTCGTGGTGGCAACCCCCGTACCCGCTGGTGGACACCAGGGGTTCGGGGAGCCGTCAGGCTGAAGAAGGAGGCCTACAGGGCGTGGCTGGTCTGTGGGTCTCCGGAGGCAGCAGACAGGTACCGGATAGCCAAGCGGGGTGCAGCAGTGGCAGTTGCCGAGGCAAAATCTCGGGCGTGGGAGGAGTTTGGTGAGGCCATGGAGAAAGACTATCGATCGGCTCCAAAGAGGTTCTGGCAAACTGTCCGGCGCCTCAGGAGAGGAAGGCAGCAACTCGCTCACACTGTTTACAGTGGGGATGGGGAGCTGCTGACGTCAACTGAGGCTATAGTCGGACGGTGGAAGGAATACTTTGAGGAGCTCCTCAATCCCACCAATGCGCATTCCGAGGAGGAACCAGAGCTGGGAGGCCTGGGGATGGACTGTCCGATCTCGGGGGCAGAAGTTGCTGAGGTAGTCAAACAACTACACAGCGGCGGAGCCCCGGGGGCGGATGAGGTTCGTCCTGGGTATCTCAAGGCTATGGATGTTGTAGGGCTGTCATGGTTGACACGTCTCTACAACATTGCGTGGTCATCGGGGGCAGTTCCTAGGGAGTGGCAGACCGGGGTGGTGGTCCCCATCTTTAAGAAGGGTGACCTGAGGGTGTGTTCCAACTATAGGGGGATCACACTCCTCAGCCTCCCTGGAAAGGTCTACTCCAAGGTACTGGAGAGGAGGGTCCGATCGATAGTTGAATCTCAGATAGAGGAGGAGCAATGTGGTTTTCGTCCTGGCCGTGGAACTGTGGACCAGCTCTATACCCTTGCAAGGGTGATGGAGGGGGCATGGGAGTTTGCCCAACCAATTCACATGTGTTTTGTGGATTTGGAGAAGGCTTATGACCGTGTCCCCAGGGGCACCCTGTGGGGGACGCTCCAGGAGTATGGGGTGGGTGGCTTTCTGTTAAGGGCCATTCAGTCCCTTTACCAGAGGAGCGTGAGTTTGGTCCGCATAGCCGGTAGTAAGTCGGACCTGTTCCCAGTGAGGGTTGGACTCCGCCAGGGCTGCCCTTTGTCACCGGTTCTGTTCATCACTTTTATGGACAGAATTTCTAGACGCAGCCGTGGTGTGGAGTGTGTCGAGTTTGGTGGCAGGAGAATCTCGTCTCTGCTTTTTGCGGATGATGTGGTCCTCCTAGCTTCATCCAGCTCTGACCTTCAGCTCTTGCTGGGTAGGTTCGCGGCCGAATGTGAAGCGGCTGGGATGAGGATCAGCACCTCCAAATCTGAGACCATGGTTCTCGACCGGAAAAGGGTGGCTTGCCACCTCCGGGTCGGGGGAGAGGTCCTACCTCAAGTGGAGGAGTTTAAGTATCTCGGGGTCTTGTTCACGAGTGAGGGTAGGAGGGATCGGGAGATCGACAGGCGGATTGGTTCGGCGTCTGCAGTGATGCGGACGCTGAGCCGATCTGTCGTGGGGAAGAGGGAGCTGAGCCAGAAAGCCAGGCTCTCGATTTACCGGTCGATCTACGTCCCTATCCTCACCTATGGTCATGAGCTTTGGGTAATGACCGAAAGAACGAGATCGCGGATACAAGCGGCCGAAATGAGTTTCCTCCGTAGGGTGGCCGGGCTCAGCCTTAGAGATAGGGTGAGGAGCTCGGACATTCGGGAGGGACTCGGAGTAGAACCGCTGCTCCTCCGGATCGAAAGGAGCCAGTTGAGGTGGTTTGGGCATCTGGTCAGGATGCCTCCTGGACGCCTCCCCGGGGAGGTGTTTCGGGCATGTCCTGCCGGCAGAAGGCCCCCGGGTCGACCCAGGACACGTTGGAGAGGTTACATCTCCAATCTGGTCCGGGAACGCCTTGGGGTCCTGCCGGAGGAGCTGGTGGACAAGGCCGGGGAGAGGACGGCCTGGAGCTCCCTAGTTGGGATGCTGCCCCCGCGACCCGGACCCGGATAAGCGGAGGAAGACGAGACGAGACGAGACGACGTGAAACGGAAGCCTGGCGCTGGGGATGTTGGGTAATGGAGTCTGAGCGGCTCTGCGGTGCCTCCCTAGAGGAGGTTGACGGCTGAGAGGGAGGTTGTGTGACAAATTCTTTCTAGGATAAATGACGTCATGTTTCCCATTCGTGTGCACTGGGCTTTGCAGCGCCTCCATCCATCCATCCATCCATCCATTTTCCTCCCCTTTCCTCACCAGGGAGGCGTCCAGGAGGCATCCTGACCAGATGCCCGAGCCACCACAACTTGCTCCTCTTGATGTGGAGGAGCAACGGGTCAACTCCGAGCCCCTCCCAAATGACCGAGCTTCTCACCCTATCTCTAAGGGAGAGCCCAGCCACTCTTCGGAGAAAACTCATTTCGACCGCTTGCATCCGCGATCTCGTTCTTTCAGTCACTACCCAAAGCTCATGACCATAGGTGAGGGTAGGAACGGAGATCGACCAGTAAATCGAGAGCTTCGCCTTCTGACTCAGCTCTCTTTTCACCACAACAGACCGGTAAAACGCCCGCATCACTGCAGATGCAGCACCAATCCGCCTATTGATTTCATGCTCCAGTTTTCCCTCACTCGTGAACAAGACCCCGAGATACTTATACTCCTCCACTTGGGGCAGGACCTCATCCCTGACCCGGAGAAGGCAATCTACCCTTTTCCGAATCAAGACCATGGTCTCAGATTTAGAGGAGCGGATTCTCATCCCAGCTGCTTCACCAACACATTCTCACTCCCAGCGCGTCAAAAACAAACGCTTGGTCAGCCACCCTCCACGTCAGACCCCTGACGCCAAAAGTGCCCTTTTTCGTTACTTATGTGCGACAAGGGGTTTTTCCCTTATTTAACTGCCGATCCCAATGCAGCATTACACTGACGCGAAGGGATGTCCGCAGCCAGGGCGCCAAACAAGCTCATTGTACCTCACCTTAACCGTATCCTCTTATTTAACCTTCCCCTCACCCCTATCCTAACCTTAACCATCTTGCTAGCGAACACGTTAGTGATGTGTCAATCGCTCTAAAAGCCAGCTCTATGAAGCGAATGGCGGGAGCCTCCTCGTCATTGGTCGAGTTTGGACCGAGCCAACGTGAGGGGGAGGTTTCAACTACCGCGGTGGAGGTTAAAAGCAGAGGGTATTTGTAACCTCCCCCTCACCAGATGGTATGTTCTAACGTTCCCCTTGGGCTGCAAATACGAAAATTCACAGAGTCTGACTGTCAGAGTCAGAATGCATGGGAAACAAACGCTTGATCGCAGTGAGAGTAACGTTTTAGGTAGCAAGAGGGTTAAGGTTAGGATGAGGGAGAGGGGAAGGTTATAAATAGTGAAACGTTAAGGTTTAGGTGCGGTTAAATGAGCTGGTTTGGTGCCGCATTTAAGGTTTAGGTGCGGTTAAATGAGCTGGTTCGGTGCCGCATCAGCGGATATCTAATCACGTCAGTTTTACGCTGCATTGGGAACTGCAGTCACAAAAGGGAAAAACCCCTTTTTTCACATAAGTAACGAAAAAGGGCACTTTTGGCGTCCGGGGTCTGACGTGGAGGGTGGCTGACCAAGTGTTTGTTTTTGACGTGCTGGGAGTGAGAATGTGTTGGCTTCACACTCGGCTGCGAACCACTCGATCACATTCTGATGAAGCCAACAGGGCCACATCATCTGCAAAAAGCAGAGACCTGATCCTCAGGCCACCAAAACGGATGCCCGTCTCCACACCTTGGCTGCGCTTAGAAATCGGTTATGAACAGAATCGGTGACAAAGGGCAGCCTTGGCGGAGTCCAACTCTCACTGGGAACGAGCCCGACTTACTGCCGGCAATGCGGACCAAGCTCTGACACCGGTCATACAGGGACCTAACAGCCCGTATCAGAGGGCCTGGTACCCCATAGTCCCGGCGTACCCCCCACAGGGCCCCCCGAGGGACGTGGTCAAACGCCTTCTCCAAATCCACAAAACGCATGTAGACTGGTTGGGCAAATTCCCATGCACCCTCCAGCATCCCCCTAAGGGTATAGAGCTGGTCCAGTGTTCCACGGCCAGGACGAAAACAACATTGCTCCTCCTGAATCTGAGGTTCAACAATCCAACGGACCCTCCTCTCCAGAACCCCTGAATAGACCTTACCAGGAAGGCTCAGGAGTGTGATCCCTTGTAGTTGGAACACACCCTGCGGTCCCCCTTTTTAAATAAGGGGACCACCACCCCGGTCTGCCAGTCCAGTGGGACTGCCCCCAATGTCCACGCGATATTGCAGAGCCGTGTCAGCCAACACAGCCCCACAACATCCAGAGCCTTAAGGAACTCCGGGCGCATCTCATCCACCCTGGAGCCTTGCCACAGAGGAGCTTTTTAACCACCTCAGTGACCTCAGCACACGAGATTTGAGAGGCCAACCCAAAGTCCCCAGACTCTGCTTCCTCACTGGAAGATGTGTCGGTGAGATTGAGGAGGTCTTCGAAGTATTCTGCCCACCAATCCACAACATCCTGAATAGAGATCAGCAGCACACCGTCCCCACTATAGATAGTGTTGGTAGTGTACCCCCCCCCCACCCCCACCCCCACCCCCACCCCCCCCCGAGGCGTCGGATGATGGACCAGAATCTCCTCGAAGCCGTACGGAAGTCTTGCTCCATGGTCTCACCGAACTCCTCCCATGACCGGGTTTTTGCCTTGGCGACCACCCGAGCCGCGTTTCACTTGGACTGCCGGTACCCGTCAGCTGCCTCTGGAGTCCCACAGATCAAAAAGACCTGATAGGACTCTTTCTTCAGCTTGACAGCATCCCTAACCACCAGTGTCCACCAGCGGGTTTGGGGGTTGCCACCACAACAGGCACCGACGATCCTGCGACCACATCTCTGGTCGGCCGCCTCAACAATGGAGGCACGGAACAGGGTCCATTCAGACTCAATGTCCCCTGCCTCCCCCGGAACATTTTGAAAGTTCTGTCGGAGGTGGGAATTGAAGCTCCTTCTGACAGGAGACTCTGCCAGACATTCCCAACAGACCCTCGCGATACGTTTGGGCCTGCCTAGTCTGACCGGCATTCTCCCCCACCATCTGAGCCAACTCACCACCAGGTAGCGGTCAGTTGACAGCTCCGCCCCTCTCTTCACCCGAGTGTCCAAGACATGCAGCCGCAGTTCAGATGAAACAACAGCAAAGTCGATCATCGAGCTGCGGCCTAAGGTATCCTGGTGCCAAGAGCACATATGGACACCTTTATGTCTGAACATGATGTTCCTCATGGACAATCCATGACTGGCACAGAAATCCAATAACAAAACACCACTCGAATTCAGATCAGGGGGGCTGTTCCTCCCAACCACACCTCTCCAGGTCTCACTGTCATTGCTCACGTGAGCGTTAAAGTCCCCCAGCAGAACAAGAGAGTCACCGGAAGGAGCGCTTTCCAGCACCCCCTCCAAGGTCTCCAAAAAGGGTGGGTAGTCTGACTCTGAACTGTAGTTTGGTGCATAAGCACAGACCATAGTCAGAACCTGTCCCTCCACACGTAGACGGAGGGAGGCTACCCTCTCATTCACTGGGGTAAACCCCAACATACAGCTACCAAGATTTAGGGCAATTAGTATGCCCACCCCTGCTCGGCACCTCTCATCCACAAAAACATTCTTCCTATCTGGAATGGACATTTTGAATAGCCGGATCTAAACTCTCACTAGGTGATACATATACACTTCAGCCATTAATAGTAGAAATTCTACTATAAGTCCATGCCTCAGGTAAAATGGTAAACAGGTAAAATTAAAACATTTTTCCTATAGGGAAGTTGCTATTGTGGACTTCCTTAAATATAATTTCTACTGACAACACAACAGATCTGCTAGTATCTTTGTTGACAGTTTTGGATAATAAGAATACTATTACTAGGATAAATACTTTTTTTTTGAGGAATCACATGCTGCCAAATGCGGTTGATTATTAAATGTTAAAGTGGCTTGCCGTACTCCCAACTCTACGGCGTATAGCGTCATGACGTAATTTTAACGGCTATTGATATTGGTCTGTCGCTGGAGGTTTATTGTTTGGGGCTAGCAGGACTGCAGACAACGACAGGTATGAATATAATGTAACTGACTTTGTTGCTTCTTAAATTATATTCTATGTGAAATTGTTAAAATTAAAACTGACTTATTTCTTAGAGACTCAAATGATGCCGAGTCCAATAGTTAATTAACCAAAGCTAACTGCCAGATTAGCATGCTAACGTTAGTTCTAGTAACTTAAGTAGACAAGTGTTTTCTTTTTCTCCCTCGTCTGTTTTAAGGACAGCAGTTTGTAGCGAATTGACCAGACAGTTGACTGTTGTGAGTTCCTCACCATTAAGTAGTGTCCACTGACGTGAGACGGTGAGGTTTTAGCTATATGTGCTTGTTAGCTTGTTGTTGCTAATATTGAATGGAAGTCGTCAGTGTCCACTAGAACAAAGAAACAAACAAAGCAATACAGCTGTTGGGATTAAAATCCCCTCGTCGTCAGCACTTTTCTTGGTAAGTCCAATACCGGGAGCATTAAAATAACAGTAACAAAACAACGAGGAAGGCAATTCACCACCGTAACAGAGACTCACAAGCAACAGGAGAAAATCACTCTTAGTAATAATCACTGTTCGTTCGAAATATAGAAAAACTTCACCTAGATTTAGTGCGTGATATTAGCGAAGCATTGAACACAAACGTGGCATGGGTTTTATTCATAGGTTAAATTAAATTATATATTAGCAAGCGTGTTTTTATTAACACATTTTTAAGTATCTATTGTAACTAACTGAAGCAAATGTATACAGATTTTACTGTGATCATATTGAGAACATATAATTTATATTAACAAGATTACTAGATTTTACTTGAGAAAGGTGCAATAAGTAAGATTTTATAGGGAGCCTAAAGGCTGATTCATACTGACACTGCTCCAGCATGTCTGATCTGTTGGATCGCCATGATGAGACGCGTTGAAGACGTGTAGTTGAAGTAGTCACTCCCAGCATTCGGTGGTGCTTTAATGTTTTACATGCTTTTCATCGAGGCTACCCACAGTTTGGAAAGTTCCACAGTCGCCAAAAGTCCTTTGCTATGGCAGTCTACTGGCTTGTGGAGGGGCAGGTGAGAAATTCAGGCGGCAGTGCGGCCCACGACGCTTTGCAAACCTCGGTCACAATCCCCGAAACTGTGCTGGAACCCATTTTATAGCTCGCACCGACTGCCTGTTGGGGCGCACCAGAAGCGAAAACCCGCAGGGTAATGGCAAGTCTCTGTGCAGCATAAATTGGCATGGAATTTGTTCCCTGGTGCTGTAGAAGTGGTGCCAAACGACAAACCAGCTTATCGTATCGGGTGGCAGTCATGCGAAAGTATCTGAAATAGGGCTGCACCAAACGATTATTTGGATAATCGATTAATCGGATGGTGTCTCGACACGATTAATCGATTAATCGGATTACATGGGGAAATTTTTAAAAACTGCTAGGGAAACGTTATTTCTCTCCTTCCTTCACTTTATTTAACACAACATTATTAGAAAACAGTTCAATAGCAGAAAAACAACATGCCATCACCTAAATTGTCTTATAAGGTGTATAGACAGAGACCCTAAGCTACATCTATCTGTGACCTAAAATGCTTGGTCCAAGTTAAACAGCTTAAGGGCAATTCTCATCTGTTTTGTTTGATCTCATCTGTTGACATTTATTTTAAATGTAATTAAACATAGGCTGTGAATTAATCAAAATTGATCACTATTTCCAAAAATGACTGAAAAAATACCAAATAAAACAAAAGTAAATGAATGCCATCCTCCTTGCGATGATGCCTTGGGCAACTGCCATAAAGTCACATCAAGAAATGCTGCTGATCATTCCAATGATCCCAAATAGACTCACATTAGGCCACATGAAAGCAACTGAACCCAAAAATATATTAACCAGTATATAACTGCACTCTCACACAACACACCTGCAGCAACAGTTAGGACTCCTCCCTCCCTTTTAAAAGCATTTTTGCTTCTGAGGACATTGTGGTTGTAAAACCACATGCTAGTAGTCTGGCCCCGGTGTGATCAACCAGTTTCTGCGGGAATGTGACGGCGGAACCAGGGCCAGATTAACACTTTGTTGTACCCTGGGCAACAATATTCAAGGGCTCCATCATCACGACCCAAGGATCACCATAATGTGGTCACATACAGAATATTTTACTGTAATATGCAGTAAATATACTCAATACTTGAATTCCTGACAACACGTAACCCGCCCAGAGTAACCTTTGACCCACCTCGTGTGGACTGACCAATGAGGAGAGGGTCTTAACTTGAGGCCCTCTCTTCATTGGTCAGTCTGCATGAGACTGACTCTCAACTGACGTTCAGTCGTAGGCAGCGAAGCGTCTCTGTGCAGCGCAAAAGCCCGGGTGGACAGTTTGTTTAATGTAGGGTGATCATATTTCCATTTCCAAACAAGAGGACAGGGGATCTGTGCCTATGACGTCACACTATGGCAACGCCACACAAACCATGTTGGGACCCATTTTTTGTAAGAACTAAATTAATATCAGATTCTGCCAATAAAAGGGCTCTAAAACAATTCATATGTAAATATTTTGCATATTTAATGCAAAATCTAATTTTTCTGCTTTAGTGCTGCAACAAGGTTTTATTAATAATAAATTATTATACCTTTTGTTTTACTACAGCATCGGTAAGCTTCCTGTGCACAGATTATTAAGGATGCTTGTTTCAGCTGTGAGATTAGACGATAGGATCAATGAAAAAATAAGTTGTCCCACACTCCATGGAAACTTTCAGAGAATCCACAAATAGTGGCTTTCAAATGGTTTTGTTACTTTTTGCAAGTTTATAAAAGAAGCAGATGAGACAGCATGTCTGATAATTTAGTTTTTCATCTGATATATTAGAACATGTCAGTAATGTCTGAGGGGCTTTTATAAACACCATATAACTAACACTACTGGAGAGGGCATGAATTACACAGAGGCTTCTGGGGAGCCCAGTTATTTGGGGGGGGGGGGCATTTTGCCTTGGCCCCCAAAATGTCTTGAAACGGCCCTGGGTGTGTGACTGAGTTTTGAAGGTGATCTGAATTGTATCAGATGTATAAATATTACATGTGTATAACTTATTGTTTTTTACTGGTAAAAACGTGTAGTGGAGATAAATCTACCTACGTTTTACTTTTCAACACTTTGTTTTGTTTTCTTGTTTTTATTTAACTATATTTTCCTGTCCTGTCTGTCTCTCATCTTCCTGCATCTCCTCTTAATTCTCCAGAAAATCTGTTGCCTGGATTCTTACCTTTTCACCTCATCAGTTACTTTTGAGCAGATCAAAGGGATCTCCTGACCGAAAAGCGCAGAGCGCGTTTTCGATGCTGCGTGAGGTGACATCACGACCACAGCACAGGTGATGACCTCCGCAGTAGCCAGCTTCAGGCACAGATAAGACAGAAAATAGAGAACATGTGCGGACATGAACGATCGTGTGCTAATTATAGTTTTTTGGTTGCGCCACTTTGAGAATGGACCGTGCGCTGGAAGCAGCTGCCTGGATCGCTGTGCAACAATGCGGAACCGGTTCGCAGCAGCGCAAGTCTGCCGGCTCTCCCTCGCGCTGATCTGCCGCTACCGGCTCTCCCTCGCGCTGCTCTGCAGCTCTCCCTCGCGCTGCTCTGCGGCTCTCCCTCGTGCTGATCTGACTTGCTCTGGTCTGCGCGCAACGGCGGGCGGGAAGGGGGGGGGGGGGCGCTTTTGGAAGAGTTGTGCGACACAACGAATCGATGACGCAATTCGTTGCCAACGCTTTTAGTAATCGATTTTCATCGAATTTATCGATTCGTTGTTGCAGCCCTAATCTGAAATGCATTTCATCATCAACGTCCCTTATAGGGCGAACAAGAGTGGCATATTCGCCCGTACTCGGTCTTGCCATGTTCAATGGACAGACACTCCACCTACGCCTCTTCCTTCGTCGTTCTCGCTGTGCTCTTTCTAATAATAGTTGTTGTTCTTCTAGCTCAAGCAGCTCCTGCTCAATAAAAATTCGCTCTGTGTCTGTGTCGTCCATCTTTTCACTTCGCAAATAGTAAATAGTAGTAGGGCAGACACGTCACTACAAGAGTATGCACACCTGCAAAGGAGCGCGCCCTCTGTTGTTTTGGCGGAGAATTTCTTCAAAACTCAGGCCAATAAGTTAGGAATGCGCCTCCTGCTGTCCTGGTGGAGAATTTCTTTGCAACAGGTCGGGCCAGTATGAATAGAGGAGATTCGACATTGCAGCAGCGGGGGGTGCGCACAAATGTGCCTTTGCTTAAGCGTGAATCAGGCTTAAGTTTGCTCCCTTTCCAGTCAGCTCATGGGTGAAGAAGGAAAAGATGAATGCAAGTCAACGGGGCTAAAAACGCTATTTTCTAATCTGCTTCGCCTTAGGTCCTGGGTCGCACATATGTTGTACTGCAATTTAAATTAAAACAAATGATGGGTGTTTCGACCACGTCAGTCATGTACTTTAAGATTTATCAGCTTGCAAAAGTTCGTAATTAGCATGGCTACACACTAGAAATGGGCACGTCACATTAGTGACGTCACCACATAATCTCCTCTCCTCTAGTGTAGCTGCTACTCACCAAATGACCAGATTAATGGTGGTTCTTTCCTCCTGTGGGAAGTTCGCTGAACTTACAGCCATTTTCTATCTGTTTTTTCCGTGTCTGGTTTGATGATGTCACTTTCGTAAAACGCATATGTAGTCCTGGATTTATTTTCACACAAACTTAAAATAGTGTTTTCCCCCATTCAAATATAAGCACTTTTTTGGTATCAGAAAGATTATTTAAAATTTACGGACGTCATATGTGAAATCCATAGAACACAACAGGCGGAATTAGAAAATAGCGTTTTTAGGCCCGTTGACTTGCATTCTTTTTTTTTTTTTTTTTGTTCTTCCGGGGACCCGTGGTCGGGAAGTAAATGGGCGTGAATTAGGCTCTCTTTAGTGACATGATCACTAACAAATCTACTGTCTCAGTCGAAGGAAGGTTATATTGAAACAGATTTCCTTCTCAGCTGGGTGGGTGACTGCCAGGTTTTTCTCCTTTTAAAAAGGCTGCACAGGGATGTAGGGTGTTTCTCAATGTCAAGGTGCCTGGCCTTGCGAGGCGATGTCTTGCGAGACCAGGTGCCTTGCTTACAAGCACACTGTCCTTCCTTGGTCAAAGAAAATGATTAAATGGAACAGACTTGCATCACGTGACCGCGGCTTCCACAGCAGTCACGTAATGTCACGTGACATGGGAGATAACGTCATATTTTATATGTATTAGTTTCAGCATAAATATATAATGAGCCTTTTTACTTTTTAAATTGTGTATGTTTATTAAATTAAAAATATAAGTGAGTTACTACCCACTAGCCACCAAAGCTGCAACTACTAAGCAACTAGCCAACAATAGATAACTTCTTTGGATCTAAAAACATTTTAAATTAGTTGACTTACTTTTAAACTTGAAAATTGTCCCTGAAGTAGCTGCCAGCTTCTGGTCCGCCGTCCTTTAGAAAATACCGCGTGTCCTTGCTCAGCTAGGTAAGCGGCTAACAAACGGAGAACGCATGCCTTGGTAGAACATGAACATTGGAACCGACTGGAACACGTCTTGACGGCTCCTGATGATGTATCTCCTAGGCAACCAGGGCGGGGCCAAGACATCAAGGCAAGGTTCCTTGATATTGTGAAACACCCATAATCATTGTTTACAATCTATCCCGGCTATTTACTTCCTGGTTCCAGACCCACTCATATGTGAGCCCACAAGGTTGTCAAGTCTACGCCAGCATTTGTAATTTGGCAATGACCTGCAAAAGCAGCAGCGTATTGAAAAAAATGGAAACCATTAAAAGGAGCAGCCCAGAAGTTTTTTTCTTGTAAACCTAAGAAGCCACGGCATCCTTTTTGTTTTACTCAAATGTTAGGTTAATCAGGCTAGAGGCTAACAGTGTTAACAGTGAATTTGAAAATAATAGTTGGCTCTAAACCAGGGGTGCCTAATCCTGGTCCTGGAGGGCCAGTATCCATCATATTTTAGTTGTAACTGCTTCAGCACACCTGACTTCAATCAGCAGGTGATTAACAGGCATCTGCAGAGCCTGATGAGCTGCTGCACAGGTGATTCAACTTCTGAATCAAGTGTGTTGGAGCAGAGAACCCACTAAAACATGCAGGATACCGGCCCTCCATGACCAGGTATCAGCACCCCTGCTCTAAACTTGTTTCAAGATACTTTTTTTTCCAATGACCAACAGCTTGATATTGCAGAGAAATGTTTTTATCTACTCATCAACTTCCTGTGTTTGACTTGTCTTCGCTCGTCATCCCTTCTGGCACTGATCCGTGACTGGCAACAGTATTTGTTTTGATACATGGACTGCACTATGCATATTTGACCACAGGATGTCATTCGTATTTCATGTACCTTTACAAATCAAGCAAGTTCTTATAAACGTTAATTATTCTTTTGTCAAAAAGTGTCATTTCAGAATTCTTTGCTGATTACAAAATATTTAATGTGTTACAAATCTGATGCCACTTGTTTCTGTTGGCAGAATGTTGCGGCTTCGCTGTAAGACCAAAAATGGGAGCCACATAATGCAGGGTCTGACTCATCAGTCCTGCGTTCAGGAGCTAAAGACCAAAGTGGAGGAGCTGACAGGGATCGCCTGTGATGTGCAGAAAATAATGGTTGGGTATCCTCCATCCAGCCTTGACCTTCGAAATGGAGATGCACACCTAAAGGACTACCCCATTAAATCAGGTCTGTTCCACACAAAGTAGCTAAATACAAACATGTTTGTTTGTTTTCCTTGTATAAAAAGGAGGTATTTGTAGGGATGAGTACCGAATTTGGTACTTTTTAAGGTACCGACCGAATTCCATAGTACCGACCGAGCACCGATTCACGTCGTTTCAAACGGTGCCTCGTTTCGGTACCCGTCCTTCATAACGAGAACTTGCCAAGACAGCTGCGCATGCGCAAGAGCGTTATGTCGTCGGTCCCTGCGAGCGAGTTGTAAACAGCAGCATGGGTAGAAAGAACACACGCTAAAGCTTGGGTCCACTTCACTAAATGTGATGGGTAACTGGGTGATGATGAAACCAGCGACAGACAACGATCTAAGTGAGACATCCTCATCTTAATCTGCTCCGGTAGGTAAATAAAATGTTTAAGATAGCGTTACCTTGATATGTTAGCTTCCGTTTCGCTAATGGTGCGTTCGCTTTCTCCTCGGAACTCCGAATTTCTGACTAGAACATGAACGCGCTCTAAAGTTTGGCTTCACTTTGCTAAATGCGACGAGTGATTGGGTGAAGATGAAACCAGCGACAACGATCTAAGTGTGAGGCATCATCGTTTTAATCTGCTCCAGCAGTTAAATAAACTGTTAAAGATAACGTTAGCTTGATATGTTAGCTTCCATTGCCACCGTTGTTATCATCTAATGGTGCGTTCGCTTTCTCCTTGGAAATTCTAACTTCCCAGTAGGAAAAATCAAATGAAAAAAGACTGCAAAAGGATTGAAGATACGCAGTAAATTTAGTTCACAGTAAAGATGTTTGCTTCAGTTTAATTATCAGCTTATAAAACTACAAGGACGATGTTAAAATACAAACAGTTCAATGTTATTTATCGTGATATTTATCAAATATGGTTATATATTGAGAAAAATATATATTTAATTATAAAAGAATTAAAATAATAAACACTCAAAAGTATCGAAAAGTACCGGTATCGATTCGTAGGTACCGGGAATTAGTACCGGATCGATTCAAATATCAAAGGTACCCATCCCTACACTTGGTCAAAGATAAAGCCATTGTTTCCTCTTAGACAAGCGGCTGTGATAGTGCCACAGCGTGACCAGAATAAACAGTTTTGTGTGTCATTATCTACAGGAGACACGCTCATTGTTGAGGAAGAGCAAAACAAGCCAAAACCTCAGGATCATCTCGTTGTGAAAGTACCACGCCTGGAAGCCTCACCTGTGCTGGTACGTCGGGTGGTCCCAGCTGACAACTCCTGCCTCTTCACCAGTATTTATTATGTTGTGGAGGGAGGTGTGTACGACCCCGCTTGTGCCCCTGAGATGCGTGGCCTTATTTCCCAGATAGTGTCAAGTGACCCTGCAGCTTATTCTGAGGCTGTGCTGGGAAAAACAAATGAGGACTACTGCACCTGGATAAGACGCGATGACACTTGGGGAGGAGCCATTGAGGTGTCTATTTTGTCTAAGTTTTACCAGTGTGAGATCTGTGTGGTGGACACTCAGACAGTTCGAGTAGATAGATTTGGGGAGGATGCTGGCTACCACAAACGTGTCTTGCTCATCTACGACGGCATCCACTATGACCCGCTGCAGAAAGTGATGCCCGGTTCTGAAAGCCCCCCTCAGACTATCTTTTCCACAACAGATGACATAATCTTGGCTCAGGCTCTAGAGTTGGCAGATGAGGCTCGCCGCAAGCGCCAGTTCACAGATGTTAACCGCTTCGCACTGCGCTGCATGGTGTGTCAAACTGGCCTGGTGGGACAAAAGGAGGCGCGTGAACACGCCAAGGAGACGGGCCACACCAATTTTGGTGAAGTTTGAAGGTTTTATCGTTTCTCGCACTCACAATAACCTCTACAACTTTGTGTTTGATGTCTGGCAACAATGTTGGTGTGTTTGCTTGAGTGGTATTCTACCTCACATTGTCCCATACCGTAATTAAAGGATCTGCATACACTGTTATCAGCCTCTCACCTGTTCAGTATTACTCTTTTAACTGCTGAAAGCTCTTAAGGTCAGAAACACTGTTACAGTGCTCTGATGTAACTAAACTATGACGTTAGTTTGTTGGAGGTGGATTTGGACTTTTCAATTGAATTTAGGTAAATATGCAAACAATTCTTAGGATTATTTAGATCAAGTCATCAGCCTAACACTACAATGGCCCAAAAGGTTCAACAAGACACAAAAGTTATAAACTCACCAAGCCCGAACACTGTTGTCTCTCATTTTCTTAAGTTTTGGGTGCAATTAAAGTATTCGGATTAATTCTGTTATAGTGTAAACTTCATGCAGTGTTTTGTTGTTGTGTTGCAGCTTTGTATGGTGGCCCAAAAGGTTCAACAAAATACAAGCACCTCAACATTAGGAATAGGTACCGAATTCAGTACTTTTTAAGGCACCGACCAAATTCCATAGTTCCGACTCGGTACCGATTCACCTCATATGAAACGGCGCCTTGTTTTGGTGCCGGCGCCAGAGCGTAACGTCGTCAGTCACTGTGGACGAGCTGTAAACAAAGAAGCATGGCAGAGAGGAGCGTTCTGAAGTTGGGGTCCACTGGGTGCTAGTGCTGGTTGTTGTGATGCAGCGCTTGAATTTGCTTGAATCTTCTGAGCCAATGTAAAATAATATCTTCATTTTTTAAAAGTACCAAATTGCCACTAACTGAACCTTAATGTGCTAAATATGAGTTTCATGGCTCAAACACAGCAAGTGTGACTGTTATTCTTGTTAGCTTAGTAGCTTTTTTTCCCCCGGTTTGTAAACAATTTAGAAATTCTCCTGATGGTGGATTTATTTGGTTAGCTTTAGGTATTTAAACAGAGCCGTTGCCTGTGTTATCTGCCATCACATCATTCTAAGTTGATATAGCAGTGGGAACAGCGTTTATGCATTTTATCATAAAGCAACGTGTCCAAAAAGAGCCTCTTTTTGATTTATTAATGAAATGAATTTACAAATGAGCAACAGTGTTCTAAAATTCTGCTTTCAAGATTCAACATGTACATTTTCTTTGGCACATTTTGATGAAAAACAGCTCAAAACCTAAATGCATTGAAGTGTTTGAACAAATCAAAGGTGGCAGTAATGTGAAATAGCTTTATGGCATGTGTTCTTCTCTTCATACATTTATTTTTTTGGGTACAGTTCTTTTCTCATCAGCATCAACCATTTACCTTTTTATTGTCATATTCAGGCTGGTCTTTGGATAATTAATAGAGGAATTCTTGGTTTTAACATCTGATTGTGCCTGTTTGGGGGGTTTTAGGAGGCATCTTGGGTCCTAATAAGTTCATGTTTGGTGCACGTTATCCAAGCATTTCCACGGTTCTACTGTACGTTTTGCGCAACTGGAACATGTTCTCACATTTTTATCTGAAGTCAGGGTATGGGCTCTGCGTGCACTGAAGAGTTTGTCAAACATCAGTAAAGATTCAGCCGGAGGCTGTAAGGATTGTTGTTTTTGGTGCTTGTGAATTTCAGAAACCACATTAGTGTTTTTAGAACTGATTTTCTCTGATGTTGATTTTAGGTTGTTGCCAAAAGCAAAGAAACACGATTGGAGCTTTTAAAAAAAGATTCAAACTTTTTGTAATTAATAAATTAAAGTGAGGAGTTGGTGTTTGGTGAATTATATTTTTGTGTGTGTGAATTTGTACATCACATATTTTGTAGTCTATTTAGCAGCTTGCTTTAGGTGACACTATGAAATTGAACTGAACATGTTTTTTGGACTAATGGTAACACTGAATGTTGCACAAATAACTATGGAATAACTGGATTTACTTGATTTCTTGTGTTGTCACAATTAAACCTGTAACCAACAGCGGTATTATTTTTGTCTTTTTATGATTAATAACCCGCCAGAGTCAGAGGGCTCATTTTACACTAAAGTGCATCATTCGTCCATTCACACACTGATGGTGATGAGCTACGAAGTAGCCACAGCTGCCCTGGGGTGCACTGACTGAGGCGAGGCTGCCGAGCATCACCAGCAGGCAAGGTGGGTTGGTTATGTGTCTTGCCCAATGACACAACAGCAGAATTCTCTGGTAAGAGCCGGGACCAAACCAGCAACCTTCCGATTACTGGAACCCGCTCTACCTTTCAACTTTTCATAAGCATGCATCACTGGAGTAACACTTGTTGTAATTCAACCATTGTTTTTTATTTTTAAATAACACTTGGTTACAATTTATGGCCAAACACTTATGTGACTAAATACATCAATACTAAATGATACACCAACACAAAATTCCTACATTTTAAAGGTGCATTATGTAGAAAAGAACTAAAGATGACCTCCTGTGGTAAAATGTGGTTACTGCAACCACTTTAAACAACTCTGGAGCTTTTTGCCAGCTGTCATCAAGGTATAATTGTGGGCGCTGCAGCGTTAGCTTGCAGGAGACACGGCGACCCTATGCTCACTGATGATAAACAGTAGGGGTGTAACGGTTCACGGGGGAGTGTTAAACCGTTTCCGTTTATTTTTTCCGTCAAATAATGTGTGACAGGGTGAGTGTCTCTGTATCCCGAATGAGCATGTGCTCTGGCTACTTGACCACGGGGATGTGTCTTTGGCTGACTGGTTAGTGCGTGTGACTCTTACCCGGGAGTCTGGGGACCGAATCCTGTCCGGGCCCTTGTTTCTCCACCTTGCCACAAGTTAATTTTTATTTGCGTGATTCAAGTGCAGCAGATGAATTTCCTAGGCATGATGGCTGCACGCGCCCGATCTCCGTTTAAAAAACATGATCTGCAAATTGTGATCAACGCCTTTCAGAGTGGCTGAAACCAGCTGGCTGTCGCTGCTACTGGAGCCTGTAGAGACGCTGAACGGAGCATCGCTTTGCCCCTCCCTCCCTTGTCTCACACTGTGCAGACACACAGCAGCAAAAATATAAACAAACATGTCTGCTGAACTTTTCCCCTGTGACAACTGATGTCAAGTTTTCATCCTACAACAAAAAATGTGGCGCAGAGGAAGCTTGTTTTTAGTAAGAGTTTTAAAGAAGAAACTGAGTGGTGTGAGGTGTTTTTAAGGCTCGCTGCAGAAATAAAAACACGGAGCATCAACAGTCAAACAACACTCGTCTGTAGGAGCGTGAAACTCATAGCTGCACAAATAACCTGTGAAATAATTAAAGACATCATGCTAGATCAGCAGCCTGTATCTGGATCTGCTCAGTATAGGAGCCGCTTCAGATATTAAACAAATATAATAATAATGTACCGAAAATTATTCAAACCGAACCGAATATCATTTTAGCGCACCGTAACACCCCTAGTAAACCGTACTTCCAACCTTCCTTTGTTTTGAAAGGAGAAAAACTGAATCCAGCAGCCAGCTGGATATGAAATATGTTTCAGTAAAACCTTCCTTCCAACATGACGGAAACATCAGATGCTTTTGGGATTTTCACACTATATTCTTACATACTGCACCTTTAAACTCAAACACAGTTGGGTTACGATCATTGTGGGATTACACTAGATGTTATTTTAGGCTCCTCCTTAATAGGATTTAAGCTTTGTTACAATCAAGCTGGCACCTCATTTGCCTCTGCTACTACTGAGACAGTAAAAGATCAGCATTTAGCCTCAGAATAGGTCCTTCAAAAGATCAACATGATTCCAATAATAACACTTTTTATTCTTGACTCATACTGTATCGGTCTGTTGTTTCATTTAAAAACAAGTGCACATGAAACTACTTCACAGAAGAATTAATTCGATGAACAAATAACAATAAAACATTTTTAAAAACATGATTTCAGTGAGAAGTCCGGTGGCTGCAGGCTCCTCTGAAGGAACATGAACAAAGACAGGCTTGCGTGTCTTAAGGTGGTTGCTGCTCTCTGATTGGCTGAAAGCTTAGAGCACAAAGTCCATGCAGGTGTCAGCCTCGCGCCCACCTAGTCTTTAGTTTCAGGTGGATTTGAAGAGGACCGTTTTTACTTGGCAGATATCTAAAAACAGGTACAGCTGCTAATGATGCTTTAGTTTGTTTGATGCTTTACTGAAAGTAAAATTATGTTTAAAACAACTTTAAATCTAATTTTCTGTCATAGTTTCAACTCATTATGTTTCTTGTGAAATTCTTAAAAAGGTATTTAATTAGAAATTAGCATGTTTGCATAATTAGGTTTTTATTTATTATTGCTGTAAAGAATTGGAGCTGTATTCAGTCAGTGTAAAGGGAAGTTTAGATGGTAAAAACTTGTGAAAATTACAGAAAATAACACATTAAGTTCAGTTGGTTCAGTGTCTGTTCATTAACCAAAATAAAATAAAATGTTTCTGTTTTTATTGAATAAGGAATTCTGTTTCTACTGACTTGAGATTCATTTCAATTTTGCAGTTTTGGCTACGGTAGAGATGCGTGCATCTACAGGACACGAGGTTTCACATAAAGTAGTTTATGCAAAACTGAAATAATAAAGAAATTAAATTGAAATGGGGTTTATCACCAATCTTCCACTGTTCTTCAACCTTCCTACAGCAGGACGGATGGGGACGATCACATTCCAGGATGGTGATAGGGGCATTAAAGTTTCACAGGGATGGAGTGACACGGGAAATCGTGCACAGAGAAAAGGAGTCCTTTTGTTCTGGCTGTGGTCACACTAGCATCCGTTCCCTCAGGTGTTGAGATGCATCCCGAGGGAATGGGGGGAGGGGGGATACCAAAACTGATGGTCTAAAGGGACAGCTCTAGTGCCTGACTACTGTTTATGTAGAACACCAGAGAGACAATGTGGGTAAACTAGATGTTGTGCAGCTTTCAGGAAATCGTTGCTGCACATCCTCTAAAACTGATCCAGTAAAGGAAGATTAGGACTGTAATCCAGTCACATGCAGCGAGGAGGACATGAGTAGTTAAATGTCTCTCAAACACACACACACACACACACACACACACACACACACACACACACACATCTGCTATTCTCTACCACTGAGAGTTTATCGTGCATTTAATGTTGCTGTTTATTATTTTACGTCCGCTGCTCATGTGAGACTCTTTGAGGATACAGGTGAAATAATCCTGGATGGTTGGGTTATCAACTTCATCACCATGTTATCAGTTTTACTGCAGCACTTTCTGGAGAACATGATCAGCTCCACTTTAAAATCCAAGATTGCTGCTCTGTTCAGTTAAAAAGTTTAAAATGTTCTCACTGTTCCTGCTAGTTAAAGTTAACAGGATTTGAACCCCGATCTCTCAGTCTCAGGGCAGACACTCAGATTATTTCCTCTGAACACGCTGCTTTCATATTTGCATTTTAAAATTGCCAAATGCATTTTCATTCATTATTGCTGACAGTAAGAAAGTATTAGTACTTAGTAAATCCAGTGTTAGGATAAAGTGCATGGGTCCTTTGCACATTATCTACATTCTGTGCACATTATTAGCTTTTTGTATGATTCATCCAGTTGCCAGTACACTGTGTAACTTTTTCCACTGTTCTTCTATGTGATTTAAAAATAGTGGTGATATAAAGTTGGTAATCTTTCATACTTTATATTTTCCCTAAGTTCCTCTAGAGCAAACCAATCATTTAAATGAACCAAGAGCATTGACCAGTTGAGCTGTGTATCCACAAGAGGGAGCTGTCAATCAATGAGAATGCTCTCCAGTCCCCAGCTGTACTGCTAGATGATGCCCAATCAGCTTAGCACACCAACCTAGCTTCAATGCTAACTCAATCTGCATTGAATTGATGCCAGCCTGTAAGCTGCTAGCTAACAGTGGAAGAGGAGGAATGGGAGCGAAGAGGGATTTGTTTTTGTGTGTTGGAGCTAGGCAATTAGCGTAGCGTTCAACCTTACACTACACCTGATGGTTTTAGACATTCCCTTGCTTGAACACTGCAGATTTGATTAAAACAAGTGATTAGCAGCTCTTGCAGAACCTGATAAAGGCTGAGGAGATAATTAGTTAGAGTCAAGTTTCTCTGAGCAGGAACATATAAAAACATTCCTTGTAACCCACTTTGTGTACCCCTCCACATTACAAAGCTCAGCTCTCAGCCTTTCAAATTTCAAAATCTCCTCCTCTCCTTGATGACTTCATGCCCCCGGCTTTAATGGGTTTTAAATTATTTAGCAGGTGAACAGTTTGTTTTATTACTGTTAGTAATAAACAGTTCTTCTGTCAGATTTACTAGAAAATGTGCAACTTACAACAAGTGGCTGCAAAAATGTAGAACACAAAAGTTGGACAACAAGATAAACACTGCCTGAGAGCAATTTAAAAGCTTTTTTTTCACAACTAAACAACTGCAAACACAGAAAATTGGTTAGTAAGAAGATTTTTAACACTTTTTAAAGTCTGGTTTTCCTCTGCCAGGAGAAACGGGGTCACTTGATGTAATCTTACTCTCCATTTACTCTACTTTCATAGAGTGAAACATCAGTCTTTTCCTCTAACTCTGGATAAGTAGGGCACCGAGATGCCCAAGAGTGATACCTGGCCAGGTGGCACAGCACTGGAGACGATGAATGGCATGGACAGCGCCGGGAGCTGCGACAGTGTTGTTAGTGCCAATTCAGGCTTTGTAAGTAGACCAGACTCCATGGTATTTATAGAGCTCATCATGCAAAACAACATGAAATAACAATGTTGGTAACTGAGACCTGTAACATCATAGCTGAGGGGATCTCTGTAGATTGTTTGAGGCCTATTGTTGAGTTTGGGTTTTTCTCGTGTATTTCAGAGTGATGACAGCCTAGAGCATCTTTCTGCCGAAGAAAAGGCATGTCTCATGTTTTTGGAGGAGACTATTGATTCTTTGGACATTGAAGAGGACAGCGGACTTTCCAATGACGAACCAGACCAGCTGCCGAGCCCAGGCAACATCACAACCAAACTGGCAGACCTGTCGGCCTCCATGAGCAAAAGCAAGCTCAGCAGTGAGTTTTACATGAATACATCAACAGCAGCTTGTATGTGCGGTGTAAAAACATGTACTTGTTTGTCTTCCAGGTTCAGAGAAACCTGTTTCTGATCAACCCTTCAAGAAAAGCGTGAAATCCATACACATGCAGAGCTATCTGGTTCCCACTCCCCTCGTCGTGGCAAACTGCTCACTGGTTCCCAGTGATAAACCAGTTAATTGTGCTGACAAATCTGTGTTTTTAAAGCCTCACTTCACATCTAAAATCAACAAACTTACTTCCAATTACAACCAGAAACCTGCTACCACCCCAGTACCTTTTGAGGTTAATGTGGTGACACCCCCTTCCGCCAAACCAAGGGACTGCTCAGTCAAGACAGCTGAAGGTCCGTTACCAAGAGGACCTCTGTCTTACGATGCACTCGTTCATTTGCGGAGGAACGCCTCCACGAAGAAGACCCCTTTATGTCCTACGATTGATCACACTATAGACTTGAACAAACAGTGCACCCCAATGGAATTCCCAAACCTGGAAAATCTGCAGAAATCTGCCAAATCCCACCCAGAGGTCCTCAAATCTAAGACAGGGCCTCCAGCTGTGGCCCCCAAACCTAAAACGGTTCCTGCCAACATACGTAAAAAGACCCAAAATGAAGACATTTTACACAGCGTCAAGCATGCAACAAACCCACAGTTGGTTAGGTTGGAAGCTCTGCAGAAGCTCGGCCTCCTGAAGGACAAAGAGAGAGAAAGTGCAGCAGCAGCCACACCACCTCCTACTAAATCGCACAGTTTTTTGGATCCGGCCTTTAGCAGTAACACAAGAGGTCCATTAAGCTGTAATCCAACAAGGAGTCCATCGTTTAGTTCCTCTCAAACATCCACGAAACACACGAACAGGAATGTGAAGGGCCATGTCCATTTCCATCCCAACTATAGAGATGATCAGGAGCCCGGGTCGGCATCACAGCATCCCGCTCAGACCAGTAGACTGAAGACAGCTGGTCTGGAGCGCTCCGTTAGCCTGGATTCCTACACAAACTACTCCGAACCCCAACATATCCCATCAGACAAGTCTGTGAAAACCACCAATACGACTCAGCCTTCAGACAGCAAACCCACCAACCTAATGGGATACACGGTGATGGTGGTTCCTGGGATGGGACAGGATCGAAAGGAGGCTCTTAGAAAGCTGGGACTCCTCAAGGACTGAACCTGGAGAACAGCAGGTTTAATGTGGCGTTAGGAGAGATTACCACCATCCAAAAGAATCCCAAAGAAAGGAATTTAACACCTTGCAGGTGAAACGTATTCAAGATCAAAGCTGCCATCATAAAAACACATTAGGTACCAAATCAGATTCATGTAATTCTGAGCTCATTTTCTGCCACAACCTCCAGCAGTCACCAAACACGTGCCTTGTACCTTTTAAATGTTTTTTAACCATGTCAGCAAATTACCATCAGTTCAGTTTCAGTTCAGTACAATAACCTAAAATGAACTTTCATCTATCACATTTCTGTTATTGTTTCATTTTCACAAATGTGTCTGTAATAAAGCAGCTGAGAGGGTTGCAAGAGCAAAGCCCAGTTTTAAATGTTTTATTAGCTACTTCAACGTGATCATAGAATATGAACCTTTAGGAAACAAAACAATATTTTAGAAGCTATTACTTGCCAAAAATTTCTATTGAAAAAAATAAAAAAGTCTGAACATCAGACATAGAAGGGCATTAATGCCACCTGTTTAAACTCTGAAGCCTTATTTCTGAGACGTTACTATTTGCTGTTTGATCTGATTTTGTTAAAGTTTTACTGGAATGGGAGTGCTGGTGCTGGAGAAACACTCACTCAACCGAAGAGAAAGTCTGCTCAGCCGTTCTTCCATTATTATCTTCAGCACCGCAAGGGCGATGATCTGTTTTCTCTGATTTCCTAAGATCCTCTTCTAGAACATGTCGTTAGGGTTAGGCTAACCCTAACCATAACGATGATCCATGAGCACACACACACACACACACACACACACACACACACACACACACACACACACACACACACACACACACACACACACACACACACACACACATTATATTTGCTCTTCTGCTAATGATTATTAGATTATTATTTTCTAACAAAATGCAGAGTGGATTAGTCTCCTTGCAGATATAATCAAGATTAGGTTAGAATTAATCTGATATCAGAACAAATTTAATAAAAGCATTAAAATAAACGTATTCCAAGAATTATAACCTAAATTACCAGAAACATCAGATTTAACCAAATTTACATTATTTAAAAAAACGATTATGTGATTTTTCAGAATTATTATGAAATGACTGACAGCAATAAATGTCTCATAATCCCGTCTCATTAAGAGCCACTCGTGGGAGACGGGCTGGGGAGTGAATGAGGAACAACTGTGTCTTCCTCATTCACTCAGATGTCTGACCTTCTTTGTAGAAATCATTATTAGGCATCCTGTTGGCTAGAAGACCTCGCAGAACCTGAAACACACAAACCACGAGGCGGCAGATGGGACGGTGAGGGCAGAATCAGCTGATTTTGGGTCGGGAGGTGATACCTGCCGGGGGAGGTTGAGGGGTTTGTGGCAGCAGAGTTTCAGCATGTCGTCCAGTTCCTTAGGGGTTTTGGACAATCAGGGGGATGGACTCTTCCTGATTGCTGCTCTTCTCCAGTTCCCTCAGACGACTCTGAGTCCGTTGGGTAAACCAGACCTGTGGGGCAGAGAGGGGGAGGTTCTGACCCAGCCCGAACATCATCTGCAGTACCCCTCCTTATCTAGAGGTTAAAGAGTCACACAGTTGGAGCAAAATCCTGTTGTTTTTGGTTTGATCTTTGACTTTTCTGTTCTGTGCTGACTAGGGCTGGGCGATATGGCCTAAAATCAATATCACAATCTACTGAGGATTCCACCTCGATAACGATAAATAGACTACAACTACAGGTATGCGCAGAAACAAAAGTTGTCCACTAGATGGGGCTATCACATGTATTATGTTGAGTCACATTTTTACTCAAAGTGGTACAGCTTCTTAAAGGGACATGAATGCTGCCAACCTACACACTTCTTTTCATTTTATAATTATCAAATTTATTGACATGGGAAAAATGATCACGATAAGAATCAGAAATTTCGATAACGATAACTTTTCGATTAATTGCCCAGCCCTAGTGTCGACACAAAAGTGATTCAACAGTTCAAGTTCAAAACTTCCCTTTTAAATGTTCAAGTCTGAGGACTGAAACTGGGGAAAATTAGCCAAGTTCCAAAGGAAATTCTAAAAACGCCTGATAAAATCTGGAGAATCGTTTCCCTGACAGGACCGACTGTAGATCAGATCTTCTCGGAGTTTACCTGCTGGACAGACCAAGGTGAGGCTGGACAGGGCCGAGGAGTAGCGGGCAGCGTACACACCGGCCACGTTTCCACCCATTGAGGTGCCGACCGGCTGAAACGGTCGTTTATTCCGACCGACACTCTGAACAAACTAAAAACACAAAAACAGATCAACAAACCATTAAACATCTGAGGTTTCTCTGTTTTCTAGGTAAAATATTCTGATAAAATTACTTTAATTAGTTTTATTCACATATTTAATTATTTGTGGTTCCAAGAGTTTTTAAACTCGTTGAGTTTTAGGTTTTCTGGTTTTGTAAAAAAATTTTAGCTAAACTCGTTTTATACACTTGTTGAGCTGACCCGCACTCATTGGATTTTCCCTCTTGGATCTGTCGTTTAGTTTCTCCTTCTGAACGACTGAAGACAGGTGTCGTGTGTAAATGCATGTTTAGAGAAACAACGTTCCCTTTGACAACGCTGTGATGATTTAAGCAGCTTGATTTATTTCTTAAACAATCTGAGCTGTCTGGGTCAGCTGCTGGACTCCAGTCCAGTTTGGTTCTTCCGTGTGTGATGTTGGTTTTTCTTTCACCTGCTGCCCTCTGCCGGTGCATAATCTGGTTTTGGTCTGACCTGGTGGATTCGGCTGGCCTGGCCCTGGATGCTGTAATCCTCTGTGCCGGTCCGACTCGTCCCCTCGTGTCCCGGCATGTCCACAAAAACCACATGTTGGTCTCTGGGGAGGAACTGGAGGAAGAAACAAGGACAAGAACTTAAAGTGGAGAACCGTGTTGGAGTTCATGCAGCTCCGTAAAAACATTATAAAGGTAAGGAATAAATCAATTTGAAAAATAATCAGCTAATAATAAATAAATCTGGGAAAGGTCAAAGGTCATTTAGACACCATTTTTATTCCATTTTTAAGATAAAAAAAATAATTATCAGTGGAAAACCTTAACTGTAAGACAGCTGCTGATCTTCCACAGACTGACCTGAGGCCAGAGGTCAAAGGTTAAGGTTTCTAGAAATGAACTATAACCCCATCTCAAACAAAACCCACTGGGGTCAAAAGCTCTTCAGAGGGTCAAAGGTGAAAGGTCATGACAGGACAGTTAGATAAATCTGAACCGTCTATAGGGGCTTCAGGAGAAAAACCTGTTTCATCTGAATGAACCACAAAACATCCGGGGATGTTTTCCCACAATGCACTGCAGCATGTAGGAAGAAAACCAAAGTATTCTAGAGTCAAATGTGACAGCATCTTTCTGACAGCTGGAAACTGGACCCATCCAGGTCAGGAAACAGAACCAGAACCATGTGAGAGCCGATCAGGTCAAACAGAAGGTTACTGAGAGTTGCTGCTGCTGAAGGAGGTTGTGCTGGGGCATCCAGTGGACTTAGATGTTTTCCTCTGGGTTCTGCTGTTTGAGCTAAAATGAGTTGTCTTTATTTATCTGCAACAGCTGGATCAGATGTTTATTTTTATTAATCCTCCCAAACAAAAGTCTTGTGTTTACAACAGAAACGTTACAGAATAACAAATATGCAGGTATAATATCCTTTAACGTGTGTGTGTGTGTGTGTGTGTGTGTGTGTGTGTGTGTGTGTGTGTGTGTGTGTGTGTGTGTGTGTGTGTGTGTGTGTAGCTTCTGTTTAAATGTCAATAATTTCTATTAGCAGTTCTTCAAACTCTGATTTACAAAACGCAGCGTCTTCTTTGTGCACCTCCTTACCTGTCAGGTATTCTGTATCATAATTTGGTATTCCTGAGATATTTCCAAGTGAAATCATTTTGATGCTGCTGTAGTTAGGAGTTTTATTTGACTTACACGTTAGGAAAAATATTCTGAGTTCTAACCTCATTAGTCCAGGTTATAGAGATTAATCTAGAGCCAGAGGAAGTGGTTACACAAGAAACTATTAAAAACCCAAAATATCTCATTTCAGGACTAAAAATATCCCAATCTGGTTTTTATTTCACGGCTCAGGAAGCATCCGTCAGACGGTCAGCTGGTGACTCTGCCGCTCAGGAATGTGGGCCCAGAAACTCCAGGAATACCACACATTCCTGCTGGGAGTGGGCCAGCTCAGGCAGCAGCGTAGGTGTCCACCTGAGGTCTCTGCTGCAGTCATCTGGCTGGAATAGAGTTAAACTCAAAACCACTGAGAAGGTAAATAAATTCTAATCTACCGTAAAGGTTATTTTTAATCTAGATTATCTCTTAACCTTGAGTCTGATTCATTATAAACTAAAAACAAATTAGTGCAGGATGAGTTGAGTATCAAACAAAAACCAGCGTAAAACAGATCTTCTATAGTCCTTTTTTATTGTTTTATGTTTAAACCACAGAAATAAACCAAAACTGTCACGAGGTGGTTTCAGAGAGAGGTTAGGGCCCAAGATGCAGAACCAGACAACAAGGCAGGAGGTGGAAAACGTAAAAATCCTTTATTTAGGAGTAAATCCAGAGAATGAAGGGAGCCAAAAAACAAAATCCAAATAACTAAACCTAGAGAATCCAAAACAACAAGAGACCTAGAGATACTAAAAGCTAGAGAGGGGACCGAGACGAGGTCGACACAAACAATGAACCAACAACACACTGCAGACAGGGTTAAATACACTGGGGCAGGATGAGAGGGAGATGAGCTGCAGGTGTGTGGGGAGAGAAACCTAGTGAAAACAATTAACTAATCAGTGAGGGGAGAGTAACTTGACCTAAGAGTAAAAACAAAATCTGAAGACAAGAAGATAAAGATAAACAACTAATGATCAGAGGAGAACTAAAAAACCAGTGGAGAAAGAAACACACTAAAGCAGACTAATAAATGAAAATCTGAACCAATAGGAAAAAACTACTGAGGTGTAACTAAGGGAGACCAAGGGAACAGTGTAACTAAGGGAGACCAAGGGAACAACGGACCTGGGGGGATACTTGGGGAGGGGGAAAACCTAGAGGGGTTGCAGATCAGGGAACACATGAGGAAGACGCAGACAAGGACACATGAGGACACTAGGAGACACATAAGGAGAACCCAGAGAGGGATAGAGAACACATGGAGACACATGGAGACACATGAGGGAGATGCAGACACAAACCATGACAAAAACGTTATCAGCTAGTTTAAGAAATTCATCTGTAATTTTTTGGTGTTGTTTTAGGAATTTGATTCTGTTCTAGTTAAACGTGACAAAAGCCATGGTGACAAAAACGGTACGTAAAAAAGCAACAACAAAATAGTTTGAAATGAAAAGTTTATTTTATGTTTCCTGTAACTAAACAACAACACATCAAAACCTTTCAAAGAAAACAGAAAATCTGATGATGTTCAGCTTTAAAACACATTTAAATGCAACATTTTCACCTCACAAAGCAAATGTATTAACAACGATTTCAGTTTTCTTAAGCTTTGTAAATTCCAGCAGAATTAAAATACACACAGACATAAAAAGTTTTAATGAAACTTTGAACAGCTTTGTTTTTAGTTTCTGCTGCTTTTAAAAAGAAGAGATTAGATCAAACCATGAAATGTTTGTAATTCTCACTTTTATGGCAGAATTAAGAACAAAATCATGTAGCGAGGCAGCTCGGGAGGTTTAGATGAGAAAGAAACTAAATATTTTGTTTATCCAGTTTATTCAGGTTTAATGAACACAGAAATCATTTTAGAGTTTTAATAATGAACAAAAACCCAAACAAACTTATTAAAACACATTTTCAAGATTAAGTTTTTAATCTTGTATGGTGTAGCTTCCGGAAATGGTCTGTTTATCCATCTACAGGTCACCTCTTCAGTATTGGGTCATTTGGAGACATAAGTCTTAACGGGTGCTTTAATCTGCAAGAAAGATACTGTTACTTGGCCAAGGTCCCTCCAAGCTCACTCTTATCTTAGACTGGTTTTTATTCACAGCACAAGATTGATGAACTTTCAAAATTGAATCATATAATGAACAATAACGGTTGAAGAATAATAACAATGTTTTGATTAATCTGTGTTCAAATTACTGTGGTTGAAATGAATATTATTATGTTATGATCAGTAAAGTTAGATTTAACAAGTGAATCACTATCTCTGACAGCTCACACACAGACACGTAACGATGACAAGGTTAAGCTAATATCCTGACACATTGCTTTCTGTTCCACCAATCAGAACTCCTGTATCTGATGCGGGGCATGTTTTCTGAGGTTTGTTGGTAAAAACCCTTCTACGTGTCAAATTCTGATTTGTTAGTAAATCAAAATATGACAATCATTAAAACAGAGCTCACTTCACCGTGAGTCAGTTCTAGTTCTAGTTCTTGTGAGTTCTTGAGAAAGCTTTGGACCGGCCATCCAAGGCAAAACCTCTTTAAACCAGAGCATCTTTTGACAAACTGTCAAAAAAGCCTGTTGCAAGCTACAGCTGACCGCAAATGGTTCCTTCAGAACAAAGCTAAGCCAACTTCAACTCCTTAAGCGTTATTCCTAAGACGCAAATAACAACTGTTGTGACCTGGAGACATCCCGAGACCGGTCTAGTCGGCACTGCGGTTGCTTCTACGGACTTCGGTCCCTCTGGGGTCCCCGGACCTCAACACATTCCGGATCTACCACGGGGGTCTTCAAGCTGGTACGTAGACTCGACAGATTGCGTCTGATGTGTTTTTGATAAGAACCAAATTTGTTAGTTTAATGCAGATCAAATTCACTCCCACTCAGAACTCAGTTTCTTCAGATACGAGAGGTTCTGATAACATCACATTCACACACCATCACACCTCACATTCCATCCACTTAGATCCATTCGTCACATAAAGTGTCCTAGTTGTCATGTTTTTAATTGTTTAGAAAATAAATTTCTTGCTTTTTATAAACTTGACTCTCTTCTTGAATTAATACGAAGTGTCTTTCAATCCCTGAATAACCAAAGATTTCTAAATCTTCTGGTTAAACTTTCAAAGACCAATCAGACTGGATTTCCATATTTATATGGAAATTCACATCATTCTGGTCAAAGTGTAGGGTAGTCTATCAAGCTTTAAAAGCACCCAAACACATAAGTGTGTTACTCCTTACAATGGCCTTATAGTGAATCATAATCACTTCATTTACTTTATAACTTTTAGTTATTCAAACTCTTTTGCTAAAATGTCCCACTGGGGCTTCTGTATGAAGCTGCCGGCTAAGGTAGAACAGAACAGCAGGATATGGATGACTTAGCAGCTGATAAATCAACAAAGCGTCTGCTTTATTATATTAAAACATTAAAGTCAACCGAACGTTTTTCCAGGAGCCTGAAACGGCAGTGATTTGACAGGATGAGTCTCTAAAGTGTTGATGTCCGGCTGAGTCTTTAAAATCCTGATGAATCAGCTTTTGTCTGTGAAAACAGAATATTTTTATTTTTTTCACGTCAGTGCAACACTTTATTCTGGTTGATTTAGATTCCTAGAGGCAAACAAAACAGCCACAGAGGATTTGCGGAAATAATTTCTATTTTTAACTCTTTCTGACCTTGTGATGACAAAGAAGAAATAAAACAAGGGCATGTTGAAATTAAATTCAAAGTATTTGAATATTGTCGGACGACAATAGTTATTCATGTTTTAGAGGTATGTGTGAATGTTTGTGACTCTTATTGTGAAGTTTTGTGACTCAAGTTCTGAGTTCCTCTGTGGACGCTGCAGCCTTAACCTAAGAAACAAATAAATTAAAAGTTTCATTATTTTCATTTGGACTTTTTTCTCAACATTTCAGCTAAAATTTCAATACTGCATCCTTGTTTTACTTCAGTTTTTCTCCAGCATGATGCTAAAGCTCTTTGGTACTTTTTGTTTTGATCAGAGCTGCCTGCTTCCCACTTCCTCTGTCTGTTACTCTGTGTTGATGCTTGGTAGTTTCAGTGCTGACAGGGAGAATCCAGGCTCTGACCACATTTCCAGCAGCAGTAATGTTCTCGATGCCACGTCCGTCCATCTTTCCCCGAAACAAAATTCTTACAGAAGATGAGCTGAAGGAAAGCAAGATGGAAATTACTCCTTCAAAATAAAATGATAGTGCCCTAAGATGCAGGTTTAGTCTCAGATGTAGTTCTCTTTTGGATCAGGTGAGTAGACATGAATTCTCACCTCGTCGCAGCCGGAACATCGAGGCCACACAGACTGGCAGTAGTGTCGTCCACAGAGAAGCTTCTGATTGGACCAGAAGTAGACCAGGTCCACCAGACCCTGGTCACACTCTGAGCAGACGAAGCACATGGGATGCCACAGGGCATCATGGTAACCAGCATGCATAGCGTAAACAGCTGGACTGTCCTTCACTAAGTTACCGTGGCAACCAGAACACAGCTGAAGGAAAGAAAACAAAGCGAGGGGATGAAAGTGGAAATAAACATTACAGACTTCCATCCATCCACCCATCTCATTCAATTCAATTCAATTCAGTTTATTTATAAAGCGCCAAATCACGACAAGAGTCGTCTCAACGTACTTCACACAGTAAACATTCCAATACAGGTCAGTTCATTAAGCCAATTAGTAAAAAGTTTCCTACATAAGGAACCCAACAGGTTGCATCGAGTCACTGACTAGTGTCAGAGTCTTTACAGCAGTCCTCATACTAAGCAAGCATGCAGCGACAGTGGAGAGGAAAACTCCCTTTTCACCAAAAGAAACCTCTGGCTCAGTATAAGCAGCCATCCTCCACGACTCACTGGGGATCGAGAAGACAGAGCAGACACACACACGCATGCATGCATACACACACACACACACACACACACACACAAATCCACACACACAACAAGTTGTGTTTCTATGGTTACATTGTGATTTCTTAGTAAATATTCGATTTAGTAAGAGATACACTTTATTGTATTCATCCTAGTGAATCTATATTTAATTCAACAGGTAAACTAGTAGAAAATAAAATGTTATTATTAGGAGAGGTTTAAGTGGTTAGCAGCAGTGTTCAGGCAGATGGCCCCCACCATGAGGGCACCACAGCTCAGCAGAACAACATTGTAGCTTCTTCTGGGGAGAAAAACACTTTCCTTTTCTGGAAAGGATGCTTCTAATCTTAGCAATATTCCGCAGGTGGAAGAAGGAAATCCCACAAACCTGTTTAACGTGGGATTTGAATGACATGTCCTGGTCAAAAATGGCACCAAGGTTCCTTACTTTGTTCTCAAAGACTAATTTATTGCCGTTCAGGTCAGGTGATTGACTAAGAAATTTCCTTTTCTAAATTTCAGGTCCAAAGATGAGAACTTCAGTCTTCATCCATTCACCCATCCACCCATCATCCATCCATCCATCCTCAGCTGGTTTATTTACTCACATATTCACTCTTATCATCAGTTCCATTCACAGCAGCACTGCCCGAGCAGTGGTCCTGATGCTGAGCTGTATCCTTCATGTCACATTGAACTTTGGCCTCCTTTGCTGCCCTCTGATTAGCTGCTTCCTTCAGAGAGCTGCCCTCTCCAGGTAAGGCCACCTCGCCCACTCCCAGCACCTCCTGTTTGTACTGCTTCACAAACAGAATCATGGAGGATATCTACGGGAAGAAACACATGTATTCACTTCAGTGACTCACTGAGTAAATTAAGATGTTCCTGGTGTACCAACTGATACCTCCTCCTCACTGGAGAGACTTTGGCACTGCATGGGGTCCTGATCATAGACTGGCAGCTGGCTGAGGAGCTGCCTGCGACGTCCCAGGGCGCCATCGGTCCCAGAGACAGGATGCCTGCTCTCTGGGAGGAGTTCCATGTACTGCATGGCCTGAGGGATTTAAGTAAAGGATCATTTCGATCTTCTGTATAGTGAATAAAAAAAGTAATTACGTAAACATAAAGCTCTGTGTAGCCATTATATAATAATCTGTTGAAAAGTTTTGTTTTAACACTTAGTCCTGCTGAATAAAGCCACTTTTGGGAGTTCAGTTTTTTAGAGATAAATATCCATGATGTGATTTTCCTATCTGTAGCTCATCATGGAGTCAATCATGTTTTCATTCAGCCTGAATTTTTCACCAGCAGAACCCGACCAGCGGGTTCTGGTTTCATCCAGCTGTGTGTTGGTTCACCAAAGAGGTGATGACTAACAATCTGGGCCTGATGTGACGAGGCAGTGTCTGCTAGGTTTGGATCTGTCTCCACACGCTCAGCCACCGTAACGTCTGTCATCACTGTAATCACAGGTTAGAGTCTGGATTCTGTCGCTAATGGGAATCAGACGCTAAGAAAGGTCTAGAAATCTGCACTGGACTTTTTTATTCTGAGTTCTCGCCTCCTAATAAATTAAATCACATGACTTCTTCTCAGATCTAAGATGAGGGAACCAGAACCTCCTCCTTCTCTGATCCTCACCAGTTTCTGATTCAGGCCCGCCGGCGCCCACTCATACGTTGTTGTGTTGAAAGTCGGGTCTTTGCGCGATACCACAGGATTTGTCACAATCATGCGGTTTCTCTTGTACATCCGGAGGCCCCCGCCTCCTTTGACCTTGGCCGTTAGATGACAGCAGGGTGAGTCCGTGAGCAGACGTCCCATTCGCTGGTCGTCCTCGGAGTTACTTCCTGGAGCGTGGTCGACCGTACTGCAGCCACACGCCTCGCAGGCTTTCCTGGACAGAAGCGATCAGACAGGGTCATCTTCACTTCACTAGACTTTTTAGTTGTGTTTTACTTTGAGAGAATTTAGCAGCTTTTGATCCACCCAAACCTTTAGATGGACACTATAGCTAATTAGCATTAGCAAACAAAAAAATGTTGAAACACAGTCAGGTGACTGATGGATTGAAACGGTGATTCTGGGAGAGACTGAGAGTTTCAGTATCTGAACCATCAATTACAAGAAAACTAGACATAGCATCTCCATCTAGCTAAAGTCACAATGCCCTGACATGTCTACAAGCCCCGCCTACTTACCTGCACACAATCATGGTGTTTTTAAAGCATTTTAAAAAATTACAACTTAGTATGCTAGAAGAATTAGACATATTATATCCATGATAAACCACAACTTTTAGAGCGAGAGAGGGGTGGTGGTGGGATTGTTGATGTTCTAATGCCTTTTATTGTTTTCCTTTTTGGTTTTGGTTAGCTGTACCTCCAAGAATGTGGCTGAAATCCAGAGCAGCCCTCCTTACATCCCAGGCACGTCGCTGCACTTGGCTTCAGAGACATCTGAGAGGAAACACAAGTATAACAGCAAAACCATCCAGTAATAAAGTTGGGTTACACAAAGAAAAAGAACTAAATGAATCAAGGTGATAAAATGCTAAAAGATGTTTAAACACTTTGGACTTTTTGAGGGAAAAACAGAAATCTGTAAAACAAGTTTGTGTGGAGAAAACTCTGAGACATCAGATGTGGATAAAATAATGTGACGTCAAAACCAAACAGAACAGACAGGTCAAGAAAACAGGAACGCCCAAAAGCCGTCAGAAATCCAAACAGAACCCCGAGGTGGGGGGATGAGGAGGATGAAGATGATGAAGATGATGAATAGGTGTTGTGGGTGAGAATGATCAACTTGTTTTGACCCCTTTTCAGCGGCGGGTGTGGAGACACGAGGTGGGAGGACACGTTTATTAAACACACTTTCATCATCTATGATCTCATCGCTACGCCCGATGACATCACTACAAACCTGATTCTCCTCCACGCCTCGGACTGTTTGTTCTGCCGCTTTTAAACATAAAAGCCAGATTCTAGCGAGCCTCTCTGAAGTTCTGACTGGTTTTTAACTCTAACAGAAGTCATCTCTTTGATTCTGACAATATTTGGTGGTTTTGAGGAGAAAACTGTTCATCTTTAAGCTTCAAAAGGGGATTAGTCTGAGTGCCTTTATGTGTCTGAATGTTGTGTTTGGATCGCTTTCAGCTTTGGACCTTAGTGAGCACATTTCTATGAAAATCTGAATAATCAGCACAAAGTTGGACCTTTTACCTCTTGGTTACATAAACAAACTCTCTGGAGCTAAAAAAAAAGGTTCACACACTTATCTCAAGGTCTGAAAATCAACTTTAAAAGGAGAAAAGTCCAGTTTGCATCCTGGGAGACTCAAATAAGAGTCCAAATGAATCTACGCTGAAGATGAAACCAGAATCTGGATTGTTCCCAGTTAGGAACCCATATGGTTCTCTTACTTTGGTCATTTCATTTAGATGTGAACACTTGAGGATAGACCCATCAGATTTTACAAACATTGAGGTCATGTGTTGTAAAGGACTGAGCAGAGGTCATAGGTCACGCCCATCGGTCACACCCTACCTGACAGCGAACTAATCTCTGCTCTCTTTACGAAGCAGCAAAAAGAACCGGGCTGGTGAACGCTCCAGAAATACCAACATGTGAGACGACCGAGTGGCTTTAAAGCCTCTGGCAGCAAAAACCTGACAGTAAAATAATCTGCTGCTCTTTGTCTTTCCACCTGTCTGCCTGTTTGTCTGTCAGCAGGTATTAGCAGCTCTGTCTCTGCCGGGGGACGACGGGTAAATATTTACAGGGACAAACGTGTGATTTTACATAACAGACACGATACGTAAGCCTGACGGTTTCGGTTTGGTTGAATCAGGTAATAACACCGTTAATGACTGATGACACAGCACAGAGCGAATCGTGTCAAAGTTGAAGACATTGTTCCTTTTTATCTGTGATGCCAGCGTAAGAAAGGTGTCAGCTGACTGTGAAAACTATTTACGTGAAGCGACATTAGACTTAAGTGTACAAACATTTCATTTCATTCTACAATAAATTTAAATGATGCTAGAAAAAAAGCTTATTTTACGTTGTTAGTTCAAAGTCAAATATACTTTATTTTTAAATAAAAGTGGAATTTAAAGGAAACTTATATTTCAGTCAAAATGCTTCAGATAAATTGTTCAATGTTTTATTTTTGTATTTAAAATGTATCTATGTCTACGTGGAGTTTACTTAAAATAACTGATTTTTGTTTGTTATTTACCTTTAATGGAAATAACAGCGACAGAGAGCTTTATCCTGTTACGATGTTTTCATGAGTCACTAGTGCAGACGTGTGAGTGTGTTTAGGAGTGTGAACAACACAACAGTCCCTAATGAAGGTCACAGTGATGACATACGTTTCTGAAACAGCTGAGGCTCAACGATGCCTCCAGAGAGTTTCTGACTAGCTTAGTACTTTCTGTGTTTTGTCAGCAACGTTTTGTTTTTGAGCCCAGCTGGTTCCTGATGCTGATTGGAAGTTGTGGAGTGTCGGGTGTGAAGCAGCATCAGCATCTCCAAATTCATGGTTGAAGCAGAAAGAAGTGGAATGTTGCACCCTGGTGCTTGGGATAGAGGAGATGGATGGACCAACGGATTGTCTGCAGAAATGAGGATGTTAATCTGGACTCTCCAGGTGAAGAACCTCTAGCTCATCAGTCTTATAACCCTCAGCTACAGTCATGAGATTCTGGATCCAAGCAGCTGAAATGATCTTCCCACGTAGGGTGATCAGGTATAGAGATGAGAGGAGCTCGGAGTGCAGCTGCTGCACCTCCTCATTGATTAAATTCAGCAGAGGTGGTTTGGTCATCTTCTCAGGGCGTCTCCTGGTTGCTTCCCTCTGGAGGTCGTAGGAGGAGATCCAGAACTCACTGGAGGGATTATGTATCCTCCTTTGTGTGATAGATCCTCCAGGAGGAGCAGAGGGGTGTCTGGGGTTCCCTCCTGGACCTGCTTCCTCTGTGACTTTACCTTTACCTGTGACTTGTTGCTCACCAGATACAGAAATAAGTATTTTATTAACTGCATTAAAAACAACAAGTCAAAGATTTGTTCTAGAATGAGAGATTTAAACCAACAGGACCCTGTTGTCTCTCTATTGAAGTGATGCAGCAGTCCTATATTTAGATGGGGGGGGGGGGGGCAGACTGGCATTTTAAACATGACGGCTATGTGAAGAATAAAGTACAGGAAGCACTGTGAGATAAGAAGCTGGAGGTCGTTCTCCTGAGTCTCACTCACAGGGTCTGCTTCAGTTTCCTGTTGCTCCAAACTCAAACTAAACCTGATACAGTTCTCATTTTAAAACACGATGAGTCACAGTGGAGAAATTATCACAGATTATCCAGAATATCCTGTTAGTCCAGTCAGGAATAACAGACCCATTTTAGTGTTTTATACCAAATCTTGTGTCTGTGAATTAATAAAAATGATTCGATCCAGGATCAAATTAATAAACTGTTAGTTTCTGATTTCTTCCTGTTTTAATTTGATTTAATTTTCAAACTAATTTATTTAGACCTATTTTATTCATTCATTAGGTTATTTTCTGATTCATGAAGAAAAAAGCCTTCTTTTGTTTACATTTTCTTATGTTAATCAACTCATTCAAAATAAATCATTTATGAACCAAATGATGAAGTTTTAATGATATTAAAATTTTCAGGTGTTGTAAAGCTGTACATTTCCATAACTTTGGGCTGATTTTGGAAGCTTTGTTGGGATAAAATGGATAATAATAAAAGAAAACTGATGGAGATTTCAATCAGGTGTTGTTTGTTTATTCTGAGTGTTTGTTTCGTGTTTTGGCTCCGTCTGCCTGTGTTGGGAGTTATTTCTATCCTGGGGGTGACACTTTTTCCAGCCCAGGGCTCAAATCCAGGATCAACCAGCTTCTGACCGGTTCTGACCCATCCAGTTATCGGACCAAACTTGAAGAAGAAGAAAATATAATTTCTAAAGCGTCTCTCAAGATAAAAATCATGAGGTGCTTCACAAAAACAAAAAATGTAAAAATACAAAAAGGAATTTAGAAAATGGTTAAAAATATATTTTAAATTAGCAAAAACAGACAATTGTGATTAAAAATGTAAAGAGAGAGAGAGATAATAGGAAAGAGGGAAATCAGTGGATCCTGAGGTAGGTGGAATAGGTGGGGAGAGCAGAATAAGTGGTGAAGATGGTCATACAAAAGCCAGCTTGAACAGGTGGGTTTTTAGCTGCTTTTAAAGGAGTCCACTGATCTCAGGCTCAGGGGGAGAGAGTTCCAGAGCCTGGGGGCCACAGCAAACAACCTGCTACCGGACCTGCAGGAGGCAGAAGTCTCAAACTGACTTCACATAAATAAAGCTTTGATTGGTTGATTGATTGATTGATTGCAAATCACAAAAATGTAAACAAACAATCAGCTGATCTGAAACACAAAGGCAGTTTTCACCTTCTCTTTTGTCCAATTAGCTCATTTATTTTTGCACATCTGGAAAATGTAAAAAATCCTTATTTAGAAAACTGTACTCAATTTCTGCTTTTTAAATTTTACATTAGGATATGAATCAAGTTCTAAAAATAAATAAATACAAGGAATAAAAAATATATAATCTAAGTTTTGATCACATACAATCAGTTTTAATTGTATTTATTTCACTGAGGCATTTTTTCTACAGAAGGACTTACTTTTCTTACCTATTAAGTGGCTAAAATGATGCTCCATGTGAGAAAAGCTAAAAAAAAAAACTTTGAATCAAGTCAGTATTAATCAATAATTATTTGTCTTCCACCTTTTCATTGTGTAAGATAAACTAAAATAAAACTAAATAAAAATTAAAGAGAAAATAAACTTAGTAGAGCCTCTTGTTTCTGACTTTTACTCTGAAAAGCCTCCAAAAGGAGGTGGATCAGCACCTCACCTCAGCTCCACAGACCCTCTGACCATGACTTCCACATCTGGAAGCATCTTTAAATCAGATGTTTTTACCTTCTCCATGGCTGGGCTGATGTCCATCTTGTCCACTCGTCTTCCTCTCTCTGTCTGCCTCTGTTCTTCCAGAACAATTGCTCTGCTGTGGACCACACTTCCTCTCTCCCCGCCCAGTCGCTCCTGCTGCCCTGCAGCAACCAGCCGTCTCCTCTTTCATCCACTCGCTCTGATTCGCCCTCTCCTTTTTTCTCCCTCTCATGTCTCTCAAATGTTCTGGCCTGAAGCTCTGGATTTTTCTTCTGATTTGTCCGCCTGGCCTGTTTTTCTTCTCCACCCCCTGCAACATGAAGCGAGCAGGTTTCTTTTACTGCGGTCAAGTGAGCCGTCGTTCGTTTGTCCGTGGTTAAGTGAGCCGCACCTACAAATGAAGTGCGCATTTACATGGTACTTTACGGAAACTCTCGCTGCTGGAGAAGAGATGAGAAAAGCGACACAGAATGGGCTGAAATGCTAAATGTGCCTTTTTGATACACAAATACTAAGTACCTCGAGTACTACTTGGTACCAAAGTATGAACTACCTTTACTGTGTACTTTTTCAATAATTCTACTTCAAAGTATGTCCAAAAAGCCAAAAGTGCTGTGTTTGAGTTAGGATAAAATGGTATTTGGGAAAAAGGACACTAAGAAACCTATACACAAGTACCTCGAGTACTACCTGGTACCAAAGTATGAACTACTTTTACTGTGTACTTTTTCAGTAATTGTACTTCAAAATACGTACAAAAAGCTAAACGTGCCGCGTTTGAGATAGGATAAAATGAGATTTGGGAATAAGAACACTAAGACACCTATACACACATACTAAGTACCTCGGGTACTACCTGGTACAAAAGTTTGAACTACTTTTACTGTGTACTTTTTCAGTAATTGTCCTTCAAAGTATGTCCAAAAGTGCTGTGTTTGAGATGGGATAAAATGAGATTTGTGAAAAAGGACACTAGGCCACCTATGCATACATAATAAGTTCCTCTATTACTGGTACCAAAGTATGAACTACTTTTATTGTGTACTTTTTCAGTAATTGTACCACAAATTACGTACAAAAAGCCAAAAGTGGCGAGTTTGAGATAGGATAAAATGGCATTTTGGAAAAAGGACACTAGGCCACCTATACATACATACTAAGTTCCTCGAGTACTACCTTGTATCAAAGTATGAACTACTTTTACTGTGTACTTTTTCAGTAATTGTCCTTCAAAATACGTACAAAAAGCTAACGTGCCGTGTTTGAGATAGGATAAAATGAGATTTGGGAATAAGGACACTAGGTCACCTATACATACATACTTAGTACCTCGAGTATTACCTGGTACCTAAGTATGAACTACTTTTACTGTGTATTTTTTCAGTAATTGTCCTTCAAAATACGTACAAAAAGCTAACGTGCCGTGTTTGAGATAGGATAAAATGAGATTTGGGAATAAGGACACTAGGCCACCTATACATACATACTTAGTACCTCGAGTATTACCTGGTACCTAAGTATGAACTACTTTTACTGTGTACTTTTTCAGTGATTGTACTTGTGTCCAAAAAGCTAATGTGCCGTGTTTGAGATAGGATAAATTGGCATTTTGGAAAAAAGGCACCAGGCCACCTATACATGCATACTAAGTACCTCTAGTACTACCTGGTACCAAAGTATGAACTACTTTTACTGTGTACTTTTTCAGTAATTGTACTACAAAGTACGTACAAAAAGCCAAAAGTGGCCAGTTTGAGATTGGATAAAATGGCATTTTGGAAATAGGACACTAGGCCACCTATACATGCATACTAAGTACCTCTAGTACTATTTGGTAACAAAGTATGAACTACTTTTACTGTGTAGTTTTTCAGTAATTGCACTTCAAAGTATTTTCCAAAAAGCTAACCTGCCGTGTTTGAGATAGGATTAAATGAGATTTGGGAAAAAGGACACTAGGCCACCTGGAGTTGGAAGAAGTGAAACTTATTCAACCCTCTCCAATATTTCAAGATAGTTTTTTTCCAAATAGTATAATGCAAAAAATAACTACAGTCATGTCTAAAAATTTTGAGAATGACACAAGTATTAGTTTTTACAAGAGTTTTAATAAACTCCTTTCAGATCTTTGTCTCAGTTGTTTCTGTGATGTACTGAAATAAAACTTTCTGGAGTTTATGCTAATTATTATAAAAAAATCCGAAACTTTTCCAGTTTCCAATACTTATGCAATTTTAAAAACCTTTGGCCATGACTGTATTATTTGTTCTTCTATACTGCAATGTATCAACCAAGTCATAGCATATCACAGAGTAACAGTTAAAGCAATGGAGAACCAATTCCCTCACAATCTATCTACAAACACACACCCAACAAGATAAAAGTCAAGCACAATATACATTCCTATTCGCGGCGTTGGAGCCACGCACTATCAACTCCATTTCCCACATTCGTCTATATACTTATTAAAAAAAATGTTTCTTAAACAAATTCATGTGTGGCTATTGCTTCAAGTCTTGACTGAGGTAACTCCACACCTTCACACCACAGAGTAGGGTGCACATTCTCTCCATGGTTTTTTTAACAGTCCTGAATGAGAATTTGATGCTTCCCTTGTAGTTATAATCCCCCTCTCAATTAATTCAATTCAAAAATAATGTATTAATCCCAGAGGGAATTTGATCCCAAAAGTAAAAAGTAAGTAAGATAAAATTTGTACATAAATTACTTGGTAATTGTTTGTTTCTTTCTTTGTACAAGCTGGTCTGTTTGAAGTTCAACCAGATGTGGGAGTTTTAGCAGGCGTTTGTAAATAACTCTTTAATGTGACTCTGGTAACCTGTCGTATTCTGATGGCTCTTTTCTGAAGTGAGCATACAGGTTATGAAGAGTTGTGTTTTCCCAAACTTCAACACAACAGTTCGAATATGGCCAAAAAATGACCAATATACAAAATGTAATGCTTGATTATTCAATACAGATTTTGCTTAACTAAGGAATGAAATACTCCAAAATACTTTAGGTTGAATGCAGTATGTTGAAAGTGAGGTCTCTGGCAGATCTTGTGGTCTATCACCCATAAACTAGATTTCATTAAATTTTAAAGTACTTAAACCATTTATCATGACATTACAATTGTATTTCCCAAATTTGATTCCCACACAGTATACCAATTTTTTTTTTATCAAACCAGGTTATTAGTTTGTTAAATTGAGTAAACATCGCTCAGAAGGTCCTGTAAAGTCTCCCCTTCAAACAATATGTTACCATCACCTATGAACGCATACTGGCTGTTAGATAGAAGTTTGCATTTCTGAAAGAATTGTCCAGAATTTAGTCAAATAACATTTATCGTTTTTGAAAAACTTTTTCTTTGTATCTCAAAAAAATGACTTTTTTTTATTTAGTTTGAATTACAATAACAGGTAAAAGGAACAATAAAAGTAAAAATAGTACCACCTGGTACAATACTACAGTACTAGGTAGTTGGAAAGGGTCTCCAGAGATCGTAGTGTCCTTTTTTCCAAGTCTCATTTTATCCTATCTCGAACACAGCACGTTAGCTTTTTGTACGTATTTTGTAGTACAATTACTGAAAAAATACACAGTGAAAGTAGTTCATACTTTGCTACCAGGTAGTACTCATTATACTTAGCAGGTATGTATAGGTGGCCTAGTGTTCTTTTCCCCAAATACCATTTTAACCCATTTCAAACACAGCACGTTAGCTTTTTGAGCATAGTTAGTAGTACAATTACTGAAAAATTACACAGTAAAAGTAGTTCTTACTTTGGTACCAGGTAGTGCTCGAGGCACTTAGTATGCATGTATAGGTGGCCTAGTGTTCTTTTTTCCAAATCTCATTTTATCCTATCTCAAAAACGGCACGTTAGCTTTTTGTACTTACTTTGAAGTACAATAGCTGAAAAAGTACACAGTAAAAGTAGTTCATACTTTGGTACCAGGTAGTACTCGTCGTGGCACTTAGTAAGTATGTTTAGGTGACCTAGTGTCCTTTTTCCCAAATACCATTTTATCCTATCTCAAACACAGCAATTTTGGCTTTTTGGACATACTTTGTAGTACAATTACTGAAAAAGTACACAGTAAAAGTAGTTCATACTTTGGTACCAGGTAGTACTCGAGGTATGCATGTATAGGTGGCCTAATGTCCTTTTTCCCAAGTACCATTTTATCCTATCTCAAACACGGCACATTTAGCTTTTTGTTTGTACTTTGAAGTACAATTACTGAAAAAGTACATGAAAAAAGTAGTTCATACTTTGATACCAGGTAGTACTTGAGGTACTTAGTATGCATGTATAGGTGGCCTAGTGTCCTTTTTCCCAAATACCATTTCGTCCCATCTCAAACTCGGCACTATTGGCTTTTTGTACATACTTTGAAGTAGAATTACTGAAAAAGTACACAGTAAAAGTAGTTCATACTTTAGTACCAGGTAGCACTCGTGGTACTTAGTATGTATGCATAGGTGACCTAGTGTCCTTTTTCCCAAATACCATTTTATCTCATCTCAAACACGGCAATTTTGGCTTTTTTGGACAACTTGTAGTACAGTTACTGAAAAAGTACTAAAAGTAGTTCATACGTTGATACCAGGTAGTAATCGAGGTACTTAGTATGCATGTATAGGTGGCCTAGCCCTAGTGTCCTTTTCCCCAAATACCATTTAATCCCATCTTAAACTTGCCACTTTTGGCTTTTTGGACATATTTTGAAGTACAATTACTTAAAAAGTACTCAGTAAAAGTAGTTCATACTTTAGTACCAGGTAGTAATAAAGGTACTTAGTATGCAAGTATAGGTGGCCTAGTGTTCTATTTCCCAAATACCATTTTATCCTATCTCAAACACGGCACATTTAGCTTTTTGTACATAATTTGAAGTACAATTACTGACAAAGTGCACAGTAAAAGTAGTTCATACTTTGTTACCAGATAGTACTCGACATACTTAGTATGTGTGTATAGGTGGCCTAGTGTCCTTTTTCCAAAAAGCCATTTTATCCTATCTCAAACTCGGCACTTTTGGCGTTTTGGACATTTTGAAGTACAATCACTGAAAAAGTACACAGTAAAAGTAGTTCATACTTTGGTACCAGATAGTACTCGAGGTACTTAGTATGTATGTATAGGATGCTTAGTGTCCTTTTTTTAAAACACAATTCTATCCTTTATCAAAGAGGTACATTTTGCAGGTCTGTGTCATCCTGATAGCCCATTATGTCGCTCATCTCAGCTCCTCTCCAGCAGCGAGACGGGTGTTGCCGTAAACTATCGTGTAAACGCGCACTTCAATTGTAGGTGCGGCTCACTTGACCGCAGTCTGATTTTGCCCCAACATGCAGCAGAGTGGAACAGAATCAGAGTTTCTCCCTGCTTTATTGATGACTGCTTTTTTTTTTACACAAACATTAATGGTGCAGCGTTGAGGTCCTGCAACAGCTGATGCTCTGTTCTCGAATTGTTGACCTGGTTTTGCTCAGCTGCAAGACTGAGTGGAGCTTGTTTTCAACAAAGACTCAAGTATTTCTGCTCACATCATCCCAGCCAATCAGAGCCTACCTGCAAAGCTTCTCAGCCAATAGGAGGCTCAGAAATCCATCCTCCTCCTCCTGTCCTGCAGCATTTCAGTGACTCATAAGAAACATCTCAGGACTTCGCCCAAATCACAGAATAGTCCTGGTTGTGGTTCTACAACAGATTCAGTGAGATCCTTTCAAAGAGCCAAATATCACAGAACTCAACTAACAGTTTCAACTCATTAATTATATTAGTCATGGCTCTAAAAAGGTCCTCGTCTTTGTATGACCTGCATGCCAAGTGAATCAAATGAAACAATAACCAATGGATGGTTTTGTATTATTATGAATAACACTAATAGTGTTATTTCTCTTGTGATGAACGTAGTGATATTAATTCATAAGTTTAGCCGTGGTCTTATTATTATTATTATTATTATTATTATTATTAAACATGCTATCTATCTATCTATCTATCTATCTATCTATCTATCTATCTATCTATCTATCTATCTATCTATCTATCTATCTATCTATCTATCTATCTATCATCTATCTATCTATCTATCTATCTATCTATCTATCATCTATCTATCTATCTATCTATCTATCTATCTATCTATCTATCTATCTATCTATCTATCTATCTATCTATCTATCTATCTATCTATCTATCTATCTATCTATCATCTGTCTGTCTGTCTGTCTGTCTATCTGTCTGTCTGTCTGTCTGAACTAAGCAGTTATTTGTAAAATAATCCACCCAATTTCCGAAACTCTTGAAGAAATTGAACGCATACTATCTACGTCACGAACACCACACAAGGAGGGTTTGTTTGTTTATCTCTGCGGCTCAGGCCGCTGAAGGGTGGTATCTACCGAGACCATCCGAGACACCGCAGATTCAGCTGCTAGTCAGCGACAAAACCGAACAAATCGTAAAGGAAGACCCGCCCCTTGAAATCTGGTCAGCCAATGAGAAAGACCAGCATCGGCATTCTCTTTGAATATTCATATTCATTCGCGGGCTTTGAGCTCCACGTGGTCGATTTCGCGCGAAAAGGGACAACCGGGCAGGAAGAAGAAGCAGCGTCGTCCACTGAAGCAGCAGCAGCTCAGTTCAGCAATGGCGGTGAGTTACAGTAAAGCCGTGAAAAACAACAAAAACGGGCTTTAATTAGGTTTTATTGCTTAAACGAAAGAAGATGCCGTTTATTAACTCCAGTTTATCGCTGTAGTTTTTGCTGACTTATCTCGTTTGTGGAAACAAGCACACAAAGACTTTCACTGTTTAAGAATCCGAACTTTTCTTTTGGAAATCAGGATTAGTTTTAGATGTTTTAATGCAGAATCGTGACCGACAACGATGCTGACGAGTGTTTTATTTAGTTTTACGTTATTAGAAACAATAATTATGGTGTTTGTAACGGAGAGCTGCCATGTGGCAGCTTCAGTTTGTCTGATTTTTATGCATTCAAGTCGAGTTTTTGAGATTTAAACGTATAGAAAGTCCAGATTATCTCACGTAAATCAGCCGAAAATCTCCTTTAGTTACAACAACACAGAAGTGACTGATCGTGTCCTCATGTGGCCTTTTCTTTATTTAACAACTGTTTAATAAAGTGGTCTCCTTTAAAAATAGCTGAAGACTCACTTGTTCATGCTGGCTTTTGTATGACCTTCTTCACCACTCTCTTTATTCTGCTCTCCCCACCTATTCCACCTTCCTCAGGATCCACTGATTTCCCTCTTTCCTATTCACTCCCTCTCTTTCTTAACATTTTTTTAATCACAATTGTCTATTTATGCTCATTTTAAATATATTGTTAAACATTTTCTAAATGCTTTTTTATATTTTTACATTTTTTATCTTCAGAGGCGCTATAGAAATGATACTTTCTTCTTCTTCTTTACTCTGAGCTGTTTCTTGTCTGCTGTACGCAGATTATTCATCAGGGAAAACATTTCCCTTGTTATTTCGGATTATTTAAAATTGCACCAAGAGGTTCTTCTATACCCAGAAACCCGTTATTGTAATCTTTCAAAATAAAACAAATTAAGACAACTAACAATAACTCAAACTAAACTTAGTTTGGTTTTATACAGTAAACGTTAAAATGCTCCACTGAAAAGCTCTTGAGCTGTTTGATGTTCTGGTCATTTAGTTTTTTCTTTTTATCTAATTAAGACATGGGGGGGGGGGGGGTTAAAACAAAATTTCTGCACTTTAGTTTATTTTGTTTAACATTACGATTGCACCCTCCAATTGCCTGCAAGGGTTACCGATCAGCCCGTTTGGAGATGTAACTGTTGTTGTTGACAGGATTCCTCTGAGTCGTTCCACGTGATCACCAGCCCCAACCGACCCTCCAGGAGAGGAGACCTGACCTCCAGCCCAGGACGGGACCTGCCCCCATTTGAGGATGAGTCCGAGGGGCTGCTTGGGGACGGACCCCTGCCTGGGGGTCTGGAGGAGGAGGAGGAGGCAGACGGGGAGGATCTGATTGGAGATGGGATGGAGAGGTGAACACCAGTTTGTGAGATCAGAAGCTTGTTTGGAAGCTTCATAATGATAAGTGGATCTACTCTTCCAGAGATTACCGCCCCATTCCGGCACTGGACCAATACGAGATGGAGGGCTTGGATCTGGATGACGAGGATCTGTCGGAGCTGTCGCCGGGAGCTCGAGCCGCTGCCGAGGAGGCGATGAGGAGGAGGGACCGGGAGCAGGGCCTCAGTGGACGTCTGAGGAGAGGACTCCTTTATGGTGAGGATGGAGATGAGCGGACCCATTTCTGGAGAACGGCTTTAATCCAATTGAATGAAAACACTGAAAGTGTTGCCTTGTTGCTGTTTTCAGACAGCGAAGACGAGGACGATGAGCGTCCTGCCGCCCGGCGAAGACGTCTGGCTGAGCGCGCCGCTGAGGGCATCGCAGATGGAGATGAGGAGGAGATGATCGAGAGCATCGAGAACCTGGAAGACATGAAGGTTTGTGGAGCTCTTTCAGGCCTCTCTACCGTCACATTGGGTTTTTAATCCCCTCCCGTCCTTCAGGGACACACGGTGAGGGAGTGGGTGTCTATGGCAGCTCCGCGGCTCGAGATCTACAACCGCTTCAAGAACTTCCTTCGGACCCACGTGGACGAGAATGGCCACAACGTGTTTAAGGAGAAGATCAGCGACATGTGCAAAGGTAGCTGAGATCTCTGCTACGGAGGAACGGTGGTGGAGAGGAGTTGAAAAACCTTAATCCTGCTTTTTGTCCCGATGTCTCAGAGAATAAGGAGAGTCTGGTGGTGAACTACGAAGACCTCGCTGCCAGGGAGCACGTTCTGGCCTATTTCCTCCCAGAAGCTCCAACGGAGATGCTGAAGGTGAGTTTTTATCATCGTGGAAGTCAAAATATAATTAGGACTTTTTCTAATGAACCCAAACATTTCTCTTGTCAGATTTTTGATGAAGCAGCCAAAGAAGTAGTTCTCACCATGTATCCAAAATACGACCGCATCGCTCACGAGATCCACGTCCGGATCTGTAACCTGCCGCTGGTCGAGGAGATTCGATCGCTCAGGTAGCGCAGCTTCCAGGCTCTTAAACATCTCCGCGATGCTGTTAAAGTCCTGTGTTGTTCACAAACGTTCTTCTGCTCTGGTCCTCAGGCAGCTCCACCTGAACCAGTTGATCCGGACCAGCGGCGTGGTGAGCAGCTGTACCGGAGTCCTGCCTCAGCTCAGCATGGTTAAATACAACTGTAACAAGTGCAGCTTCGTGCTCGGACCCTTCTTCCAGTCCCAGAACCAGGAGGTGAAGCCAGGATCCTGCCCGGAGTGTCAGTCGCAGGGGCCCTTCGAGATCAACATGGAGGAGGTGAGCGCTGATATTTAAAAAACAACAAAAAAACACTTAAATTGGACGTTCTGAGAGGAACCTGGATGTTTTTCCTTTGGACAGACGGTGTACCAGAACTATCAGAGGATCACCATCCAGGAAAGTCCTGGAAAAGTGGCGGCTGGCCGACTCCCTCGCTCCAAAGACGCCATCCTGCTGGCCGACCTGGTGGACAGCTGCAAGCCCGGAGACGAGATCGTGAGTTCAAATCTGCTTTCAGGAGTTCCGGGATACTCCCGAACGTCTGAGGGATAAAACTGACCGCTAGCTCGGTTGGTGGCACATTTTCATCGTGCTTTCCTCATCAGGAGCTGACGGGAATCTACCACAACAACTACGACGGCTCTCTGAACACAACTAATGGATTCCCGGTGTTCGCCACAGTGATCATGGCCAATCACATCACTCGCAGGGATGAGGGCGTGGCCGTGGCCGAACTCACAGACGAAGACATCAAGGCCATCGTTGCCCTGTCCAAAGACGAACGCATCGGAGAGAGGGTGAGGCACACAGTTGTCGGATCAGAACCCAACAGGGTCGCCGGTTCTCTTAAACGACTCTGGTTGTTGTGATGAGTGCAGATCTTCGCTAGCATGGCGCCGTCCATCTACGGACACGAGGACATAAAGAGAGCTTTGGCTCTGTCTCTGTTTGGAGGAGAGTCCAAAAATCCAGGTACTGACTCCCGGCTGAAATCCAGATCGCGTCGGGTCGGATGTTCGTTAATGCTGCTCGTCTGATTCTCCTGCAGGCGGCAAACATAAAGTACGTGGAGACATCAACGTGCTGCTGTGCGGAGACCCGGGAACTGCCAAGTCCCAGTTCCTTAAGTAAGGCACCAAACACGATCCTGCAGATGATCACCACACAGTCCGAGTTCTGTTCCAAGGGTTCGCCAACATCCAGATCAAACATCAGGAAACACATTAGCATAACAAAGATGGACGGTGGAGCAGGAAGTGATGCTGAGCAGGAAGTGGTTTGTTTGATCAGGCGTTTTCCTCCACAGGTATGTGGAGAAGGTGGCGAGTCGAGCTGTGTTCACCACGGGTCAGGGGGCGTCCGCCGTCGGTCTGACAGCCTACGTTCAGAGACACCCGGTGACCAGAGAGTGGACCTTGGAGGCTGGAGCGCTGGTGCTGGCCGACCGCGGCGTGTGTCTGATCGATGAGTTCGATAAGGTGAGTTGAGACCCGTTCGGTCCCTTCGGGAGAACGAAGATGAGATTACCTCTCGCTGATAATTGAATGAGAACTTCATAACCCTTCGTGGCCTTTGACCTCCAGATGAACGATGCTGACAGGACGAGTATCCACGAGGCCATGGAGCAGCAGAGCATCTCCATCTCCAAAGCTGGCATCGTCACCTCGCTGCAGGCTCGCTGCACCGTCATCGCTGCGGCAAACCCCATCGGTACGTCAGAGCCACGACCCGTCTGTAACCGTGGAAACGTCGTTCATTTTATTAGATTGTGTTTAAAACAACCAACCAGCTGCCTGACAGCAGATCCTTCAGGCCCACAGAGAGCTGGCCACATCAGCTGTTTTCATTCCTGAGCTCAGTGGGAGGTGGAGCCGAGCGCGGCTGGTTTTGGTTTCTGGGTGTGATTCGTTTTCCTGACTTGTCTTTTGTTCGGTTTCAGGTGGCAGGTATGACCCGTCGCTCACATTCGCCGAGAACGTGGACCTGACTGAGCCCATCGTGTCTCGGTTTGATGTGTTGTGTGTTGTCCGAGACACAGTCGACCCTGTGCAGGTACACACACACACACACTCACACACACGCACTCACACACACACGCACGGCATCACTGCTGCAGAAACTTCACCTGATTTCAGTTTTTAATCGTTAATCAGACTATTTATTTATATTTGATTGAAAGCGTTCCTTCATGAAGCTCGGAGGGGTTTATGGTTTTCGATGATTATTGAAACTAACGGAAAAATATTTGCAATCATAAATGAGACTAAACCTTTATTAAACCAAATAAAGTTTAAACAAACGGACGATTAAAGCTCATTCACCGAGGTAAGGATTGGGATTCTCTGTGTTTTACATCAGTGATTCATTATTACTGAAACCAGACGTTAGTTTCCGATTAAATTAGAACTTTAACAGCAGATAAAAACAAAGTTTAAATCCGTTTGAACCTTTCTGTTACGAAGGACGAGATGTTGGCCCGGTTTGTCGTCGGTTCCCACATCAAGCATCACCCTAGCAACAAGGAAGGGGGCGTGGCCTTGGAGGAGATGGCTCTTCCCAACTCGTCAGACGTTCCTCCAATTCCTCAGGAGCTACTGAGGAAGTACATCATCTACGCCAAAGATCGGGTAGGAGCTCCTAAACCCGCAGGTGGATGGTTTAGTCTCACAGCTGGAGACTTTGATCTGTGACGTGTGTGTTCAGGTTCACCCCAAACTGAACCAGATGGATCAGGACAAGGTGGCTCGGATCTACAGCGACCTGCGCAAAGAGTCCATGGTGAGTCCTGTAGGATGCTGGGACAGATGAGAGTCTAACCGTTTAGTTTCTGTCAGAGTGGGTGAGCTGTGTAACGAGTTTGGGAGGAGATGGAGACCAAATAGAGACGTCATTATAGAAGATGATGTCTGTTTCACCTGACAGAATAAATAAACACAAGCGTTCGGGTTCCAGCTTTATGTCTCCTCCGGTCGCGGCTCAGTGAGTTTAAAGCGTTCCTGAAGTAAACGCGGCAAGCAACGTTTCTGCTCCTCCTGCAGGCCACCGGCAGCATTCCCATCACCGTTCGGCATATCGAGTCCATGATCAGGATGGCTGAGTCGCATGCAAAGATGCACCTGAGGGACTACGTCCTGGAGGACGATGTCAACATGGCCATCAGGGTGATGCTGGAGAGCTTCATCGACACTCAGAAATTCAGTGTCATGAGGAGCATGAGGAAGGTCTGGAGTTGTTTGCTAGAACCATAAAAGCCACCAGGGTCAGTCAGGAGGAGTCTTAAGTCCCGATTTGTTTGTTTACAGACGTTTGCCCGTTACCTGTCATTCCGCCGGGACAACAACGAGCTGCTGCTCTTCATCCTCAAACAGCTGGTGGCCGAGCAGGTGGCCTACCAGAGGAGCCGGTACGGAGTCCAGAACGACACCATCGAGGTCCCAGAGAAGGATTTGCAAGAGAAGGTGAGGAGGAGACGTCTCGACCTTGTGGTTTCCACTGAGTAAACAGAAAAAAACAGGATGCTTTGTTGATACCTAGTTCAGCTTTTACTCCCGCAACATAAATTACGTCTTTCACTCCTTCAAAATAAGAGTTTCAAACATCCACATGTATCTCAGAACACCTGGAGCTCATCAAAGCAGTTCATTATTTAGAAACCTCACGCTTAAACCACCAGGAGTTCACTTCCCATCAGTTAGTTAAGTTTGGATTGAAGCGTCATTAACCTGCTGGTCCATCACACAAAGCATTTTGGGTAATGTGGGTTAACCTGTGATTGAGATTTCTCAGTCCTTCCTGGTTTAGATCTGTGTTTTACTGCCACCTGCTGGTGCTGGAGGTGTGTTACAGGTGCTGTTGGAGAGCTCTTCACCTGACCTGAAACAAAATGAAAGCTAGAGATGCTGTGAAATCTTTAAAGTGACTTTTTGGGCGCTTAACTCGCATTGTCCAAAAGCTGCAGAGGATAACCAGAACAGTTTTGGTTCCAGGGAACATCTCTAAACTGAACGAGTTTTATTTCAGGGTCTCATAAAGGTTAAAGACCTACGACCCGCTTCATGTCCAGCTTAAAAATTAAAGTAAAACCCTGAAAGACTTTAAATTGCGTTCATGAACCAGCTTTCGGGGAAACTTATTATTCTCTTAAGTGTTGGTGCTGCTGTAACAGTCTATTCTATTAACTTGGGAAGGGAAATTAAACCAGTTTTCACTTCCTGGTTCCAACCAAAACCAAACTTTTCTAGATAAGGTTATGACTCTTGATTGTTGTTCTCGTCATTTAGGCGAGGCAGATCAACATCCACAGCCTGTCGGCCTTCTACGACAGCGACCTTTTCCACTCCAACAAGTTCAGCCACGACGGCAAGAAGAAGCTGATCCTGCAGCAGTTCTGAGGAGGAAGATCCTCCTGACACTGGACCAGCGAGGGGATGGGATCTTGGGTTGTTCAGAAGCATGAGCTGAACTCTGGTATCGGGTCACAAATGGAACCAGAGCCTTTTGGTTTGGTTTCTCTCTGAAGCTGGTTGTAAATAAATGTAAATGTTTCACATTAAAGTGTTGATGTTTAATTTTTCTGACCTTCGTGCTTATTTCTGAAGGCCACGTTGCTCCACTTAAAATTTGGAAAATAAAAGTAGAAATGTTAATGTTCATGTTGAATTGTTGCTTTGTTCCGATAGAAATAAAAGTGTTTTGGTAAAAAATGTCTCTTCTTTAAACTGGCTTTGCTGGTACAAACTACTTCGCAACAATATAGAAAATGCAGCTTTTGAGTTTGAATTAATTTTACATCATTCTATTTTTTTTAAACAAACATCTGACCTAGCTTCTTCATGCATGAATAATTATGAAACATAATTAAAATTATAATTTTCAAAGCCAAAACTTGATCCTGAAAACTTCTGAATAGCAAAGATTTGATATTTCGGGCTGAAACTGATCTGAAACTCATTGCAAAGTGCTGTTGCTGCTGAGAAGGATACAACAATGAATTCCAGCAGCATTATCACTTGTACTGCTTCGTGCACACACAGAACAATGTCGTTTTACATGTTCTAGATGTGTTTTTATTGTCCATATGTCATAGATGTTTTACTGACTCAGTTTTGGGGTGGCCAGCCTTCTTGCAGGGGAGGCACGTGCACCCCTCTGGACACGCCACTGGGCGCGACCTCCAGTGGTCAGACCAGGCACAGCAGTCAGTCGCAGACCTGATTCAGGCTCAGTGCTGCAGCACCGGATCTGGTTCGGTTCTGGGTCTCTGACGCCTACCGTCCCTCCCGCGTGTTCGGAACCGGTAAACCTGCACCTTTCTCGGACATGACGCGGCCGTGAGAGCACTGGTTCCCCTTCAATCCTCCAGGAGCATCTCTTTCGGAGCGGAGGCGGGAGGACTGCAGCGGACATGCCGGGCCCGGTCCTCCTCCTTGCACTGACGGGTGAGTCTCCGCATCCTGCAGCATGATGGAGGTAAACATTTAAACAAAACACGATTCAGCAGGGACCCCCCCCCCCCCCCCCCCCCCCACCACACACACACACACACACACACACACACACACACACACACACACACACACACACACACACACACACCGTTTCGCACAAAACAAAAAACTAAAAAAACAAACAAACTGAAAAACAAATCAGAGAGAAATCTTTAGACTTTAAGACAGAAACGTGAAATCACACAAAAACATTGTTGATGACAAGATGATGTTAATGAAACTCTACAGCGGAGTTAATAATTTCATTCTATTTTCAGTGTTAGAAATAATAATGAAGCCTGCATTCCAGGGTTTAATCAGTGAAACGCTGAATAATCAGTGAAATACATGAATAACTAAAAGCTAGCTGTTCAGTTCTGTTTTAATCAAACAGCTCAACACTGCCACCTGCGGACATAAGTCTGTCTGCAGCCTCCCTAAAAGGTGAACTCTGGATATTCTAGCTGCACGTGCTCAGACAACTTCTTTTATAAAAGTGCTTTGATGAACAGACCTTCAGTGATTAAAGTAAATATTTACAGCTAAATGAACACAGGTCATGATAAATAAGTGACTCTTATTTTGAAGGGCTGCACTGCAGATTGATGTGTTTTCAGCTGAACGTGAACAGTGATTCGAACATGTTTCCTAACATGATTTAATTATTGACCCAAATATTTGTGATTGATATTTTCTCACACCTCTGGTTGACTTGACATCACAATAAAACGGCTCAGTGAGAAAGTATAACCTTTGTTGATTTATGCAAATGCGTAAAGCAAGAGGTTTACTATGAGATTCTGAAAGTAGTTTCAGTTTTATAAGATTTGCGTTTGTTTTGAGAATATTAATTCTTATAGAATATATAATTAGTTGTTTTTATTTCCTGAGTTTCCTGTTCATTTATGTTTTAAACACTAAAAAAGGTCAAAATAGGAAAATTTTTCATTTCAGTAAATTATTTTTGAGGAATTTTTTTGATCAACTCCTTTTTTCAGAATGGTTGATAAAATTTTGATTACTGACCAAAGTTTTTCTCTGTGTGATAAATATCTGACGTTGTATTTATTCTCTCTTTACCATAGCCCTCCTGGTCGGCTGTGAAGCTTCCGGACGCAGTTCCTCTCAGCGTGTCATACCACTACGTCCTCCTCAGGCTCCTCTGTTTGGGGATGAGACCCCAGGTCGGTCACATTTCGTCCAGGAATTAGTCAGAGCCAAACGCCACTCAGGCACTGAGCTAGTCCGAGCGCAGCCTCATTTGGTTCATGATTTGGGCCGGCCGGAGATCCACGAAACGTCCCGTTCACGGACCAGAGTGGAGTCAGCTAATTCCTCACAGCTGAATGCACCACACCAGGAGGTAGCCAGGACCTCTGCTGCAGTGGAAGAAGATCCTGATGTGGATGATGTGATGGAGGTGAGTCGGGATGACATGAACATCTGGAGATGAAATCTTGCTTACAGCTCCTAAACTTTTGTTCAGGGTTGTTCTTCTCATAGAAACAAATAGAGACACCATTATTATTTGTATGCTTTAATGAGGTTTGGATAGAAAAGTGTTCTGAAATAGTATGGAAACGAGCGGCGTGTCAGCATCATGTGTGACGGTTTGTGATGTTTTTGGTTACTATGGTGATGAAATGTGCCAAAAACAACACCTCATGGAGTAAAATAGGAAATCATTCATATTGCCTTAAAACTTTGTCCTGTTTGAAAGAAAAAGTCCCCATCAAAAAAAAAACATCAGCTAGAAACATCATTTAAGCACCAGATCTTAGACAGTTATCAAATCAAATCAAACTTTATTTATGAGACACTTTTCATACAGTTAATGCAGCTCAAAGTGCCTTACAGATTAAAATGACCCCACATCACCCTCATTCTCATTCTCATCCCCCCCCCCCCCCCCACACACACACACACCTAGTTACAAAGGATTCATCTTTTTGATATCGTTTAGTGTTTTAGTTTAGTGTTAGTTATAGGTTTGATCACGCTTGCAGCTACTTTTTGGGTTTGGGATGGACCTCAATAGGATGGAGCCTTTACCTCGTTAATGGGAGGTCACATGACTCAGAGGGCAAAGCTTTGTGATGCATTTACAGGATCCAAGCAAACAAACTCTGCCTAGTTTAAGAGGTTTTCTAGCTCCTAAGCAAACAACAGTTTTTTTGTCTTCTCTCAGCCAGCACATCTCTCATCTCCATCTGAAATGAGATTTTCTCAGACATCTGATGTTTTACCTTTATCTGTAATCCAACACTCCCCCACAGGGACATATGTGATTCTTTGTGATGGGTTATTATTTGAGATTTTCCAGCTCAGTGTCTCACAATAGCTCATCACATTGTTTTTGCACCTTCAGCATATGGTTCATCTCATAGACCCCCAGGACCCAGAAGGCTACAGTGGACCCTCATACCCAGCTGACCCAGAGACGGTGCTCGTTGGTGGCCCAGGGGCGGGAGATAACTCCCAAGAGGCTTCTGGTTTCTATGGGATGGACATGGAGGACAGAGACAGAGGAGACGAAGGAGAGGACCAAGAGGGAAGAAAAGAAGAAGAGTGGGAGCGAGACACAGGAGAAGAAAGAGAGAGAGAAGCGCATGACAAAACAGGAGGAGGGATGGATGAACACAATGTCCCAGAAGTCTTAGAGGTTAATCACTCATCTCCAGACCTGGATGCTCTGATCGGTTAGTGGACAGCTTAATCAGAACACCTTTCGCCGCCTGTAATAATCGTAGATCCACTTATATCTGGAGCCAAACATCAATTATGATCCTTTATTTCTGTAAACGTGCTGCTTTATGTCTGCCAGAGGTCAGAAACCGGATCAGCATGACTGAAACTATCCAGCAGGAGTCCTGAACATCATTTATTAACTATAATGACAACACACACAGGTTTCTAGCATGTATCTTTGTGTCACAGGCTACACGTCATCCCTGCATCCGTCCAAAGAGCCCGACAGCAACTCCTTCCTGAATGAGGAGCATGATTCTGGGCTGCAGGAGCATCGTGGCTCCTCAGTTCTGGAGGTAAGGACAAAGACAAAGACATGGATCTGAATCCAAACCACTACTGGATATAATATTATAGGCAAGGCAAAGCAGCTGTATTCATATAGCACATTTCAAACACAGGGGCAATTCAATGTGCTTTACAATTGGCATGAAATGGCAGGACAATAAACAGGAGACACAAATTAAAACTATACACAGATAAAATTATAATTTAGAGCCAAAAAGAAAAGGCAGAATTAAGGTTGAGCAATTACATCAGAGATTACAGTGGAGACAATGAGCTGATGAGTACATGAGGGTTTTAAGTCTTGATTTAAACAACACTAGAGTTGGGGCAGATCTGAGGTCCTGGGGGAGCTGATTCCACATGTGAGCAGCATAATAGCTAAAAGCATCTCCACCCTGTTTGGTTCTGACCCGAGGTCCTACCAGCTGATTGTTACCTAAGGATCTCAGAGCCCTATTGGGTGTATACACAGGAATGAGATCTGACGTGTATTTTGGTCCCATGCCACTGAGTGATTTATAAACTAGTAGGAGCACTTTGAAGTCTATTCTGTAGTTTACTGGTAACCAGTGTAGGGATCTAAGAACAGGAGTGATGTGCTCCGTTCTCTTAGTTCTTGTTAAGACTCTAGCAGCAGCATTCTGAACAAGCTGCAGTTGCTTCACAGCTTTTTTGGGAAGACCAGTTAGGGAAGACCAGTTAGGAGACCATTGCAGTAGTCCAACTGGCTAGAAATAAAAGCATGAATGATTTTCTCTAAGTCTGGTCTGGACATGAGACCTCTGACTCTTGATATTTGATGAAGGTGATAAAACGCTGATTTAGTTACAGCCAAAATAGGTCCAGAGAAGCTCAGGTCGGAGTCAATAATAACACCAAGATTTCTAACCTGGGTCTTTGTCTTTATTCCCCTGGAGTCTAGCTGAGCAATAACATCCATCCTATCCTTCTTGTTGCAAAAGACAGTAACTTCAGTCTTGTCTTTGTTTAGCTGAATGAGGTTTGACTGCATCCAGTCGTTTACTTGTTCTAGGCACTGACAGAGTGAGTCCAGTGGCCGGCAGTCACTAGCTGATAGGGCTAGGTAGATCTGGGTGTCATCAGCATAGCTGTGATAGTTGATGTTGTTATTAAGTATGACCTGACCCAAGGGGAGCATGTAGAGCTTGAAGAGTAGCAGTCCTAGATTGGAGCCTTGAGGGACCCCACATGTCATAGTGATCGGATAATTATCAAAGATATTTCATTTGTCAGGAACTTTAACCTCCAGCCTGTCCAACAGGTAGGTCCTTTCGATCGAGAGCTGCTGGAAGCAGAGAAGGATGGAGACTCTCAGTCCAGCGGCTACGGACTTCTTCGCTCTTCCAGTTCTTTGGTTCAGTCAACATCAGCACCTACAGCAGCCTCCAGCACAGATGTTCCAGATGTTTCTGCAGATGTTGGAACTGCCACCCCAGAAACGGACACAGGCACAGACTTTGGGCTTCTGGGAAGTTACACAAGGGGTATTCTCAAAACTTGATTTCTATTTGTTTAATAACTGAAAATGGTAGATGGCCTGTATTTGTACACCTAATTTCCAAAAAGCTACAAAAGCAAGCCTCTACACATACAAACACAAACATTGCCCTTCAGACCAGAGTTCATTATGAACCCTTACATCTAAACGAGATAAAATTATTTCTGATGCTTGTGTTTCATGTTTGGTTTGTTGTTGCAGATGAAACAGGGGAGGAGGAACCAGGCCTGATGTTTACAGGTGTGATTACCCAGAATCCCACAGCTCCAGAGGTTGGCTCAGCTCCCAGCAGGGAGCCTCTACAGCCCAGTTTGGAAGAGGAGGAGTACTGGGAACAAGGTGAACATGGTGACATCACAGCTTTTACGGTCATTGCTCACAAACTAATCCAACAACTTCAAAAACACTTTTATCAAACCTTCTGGTTTTATCCAGAGTTTAAACCAAAAGACAAAAATGAGAAAGAGACGCTGAGAAGAGCGGAAACAAGAGTATGGCCCATCCTAGCGCTCACCACCGATCCGTCTCCTACCGTCAGCTTCACGGAGAGCGAGCTCAGGTCCGATCCGGAGGAACAACGACAGGTGTGTGTAGATATTTGTGTCAGGTGAAAACAGCCTTTTCTAAAATGTACTGAGGCTCTAAATGGTTATGTGTTTTTGGTTTACATTTCAGGTGGTTTGTTTGAACTGGAGTGAACTGGCTGCTCGAGGCTACGTCATCCTGAACATGACCAAAAACATGAACTGTGTAAGATTCCAGAGTCAGGTTTCAGAATCAGAAACAAGACTTGGTCCAGATCACGGGGACCGGTTTGGACTGGTTCAGATCTTAAACAGGAGGTGACATCAAATCATGTGGGCTACCCTGAGCCCAGCTCTGAACAGAGCTGATCACAGACCTGTTCTGGCGTGTTCAGTAGAAAGTGTTGCATCTGTTGCCATGACAATAACACAAGCCACAACAGGAAACTATTAGTTGCCCTGGCAACAAGATTTTATCTTGCTGTGCTTTTTAGTCTGTGAAGATTGACTTATGCGTGTGTGTGCATGTGTGTGTGTGTGTGTGTGTGTGTGTCTGTGTACGTGCGTGCGTGTGTGTTCATGCGTGTGTGTGTGTGTGTGTGTAACAGGAGGAGTTCCGTGTGGATCAGGGTGTTAGGTTGTTGAAGATTATTGAGCGAGTGTTTGCTCGGAGAATGAACAGCCCTGAAGGATCATGGGTAATCTACCTTAGCAAGCCAACACATCAGCAACATCAGCTGCTGATGAACGTGGCATCTGGGCATGGTACGCATTCACACACACACACACACACACACACACACACACACACACACACACACACACACACACACACACACACACACATGCGTTGCATACACACAAGCACATGTCAGCTTGTTGGATTCTTGTCTCCAGGTGTGATTGCTACTCAAGATGTTCTGGACATTCTGGGAGAGATCAGAAAAAGCCTGGATAAGGTGAACTTCTGTTAGTTTCACATTCATCAGATTTGGTTTGTTTTACTTAATTATTAAAAGTTTATTACAAATTTATAACAAATGTATAATCAATTTAACCCAAGAACATTTTAAGAGAAAAAATATTATTCCAGATCACTTTTTATGATTGTTTGCTTTTGAAAACAAGATTATGTAAAGTTTTTACCTGTGTGTGTGTGTGTGTGTGTGTGTGTGTGTGTGTGTGTGTGTGTGTGTGTGTGTGTGTGTGTGTGTGTGTGTTGTCAGGTGGGCATCCAGAACTACAGTGCGGCCACCAGCTGCCAGTCCCGCCCCAGTAAAACACGCAGCGACTACGGTAAACTGTTTGTGGTTCTGGTCATCATCGGTGCCATCTGCATGATCATCATCACATCTGGATTCATCTACATCTGTTGGCAGAGGCGTCTGCCGGCGGTGAAGACCATGGTAGGTCAACACCAGGCATCAGTTGTTAGCCTTGGAGTAAAGTTTGGGTTTTGATGCACATGTAAATGGAGTGTTCTCCTCCTCGTTTGGCAAAAGTGAAACCAATCCTGACACGAAATGATCCAGAGGCAGTAGTTCATGCTTTTACTAAAACCCACATTAATTAGTGTAACTCGGTCCTAAATGGGGTGAGTCAGGGCACCTTAGTGAGGCTACAACTCGTGCAAAACGCGGCTGCCAAATTCTTAGTTGGTAAAAGGAAGTTTGACCATGTTTCTCTGGTCCTGGCTCAACTGCACTGGCTGCCTGTAAAGTTTAGAATTGGTTTTAAGATCCTTTTATTGTTTTTTTTTTTTTTAATCTTTGAATGGTTTAGCTCCGTCTCTGTTACAGCCACACACCCCGGTACGGGCACTTTGTTCAGAGAACCGTCTCCTGCTCTCTGTGCCCAGAACATCTCTAAAGACACGAGGTGGCAGGTCATTCTCTGTGCAAGGCCCTGAGCTTTGGAATGAGCTACCGATCTCTGTGAGGGCTTCCACTTCAGTGGCAGTTTCTAAAGTCAGGCTGAAGACGTTTTTATATGATTTGGCCTTTCCTTCCTGCCATTAGTGTTGTAATTTTGAACCTGCTTGTTGTTTTAGTGTGTACTAATTTCATTTACTCTGTTTTTCTTTTATTTCTTGTACAGCGCTTTGGTGTTACCTCTGTTCCTGTAAAGCGCTATATAAATAAAGACGCAGTTGAGAGCATGACCAGATCACATGGCTAACAGCTCAGGGTCATCAGGCTGAAATGTCGGCGCTCAGATTCAAACTTCACTGTTCCTCTTAAAAGCTCCAGGTTTGGTTTCAAAACCATCAGTCTGCTCTCCAACAGTTTCCCGCTGAAGAGCTTCATTCTGTAGAGAACGGTTACCATGACAACCCCACCCTGGACGTGACCAATGACACCCAGCCTGAGATGCAGGAGAGGAAGCCGAGCACCAATGGGCTGGCGTCGGTGGGAGGAGGCGGGGGAGGAAACGACAGCCGCTGGCAGGTGATTGGATGATTATTTTAGAAAGATGATATTTGTATTTTGATCTCGGCTCGTCATAGCAACAACACAAACATTCCTCTTCGCTTTTCAGGCTTTCGTCAACCAAGCAGCAACTGAGGATGATGAAGAGGAGCAGGACACACACCTCTGACTGATGAGGAGGAGATTTTTATTTCATACATGGAGCCAAGAGGAGAGAAGGAGATCACCATGACGACAGAAAAGGAAGAAAACAAAATGTGTTACATGGGGCACACACAGGAAGACATGATGTCCTGTCAGAGTTTAGTGAAGGCTGAGGAGACACGGAGCTCAGCTGGAGGAGTCGCTGATGTCATTTAGAGGATCAGAGTTATTACTCCAGTTGGAACCTGTTCTTGATGTTGGAAACATCCTATCCCTCCTGGGTTTAGTGTGCCTTGCGCTCTTAGCTCTTCGTAGGGTGGCTGCACAAAACTATTTCGGTGTTAGAGACAATAAATCACAGCATGAAGCTTCTTTCTCCACCTGCACCATTTGAATGTAAAGAAGCCATGTTGGGCCACAGGAGGAATGGTTTCTTCAGCTTGGAGAGCGCCTTTAGGTCTGATGTTTACTGTGATTACCAGCAGTGGAATGTAACTTTAAATACACACTCATGTAAAACGTGAAATAATGCATGACTGTAGATGAAGATATCAAACTGTAAATAAAGCAGACACATTAATCGGTAGATGTAAAGACAAAAAGCAGCAAATGTAGTAATGCAACACTCGTACTTTCACAATAAAACACTTCATACAAGATCATCTCTACTTTTGCAATATTCTGGATGTCTAGTGATGGCTTCTACCAACCGGCATGTCCAATGCAGAACACCCTGAAGGGAAAAACACATTTAAATTCTTAAAGTCTGACAGCAGCGACTCCTCAGCTCCAACTACTGAAGAGAAACTCTTACTGTGAAAGTTATGCCACTTTATCGACTCCCCTGGAAGACGAGACCGTCACCAAAATGTTGCATCATGTTTAACATTTGCACAACTATCTCTGTTTTGCTTCTAGTATTTCTTGTACCTGCTGAAGATGTTTCCTGTGCGCTCTAAATCTGTTGGCTGAAGCTCTGCTTGTGCCCCGATAGCCTGATGTGCTTAAACATGCCGTGTGCAACACGCAGGCTAACCCTAACCCATGTCACATCACGAGTCAGAGATCACATGTTTGACTGACCAGAAAAACTTTTGATGTTGCAGTTCTGTCTGATTATTTCCCTGCTAATCGTGTTAAAGTTACAACACCAGAGAGTTCATAGAAACCAAATGCAGCTCCAGCGTGGAAAATTACATTTTAGATCAAAATCCTGACTTTTAATATTAGAAAAAAAAAACAGGAAGAGTTGACATTTTAAGTCGGCTGCAGACACAGGTTTATGTCAGCAGGTGTTGAACTGTTTAGTGGTAATTCAGACTTTCAATTTTGGGCCTAAACCTGAGCAATTGGTCAAGTTAAAATAAAAACAGTTTTTATTCTGTTCTTTGAGAAATGTTTTAATATCTTCATAACTTCAGATGTTTTGATGTGTTTTATAGACTCTTATTGTGAAACTTTAAAGGGAGTTCTTTGAGCTCAGCTGTGGACGCCCGTGTGAGAGAAGCCAAAAGACTACAAAACACTAGAGAGGTCATTTCCAGATGAGCTTCAGGTTTTCTGGAGGTTTATTTCTCTCAGTGGCCATGATGATGTGTTCTTGATCAGCCAGAGCAGCAGAAATAAGATGTAAAAACACTGAAGTTATATTCTGAAAAACAACCAGAATCATCAGTGGGAAGGAGTCGTCACATCTCCCGTTTAAGTAGACGCAGCTGAAGGGAACTTACTCTCTTCCTTGTTGTTTGATGAAGTCTTAATAACAGAACGTAAGATTCAACATGGAGGTCCAGGAACCAACGAGGGAAACGTGTTTGAATCATAGCTTTTATTTTGGACTGATTCTGTCACATCTAAGTTTCTCTCATATCCGAGGCCCAGTTTGGGGTCAGATTGGAGTTACCGAAACCTGATTAAGGATCCAAAACACCAACTGATGTCTGATGACTTCCTTTAAGGATTTGAAACTAAATGTTTGATGAATAATCTGAAGTTTTCAGAATAAGAAACTAAGATGTAGCTGTCCCATTTTGGGTTCGTCTGGAGAACATTTCAGCCCAGAATAAGTTAACAAATTGAAATGACATTTTGTCTTAAAGCTCCTTGATTGTCCAAACAATCCCACATTATATCCGATTGGTGTTTGTGTTGAACTGAGGACTCTGCTGAATTTATCACAAATTCTTTATGTTTGGTCCTAATAAATGTCTCTATGGAGGTCGACAGCAACGGGATGTTTATTCATGTTTGCTGGCAGATGAACCAAAAGCATTTGAGTCGTGTTTCTGTTTGTTTTATTTTATTCTGATTGCTATTTTTAAAGCTGCACTGGTGCATTTCTGTTCCTGCTGCAGTTATTCCAGATACGTCTGGTGTTTCAGCCCTTATGGATTCATATACTGCCGACTGATCCCGCTCTGTCAGCTAAGTGTTAGCTGGATGTTCATCAATCAGAAGAATTTATACACGACTGCTTGCCGCACAGACTGCGTTTGTAAAGCAGAACAGATGAGGATGTAGCTTTTAGCATCATCACAATAAACAAATGTTGCAAATGTTTCTAAATGTGCTTTTGTTGTTGATATTACTAATTGGTCTATTTTATTTCCTTTCCTCTCATAATTTAATGTTAGCTTCAGGTTGCTGAGCACTCATTTGTAGCAGAAATGTGTTTATGTCCTAATTAGACTGGAATGGTTTTGGTTTAATATTTTGTTCATTTTAATAGCTTTGTGTTGTAATACTCCAGTAACAGTGATACAGTGATTTTCTAGGTTTTCATAAGCTTTTAGATCACCTAGGTTTTCATTTCTTTTGTTGCCTGTGTACAAAAATAAAGTTAGATTTAAATTAGTTTTTGTGTTGTTCTTTCCTCTGAAATAAACAAACAAGCTGTACATTACCATATAATAATAATAATAATAATATAAAATTTATTATTATTATTATTATTATTATTATTATTATTAGTAGTAGTAGTAGTAGTAGTAGTAGTAGTAGTAGTAGTATATTTTTTATTATTTCAAGATTCTTCTGTACAAAATAAATAAGCTCGCCCTGACTCAAACTTTATTTGTTTAGCACTTTTCTACACTAACATGCCACCAAAGTGTTTCACAGAAACAAGTAAAAACAACACATTAAATGTATTATAAATCAAAACAAAACAAGCAAATAAAACAACAGTGAGGGACTAGAATAAAACAGTGACCCACATTGGTGTCCACAGCAGTTAAACATCAGAGATGGGCGACTGATGACAGCGGCATCCTTAAGTGATACAGACATCTAGAAATGATCTGTTTAAGGTGGGTATGACGGCATCACAGGATGATTTATTACTTTGTACTTTATCACAGTAAAGTTTTGATAATCATGTTTAATGTATGTGTCCATTGCACGCAAATACGTTCACAGCAGGATTTGTACAAATCCTTGTCCTTTTCAATCAGGTGCTTCATCATTTATAGTTTACTCACTAAAAACTCACCAAGAACCCTGGGTTAATAATGATAAACAGAATAAATGGGAGAGGTTTTGTTTTAGGATCATTCGTGTAGCCTTTTACTTGACAGTTTACATGTATGTATGTATGTATGTATGTATGTATGTATGTATGTATGTATGTATGTATGTATGTATTTATTTATTTATTTATTTATGACAGAATCCTGAAAGAAAGATGCCTTTTTTATTGCAGGCGTCCTTTTGGGAATTTTGGTTACCAAAACAGTCAGAATAACCTTCAAAAATTAATTTGAAAAGAAAGAAAATGAAGGATTCGATAAGGACTTTGAAATTTTAGTTTAGTCAGATTCTGATGGTAACTCTACCAGACCTGACTCTAGGACTAACTCTGAAAAGGAAATAAAACTATGTATTTCTCATGATGTGAGGATGATTTCTGAATCTCCAGACAGCAGAACAAAACAAATATTTGAGTGCCATGTCTGAGATTTAAACAAAATGTAAGACATTAGAATAAAATAGTCTAGAACAGAACTGAATAGAATAGAATATTCCTTTATTATTCCTCAGTGATGGCATTTTGTTGTTGGATAAAAACATTAAAAAACTACAAAAAAAATGTAAAAATCCTTTTTTTGAACTTAGATAATTTATGATCAGCTCTTATCTTTAAAACTGTCAAGTAAACAAAAATAAGTTGAGAAAATTCTAATTTGACAAAAAACAATATTACTTAATATCTTATTGCTTAAATAGATTTTTTTTATTTTAATTTGATTATATATTTCAATTTTGTAGTCAATAAAAAAGTTGTCAACAACGACAACAACAACAACAACAACAATAATAATAGTTCAGGCGCCGCGTAGACACCTATACTGAGGTGCTGTTAGCTGCTTAGCGCGCTAGCAGATTAGCAAGCAACTCAGTTCGCAGTTAGTGGCCGATATATTTCGTTCTGGTTGCGTGTCTTTGCTGAGAATGAACCCTAAAGATGTCAGGTTGGTTAATATGCACGAAAATTTTCACACAGTTTAATGATTTTGTATTTTACAGACGCAGGTTGCTGTGTTTAAATATGTTGTCTTTCAGAAAGTGTTTGCTTATGAAGCTATGTTGGCTAGTTAGCTCTCTTTTTTGTACCGTGTTTCCAAACGAAATCATCTTCCGGGCCTTAACTTTGCTTTACAGTGATCCGTGCTTAGACTAATAAATCTCTTTTTTGGTACAAACAGAGAGCGTAATGATCGTCAGTTAGAGGTGAAACGACTAAAGATGTTAAGAACCAGCCGCGTTAGCATTTGTTACTATAGGGTCTTATTCGTTAGCATTTGTTACTATAGGGTCTTATTTAGTGAAATGATTAGCCATAAAACAGCGTTTATGTTAAAATTTAACAAACACTAAAACCATATTAATTACTGTAAAGGTTTATGAGGTATTTTTTACCCCTTACTTCCTGTATTGACTAGGTAGATGTGAATGGCGTCATGAGTACCTGACAAGTTAGGCGTTAATCGTCACCTCGATAATTTTAGCAGTATATTAAAAATAAATGAACATTGTAAAGATGTAATCATTATTTATACCCAACTCTTACCGCTGATTACTAGTTAACTCCGGTTAGACTGAACCAGCAGGGTGTATTTAAGGTGATGAGGCCATGTGGCAGCTGCTAACAGCTGCTTCTGCCAGAAATAAATCTGCCTTTGTCCTTCTGCCAACTTCCTTAAACGGGCATTTTAGCGGAAAATCTGCACATTTTCACACCGATGAGTAGGGTTGAACGATTTTAGGAAAAGCATGAATTGCGATTTTTCTAGCAGAAACTGTAATTTCAGTTTGAATCTCTGATGTTTTTATTGTTTACCTCAATCAAAAACATTATAATAACACTACACAAAGTGAAAATCAATAATTGTAATTTGAGAGGGAGCATAAGGAAGCAAAGAAGCTTAATGGTAAATGACCTGTATTTGTATAGTGCCTTCTAGGGTGAAGTCCTCTACCGTCTTTACTTCTGCTTCCTTCCTGTAACATCACTGCTCCACCTGTGTCTTTGGCATTTACACACATGGATTCTGTTTTATTCCTATCTTCTCCGGTACATATCTCCTCCTCAGGAGCTTCTCCTCTACCTGCACCCTGCTCTCATAGTAGCTCTCTGTCATCTGTAGAGTCCATGGAGACTCCTGTCTAACATCACCTATCAGCCTGTCCATCACTAACAGCAAACATATTAGATATTAGGTGTTTTATTAGAGGTGTTGGATCAGGAGTTGGAATCACTGATCAGCGTGAAGATTTTTTTATTAAGTCATGACACGCTGAAATGTCTTTAATGATTTGAGTGTAATCTACAGATTATTTAATATTTGTTTTCTTTCTCAGATACTGTTTGAAAATGTTAACGGCCTCTTTTTTGTTTTGTTTTTTTATCCCAGGGACGATCTGACGGCAACATCGTGCTGCTTTGACCTCTCCGTGCTTCATCCTAGCTCTGTCGGATAGAACCACTGTCCCACTGGAGACCTCGGTTAACAAAGGACTGTATCACCCTTTTCTAAAACCAGAAGTGACGATGTATTGCCTGCAGTGGCTGCTCCCTGTGTTGCTCATCCCCAAGCCGCTGAATCCTGCTCTGTGGTTCAACCACTCCATGTTCATGGGCTTTTACCTGCTCAGCTTCCTGCTGGAGAGGAAACCCTGCACCATCTGTGCCTTGGTTTTCCTGGCTGCGCTTTTCCTCCTCTGCTACAGCTGCTGGGGCAACTGCTTCCTCTACCACTGCCAGGATGCTGCACTGCCGAACGCGGCCCATGACCCCGCCATCGTCGGGACCTAAAACGAGGAAGTCTACTGAGGAGGGAGTGTTACTGTAGAATGATACTGCCATGCTGTTGAGGGAGGGGTGGACGTCACACGAGAAGAGGAAAACGCTCAGCCAAAGATGAAACCTATGAGGAGGCTGGAGAGATTTAGGCTGCGGGTGGCGAGGCCAGGATGTTTGATCTTTAATGCATCTGAGGAGCAAAAGGGAAGTGTGAGCTTGATGTTGAGAAGATTTCTCCATTTCATTCTCAGCGTTGTTTGATTTCAAAGTAGACGTTATTCTGTACAGCGTTTCAGTGTTCCTGTTGTTCTTTAAAAAAAACAAACATGTTTTTTCCCTCAAACTGCCCAAACTGAGACGAGTTGTACAGATCCGCATTCCTCCTGCTGTTCCACATCACCAAACTCCGCATTCTCGAACAGGACAGCACACGACGGTGGACAATCAGTGACACACGTGATGCTGTGGCCCCGCCCCCACGTCAGTGACGGACTCCATTTTCAAGTCTTTCTCATGCATGGTTTGCTGTTTTGTTTTCTGAAGCGTTAGTTTCACAGGTTTTATTGAATCTAAATAAAATGCTGAAAGTTTTCAAGTGTGTGTGTGTGTGTGTGTGAGAGACACATGGATAAATATGGGTGTGTATTTTTTCTGATCACATTGAGACCCAAAGGCCTGACGTAAAGGAAACGGAGCACCATCAGATTTTTTATCTACGCAGAACTGTTCTCTGGTTCAACATTCAGCTGGAATTTAAGTTTCCTTGTTTTCTGCTCTAAGTGGTAAAGTTTAGTTTTTGGATGCTCACAGTAAGAGGGGTCTGTGTGTGTGAGAGAGAACATGTTCACTGCAACAAGATTTCTTTGATTTTAATTTAAATAAAATCTTTTAATTGCTTGAATAGAATTAGTTTTATTTAAACATCCCATTAGCAATTTAATGATGTGGTTGGTAAAAACAGCCATGACTCTCCTGCTGTTCTCCAGACGCTCTGAAGCTTCTTCACAGGTTTTTCTTAGAGTTCAGCGGTTTATGCTGACTGAAATAGAATTTTTTTTTTCACTTTTTAAATAACCTGTTTTCAGCCATGCTTGTTTGGCAAATAACCATTTATTTCCTTAAATATTGTCTGAAAACATGTAATTTTTGAAATCATAAGTGATCACATTTATTTTACGCAATATATTTGTAACTTTGTGATTAATTAGCTGCCAGCTGCTCTGATTCACATCGGCAGACCTGATGCGTAAAACATGTCTAACTCAAGGTATGAGCTGAAGATGTGACAAATAAAAATTAACATAACTCGTTAAAGAACCTGTATTTAAAACTTGTTTCTGCAGACTGACTCAAGACAAAATCTCATTTTTAGTCAAATCTATGAAAACTACCAATGATTATTGACAGAAAACTGGATTTTTAACTCCCACAAACAGGTTCTGGTCTGATGGATTTAGTTGTTTTGGGACCAAACTATTTCATATCAGACCAAAACTCATTATTGGGTAAAGAATGAAACTTCCTCTGACAGCCGCTGAATTCAAACAGAACCAACATCTAATCCTCCAGGAGTTAAGTTTGAAAGCAACTGTAGCGCCCCTCAGCGGTCCAGCAGAGGGCAGCACTTGTTCCTGTGTTTTATTTAAAACACAAAAACACTGAAGCTCTTTGTGGTTTTATTCAGTCCCTCTGGGCTTAATATACATGTGATACATCGTTCTTACAACTTATACACCTCAGCCACAAACTCAAGACGCAATTATAACGAAAATAAATTTATAAGTCTCCAACAAACAGGTTTTTATGAAAATTCTAAATTGAAATCAGCCAAAAACCTTCAGGTTAAATGCGGCTCCATCAGAGCATCTTAAACAAAACTCTTTTAAACAAATATATTCAAGTTCTCAGGAGAGTTCTGCAGGATGACGGGAAACAGCTCATCCAGAACCAGGCGAGATCAGCAGATCTTCCCTCATCCAGAAAGTGGCTGCATCCTGTCAGGTTTGCAAATCAGAGCTTGGAACTCCAGAATCTTTCTATAAAATGGTGATTTCAGTCTCCTGGTTTTTGTAGGCCTCCTCCTGCATCTCAGTGAACAGCTGGTCCATCCTCTGGAAGGCCTCGTGTCCCTTTTTACCTGAAAATAAACAACATGAAACAACACAAACAACAAGCAGCTGCTGGAGGAGTAGCAGGGATCTTTGTACCGAAGGACAGGACGGTCTCTCTGGCAGCGCTGCGTAGATCTTCGTCCTCTGATCTCCACAGATCTGAAATGTGGTCCACGCTCTCCGTCGCCTGACAAACAAAAACACCTGCTCAGGATTTAGTTTGAAAAAACTGTCTGAGATTTCCCGGGAGAGTTCACTCACCCTGAGACACTTCAGAGCCAAACAGGAGCCCAACTGGGTCAGAACATCAGGACTCCTCAGACTCTCAGTGTAGAAAACCACCGCCTGCAGGACAAAGACACACACACATTATCTGGAGTACATTTGCAAATCTTCATCCCTTCACAACCAAAATTATGTTAATATCTGACCAAACCCTCAGGTAAACCCAGGACTGCGGAGCATCAGTCTAAAACTGGTGTCAGCAGACTAAAGTCAAAAAAGAAAATGTTGAAATAAAAGTTTCAGTTTAAATGACATCATTAAGTAATGAGCCTGTCGGACTGAAAATACCCCGTTGACCCTTTTTCTCAACATTTGGCGTTTAATCTCCACATCCTTATGTTTTCCTCACTAGATGAGCGTTCTCTGGCGTATTTCCATTTTACTCAACTCGCCTTGTTCCTGAATGACTTGCATCCTGCAGCTCTGCAGACACAGCTGGAAGCAGCTTTGCAAACTCGGTGGTTTGAGTCGATCAGCAGGGCACCAAGAGTCTGGAGGGTGAATCCCAGTGGGAGGAGCTCTGATATAGCCCGCCCCCTTAGTTTATTTAAAGCCCGCCTCCTTTTGGGGCTGTTTAGTGCCGACAGGATGTACTCTAAACAACCAGAAACAACAAAAAGAATGAGATGAGTTCATTTGTTAAGACAAATACAATTATAAATCCTCCTCCTAAATAGTAGAAAAACACTAAAAATAGTTTCAGGGTAAAAAAAAAAAAGTTAATTCTTGTTTTTTTTCATCTTAGAGGAAGTTTTGTGTTTTTGTTCTGGTTCATCTCCAGAATGAATAAAGACAGACTTGTTTCATCAGATTCACAATTAAAGTGATTTGAATCATCTCCATCGTTCTACACCGATTTAGAGAATCTGAACCAATAAAACCAATATCTCAATGTGGCGTCCAGGCGGACTCACAAATCATCCTCAAATCCTGAAGTCTTCTTCTCAGTGTCCAGTCTAAAACAGTGGTTTGTTCAATCAGCTGTGGCGTTAATGGGTTGTTTCACTAGGATGGAATTTCTTGGTGGATTTCCAGCTCCTCCATCTTGGATTTTAACACCAGAACATTTCTAAAACGGACCGCTGATACCAGCTCATGAATGTGATGAGATGAGTTCCTACCTTCTCTGGAAAGGCAGGAGATGTGCTCTCCCAAATCCTGGAAGTTCCAGCGCTTCAGATAAGCTGAAAGCTGGAAGACCGAGACTCTCTCTGGACTGCAGATGGATCGGGAACAGGGAACCAGCCGGCAGGGCGCCTGTAGCTGCAGCAGGAGTCGGGAAAACACTGAGGAGAAAGAAGGAGGAGGACAGTCTGGAGAATGAAAACCATTAATAGCTTTCAGGAGCATCTGGCTGCTGGGAATACCTTTGTCGGATTGGCCGGGCTGCTTGGCCTTCACCTTGTGAGTGTAACGTCTCTTCAGGATCCTGGAAAAGTCATCAACGTGACAAAAGAAAGGAGAACTGCTGCTGTCCCCACACTCCTGCCAGAAGAGCAGCGTGTCCCTGGACCTCTGGGCTTTAGGGAGGACTACAGGGGGACATGACCAGAATCAGAGTCTAACATTTGTCTTTGTTCACCCAGAAACATGAAGATAAACTAGATCTATTTAAAAACCAGACACATTTGGGTTTCACACTGACGGTCTCGAGCTGAGATGTTGTCGTTCTTCTCCAGGAGTAGACAGCTGATTCGGTTCAGGACCTGGGTTTGGATGGAGATCTCCTCCAGCAGCTCCCTCCGAGACGGGCTGAAGTCGGTCGTTGGGATCGCCTGAGGAGACGCGTTACAAGATCAGAGCTCGTGAGAAGCTAAACAGGTTCGGACCCAAACAGCGTGTGGATCTCCTCATACCTGCAGCAGGATGCAGCAGATATCCAGGTGTGTCTCCAGGGCCTGGTCCAGACCCCAGTTCCCAGAAGTCAGTGGGGCGATGACCAGCTCTTCCTCAGAAGCCGATTGGCTGTCTTTAGAGAGGAGGCCGAGACTCCTCAGAGTGCTCTGCTGGAACGAGCTGATGCTAAAAGAACAGTTAAATAAACGCACTGAAGAACATTTCCATGTTGACCGGCCATCTTTGCTCCATAAACTCACCCACTGTCTTTCAGCCTCAGGCTGCCCAAACAGGAAGCGTCATCGTCTGCAGTGAGGTCATGTGACAGGAAGTCAAAGCTGCCCAGGACTTCCTCCACAGCCAGAGTCTCCTCTGAGGAGGTGGTCTTGAGGAGGGACAGGTCATTCTGGAAGAGGATAGAGGAACATCAGACACGTATCCTTACGGTTGTTTCAGTGCGTGGGAACAGTGGTACCTTCAGGATGGTGGCCAGGTGAAGAACTTGATGTTCCAACGCTTTCAGCTCCTTCTCCCTGCAGCTCCCACTCTGCAGCGTTTTCTCCAGCTCCATGATCACAACTCCCAGTCTGAGGGCCTGGGCCTGGCGCTGGGCTCCACTCACGCCAGACCTCCCCAGGGTCAGCGCAGCAGCCAGGGGGGAGGGGGCGGCTGCGGCAGAGTGAGCCGGGCCTTCAGAGGAGCCCTAATGGAAAAGTGGGTCAGATCCGGGAGTTTTTGTTGCGGAAAAAAACAACTGTCGTCGTCGTTGTCGTCTTCCTCCGCTTATCCGGGTCCGGGTCGCGGGGGCAGCATCCCAACTAGGGAGCTCCAGGCCGTCCTCTCCCCGGCCTTGTCCACCAGCTCCTCCGGCAGGACCCCAAGGCGTTCCCGGACCAGATTGGAGATGTAACCTCTCCAACGTGTCCTGGGTCGACCCGGGGGCCTTCTGCCGGCAGGACATGCCCGAAACACCTCCCCGGGGAGGCGTCCAGGAGGCATCCTGACCAGATGCCCAAACCACCTCAACTGGCTCCTTTCGATCCGGAGGAGCAGCGGTTCTACTCCGAGTCCCTCCCGAATGTCCGAGCTCCTCACCCTATCTCTTAGGCTGAGCCCGGCCACCCTACGGAGGAAACTCATTTCGGCCGCTTGTATCCGCAATCTCGTTCTTTCGGTCATTACCCAAAGCTCATGACCATAGGTGAGGATTGGGACGTAGATCGACCGGTAAATCGAGAGCCTGGCTTTCTGGCTCAGCTCCCTCTTCCCCACGACAGATCGGCTCAGCGTCCGCAACACTGCAGACGCCGAACCAATCCGCCTGTCGATCTCCCGATCCCTCCTACCCTCACTCGTGAACAAGACCCCGAGATACTTAAACTCCTCCACTTGAGGTAGGACCTCTCCCCCGACCCGGAGGTGGCAAGCCACCCTTTTCCGGTCGAGAACCATGGTCTCAGATTTGGAGGTGCTGATCCTCATCCCAGCCGCTTCACATTCGGCCGCGAACCTACCCAGCAAGAGCTGAAGGTCAGAGCTGGATGAAGCTAGGAGGACCACATCATCCGCAAAAAGCAGAGACGAGATTCTCCTGCCACCAAACTCGACACACTCCACACCACGGCTGCGTCTAGAAATTCTGTCCATAAAAGTGATGAACAGAACCGGTTACAAAGGGCAGCCCTGGCGGAGTCCAACCCTCACTGGGAACAGGTTCGACTTACTACCGGCTATGCGGACCAAACTCACGCTCCTCTGGTAAAGGGACTGAATGGCCCTTAACAGAAAGCCACCCACCCCATACTCCTGGAGCGTCCCCCACAGGGTGCCCCTGGGGACACGGTCATAAGCCTTCTCGAAATCCACAAAGCACATGTGGATTGGTTGGGCAAACTCCCATGCCCCCTCCATCACCCTTGCAAGGGTATAGAGCTGGTCCACAGTTCCACGGCCAGGACGAAAACCACATTGCTCCTCCTCTATCTGAGATTCAACTATCGATCGGACCCTCCTCTCCAGTACCTTGGAGTAGACCTTTCCAGGGAGACTGAGGAGTGTGATCCCCCTATAGTTGGAACACACCCTCAGGTCACCCTTCTTAAAGATGGGGACCACCACCCCGGTCTGCCACTCCCTAGGAACTGCCCCCGATGACCACGCAATGTTGTAGAGACGTGTCAACCATGACAGCCCTACAACATCCATAGCCTTAAGATACCCAGGACGAACCTCATCCGCCCCCGGGGCTCCGCCGCTGTGTAGTTGTTTGACTACCTCAGCAACTTCTGCCCCCGAGATTGGACAGTCCATCCCCAGGCCTCCCAGCTCTGGTTCCTCCTCGGAATGCGCATTGGTGGGATTGAGGAGCTCCTCAAAGTATTCCTTCCACCGTCCGACTATAGCCTCAGTTGACGTCAGCAGCTCCCCATCCCCACTGTAAACAGTGTGAGCGAGTTGCTGCCTTCCTCTCCTGAGGCGCCGGACAGTTTGCCAGAACCTCTTTGGAGCCGATCGATAGTCTTTCTCCATGGCCTCACCAAACTCCTCCCACGCCCGAGATTTTGCCTCGGCAACTGCCACTGCTGCACCCCGCTTGGCTATCGTAAAAAACAACTGAAGTTTTGTTTTTAAATGATAAAAAGTATTAGATAAAAACCCAATATGATTAAAGGACAGAACATACCAGAACCGACCCTTCAGAGGTTCTATCAGAACTGAGCCTCAGCCCAATCTCTGATGGTCTCATTTACCTTCTCCTGCTGCAGAGCTGGACTGTTCGTCTCAGGTTCATGTTCTCCTGATGGGTTCTGTCTCAGGATGTCAGGAGTGCTGGACCTGCAGAAACATCATCAGAAACACTAACGGCGGGCCGAGGAACATCCTTGAGGTCCACGTGGCTGGGGTGAGTTGATGCTCACTCATCATCCCTTTCACGTGGACCTCAATGGATAAACTATTAACCCTGCTCAATGGTCACCTTTCCTGGAGGGGTCACCCAATAGGACAGTGGGAGGGTTAAATATTTTATTTACTTATTTGAAGGGTTCGAATGAAGGCAACTGGACTTCTTTGGTTTCTTGAAGACATTTTGCTTCTCATCCGAGGAGCTTTGTCAGTTCTAATTCTCCCATGTTCCAGTTAGAATTGACAAAGCTCCTCGGATGAGAAGCAAAATGTCTTCAAGAAACCAAACAAGCCCAGTTTCCTTCATTTGGACCCTTTGGACTGCCATGACCTGGATGACAGAGAACATTCACCAGCATATTTACGTGTTAAATGTAAAAGAACTTTCCCATTAAAAATATCAAATGTTTTCATTGCTTCATATTTTACGTAAATGCGACTAATAAATCTTAAATCTGTTCTCAGAAAGGTAATGTTACTGTTTGCTGGTGTGTGCCAAACGTATTCTATTACTTTAATGTTTCAATCATTCATTTATTCATCCACCCAACACTCACCACTTATTTTAATGAACAGTAAAGCTTCACACCGTCAAAGAACAAGATAAAATTTTATTTTACAAAAGCTAAAATAATAAATGTGATCTTTCTAACTCAAGGTAAACTGTCTGCCCTCTCCACTGTGGTGGACCAGCTTCTGTTTTCCTGAAACCCAAAGGGATTATATTAACAGTTTTCAGATCAAAGCGGCAATTCTTGTATTTTTTCTCAAAATTTAACTTCAAGTGGATCAAAGTTTTATTCTAAATGAACTTTAAATAAAAATCCGTTTCTGTGCTCGTGTTCACCTCTGTAAGGCCACGACAGAGGCTGCCGTTTCCTCTGAAGGAGTCGCTAACACTTCTCCCCATTCCTCCTCTCCCACCTCCTCATCCATCCTCCTCTTCATCACCTCCTCGTCCTCCCCAAAGGAAAGCTGGGTCTGACTTCCTCCCAGACTGGTTCCTGGATTGGTCGGGTAGCTGTGAGCCAGAGTCAGACTGCGGGAGTTCAGTTCAACAGAAAAACACAAAAAACTACCTTCTCATTTGTACTTTTGAACCATTTTATCTTTTGCTTTAATCTGTTAGTAAATTATTATGTAAGGCATGTTGGGATGAGGAAGCAAATGTAAACTGCAAGCCTGCCATCGAGCCACGGTCTGTTCTCAGAGCAAACAACAAAACAAAACTTTTTTTCTTCATATGATGAAAGTAAGAAAACAATTTTTATTTTATAATTTTAAAAATGAAACAATCAAATATATAGATTTGGAATATGTGTAGCCTTACAAACCTAACATTTTTACTATTGACTCAGTTAAAACAGAATAGTTGAGACTTCTTGGCGTTTTCACAAAGGAAACATTTTATATGAATGCAGAATTTTGCACTATGGCCCCATTTTTCCTTCTTTTGCCACAAACCTTGGGTTGAACGGGCCCGGCAGGACCGAGGTGTGGGACGGGTCCGACAGGTAGCTGAGCAGAGACACGCCCCCTCGGCTGCGACGACTTTTAGACACCAGAGATGGCAGAGAACCTTCCTGATCTTGCAACTCTCGCACCATCGACTGGAGAAGCCGGATCACACAGCGTTACAGAGAACAAGATCAGGAAATTTTTGTTTTTTTAAGTTTTGACTGAAAACAGCTTTCACACAAAAGTATCAGACGAAAAGACGATAATGCCACAAGATTTATGTTGAACATTGGATCCAGCCTTGAGATACGTGTCTGATTATCTGAATCAAAGTCCCAAAGCGGAGATGTTTACCCATAATGCACAGCAGTACGACTGGATAAACCCAAACAGAACATCAGCACGGTGGTGGAGGGTTGATGGTTTGGGCTGGTTTTACAGTTCAGAGACTTCAAGCCACATTTAGTTTGTGGCATCTCAGTATATTATTAATCAGATTATTAATCACAAGGATCTAACTGAACTGAAACCCTCCAGATGATCACGCTCATCACAGAAGAACCAGACCTCCCTGATGCAGCGGAGCCTGACTCAAGTTTAGATCCATGCCAACAGTGACAGGAAATGATTTCCTCAACAGGAAAACAAACATTTCTCATCGTTCCCTTAAATCAGCCCAGATTTTTACCCAGAATGCTGTTTGTCATCTTACTTCTGGAAACTTCTGGCCTGCAGAAAGAATCCCACAGAAATGGGAGGTGTTACAGCAGACGGTGGGGGTTTGTACTCACTAAGAAGTATTTCTCTGAGAAGGAGGGGGTGTTTGGAGCCGTCCAGCTGTAGACTGAACTCTTTCTGCTTGACACTGACTGTTTGCTGACAGACTGCAGCTTCATCTTCATCTTTTCGCTGCTGTCGAACGGGCTGCAGGCACCAAAACAAAATCAAGTTACTGACCTGGATTATGGATCATCAGTTTAAGAAATATTCTGCGTTTAACCATGAAAACCTGAAACATGCAACTTTATGAACTTTGTGCTTTCATGTTGTGTAATTCCCCGGAGCTTGTTCTACTCAGATTAAATCGGATGCAGTTTTTTTGTAAAAAGATCATTTTTAATGAATGATCTGAACAAACAGAACATTTCATCATTTCATCAAGGAAACTAACCTAGAACATTTATGTATATTTTCAATGAAGAAAATAAAGACTCAGGTTGTAAATCTTGGTCACATTAATACTATAACTAGATCAGCATTTTAACATCTGCATCAAATAACACGGGCTGCATGGTGGAGCAGTGGTTAGCACTGTTGCCTCGCAGCACAAAGGTTGCAGGTTCGAAACTCGGCTGCGGCCTTTCAGCGTGGAGTTGCGTGTTCTCCCCATGCATGCGTGGGTTTCCTCCGGGTACTCCGTTTCCCCCACAGATCACAACATGCCCTATAAGTTATAAATTGCAAGTTGCTTTGGATAAAAGCGTCTGCTAAATAAATAAACAAACATAAACACGACTCAGGGTCTCAAATCCAGACAAGACCTTGAGAAACTCATTCATGCATTCATCTACAGCGGGCTAGACTATTGCAGTGGTCTCCTAAGAGGTCTTCCCAAGAAAGCTGTGAAGCAGCTGCAGCTTATTCAGAATACTGCTGCTAGAGTCTTAAAAAAACAAGAGAACCGAACACATCACTCCTGTTCTTAAATCTCTACACTGGTCACCAGCAAACTACAGAATCAATTTCTAAGTGCTTCTACTAGTTTATAAATCACTCAATGGCATGGGGCTAGAATACAAGTCAGATATCCTTCAGGTATCTACGCCCAGCAGGGCTCCGAGATCCTTAGGAAGCAATCAGCTGGTAGAACCGGGTCAGAACCAATCAGGGTGAAGCTGCTTTCAGCTACTATGCTTCTCACAGGTGGAATCAGCTTCCTCATGACCTCAAATGTGCCCCAACTCTAGAAACTTTTAGATCAAAATTAAAAACCGTCATGTATTCATCAGCCTTTGAACGAATGCTTAAGCTGCACCTTCTGCACTGTAAGTGCTCACCCTTTAACTTCACCATTTTTCTGATTCCTAAATCTGAAATTTGTGTATTTTAACTGTGCCGTCACATTTTTAAAATGTTAATGCTATTCTTGTTACTGGAAAGCACATTGAATTGCTTCTGTGTATGAGATGTGTTATACAAATGAAGCCGTCTTGCCTTCTTTATGATCTCATTCAGTGGTATTATTATTATTATTATTATTATTATTGTAGGATTTACTGAGGCACAAAAAAGCCACTTAATTTCTCATTTCTGTTGCCTTTCTTTAATCCAGAGGTGCCAGAACACGAAAGCTCCTTTCTGCTGGTTAATGCAGGTTTAGTGGAGAGAAACCATTGGTTTGTTTTGTTATGTTGGAGTTTAATAAACCAGAGAAACAGAAAACACAAAATAAAACTGATTAGAAAAAGGAACTAAACTGACCCTAACCCAACTGATCATTAAACAGCTCATTAGTAAACCTTCTTATAAACATTTATATTTTCATGTCTCTGATTTTAGGAATGTTGATAATCTGGCTAATGTTTTAATCCTGCTAACTGATCTAATGCAGAGAAACAGAAATACTTCTGTGCATGTGCACATTTATGCGTGTGCACATATGTGCCAGTTGTGTGTGTTCCTACTTCCAGGTGACCTCCAGCTGTAGTTTGATGGTCCCCAACTCTGTGATGTCCACCAGCATCAGCTGCGGCTTCGCCACAAAGAAGTCCACACTGGCACACGTTACCATGCCAACCAGCAGCCAACCCAAACCCTTCGCCTCCATCACCTAGGGCAGGAAATTACACTGATTAAGCTCAAAGGGTGTAGATTAAAGGGAAACAGCTCATCAAGTTTATTTTCTATTAAAGTTGTGTGAAAAACTGTTTTATACCATTAATAACCATCTAATTTCCTTTTAAATTATTAGTGTGTATTGACAGTTTATTTTAAAATTGAAGTAAATAAAAAAATTTTTTACAGAGTGTAGCCAGAAAAGGGATTTAAAGGAAAAGTAGTTTGTTTAAACTACAATAAGTGTGTGTGTGTGTGTGTGTGTGTGTGTGTGTGTGTGTGTGTGTGTGTGTGTGTGTGTGTGTGTATCGACTTGCCAGCTATATTAGACAAAGTTCTTTAATCTATGATCATTCCAAGGTAGCCTGAGCAGCCAGCCCCATGCTTCCTTATGGAAGTGTGGAACTAAACAGGACGAGTCTGGCAGGCTAGGCTAATTCCAACAATGACTTATATTTACAACTTATTTATTCATTTATTTTTATTAATATTTTTGTCTTCAGATTCCTAAACATGTTGATTAATTCCCATAGAGAGAAGAAAAATGTTACAGTCCGTTATGATGTTAAAAGGATCTTCCATCATACAAACCATGGTGTGTGTGTATGTGTCTACCTTAATGTCAAAGTTATGCTGGATGTGTGGGAGGAACACCATCTCCTCTTCTTCCCAGGACTGAGAGTCATCAGACTCGATCCTCCCTCTGATCCTCCATCGCTGCCGGCCCAAACGCACCACCACCTGGTCATGTGACAAAATCACACCCGAGTTCTACAACAAAAACTAATTTTATTATATCTAGAAGCTGGTAAAAGAAAAGAATCTGAGCTGCAGAGAAGTCAAATCTGTAAAATCATTGCAGTAAAAGAATAAGCTCTGGAAATACACCAGCATAAATGTATATTTCCGCATTGGTTAGGAGGAGAACCTGACCTCATACTGGTCTCCAGGGCAGAGCCGGGCAAAACCGATCAGACCTGCAAGGGAAGGAAGTGTTTGGGTAAAGGGTTTGAAGATAAACACCAATAACCTCCATTGACTTCCATTCATTTTTGTGACTCCACTATGCCTAACCCATACTCCAACCTTCACCATAACCAGTGCTGACCTGTTCCTAACCCTAACCTAACCCTAAAACTTAATTCACACCATACCTCTAAAACCAACTGGTAAGCTTCTAAAAAACGTTTTCTTACTTTGAAAAATGTCCTCACATTGTGGGGAAAATGGTCCTCAGTAAAAAACACACACACACACACACACACACACACACACACACACACACACACACACACACACACACACACACACACACACACACACACACACACACACACACACACACACACACACACACACACACACACACACACACCTTTCATTTTGATGTGCAGCTCCCCCAGGAGGATTTCCAATTCTCCCTCCATGGCTGACATGTCCTGCAGCAGAAGGTAACAAACAGCTATTGAGATAATCATGGAGCTGAAGTTCATACAGTGATAGCACAGGAGGTAGAGCAGTGATCGGAGGGTTGTAGGTTCAGTCCCGGCTCCCATTTGAGAATGGTGCTATTGTGTCCCTGGGCAAGACACTTAACCCTCCCTCCCTGCTGGTGGTGGTCGAAGGGACCGGTGGCACCAGTGTTCAGCACCCTCGCCTCTGCCAGTGCGCCCCAGGGCAGCTGTGGCTACATTGTAGCTCATCCCCTGGTGTGATGAAATATTAGACTCACCAATTTAGAGGAAACAGAAATAATATTTAAAACTGACAACAGTAACTTCAGTCAGATTAGCTCAAAATAAGGCTGGGACGATAAATCAATGAATCGAACGACAGATGAAAATGAACTCAATTTTTCTAGCCTCAATATATCGATGTTAAGAAAGGTATAACTCTGTTATTATTTAGTATGATATTAGAAGTGCAGTTTTGGTTGTTGACACTGGATAAGCCTTTGTATTTATTGTTTTGGAGAGGCAGGGTGAATTAAATTGTTTTTGGTGCAATATTTTCTAACAGAGCCAAAGTCCTTTTTTGTTTATTTATTTTTTTATTTATTTATCTAGAAGTTCTGGTTCTGTGCATCCCAAAGTTAAATAAAGGTTTAGTTGTTGCATTTTAAAGGGTGAACTTGCCTTTTTATGATATATTAACATTACATAAGTGGTTATTTTGTTTGAAAATGTCGACAATAATATTGTTTATCGTCAATAATTTGTTGGACAACATATCGTCCAGCAAAATATGTTATCCCAGGTCTAGCTCAAAATCTGATTAAAATCTGCTGATTCTGTGGCAGGTATTTAATCTGAAGTCATTATGATTGTCGTAATAATAAGCAGTCAGACCGTGGCAGTAATGCAGCACGATCACGAGCGTTTCACTAAAGATTAAGCAATGGCTCTCATAAAGGGGGCGGTCTCCCCGCCGTCACGCACATCCATTTAGCTTGGACATAACTTGCTTTTTATTGTAATGAAGTTTTTTTCACAAGTTGCTCCTAAAGATGTTTGTCCTCCACAGTCCCCATGAACTGTCAGGTGAGCTCCAGCTCTAACGGGGAGAAATTCCCAGAGTTCTGCATCGCTCCAGTTTGCCGTCATTTTCAATTTAGTTGCCGGGCAGAGCTCGGCAGACATTCCACATGTGATCACGACATCGTCCTGTGTTGCGTCAAGGTGTAATCTTCATTCAACCTTAACCCATCATCCACAAGCCTGGTGCTGCACTAATATTACCAAGCTCGGCGGCACAAATGCCACAAAATTCCTGCATCACCATGCTGCCCCGTTGCATTCATAACACAAGCCAGTCCGTGGTAGCAAGGTTACGCCGATTTGCTGGCATGGTGCATCTTGACCCGAGGTAAGAAATAGATCCATCGGTTACTGAAACATTAATTAATTAATAATAAAGTCCCACCCCTAATTTAAATCTGTTACGATCAGATGATTGTAACCAACTAGACGATGTTCGTGACAGGAAGCACCTGCAGACTGTGTCGATGGTTTCGGCTGAGCTCCACCAGGCTCTCTCTGGAGGCTCTGGAGGATGGAGAAAGGGAGAAGGCTCTCTTCATGTTGACCACTCCCCGGCACAACCTCCACTGAATACAGTAAGTCTCATACAACTCCTCCACCTGCGCAGGTGCATGAACAGAAAAACGTCACAGTTCATCTCGGCTCAGAAAAGACACAAACATGGAGGGTTTGTGTGAGAACGTGTTGCCGTACACCTCTGATTGTACCTGGCTGATTTGGAACTCCAGTCTCCGTATGTATCTTTCCACTGCTCTGATCTCCTGTGAACAGATTCATGAGTCAGATCCAGGTGGAGAGCGTAGCATTGAATGTAAACAAATTACACATCTACCTTCTCCAGGTCATAGAGAAAACCCTGGAAACAGAGAAGTACCATTATTACATTAACTGTGAAAACACATCCTGAATATTAGATAATTCTGTTGATTTCTCTCACCAGTCTGGAGTTCCTCTTGGTTTCTCTCTGCTGTGAAGACAGAAAATCCATCTCTGCCTGGTGAATCGCTAAATAATCCCTAAAATTATTTAAAGTCAGTGGTCATTTCAGGTAGCAGGGGGTCTTTTTGGTTCCACCACATGCAAACAGCTGTAATAGTATTTAAACACCCACAGCATGTACATTGTTTGGTTTATCAGCAGTCAAACAGCATAAACATACATCCTGATTTTAAATTTAAAGCTCGATAACAGCGGGTAACATGTTTGAGTTGCACACCCATGTTACTACAGAAGCCTAGAAGGGACAAGTGGCCAACAGTTATAGGATCTCATAACTGCAGATCAAAGAAAGGACATCTGATTCGCTGCAGTTTGTAATCGGAGACACTAGATGTCACTGCGTCTAACACTAAATAACAAAAGGGAATAAGTTTAACAGATTAGCAAGTTTTTATGAGTTTCTTATTTTTACTCCTAAATCAAGTCACCATTCTAATGATTTAACTTCTAATTCTGTTTTTAAATTTTTTTTTACTGGGTGTCAACAAACTCCACAAGAAGGAAGTAAATTTCAACCCGAAATCCCTACAATTTGGGACCGATGATTAGGATTAAAAGTTATGGGATGGCAGAAATTTCACAAACTTTAGTCCTTTGCGAAGTGCTTGGAAGATCTGGTCCACCTGCTCAGGCTCCGACCAGGAAGCTGCTGATCCTCGCCGAGATGAGAGATGCGTTCTGGGAGATTTCCCTCCCGTCACAGCTTTGGAGCGAAAAGAGCCACGAACAGAAGATGAGCTGAAGACACACAGATTGATGAGACGTCATCTCCCTGTAGGGTTGACTCAGTCTCTAATGAAACAAATAAACTTGAGTAACAAAGTAAACAAAAAAAGAAATTGAAGGTAAAATCAAAATAATGCTGCAGTTTGTGGGTTGAGGGGGACAGGAAGTTTGGTTGAGTAAGTCTCCACCAATGCCTTGACTCTCACTTTAAAGGTCCCATCCAACCATCCATCCATCCGTTTTCATCCGCTTGTCCGGAGTCGGGTCGCGGGGGTAGTAGCCTAAAGCGAGAGGCCCAGACTTTCCTCTCCTCAGCCACTTGGGCCAGCTCCTCCGGGGGAATCCCAAGGCGTTCCCTGGCCAGGTGAGAGACATAAGGGCCATTCCCATCTGTACCGGGTCGGCCCGGGCCGGGTAGCATAGGTTGTTTAAGCCTCATTCCCACCTGTACCGGGTCGGCCTGGGCCGGGTAGCCCCAGTCGGCCCCAGCCTGGCCCGGTTGATTCCACACATCCTTGCCTTAAGCCCATGTGGGCTGATTCTACCCACCAATCAGAGGCTTGCTCTAATGGAAGGTGTGAATGGGCTGATTCTACCCACCAATCAGAGGCTTGCTCTAATGGAAGGTGTGAATTTGCTGTCAGCAGTGGGCGTGTTGGCCCTGGTCGGCCTGAAGCAGTACCCCTCGGGAAGAGGGCCGAGAATGAGCCTTGGTTGGCCCGGGAAAATTCCAGGCCACCCAGATATGTAAACAACCTACGCTACCCGGCCCGGGCCGACCCGGTACAGGTGGGAATGGGGCTCAATAGTCCCTCCAGAGTGTCCTGGGTCTACCTTTAGGTCTCCTCGCAGTTGGATGTGCCCGGAAAACCTCAACAGGGAGGCGTCCAGGAGGCATCCTGACCAGATGCCCGAGCCACCTCAACTGGCTCCTCTCGATGAGGAGGAGCAGCGGGTCTACTCCAAGCCCCTCCCGAATGACTGAGCTTCTCACCCTATCTCTAAGGGAGAGCCCAACCACTCTTCGGAGAAAACTCATTTCGGCCGCTTGTATCCGTGATCTCGTTCTTTCGGTCACTACCTAAAGCTCATGACCATAGGTGAGGGTAGGAACGTAGATCGACCGGTAAATTGAGAGCCTCGCCTTCTGACTCAGCATTCTCTTGACCACAACAGACCGGTGCAACGCCTGCATCACTGCAGATGCAGCACCAATCTGCCTATCGATCTCACGCTCCAGTTTTCCCTCACTCGTGAACAAGACCCCGAGATACTTAAACTCCTCCACTTGGGGCAGGACCTCATCCATGACTCGGAGAAGGCATTCTACCCTTTTCCGAATCAAGACCATAGTCTCAGATTTAGAGGAGCTGATTCTCATCCCAGCTGCTTCACACTCGGCTGCGAACCGCTCCAGCGAAAGCTGGAGATCAGGTTCTGATGAAGCCAACACGACCACATCATCTGCAAAAAGCAGAGAGCTGATCCTCAGGCCACCAAAACGGATGCCCTCAACACCTTGGCTGTGCCTAGAAATCCTGTCCATAAAGGTTATGAACAGAATCGGTGACAAAGGGCAGCCTTGGCGGAGTCCAACTCTCACTGGGAACGAGCCCGACTTACTGCCGGCAATGCGGACCAAGCTCTGACACCGGTCATACAGGGACCTAACAGCCCGTATCAGAGGGCCTGGTACCCCATACTCCCGGAGTACCCTCCACAGGGCCCACCGAGGGATGCGGTCAAACGCCTTTTCCAAATCCACAAAACACATGTAGACTGGTTGGGCAAATTTCCACGCACCCTCCAGGATCCCCCTAAGGGTATAGAGCTGGTCCAGTGTTCACGGCCAGGACGAAAACCACATTGCTCCTCCTGAATTTGAGGTTCAACAATCCAACGGACCCTCCTCTCCAGAACCCCTGAATGGACCTTACCAGGAAGGCATTTAGTTTGGAGTTCAGGAGATGGTTTCGGCCAGGACCACACCCCTAAATGCATTGAAGCAACTGCCATGTGATTGGTTGATTAGATAAATTGCATTAAGGAGAAGTTGAACAGGTGTTCCTAATAATCCTTTAGGTGAGTGTATAATGAAAATTATAAATGCTTGAATGAAGTACAAATAAATAACACTCAAAGTGCTTGTGTACATTTCTGTTTAATTGATACATACTTAATTCTGCAGGAGTTTTATTTTTCACATTATTATTTTAACTTTATTAAAATATTTTCTTCAGCTTATTTTTCTTTATGCAAAATAATGAAAGTAGATATAATCTATTAATGTAAAACATCAATAACATCCATAAAGATTGATTAAGAAAGCTGATTTTATCCAATATTTATGAGTAAATAAACACATTTACTCACACAATCAGGTTATTTTTATCGCTTTCTCTCTCAGATTAAATCCCAGTCATCTGTAATAAAAAAATTGGGATCTCCTTAGTTGCGTGTTTGTGTTCAAGTTGTGGTTCTGTTCACCACAATGACAAATCACAGGAGAAACTAATGGTTCAAGTTTGTTTTCTATGTTTTCTGTGTCTGAGAAGAGAAAACGTGTCTGGGTGATTTAGTTTGTGTTTGAGCTCGTAAACAGAAAGCAGCTGTCAGCTGATTCCTATTCAACAGATTATTTTCTTTCATTCAGAAATCACATCAAAAAGTCAGCTGAGGGTGAAGAGATTCAAACAACTTTAATAGGAGGAAGATCATCGAGTCGACACCGAACCAGAACCAGGTCAGAGTTCCTAATGAGAACCAGGCTCTGATTTTAATTAGTGTCTGACTTTTGTTTTTTAATCCTGAAAATGAGATTCCAGAGAGGTCATTCCTTTAACATTCACCACAAACAATAACTTTGTCTTGTTGATTATTGCATAAAACATAGGCACAGATGTGTGTGTGTGTGTGTGTGTGTGTGTGTGTGTGTGTGTGTGTGTGTGTGTGTGTGTGTGTGTGTGTGTGTGTGTGTGTGTGTGTGTGTGTGTGTGTGTAAACACTGAAACATTTTGTTAAAGGTGCCGACTTTGTGAACGTGAGAAACTGCTGTCTTGGTTCGATTAAACCTTAATAAATAAAGCTTGAAAAATGGACTTTTTACATCTAATATTAATATAACAGCAATATAATGATTACACTGTTTCTGGACAAATAGTAGTTCAATTATAAATGTACTTTTAATCAAATAAAATTCTAAAGAAGATCAAAATCAAAGTTTTGACCGAAACCTGACATAAGTGCCTCTGAGTAAGAACATCTGTTCTGAGTTGATGCAGGGATGTAAATGAAGATTTTAGATCTAATAACAGGATGATAAAGTTGCACATTATTGCTCTGGTTGTATTCCCACCGTTGTCGACCGCTCAGAGCACCGAACCCAGCGAAGGACCGGCTCCGTTGGACCAGACCTCCATCAGCCGGAGCATCAAATCGCAGCTTCACCGACATCCTGTAGACCAAAACAGAAAAGTCTTCAATTGCTTCTGTGTGGAATAGTAGAAATCTTTCTGCTAATTTAATAATGGTTTTAATTATTATTACTAAACAGACTCAGCAGGGTAAGACCCTTTTGTGATCTTATTAGATTTACATTTAAACGTTCTGAGATCTCGTTTCACCAGACACCATCTGCTGCTGTTTCAGGACCCTTTTAGAGCTATACTCAGAGTCAAGGCTGTAAATAAAACTAATGTTTCTGTTCTCGGTTTTTCTTTTAACTTTGGACAGTCATGGCAAACATTTAAACTAAGAGGGCCGCCCCATCCTCACACGATCTAAAGCAAGAAACCAAAGCACGGAGCAACGTCTCTGGGATTCTTTGGGAGAAACATCTTGCAACAAGCCCACAAATGTGTTCACCAAGTGGTGCACAGATACAAAACCAGTTTTTAAGAAGATCTCAACCTCCCTGAGGCGACTAGAACCAGCTCCATTCCAGAGGATGTTGGAAATTCAAGTCTTGTTTTTGATCAAGATTAAATCAATCCCTGATCTTTGGGATTATTCTGCCTGGAGGAGCTGAAGGACCCTCTGATGTCATCTAACGACATGAAAAGCACCTCAACAGCACATCTGCACTTCTAAAAAAAAAAAAAATTCTCTGCAGGATTTTTGGGTTTTAAAATTATTGTTCACATGATCATTTTTTAGGAAAGTAAAACTGTTTATTTTATGGTTGAAATACTAAGAATAAGTCAAAATGTCAAGAAAAAATTCTCATTAAAACAATTTTAAATGTCAAAGGTAAATAAAAATCTAAAGGTTGGAAAAACATTTTTAACTTTCATAGGTTTCAGTCCTTGTTTTATCTTTAACCCCTTATATGGTCCATCACAAATCCACATCAAACCACTTCTGCCCTCAAAGCCTTCAAGTGGAGCATCAGGATTAGTACTAGGGCTGTGGGATGCCGCCTAAAATCAATATCACGATATATTGAGGATTTCTCCTCGATAACGAAAAATGGACGATAACTACGATAACTACAGGTATGTGCAGAGACACAAGTTGTCCACTAGACGGGCCTATCACACGTATCACAATGAGTCACATTTTTACTGACTCAAGGTGGTACAGATTCTTAAAGGGACATGAACGTTGCCAACCTACACACGTTATTTTTTATTGTCAAATTCATTGGCATGGGAAAAATCATCACGATAAGAGTCACAAAAAATCATCACGATAAGAGTCACACATTTTGATAACGATTTATTTTTGATTTATTACCCAGCCTTAATGCCTTCATCATAGACCAGTCATATACAGCACTGCTGCCCCCTGGTGGAGGATCTACAGATGGCAAGGGCCATTTTTATTTCATTATTACCATTACGGTCAAAGGATTACATAATATAACTAAACAGGTTATTATATTAGCATTAAACAAAAAGTAGTTCTGGTTTTAAATCGTTTACAGCTGGTTCAAAAAGCAGCAGCTCGTCTCAACAGGTACAAGGCAGCGTGATCATATCACTCTGGCGCTCGCTTCCCTTCACTGGCTTCCTTTACATTACAGGATCCAGTTTAAATGACTGCTTTTTGTTCTTAAATCTCTCCACGACGTAGACCCTCCCTACATTGACGATCTACTGTCAACCTACACTCCTGTCAGGAATTTGAGGTCTAGTTCCCAGTCCCTGTTAGTTATTCCAAAAGGCTCGTCTCAAGACCCGAGGAGATGGAGCTTCCTCAGTGGCTGGCCAGAAACTCTGGAACAGCCTCCCCTTACAGCTTAGGGCCTTTCAGACGTTGGAGGATTTTAAGTCCTTGACCTGGCTTTGTTGGTTGATCTGTGAAGCTGTTCTTTTACTTTTTATCTAGTTTTACTGAGCTTTTATTACTTGATCATGTAGTTATTGTTTTACTCTCAACCTGTCATTTTCTCCTGGTTTTATTATTTTTATTGTCTTTTTGAACCTGTTCATTTTGGGTGCATTGTTTGTGCTGTTGTTATGTGCAGCACTTTGGGCTGCATGAGCATCAGTAAGTGTGCTATAGAAATAAAGCTGGCCTTGACCTTTAAAACTATCTCATATTTCAGGCTATAGAAACTGCAAAAAAAAATAAAAATAAAAAAAGACCCCCCAATCTTTCCTCGGAGCACTGAATCCTCTGCTGAAGTTAGAGCAGCATGAGTTTATATTTTTACTTAATATCTGCTTGGTTTACCATCAGCAGAAGGAAAGTATTCATTAACCAGAGACAAAGAAACAAAGACTTTCTTCTTTATGAAGGAAAATCAGCAACAAAATGCTTTTAAGTTCTGATGCAAACAATCTGTAAGCCATCTGCTACGACTCACGTGGATTTAGAGGAAACAAAAAAACAACAACATTTAATCGACGTTTATCCTTCTGAATAAACATAAACACCTAAAGCATTAGTGACAATAGTTTACGGCTCCTATAAAGATATTTTACCCAAACAGCCCATTTAACTGTCCCACAGAACATCGGTGTCTGAAACGGTCATGATTTCATTTTTCCTGTCACGCTGAATAATAAACTAAATCTGTTCAACTATCCTTAAAAGGACCAATCACGTTCAGACAGGTTTATACGACGTCTGTTAGTTTGAGGTGTTTCTGAATTAGGGCGTAACATAACGGGTTACAAGATGTTCATTTATATTAGATATGATGTTTCTGATTGGCAGAAAACCCACGGGTGTAAAACCCAACGGGTGAGAAGAAACATTTCTCATTAAAGAAACAAAATATCAGCACCGTTGTGTTTTAGCAGCAGCAGGATGACAAACTTCAGCCACATTTCACACCTTTAATAAAATAAACTGTAACGCTCCATCAGACATGTTACCCATCCCATTATGGACTCTGGATGGAGTTATAATTCACTTCACGTCTCTAAAAAACTGCTATAACAAATTATGTTTTATTATTCGTGAAGTAAATAGTTTTTTTTAAAAAGGTTCGTCTTTGTGTTTGAAGCAATTTGAAGATTTCCTTCGATTCAGCGTGTCGTTATGAATCAGAGCCGTGTTGGATAATCTAATACGAGATAGTTACATCAAACGAAGGAGGCAGAGGAAACCAACCTATGAGGTAAAACTTTACAGTGAAAGCAGCTGTATGAGAACGATGTGCAGCAGCTGTGTGAATTAAAACCAAACTGGATCTGTAGAGAAGCAAAAATCACATCTTTTTCCTTCATTAGTAAAAACTTCAGAGCCAAAATACTTAAATCAGACTTTCAGTACATTTAAAATAAGACCGATAGAGTTCAACTGTTCATCTGGTTACTTAAATGTTAAAAGTGCACAAAGATTGTTTTAAAATGTGCAGATTAACAGCACTGATGCAGATGAGATGCCGGCTTCTGTGGGTTTCGTCTTATTGGCCAAACACGAGGAAGAAATGAGCAACATGAGCATAAAACTGATTCTGTAGGTTTTCTTGTTATGTCTCCACAAATTTGGCTCATCCCTTGAGTTATGGAGCCTTTTTCTACCTGAATCATAGAGTTGAGTGGCTTGAACAAAAACCTTTAAAAACCCTCAGGTTTGAGAACTAATGCAGAGATAAAAACTGCACCCCCCCCCCCCCCCCCACCCCCCACCCCCCCACCCCCAGTCGTGGCGGATGGCTGCTTATACTGAGCCAGGATCTGGAGGTTTCTTCCTGTTAAAAGGGAGTTTTCCTCTCCACTGTCGCTGCATGCTTGCTTAGTATGAGGACTGCTGTGAAGACTCTGACACTAGTCAGTGACTCGATGCAACCTGCTGGGTTCCTCATACAGGAAACTTAATTAGCTTGATGAACTAGGATGTTTTACATTGTGAAGTGCCTTGAGACTCGTGATTTGGCGCTAAATAAACAAACTGAAATTTCAGAGAAAAGCTTTCAGAAAGTCTAGGAAACTTCAAACACTGCTTGTGTGCAACAAACGCTCTGAAGCAAGAACATTTGTCGTTTTCACAGAATTTCCTCAGGATTCATCATCATCATCTGTTGCAGCATCTTGTTTCACTATTAATAAATAAATAAATGGACAAAGGAGATGAAAATGAATCTCAATGTCATGAAAAAGTATGTCAAACTTAAGAAATGAATGTGTTTTACGGACTAACTAAAATCTAGAAGTAGAATGAGATTTAGGGGAAGAACATTCCTCGTCTAATGTAAAAGGTGTGCTTTTAAAGATAACTCATAACATGTGCTCTGTAAGAAATTACCTCCAACATGTGAGTGATTTACAGGGTCTCATGGTGAATAGCTGGAAGGTTAGTGTGTGTGTTTGTGTGTGTGTGTGTGTGTGTGTGTGTGTGTGTGTGTGTGTGTGTGTGTGTGTGTGTGTGTGTGTGTGTGTGTGTGTGTGTGTGTGTGTGTGTGTGTGTGTGTGTGTGTGTGTGTGTGTGTGTGTGTGTGTGTGTGTGTGTGTGTGTGTGTGTGTGTGTGTGTGTGTGTGTGTGTGTGTGTGTGTGTGTGTGTGTGTGTGTGTGTGTGTGTGTGTGTGTGTGTGTGTGTGTGTGTGTGTTACATAAAATGTACAAGCCCCTTCTGCAGTTTTTCTGCATGCCAACAGCTCCGTGGCTGAATCAGACAAACCTAAAAACAGGAGGAATTCAGATCACCCCTCTCCGGGTGTGGTGTGAATTTTAATGTGGTTCCAGTGGCTTCATTAGTGACTTTTTCCTTCTGCTCCATCCAATTAGTCTTCCCGTTTCTCAGCTGATCTGCTCATCGCTCAGACTTAAACAAGCTATTTGCTTCGTTCTTATCAACTACACGCCATGGCAATATACACACAACCCTGCATACCTAAGTAACATAGTAGCTAATATACTAAGTGCATTTATGGTGAAAAACAAGACAAGCTTTGTTGGTAGTGTCTACATTAAAAGATTAATATGACGTTGAGAGGTGGGGGGTGCTGTTAGAGCAACTGGGGCTCACAGTATGGCAGTCCCCCTGTTTTTTAAGGTCTGGTCTGAGGACCACAAAGAGGCAGCTTGTGGGCCAGACCAGCCCGTGTTTCTCTAAAAGTGTCTCATTATTTCAGAATGACCATTAGAAATATTTGAGCTTTCATGTTGGTACTTCTTCCAGCATGACGCTAACTGAGCAGAAACCAAGCTGCTGCAGGACCTGATGTTGAACATTTAAACTGGAGAGTGTGAAACGCTCTGTGTGTTTACTCTTCATCTGCCTTTTCTCTCAGAATAATCCCATCCCTCTTCTCCTCTTCATCACATCTCTGTTCCTCTCCATCAGCTGATTCTTGCATCTCCTGACTTCCTGTTTCTGTGCCTACACATCAGTCCAAAGATTGAAAACCTCTGAAGGAAACCGTTTCTGTTCTGATCCAAACATCTCAGCTCAGCCTGGATTTCCTTTGTGGTGTTTTACAAACACCATCTTCCTCAGCAACATATGGAAGCCCATTCCCGCCACTCAGATAAAAAAAAAAAATTTCATAATTATGACAGCTATCTCATCATTATGAGATAGCTGAGTAATAATTATGAGATAATTATTAATTTTTTTTTATCTGAGTGGCGGGAATGGGCTTCCATAACGACGCGGCCTGTTCAGGATAATTCTTATCTGATTATTTTTATCAGTAGAATAGGATAGACGTTCTGGATTTATCGGAGCGTTTAGTTTCAGAGTGAATTAAAACAGGCTGGAATCCATCCCATAAACAACCACTGCATCTGTGAGGTTAATCAGAACCATTTCTGTTCCTACCTTGTTTTTCTGCTCTAAACATCCAAGCTTGGAAAATCTCAGATCTTCATCTCTTCTTCAGACCCTGAAACAATAAAAATAAAACACAAAATTAAGGATTTTATTTCGTTCATTTTTTGTTTGACCACCTTGGACGAGAGACGTTTGTGTCACACCAGAAACGGATTGCTGTCTCTGGTGTTCAGATTTATGGTCTTTACTTCTGTGTTCCTGTTCTCCTCCCAGGTTCTCCTTGGTCTTCTATGGACCAGATGAGAAAAACGGAATCTTATCTGAATTTCTCAGCTGTTTAAGAAGAACTGACATCTTGTTGGGTCGAGTTTTCCTTTTGACGTGAGGAGCAGGATGTGGAGGAAGGAGGAAGAGGAGCAGAAAGTCTGAGTAAGTAATCATGTAAACCCTCCATGGTATTCTCCTTCATTAGTCCGACTGTCAGCACGACTCAGCCCGAGTCCAGAGCATGCTGAACACACACAGAAGGTCAATCCATCTCAGTTCAGTCTCTGGTGACCTCCACAGGAACCTCAGCTTACAGCTGATCAAGTGCCACAATAACAACTTTAATCCAGGATTTATTGTTGAAAACTGGATTAACAATCTGTAGAGATTAACCACAATTTATCACTAATGAAATTATTACAAATAAGACATTTCTGTTATGCTAGAATGCTAACCCGCTAAGAGTTAAACCCAGTGAAGACTGTTTTCATCAGTTTATTCAGGGACTAAATCAAATAAAGATCCATAAAACACACTTTTAGACTCTTCTAGCTAACCGGTGCTTCTAACAGATGGTGAGTGGAGGATATGTGAAGTCTACCTGGACTCATCTTGGCTGTTTGTTTAAATATTACATAGATGCATTAAAAAACAGAATTTAAGACTGGACTTACTTTCTGATGCTCGTTCTTCAGGGAAGCACCAGATTCAAAGAGCAGGTTTAGTTAAGCGTGGGTCAGAACCATCATCTGCTGGTGCATCACAGCAGCAGAAACAGGTGGTGGGTAATTCACCTGATTGTTACCTGGCTGCTCACCTGCTCTAACTCAACAGAAGACCTGCAGCTGCTTTACTTTGTGTCAGTTTTGCTGCTTCAGCCTCAAACCTCCTGGTCTGCGTAGAAACGTTTAGCTGTAGTCTGAACCGAGTTTAGGGACAAAACCCCCAGAAGAAGAAGATCTCTTCAGCCCTCATCCGTGCTCCCAGCTCTGTGCTACTTCCTTTTTGGACTTCCTTGTCTTTTCTGACTGGAACATGAATCAACGAGCCGCTCGGCCCCCCAGAACCACGTCTACCAGAATGGTTTCTGACATAAAAAAGATGTAAACAGAAGCTGTGTCCAGAAGTCACAGATCATGTAAAGATGGTTTCTGCTCTGACAGCTCAGTGTGTTTTTACAACTGAAGAAGTCAGAACCATAACTTGATGCCTCCTGAGGGGTTTTAGTTGTTTCTGCCTGAATCTGGTACACACTCTGATGGTTGCAGAAGGTCACAGTTCTGAACGGTCTCTAAGCTAAAGTCTAGACTTCATATTTCTGCTCTGGGCTGCAGATACTGGGAATGCATCCATATCACTAGTTAAAGGGGATACAATGAGACGATTCTGCAGTGAATTACAGGTGGAGAGGATTTAGTAGGAATCTCAAAGATTAGGGAATTCCCTCATTGATATTCAGAAGTAAACTAGTCTGAACTTCCTCTCACTCCCAGAACAAAAGCTGCTTTGCTGCAGTGGAGCAGCTCCTCTAACAGAGAAAACTTCATCTAAAAATACAAAAAAGCAGCCGTTTAAAGCTGAATCAAATAATTCATAAAGACGACACCTGATGTGTGTCATTAGTCAGAAGCAGGACCCTGTCACTGTGGTCCTTCAGACCCTCTAAAGCAGCTCCTTCTACCTTCCACCGGGAATGTCACAAACATGAGTTTTAGTAGTTTTCCTGCTCAAAGTTTTACTCCAACAGAATGAAATAATGACAAAACGAATTCTAAAAAACTTCAACGAGCAGGCTTTTTTACGTGACTTGGGGTCAACGGCATGTAGCTAATTCCTGCTGTTGAGGATGCTTGATCACATTTCAAAAACTCCGTAATCTCGATTTTAGATAGACATGCTCCTTTAAAAAAGTCAGAGTTAAAATTTGTTTCAGTTCCTGGATCAATACTGAACTGTCAGAACTGATTCTTCTAAAATTTCAATTTTGGCAAAGAGCAAAGACATCCAAGAATATGAGGGACTGGCAATCCTTCAGATCTATACGGAACAAATGTACCCAGTCAATCAGAAAAGCAAAATCTGAATATTATAAGAACCAGTTTCTGATGAGTAGTTCTGACCCCATAAAGTTCTGGCAGACTGTCAAGACTATGGAAAATACCAATAAGTCCTCACACTTGCCAAATTCAATCAAATCTGATGGCATTGTTGTCTCAGATAAAACTAAAATGGTAAATTATTTCAATAATCACTTTTTTCAAGTCCGGTCATGCCTTTGCTACTGCTTCACATGTCTCTGGGGTTTCTGACCTCGACTCAGCTATAAGTAATGATTCCCTCTCTGCAAACAATCCCTGTTTCTCCATTCAATTGTTTCAAGTAAATGAGGTGCTTGGTGAGTAACTCAGGGTAGATCCTCATAAATCGGCCGGACTGGATACTCTTGGCCCTTTCTTTCTGAAAATAGCAGCATGTGTTATTGCTGCACCTATTACCCACCCATTTAATCTGTCCATACAAACTGGTACATTTCCACAGAAATGAAAATTTGCATCTGTTACTTCACCTTTTAAAGGGGCAGACCATTCAGACCTAAGCTGTTATAGGCCTATCTCTATCCTGCCTTGGCTCTATAAAGTCATTGAAAAGTTAGTCAATAAACCGCCAACTCACTATCTGGAATCCAGCAGTATTATTACTCCCATGAAGTCTGGCTTCCGAACTGGCCATGGATGTGTGTCTGCAACACTTCAAGTGCTAAATGACACAATATGTGCCATTGTCAATAAGGGATATTGTGTAGCTGTGTTTGTTGTCTTGGCTAAAGCGTTTGACTCTGTCGACCATAACATCTTACTTAGCAGGATCGATCAAGCATATAGGACTTTCTCAGGCATCCGTGGCTTGGTTCAGAAGTTTTATCTTATGCTGTACACAAACAGTGAGAACAGAGTCTGCTACTCTACCTCTATCTATGGGTCGTTCCTCAAGGGTCGATACTGGGCCCAACCTCATTTAAAGTATTAATAACATTGTTCATGCTGTTGACAGTTCTCATATACATTTATATGTGGACAACACCATTTTATATACACGCAGTTCTTCCTTGAACACAGCTTTGTCCTCCTTGCAGCACAACTTTAATTGTCTTCAGCATGTCTTCTCCAACCTTCATCTTCATTTAAACACAAGTAAAACAAAGTTCGTGATCTTTAACCGTAACTTTTCACCCTAGTGTTGTTTCCCTGGATGGTACAGAACTACAACTTGTCAGTTCCTATAAGTATCTGGGTATCTGGCTTGACATCACACTTTCATTTGACATTCACATTAATTCATTACTTTCTAAAGCCAAGCTAGAATTGGGTTTCTGTACCACTACAGGCCATCCTTTACTCATTCTGCAAAGCAAACCTTGGTTAAAATGACAATTCTTCCCATCTCAGATTACAGAGACATCATTTATTGGACTGCTTCCAAACAATTTCTTCATATATAAAACAGTCATCGGTAGAGCCCCATCATATCTTCGCTCATTACTTCCAACAACCAGCGCAATGTACGTTCCAGTAACTTAACTCTATAGTTATTCCCAAAGCTCGCACCTCCTTTGGCCGCTCCTCATTCCAGTTTGCTGCTTCCAACGACTGGAATGAGCTTCAAAAATCACTGAAGCTCACTATCAACATTCCATTATCTGTCTTCAATAATTCATTGTAATCAATAGTTGCTGCTGGATTGTTGGACCGGGGGACGGGGGGTGCTGGCCGTTCTACACACAAGCCTATATAATGAAACAGCACTGCATACAGCATACAATATAACAGCACGATGCATGCACACCTCCCGCCATTCCTACCCCTCCGGCTCGGCGGAGGGTGTTGAACCCTGCGTCTATTGAGCCCTGCTGGTATAGTCCCACTTTTCTAATCCTAGTCCACTGTTACAGTTCATGAATTGGATGATTTATTTAGGACGTCACAGCTGAGGCATCCGGTGCTTTACAAAGTTAAAAACCAAGAACAAACAGACAGAATCACTAAAAAGTGTGGAATAAAATAGAATGACACGAGTGTAAAAAGCCATTCTGAATAAAGAATTACCCCCATACTGTGCTGCTAAAGTTAAAATCCAAAGTTTGACCAGTTTGACCTGAAACTGTCTCTTTGGCGCTTTAGTTTCAGGGGAGTCATGCACTCACACTTAATGTTGGGAAACGGTTCGTCTCTGAGTCATAAAATCAACAATCCCCGTCACACCACCAGAACTGAAAACTAAACCCAGAAACAAGAAACCCCAACTACAGAAATCCACATTCTAGGATCCCTAAAAACGATCACAAAGATCCTAAATAACTGAAGTTTTTAACCCCTTGAGTCAAAGCCATGTCCTTGTTTTGGTCCAGACCTTTGTGGTCGTCCTGCTGCTCTCAGTCAGACACTTAAAACAGATTTATGGCAGCAATCACGGCTGGTTTCTGCTGTGACTTTAATAAGCAGAACAACGTGCATCTTGTTCAGCAGTTTGACCCAAATCTCTCAGAAACACCGTGAGGTTTTCAGCTCAGATGAATTAATGTCAATAAAATGGGCCAGAAGGAGGACTTCTGACTGAGGACAGAAGCTGAAACGATAAGTAAATGTTTAGGAAGAACAATTTTAAAAAGAGTAAAATATTCAAATAAATGTTTTGCAGTTAAATTTGTAAATGTTACTCAAACATCAGCTTACTGTTTTTATAAATACAAATATGTCTAAATGTAAGAGTTGATCAGACTGATTTAATTAATTTAGGTTCAGAACTGTTTTACTCATAACGATAAAACACAAAATGAGTAGAAATTATTGTTGCATTTCTGATGGAGGGTTTTAAATTGGTTTTCCTGGTTAATTCTGTTTTACGTCACAACTAACCCTAAAGCCTCCAGGTTTGATACGAAACAGAAAACCTTTGTGCAGGTGAACTCTGAACCTGAGAGTTATTTTTAGTGTTGTGTCTCAGCAGGCCTCATCAGACCTTGAATCCTGTGTCTGACTCCAGCAATATTCCCACCCCAAAAGGCGTTTTCACACCACATTAGTTTGCTTGCATCTTTGTCCGTCATCATCAAACTAAAACAGAAGCCTGGAGCGTTTTTCTCCGAGTGATGTGGCAGAGTCAGGACCTATCGCACGTAAAGCTGAGCGTGAGGAGCTTGTTTATCTCCATCAGCTCAGACTCAGTTTCAGCATCAAACCTGAGATCAAATCAAGCTGCCAACAAGGAAACGCCGGCAGAAAACCATTTAGTTTGGGATTTAAAACTAAAGTTTAGATTTAAATAAGGGAATTTGCTCGGATAAGGTTTTATGATATACTGCGAGAACAAACAAAAACTTTATTGTTACTGTAAATAATAATAATTTTTATAAGTTTGAATTCTAGGATTATTCAGAAAACTTTAATTAGACAGAAGTCAAAAAGAAACTTCACAACACAGCCTGATCTGACTGATGCATGATGGGAAACAGGGCGGTGGGCTGGTTCTGACCCAGCTTGTGTTGGTGTTTTCCCTGGCAGCTCGTCAGTTTGGGCCGAACTTATCAAGGGTTCATGAGAAAGCAGCTGATGGAGGAGGACGAGCAAGGAGAGAAGGGACACAATGGCAGAGGAAGTCTAGAAGAGCTCTGGATGTTAGGAGCAGAGGGTTTAAAGTTCTGAGATGTTCTTGGATAATGCTCTGAGACATTTCAAGACTCTCTAAGATGTCCTGAGTATTTCTAGGACATCTCTGGATGTTCTCAGACATTCTGAGATGCTCTGAGACATTTCCATATGTTCCGAAATGAACATTATGAGACTCTGAGATGCTCTTCTGATACGTTCTGAGACATTCTTTGATGTTCTGAGATGTTTTCAAGACGTTCTGAGACCACAAACACAACTCAAGCCGCAGCTCTCAGGATGAGGGGATGAGATGTTGCGAGAAGCTGCAAACTACAAGTTCAGCCAAAGTTCCTACAAGCAGATTTTATTTCTGTTTGCTGAGATGAAACTTAAACCAATAGTTTTGCAAAAGGAAATAAAAACTAACGTTTCTGAGCTCAAACAGAACCAGGTTCTTCACCTCCAACCACACTACATCCAGCTGTTCAGAAACACTGGAACCAGGAGAACCAGCAGAAAAATGATAGAAATCATTATAAACCTGCAGCCTGGTTCTGCTCAACAAGCAGGAAAGTGATTAGGATAAATTTTTCTAACTGCACATAAATGTTTTTATTGATTTTGTTTGAAATATTCAGTAGATGGCCAGCTAGAGTGAAAGAAGAGCAAGCTAATCAAGTTTGCAGACGACACCACCGTCATCAGACTCATCTCTGTCTGGGATGAGTCTGCCTACAGAATGGAGTTGGGACGGCTGGTCTGGGATGTAATTTTGGGGGGGGGGACGGGTGGGACATGTCCCCCCCACTTTTTCAAAAGGCAGTTTTGGTCCCCTGCACTTTTTTCCGTCCAAAAACAATATTACGCTCCATTAAATGGATTTGATTGAGCACTAGGACCGAAACGGAAACCGGTTTCCTATTAGACCCGCCCAAAAGCTAATCTATTGGCTCTGTTGATACTTGCTAACGTATTATTGGCTGTTGCTGCTGTCACTCCAGTTGTAAACAGTCAGAACGTGCTCACGTTGTTTTGCTAGTTTGGAGCCGCTAGGGAATAACGGTACTGAATCACATCGTCAACTAGACGCTGTGTAATATCAGAGCTCAGCTCAGCTTCCATTACATAACATTTGAACAACTGTTCGGCAGCATGTCAAGAAAACGAAAAGTGGATATAAGAGACTTCTTTCAAAGTCAAAACGTAAGTTGGAACATGTGACACCCCTGCATTAAGCTCAGACTCACCTCCTCCTTCACAAACATACTCAAAACTAACTTTTACAAACTCATCTCCTCCACATAACTGACTCCTCTGACACAATTTATTCGTATTATTATAATTATTATTTTTTTATTATTATTACTATTATCATAATTATTATTACTAGTAGTAGTAGTAGAAGTGTAACTTCAAAACTTTTATCATTAACTTTATTGTAAACGTATCTATTCCAATGTATATGTTCACATTAAAAGGCTCTGAAAAATGAACAGTATCATCATCGTCAACAGAGATTTTTTTAAGCTTAATGTCAAAGATGTACACTTTTCATTAGATTTATCTTATTTTTTCCATTTATTTTTTGTGTGTTGAAATGCAACAACTGTTTAAACACTTTTAAGGGAAAACACATATTTAATATGTTTTATACACTCAAATTGGTAATGAATAATTTATACATTATATTAATAATTGTGAATCAGACTAGAACCATCCTGTAAAAATTTCTGTTTGTTCCATTCCAAAATCTCCCACTGTTTATAGTTCATGCATCTTTTTTTCAGGTGACCGACAGAGATGCAGGAGGAGAGACCGGTGAAGGTACAGCAGGGGAGGCTGTAGGAGATGGAGGACGAGAGCCTGGAGGAGATGGAGCAGAGGCTGGAGGCTCACAGGTGAGGTTGAAATAATGAAGATACGATAGACATAAAATTGATCATTGTGACAAATGTTAGGGTGATGATCATGTGTAAAACATTAGTTCAGCATGTCCTCTAACACAGCAAATGAACAAACGGACAGATCTCAGGAGGGACCGTTTATGTATAAATAATTTTTATACTTTTGACTATAGGCCTGGGAAAGTAACAAATTTTGCTGGACGATATATTGTCCAACAAATTGTTGATGATAAACGATATCATTGTCAACTAGGGCTGGGCGATATGGCAAAAATAGAATATCACGATTTTTCGAATATTTTATCACGATTTCGATTTTATCACGATTTTTTATCCATGAATAGCACAACTTCAATTGCGTATTAAAGAAGAGAAACATTGAATAAATAAACATTTATTCATATTAGGGATAATCAGCACAGTGCTAACACACTTATATTTTAAACTCACACCAGAGATGATAAAAGCCCTGAGAGAAACAATTACAAAAATCAGTTTTTCTCGTTTTTCAAGCAACTTAACATAAATTAATATCGTAAACATATTTAAAGTGCAAACATGTCAATTGCAAACGTATTGTGCAAACATTAACTTGTTCAAAATACTATGTAGCTCCCAGTTGGTCATGTAGTGGATAGTTAAGCTCAAATACGGCTCTGATGTGCGGCTGGACCAGAGATCGCTTGTGGTAGCAAAAATCTGCGCATTCTGAATATTTTCTGCAACAAGTATCTAAATAAAGTAAAATTTTCCAGTGCAGATTGGAGACAACCCATAGAAGCACTGATTTGATCTCAATTCACAGAAAAATAGAACAGGTTATGCACCTAATAAATAAAATTACTAACAAACTCAGGAATCTTTCTTTGCTTCACTGTTCTGGTGCTGAAAACATCACTAATGCGGATCAAAGGAGATACACAGATGAATGCACCTCTTATTATTTGGAAACTACATTTACTGCAGCTAGCAGAGGCAGAGATTGTTTCTATTGATACACGGAGTTTACAGAATCATTTTAAATTGTAATAGGGGAAGACTGCAGGAGGGAGCGGTAAAATACAGGGGGTCCCAACAAAAACAAGAAACTACGAGTCTGATGAAACCCGCTGGTTTTCCATCACGCAGTCACGGGGCAGCTCCAACGACCCAGTGACCGAGCTCAGTCCGGTACCGACACCGGCTCGGCAGAGGGTGAACGAGCCGAGGCGACGTCGTGCTCTGCTTAAGAAGCGGTGTTATTTTCCTGCTTCAGAAGAAGCATCCAATGTGTTTTTACGCTTTCTCCGAGACATGTCACGTCGCTAAGTTGTTAGCGCCGCGCGCTAAGGAAACCCTGCGTTCCTCTTCGGAACGAAAACCTCGTTGTCGCTCTCAGCCGCGGCCGAAGCCATGTTTGTTCACACACAAGTGAAAACAAGCTGGGCACTAATATATTACTATGACTCACTCTGATTGGTTAAGGGTCAAACAAAGGCGTGTCATTCGCCGGAGTTAAGTTCCCTTTTCATTCAGAGGCAGAATTTCAACAGCAGAGCTGTGAATCGTGATAAAAAGGTCTCTCAAAAATGACAGACCGTCAGATGTGTAGATCGTAAAACGGTCTAAAATCGTCATATCGCCCAGCCCTATTGTCAACATTATCTAGACCAAAATAACCACTAATATAATGTTAATATATCATAATAATGCAAGTACACCCTTTAAAATGCAACAAATAAACCTTCATTTAACATTGGAATGTCCAGAACCAGAGCTTCTAAATGAATAAAAATAACAAACAAAAATTAAATAAAAAAAGAATCTCACTCCCTGTTAGAAAATGTTGCACCAAAAACAATAAAAAAGACCCAAAACAATAAATACAATGGCCTATCCATTGTCAACAGCCAAAACTGCACTTCAATAATGATAAGAAATAAAAAATAATAGAGTTGTACATTTTTAAACTTTGATATATATATATATTGAGGATGGAAAAATTATTGAGATGGGCATGTGACGTGTCAAGGGGTCTTTACATAACACCCCCACCCCAAATCCGCACAAGCCTGCTGTGTCCCCCCCCACTTCTGAAATCAAAATTTCGTCCCTGCGGCTGGTGTCCTGGTGCAGCCACAATAACTTGGTGCTAAACACCCAGAAGACAGTGGAGGTAGTTGTGGACTTTAGGAAGCACACAGCCCCCCTCCCCCATAACCCTGTCTGACACTCGCATCATGATGGTGGACTCATGTCGCTTTCTGGGCACCACCATCACCCAGGACCTCAAGTGGGAGCCCACCATCACCTTCATCATCAAAAAGGCCCAGCAGAGGATGTACTTCCTGAGGCAGCTGAAGAAATTCAACCTATCTGCACAGTTGATGAGGCAGTTCTACACCGCAGTCATCGAGTCTATCCTCACCTCTTCAATCACCGTGTGGTACGCTGGAGCTACCACCGGGGACAAGAAGAAGCTGCAGTGTGTTGTGCGCTCTGCTAAGAAGGTCATCGGCTGCAAACTTCCTTCCATACAGGACCTGTACACCTCCAGGACACTGAGGTGTAGGTCAGATCATAGCAGACCCGTGTCACCCTGGACACAGTCTCTTCGACTCGCTGACTTGCACCCATCTGGCAGGAGGCTCTGATCCATTCGGACCAGATCCTCTCGCCACAAAAACAGTTTCTTCCCCTCTGCGGTCGGACTCATGAATGACAATCGTAGACCTGCCCACTCCAGCTGCTTTGGCTCAGTCACATGACCCTGGTGTTGTGTTTGCACCTGAACTGACCCACTCTGACCAGAATCTACACTTACTTGTATAAAGTAGCTGCATCTCTAATTATTGATTCCCTATATAATTCTCATTTCATCGTGTTTATTTCTTAATTCTAATCTTTGCTTATCTATTATTTGTTCTCGCACCAAGTACCGCAGTATTTTCCTAATGTTGGGATTCTTGCACATAACACCCTTCTGATTCTGATCTGCTTTAGACGCTAACTAATCACAAACACGCCACACAACCCCACTCTGGACAATCAGAAGTTTTAATGCTTATGGAAACAGAAGACTTATTTTACTGGATAAAACCAAAATTACAAAAGATTTTAAATTTAAATGTAAACAAAAAAAATCCAAATACGTTCTGATCCAGTTCAGTCGAATCATTTCAGAAGGAGCATTTTAGGATTTAAAATGATCAAAAATGCTTCAAACTTCTCTAATATTCCCTTGAATTCAGTCTCGTCCTGCCATTACAATTCCCTAAGTGGATGTTCAGAAACAGTTTGTGGCTGTCTTGGAAATCTTCTTTTGGGAAGCATCAGAAACAAAAGTCCAGATGAGGCAGGAATTCTGGGAAAAGCAGATTGAACTCACCGGATGGGACGATAAAGCATTCCCAACTGTCAGAGCAGGTCCACCTCGCTGCAGCGCTGCTGCAAACCAGTCATGCATGTGTGTGTGTGTGTACGCGTGTGTGTGCCTGTGTGTGTGTGTGTGTGTGTGTGTGTGTGTGGAGGGTTTGGCAGCTGTCTGCTAGGTCCTGATAGCGTTTAACCGTCCGGTTTTTCATCGGCGTCAGAGACAGACAGCTGGATCAACTTCTCCTTCGTCTTCTTCTTCTGTTAGAAACTTTCTGCAGCTCCGCGCCTCCTCTCCTCCTCCCTCAGCCTCTCAGCTGCTCCTCCACACCCTTTAGGAGCTTCTCTCCTCCTCTTTCAACCCTTCCCTCCCTCACAAGCTGCTCTTTCCTGCCTGCTATCTTTAGTTTATCCTTCACATCAGCGTTCTGCTGTTCCTGCTGCTTTTCTTATGTTTTTATCCTTGGTTCTTCACCTCTACATGTTCTCCTAAATCTCCCATTTTCTTAGAGATAAAACCACATATCCTCCCTTTCCTTCCCCTAGTTTCACCCATTTTCTCTCCACATATTTCAATTTTAATTTATGTTTTAAGAAAAAACTCTTTTACAAACCTCTCCCCCTTCTCATCCTCCTCCCTCCCTTCCTCCCTCCTTTCTTCTCCTCCCTTCCCCCACTCCACTGGGTGAGTATCATGTTTGGCTTTAAACTGGAGAACTTGGCTGCAGCTCAAACCTCATGCATTAGTAAAAATCTCGCTTCATGCCCTGATTGATGGTCAAATAAACATTTCATCCTGCAAGGAGAATCATCCCCTCTCCGTGTTTCTGGATCTGAAATCTAAAACATGCAAGAATTTAAACCATTTCAGTCACTGATAGAAGGAATTTGCTTCAGGCTTGTTTCTTAACGTAACTGTGAGGCTTTAATATTTACGTTCTGCTCGGATATGTCAGATTAAACCTCACGGCCACATTTCTTCTGCTCACCCAGCACAAACGTTCATCCCATGAGAATAAGGAAAAGAATGCAGAGTCGTTAAAAGCATCCAGGCCTCCGTCTGACCACCCCCAAGGTCTCTCGCCTTCTGATGAAACTTTAAGATGTTTGGGGAAACTTTCCAGATCATTGATGATGATGAAGCTTATGATGGAGCTGATTAAAGTCACCGGGACAGTTTTACAGTTTTTCTCAATTGTTTACACACATTTTCTGAAAGCATGCCTCATATTCTCAGAACTCTACACACAAATCCAAAAATGCACACACAATGGGCAAAACCCCTCAATTAACCTGCAAAATGAAACTTCACATTCAAAACAATGTTATTTCTCCTCACAGTGTGATTTTGTTGTCCAATGACACACACACACACCATCATATGAACAGACATTTATAAGAACCAGCAGAACACTTATGTGCTCAATGTAAAACACTACGACGAATGGAAAACACGTCTTCTCCATTCATCATAATGACTAAAGCCTTTTTGGTTCTGTGTTACACCTACTACAGACAGTATATACATGCATGTGCTGTAAAATATTTCAGAATATTGTTTTTACACTCTGAGCACACAAATACATGGAGTGGTCACTATTGTGAAGCACAATCATTATGATTTCAATACGTTAATTTACTGTACACAGTGTTGAGTGTATGCATCAATTGTGGGACTCACTTGCACATAGTTATATCGCAATTCTTCGACTCTTTCTGAGTTGCGTTCAAATGGCGCCCTGTAGACCTGCTTCATCCTGAGATGATTTCTGCGCAAGACACGGTCCGGTGTTGATAAGCTGACCCTAACAATATTTTGAAACATGTCGTTGTTTTCTATTATTTTTCTTTGTATTTGCCGTAATGTTAGGGCATTGTTTTCTAGGACCATGTTCATGTTTTCAGTTTCCTGTTCAGGAGACAGAAGACGTCCCCGACCGCCTCGTTTTGGTAATCTTTCAGTTCTGTCAAACAAATAGTAAAATACTGTGAATACAAAGTAGGTGTACATTTCCTAAATACTGGAAAAATACTTTACAGTATTTTTACTGTCCAACAAAACAGTCCACGGGCAATACTACTACTATACTCATTGAATATTGATTGTATTGACATGCAGTACTGCCATTTTCTAGTGAGAGAAGATTTCTTACCTATTCTCATTTCGGAAAGTTTATGTTTATGTTTATTCATTTAGCAGATGCTTTTATCCAAAGCGACTTACAATTTATAACCAATAGGGCATGTTGTGATCTGTGGGGGAAACCGGAGTACCCGGAGGAAGCCCACGCATGCATGGGGAGAACATGCAACTCCACGCAGAAAGGCCGCAGCCGAGTTTTGAACCTGCGACGAGGCAACAGTGCTAACCACTGCTCCACCATGCAGAAAGTCTGGATGATGGATGCTACAGTGTACCTGCTCAAATGTGTCTGTGCTCTTTGCCCAGCCTCCCTCATTGTAAGACCATGGTTGACCACATGATCAACCAAAGTGGCTCGGCTCTCATCAGAGATTACGGTCCTTGGTCTTCCTTGTCCTCGTCCTCCTCCTCTTACTCTCACTCCTGTGGCTCTGCTTCTGTTTCCAATGTTGGGATCCATTGCTCCAAAACAGAAGAGCTCACCTGTTGCCCTTTTATGCTAAAGCTCTGATTGCTGATTGTAAAACCGTGTGACAGGTGTTTGCCCTTGTGATGAGTCAGTGTGCACATTTGTATAGCAGTGTGTTGCTTGTGAAAACAAGATATTTTCTGCATGAAAATTGTGCCAACAGCAGAGAATTGTGTGTAGTGTTTTGAAAAAAGTGTGTTTTAGATTTGCAATTTGAGTGCAAAGCAGGAATTGTGCTGGTAGTTTAGCAGAACTGGTTGAGGGGGTTGGTGTTTTGGTTACGTGTTGTGGTCATTTTGTCTCAAGTACCAGAAAATGTGTGTAAACAATTGAGAAAAACTGTAATGATGCTCCTGGTATTAGTGTGGCTTTAAAAACGTGGAATATTCCTTTTTCCAAGAATAACGCAATGAAAATGTTTATGGTTTTCTTCTCTTTTAGTATATTTCTGGTAAATTCAAAACATAAATTCAAAATAAAAAATTCAATAAAAAATAACATTTTTTGGCATCTCATGAATGAAAAAATCTAAATATTGGGGCTCTAAACTAAAATACGTCTGAAGGTCTTGGCACCAGGAGTCTAATCCCACCTGGGTGAGTCTGACTGGAACCACAGTAGGACCACAGCTTCTGACAGCACAGACTCACTGCTGACACCGTAAAGGCCCGGGAGAAAAAGCAAGGAAACAGCTGGAATCCTGACGTTAATCATATGCTGATTTAAACCGTGTCATGATGAGGCATGGTGGAATTTTGTTTGTTTAGGTCAAAATCCTGAAAATAAAAGAATACACTGGATCAGAACCAGGACCAGATTTATTAGCTGGGTGTGTAACAGTCACAGCTTCCAGCTGTTTCTGTTCAGCAGTGAAGATGTGTGAGATATTTTTGTGACCTGCGATAATTTTCTGCTTGGCTGTTTTGGCCCAACAGACCAAAGACTAGGACTTAGCTGCTCCTGATGATTGCTCCAGATGGTTCCTCAGGGTTTTCATTCTACCCGTTGGTATTATAAATAAAATAATTCTTTAACATCTGCAGCTGGTAGGGTTTAAATCAAGCATAACCACTCAGATTTCTTTATATTTTGATTCCAAGCAGAAATTCCTGTAATCATTTAAAATAACCTTCAGAAAATCTGATGTTTGGATAGAAGCACCCAATGTTGTCATTTTCCATGAGACTGAGGTCATGATGTTATGGATTTTGTTCCTCCCCAGTGGAGGTTGATGATTGGAGAGATGAATCCCAGGTGTGTTTAGAAGGTTCTCAAACTTTCTAACATTCGTTGGTTGATCTTCTCAAAGGACAGTCAAAATATTGGTCAGTTAAAGCTGTCAGCACCTCTGACTAGCACCCATTAAGGTGCTGTTTATGTATTACTTAGACATGACTAAGCTGCCATTTGGGGTTCCTCGGGGTTCTGCTTTGGGTCCACTGCAGTTCTAACCTTTAATGTCTTGTGTTAGAAGAGTTTCCTCATAAAACCTTTCACATCAACTTCAAATCATTTATTATTCTGTAAATCTTCACACACACACACACACACGCACACACACACACACACACACACACACACACACACACACACACACACACACACACACACACACACACACACACACACACACTCAGCAGCCACATTCGCTGAAACATACTCAGATATTTACTTCAGCTGCTTCATTCACAGCCTTACAAACACATGGTGGGCAGAGATAAGGAGGGCGAGATGAAGGAATCCTGTTTATGCTTTTCCACCCTCCTCTCTCTCTCTCACACACACACACACACACACACACACACACACACACACACACACACACACACACACACACACACACACCCCTCCCCCAGCACACACAGCTGCTGACCGAATACTTGTGTTTGTGACATTATTTGAGTTTTAGGGTAAGAAAATAACAGTTTTGATGGATATTTGAGCAGTTTAAAGTGTTTTTTGTGAGGAAGGTAATAAATAATTACTAATTAATAGCAAATCTTGGTAATGTTTCATCCCAAAGCTCTACTCTGCTTCCTGTGTGATATATATATATATTTTTTTTTTCCTCTTGCTGTTCAAATCAGTAATAAGACATAGTGCAACCTCATAAAAAATCAGACATTGTTTTGAATGTTTATTTCTTTGATATAAAAGCTGAAAATCTTCTCTAACGAAATTCAAAATAAAAATATGACACATTTTGAATTAACGTACAGTCCTCCTAAATTTTCCCAAGTGGATAACAGAGGTCTGGTTCTTTAAACGTCAGCAGCAGCAGCTAAAATGTACGATTTCTGGTGCACTCTGGGTATAATCCTACAGAAAGTTCTTAATGTTCCCACTGAAACAACCATACAATGTGAAAATATACATTTTTTAAAATAACATGACCAAAATAATTGAAGTTTGAGACTGGAGCCATCTTAAGATGACAGCAGGACTAACCTTTAGCTTATCAGTCCTAACAAAATCTGTGAACTATTTCAGTGAAAAGAGGCTGTTCACAGCAGGTAACAGAATTTGCTTAGATTATAACAGACAGACTTAAAAACAGCTGAAAATCCTTCTTAACCTCCTAGGGCCCTGTGTCCACATATGTGGACATTGGCTCCTTGCTCTCTTAAAATGTATTCTCTTCTACTTAGACCTTTATGTCATAATTTATAGACACTTGATATTGACTTAAATTTAACCTTTTTTTTGGTTGTATATCATTTTTTAGGATATTTGACAACATTTTTTATTAATTTTTGTAATTTAGTTTCTGTTAATTACAGCCAACTAACCTGTAATAGCTAGAAATGTTTTTTTTTCTTTTAAATCACACCAAATTCAAGTTTGGGTCCCAAGAGGTTAAATCTATTTTCAAGCTGATTTTGTTCTGCTGTAAATTTATGATTCTTTTTTCCAAGAGCAAACGTGTCATCATATAAAGTCTCTGAATTCATGTGCAGAATTGTATTACTGCTGTAATTGCCTGAGGATCATTATTAATGATCATAATGATGCAAATCGGTGTCCCGCACACATTTCAGTGCATCTAAATATAAACCCACCCTTCAGTGCATCCAGAGCTAATCATCATAACCCTTTCCTGTACATCCTCTCCTTTCCCAACAATCAGGTTCATGTCCTCGTTTGTCCTGCAGGTCCAACCTAAGCATCTTTATACAGATATGTCCACTGTCCCTCCTCTCTAATTGTTCGAACCATCTCAGCCTGGCTGGTCTGATCTTTTCTCCAAAACACTGAACATCGAACCATCAGTTTCTAGTTTTAGACTCATTCTTCCATCTGACACCATTTTCACCTCCAGTGCATTCCCAGAAAACGTCTTCTAGAAGACCCCAATCAAACTCTTTCCAAAAACACCCCAACAACTTAAACCCTTTTCTACTGCTCCACCTGGTCTACTGAAGGCTAAAGCAAGGGTTCTCAACTAAATTTGTTCAAGGGCCAGATTTTCTTTTCCTGCAGACACCATGAGGGCCAGATGCTCTTCTAAAAATGAAGTTCAGTATTATTGTATCTTAATTAATTAACATTTAAAATAGGTTTGTTTTCTTTTTAAAATTCAATATATTTTTTGGAGGGGCTTTTTGTATCTTCTGGGTGGATCGTCTGCAGTCATAAAAACAAAATCTGACCCTTAGTTTAGTATTTTAGCCTGATTAACCCACTCTCTTACCAAAGCAGTGCAAGTTGGTCCCTCATAAAAAAAATCGCCTGTAGATTTAAACTGGCCTAAATTTCTTTTATCATTAAGTTTTTAATATTTCATCAAATTTTGTATTTTTGTTCATCATCTTGATTTGAAGAGTACAGAACTGTGCAAAAGTTTTAGCCAGGTGTGAAAAAAATTCTGTAAACAAAGAATTATTTCAAAAATGGAAGAGTTTATCATTTATTAAACGACAACAAAAACAGAAATCTGAATCAGATCCATACTTGTGTGACCACCCTTTGTCTTCTGAAGAGCATCAGATCTTCACCACAGCTGCAGAAGAAACTGAGCCGGTAGGTTGTTCCAGACATCCTGGAGGACTATCCACAGATCTTCTGTGGTTCTAGGTTTCCTCACATCCTTCTCTCTCTTCATGTGATCCCAGACACACTCCATGATGGTGGGATCAAGCTGTGAGGGCCAGGCCATCACTTCCAGGACTTCTGGTTCTTCTTTAGGCTGAAGATGGTTCTGGATGTTTGGGCTCACTCACTTTGCTTTTTTTACACCGATAAAAGTAAACAATCATTATTTATATTTATGAAAGATTCATTGTTCACAGCATTTTGCCACACCTGCCTGAAACTTTTGCATATTTCTGTATTTAAATGAATGATCCTAAAAGACTACATATTTCTACAGATGTTTTTATTGTTAAAGATTATAAATGAATCCAATTCTGAAGCCAGACGAGTACGGCAGCAGATTTTCCTGGACACGATGCCCTCTGCTGTTAGTCTCAGGATATGAGATGAGAAGCATTTTCTCCTTTTTTAAACCCTGCAGTGTTTCAAATCAATAAATCAACTTTTACATGTAAAGGAATAGATTAAGCTTCATTTTAAATAAATATAACTTTAGCCTGATTTAATGAGTTGAAGGATTCCTCACACATGATTCTCTGGATTAGAGTTTGTTTTATTTGGTTGAAATCTGAAATTAGAAATCTAATTTTATTTTTTCCTGATCTTGTTTTTCAGATAGTTTCAGCATCCTTCACAGCGGTGCCAGGGCCAGATGCCAAAGACTCAGTGGATCAGCATCAGTTACCATAGCAACCAGGCCGAGGAGCCAACATGGCTGCTGAAGGCGGGGGGGGGGGGGGGGGGGGGGGGGCTGCATCAGCCAAGCAGTGCCAGTCCGCTCTGCATCATCACACATGAATGACGAACAGAACATCTGCCTCCAGTCCACCGTTGTTCCCAGAGTCAAACTGGAGCATTTCTACAGTTTCACCTGAAACTCAGGTGAGCTGATGTTTGTGGTCGATAAAAATCTCTACCGTGTTTTTATGACCCAGGTTTTAAAATGAAATATGACAAAATGCACATATTTTATTTAGTAAGAAGAACAAATCTACTCAGGCAACAAAATCTTCTGAAAAAGGTAAAAATAAAAAAATAAATCAAACCTGTGAGATGTCTGATACGTATATAATAAGTGACTATTATCCATCCATCCATCCATCGTCTGAACCCGCTTGTCCATGTAGGGTTGCGGGGGCTGGGGGGGGGGGGGGGGGGGGGGGCTGGGGGGGGGGTATCTTCAGCGGTCAATGGGCAATCAGGCGGGGTACACCCTGGACAAAGAGCCAGTCCACCGCAGGGCAGCACAGAGACACACAGGACAAACTATTACACACACACTTACACCTAAAGACAATTTAAACAGACCAATCTAACAGTCATGGTTTTGGACTGTGGGAGGAAGCCAGAGTACCCGGAGAGAACCCACGCATGCACAGGGAGACATAATAAGTGACTATTATATGAGTTTTATTTTCTATTTGGAATTTTCTAAGTGTAAAACAAAGCAGTAGCCTTTGCACATGTATGGGGCTCATCAATCAGCTCTGAGGATAAACTTAAAATAATCTAAAGCTAATCTAGCTTCCAGGTGGAGTTAGCGTTGGTGTGAGATGGTGTTCTGTAGCGCTGATTAAAGTGGGACGTCGGAGGGATGCTCCCCGCTCAAACCCAAAAAAAAAGCTGCTACAGTTTTAGCAAGTGAACATGAGAGCAGGAGGCTGCAGCTTTAGCATGTTAGCCCCTCTCAGCACACACACACAGCTCAAAATAAAATCAGTGTTTCACTTCCTGAAGAATATTCCAGATAATTCGTCTTAATTTGGTGCTGATGAGGAGGAACTAAAGTGACAAATCTGCTGTGACTTCTGAACTCAACATTCATGTTCCTCAGATGAAAAGATGCTGGAGGATCTTCGTCAATCACTCAGTTTGATATGGAACTAAAATTCATCTAATTTAAACTCAAAACTGCAAACTATTTTACTCCTCGCTCCCGCCGTCTCCGTGAATTAGTATTCACCAGAAATGTTCCGATATTAATTCATTCACAGAGAATCCCCCTCTTACGGATTTAATGTGCTTTTGCCTGCAGTGTGAACGTAGCCTAAGAGTTTTTAACCTCAACACACAGAAAAAGCAAAGAAAACCTCATTTTTTTGTATTTTTTATTAATCTGAAGTAAAACTAGTTAATCTAATGTAATGTAATGGTGATAATTATATCAGGGTAGTAATGAAATGTAATACTTAAAAATAATTCTTTCTAACATCTCCAAGATTTTGGGTGTTCAAAAGGATTAAAGGTCTAATCAATGTCCTAAAATGGTGTTGACTGTCATGAACTCCTCCTCTTAACCTCCTCTGCGGGCCTGGCTGGCACTGCACTCCAATTCCCAGCATCCCTGTCACAAACGCTTCCCGGTGACGTCATCCCGCTGAGCCTGTTTAAGGACCTGTCACAGCTGAGCCGGCACTCAGTCATCATCTCAAGATAGACGCCAACCCATTCTAAGACAACTAAGCCTAATCTGCCAACTCTGAAAACCATCCGGGAAGAGAACTTCCCACACTGTAAACAGTTTCGACACCAAACACCAGTCTCTCCGCGCCTGGGTCTCAAAGCCACACTCCAGCTCAGCCGATCGCTCCTGACATTGACCTTAAAGATGCAATAGCACATCTGCAAAATTAACTAACTTAAAACATGTTTAATGCCTCTTAACAACAATCAATATAGTATAGCTGTAAATATATTGTGGAGATAACAAAATTGAATGAAGTTGTTCTGTCGCATTTGTCTAAAAACCTCTGCCAATAACATGACTTGGTCCAAAAGTAACTCTTGGACCATCCGGTAGCCGGCCACTTTCCAAGGTCCTCCTTTCGCTACACACTCGTGTATGAATCAACGGAACAACACTGGGACTTGTCTCACAGATTTGCTGTTGCAGCTTTAAAGGTTTAAAATCCACAAACACAAAATCAGAAAGTAAAAGAAGACTCCTGAAATTAGATTCATAAACTCCATAATGTCAGAAAATCATCAGGTGGAACTTAAGTTTGTGATGAAATTAATAAAAATTGTTTTTGGCATTTTATGAACTTTTACATCAGTTCAATCCCCGTATTAAATGGTGAAATCACCAGAAATAACCCTAACCCCACGCAGTGTGACTGCTGCAGAAAATTACTCATTTTGGAAAAAACTGTAAGGTTTATAAAATGTTGTTTACACTTGTTGTGAGTGTAAATAGCTCACTTTTATCCATGTTTACAGTCAGTTCTAACTAAGGTTTCATCAGTTATTATCCAGAAAGCCAGTTTATGTGTGATCTCAGTTCCTCCAGTGGTTCCAGATTAACCTTGGAGTTTTAGAGCGCTCTAGAAAGTCACAGGTGAGAAGTTCAGGGGAGTTTAGACTCTAATTATAACTTTGTGAGTCAGATTATTATAAATTAAAGTTTTTATCTAAAGTGAAGTGATTGAGAGTGATTCATGCTTTTATCAGCTTCCAGCTGGAGGACTGTGATTTACTGTACACTGGTGTTAGTCAGGCCTCTCTCACTCGTCCCCAGCTGAGTCCGAATGGTGCTGACAGGTTTTCAACATCCACTAGGGGTTTGATCTCATCTCTTCTGCTCTTGCTGCACCTCACTGGCTCATTATTTGTTTTAGAGTAGATTTGAAAATCTCATTATTGACATTTTAAGTGCTACCTGTCCAGGACACGCAATACCTGCTGGATCAGCTGCAGCCTGATGCTCCGTTTAGAACATTCAGCTCTGTTGATGCTGGTCACAAATAGTATCTCGTGGCCACAATTTATTTATTATTTGGACCATGTCTTCAGAGGGGCTCCGTAGATTAGCTATCACAGTGCTGACATATTGAATTTCTCTAAAATTCAAGATGGCCACCATCACAACCAAACAAATGGCTAAAAACCAGTTTCTGACCTTTTGTGCTCAAACTCATGGTAGCTGACCTAGTGCTCTCAGTTTGTGCTTGATTTTAAAAGAAGACCTAAACCAGTAATGGAAACTGGTGTTTGATATTGAGCACCACACAGCTGGAACCTCCGAGTTACTTCAGAAACCTTCTAGTTTTATTTTGTAGTTTATTTTCACTTGTGTGTAGTTGGAAGTCCTGACGACGAGGACATCCAAAGCCAGCAAAACCTCTCAAGATCAAGAAAATTTTGGGAGTGTGGTGAGGGGGGGAAAGAAAATCTGTTCCTTCTTTCAGCTGGTTCTGGGCTTGAAGCCAAACAACTGGAGGAAGGAAGGAGGGAGAGAGAGGAGGAGGAATGAAGAGGAAAAGCAGGAGGAAGCAGGATCTGCAGGGATTGCAGGAGCACATGCAGAATAATTTAACTCTTCGTTGTCCAGATGCTGCCCTGCTTTTTCTCATTTCCAGTGATTCTCTGATCCAGTCTTCATGTTCATGTGGAAAAAACTCATTCAGAATCAGGAATCACTTCAGACATTCTCCTCAAATCTGTAAACACCTGATGGTTTTAAAGATGACTAAAGCAGGCTTCTGGAGGAAGATCACAAAAATGATGAATTTAATGAGCACAATGTGGCGGAGATGTTCCTTCTGATGCGATTTGGGTCACTCTTGTTGATCATGTCATCAGTCAGTCTGAAGATGAGGCAGATGAGGATTACACATCAGTCAGATGAACAAAAGAAATGGAGCTGTAAGGGTTGCCTTCCTCTGACAATAATAACATGTTGGTTGCACTGTTGCCATCGCGGGTTTGAATTTCGTCTGGAACCTTTTTGGGTTTTCTCTGGGTACTCTGGTTTCCTCCCACTGACCAAAGACATGCTGGTTGGGTTAACTCGCTGCATTTCTAAATCCACAATAATGAGTTGATTTGTTAACAAACAATGGCTAAATAAATAAACATAAGTTCGTGAATAAAAATACAAGATAAAATGTGTAGATTAATGCTCTGTTATTAATAAATTAATAATGTTGATGCTGCTGCTGCTGACAGAAACAAAACAAATGTTCATCACCTGGAAAACAAATAAAACATTCTGTCGTTCTTTTTAAAACACAGAAACAGTTCCGTTACCTGTTTTGTCGCTACGTTTTGCCGGCGGCTGCAGGCTTCCTCCAGGAGGAAGGAGGCAGGAGGAAGCCTGCAGCCGCCGGCAAAACGTAGCGACAAAACAGGTAACGGAACTGTTTCTGTGTTTTAAAAAGAACGACAGCATGGAATTAGAACTAATACAGAGCAAGAACACACCTAAGATGAACAAATAAAACAGGTGAGCTTTTAGCTGAATGGCCTCCAGTACTCTGATGTCATTGCAGTAAACTTGTCATCTCTTAAACACAAAGGTAGGAGGCAAATGGAAACCAGTAAAACAGGCTGGTTTCATTTTCTAGGCCCCAGTTTGATGTTAAGCTCAAGCACAGCAGAGAGGGAGGGGTAGGAGTCTGTAATGTCATTTTATTTAACTCACCTGCTTTGACTGACGTAAATTAGTTCCCTCAGTTTCTGTTAGATCCTTGTTTTTCTTTTTTTATAAAGTCTCGTTGTAATCCACCAAAACTTCTTGTGTTTAGGAAGGTGAAGTTAAGCTTCACTTATAATGTCTTTAGTTAATTCTGGATGAACAAGAAGAAAATACTTTTTTCACATAAGATCAGATTTGGGCAACAGTGGCTTAGGGGTTAGGAGTTGGCCCTATAATGGTGGGTTGCTGGTTCCAACCCAGGCTCTTGCATTCACGTTGGTCATTGTGTCACTGTGCAAAACACTTCACTGTCCTTGCCTGCTGGTGGTGGTCGGAGGGACCGGTGGAGCCAGCAGCCTCGCCTCTGTCAGTGAGCCCCAGGGCAGCTGTGGCTACAATGTAGCTCATCACCGTCAGTGTGTGAGTGGGTGAGTGATTCACTGTAGTGTAAAGAGCTTTGAAGTTCTCTGACTCTGACAGGTGCTTTACAAATGCGGGTCATTTATCGTTTGGATAAATTCCTTTCCTCACTAAATTAAATCATCTTTTAAAATCTGCATTTTGCTTTTACTCTGGTTGTCTTTGACACATAAATTAGTTTGCTGATTTAACCCTCTGGAGGCAGGCATTGCAGATTTGCAACAGTTAAAACCTACCTACCTGGTTACTCCACATATGTATTTCATGAGCATTTTTATACTCAGAAGTACCCCTGAAGGACTTAGTTGTTCGTCCTTTTATCAGAACTTATTTTGAGCCTGAGAGGGTTAAATAACAAAACAAGTTCAAACAAAAGAAGTCTGTAGTGTATATGTCATTTGTAGATCTGTACCTGCTATTGAAACCAGACCGTCAGTAATAATCCTCATGCTGTGATGAGGCCTCTGCAGTGGTTGGGTGTAGGATGATGCTAAAAGTGCTAACTGTCACATTTAGCCATCACAGGATCTCCCCCCTCAGAGTCAGGTAAACATCTACAATGGCTGCTGCGCTCATTATGTATGCATGGGTGCTCGTCTGCCAGAATGGTTTGCTGCACTGTTACTGCACCACAGCTTCAGTGTGTTTTATCTCCACATGTCAGAGTCCAACTCATGATGAGCCAACGTTCATTAGGCAGACATTTTACTTAATCCAGACATGTTTAGATGAACACGACACAATGATTAAATTTTTTTCACCACAGTCAGATCAAACAAAATTGATTTCATCAGGCGGTATGTGTTTGTGTAGGAAAGGCTGATGGGTTATTCATGGATATGCTTCATATGATGGAGACTGCGTCTGCAGGTTTTAACTTTTCATCAGCGCTGCTGCTTTGACTGATCAGAGTTTAATATAATATTTATTTCAGCAAAAAAAAGTTATCAGTTACAGGCTAAATAGAAGTTGTTATTGCGTTGTTGAAAATGAAAGTTATTTTAAAATGATAAAAATATCTGGATGTAAAATTGGCACAAACCGTCAGATATTAGCGTTTGGTTGTTTATGAGTAATAAATCTGATGTTGGAGAGTCTGGTGGTTAGTCACATAGAATGTCCCATAATCTCCAGCAAACTCTTTCTGTTGAGATTCACTCTTGTTCTGAATTTCAATGGCTGCCAGGTGGGTTCCAGTCTCAGGTTTAACTGGATTATAAATGGCTCTTTAATGGTTTATGTTTATTTATTTGGCAGACACTTTTATCCAAAACAACATACACTTGTTAACCTACAGGGCATGTAGTGATCTGTGGGGGAAACAGGAGTACCCGGAGGAAACCCACGCATGCATGGGGAGAACATGCATCTCCACGCAGAAAGGCCGCAGACAAGTATTGAACCTGAAACCTTCTTGCTGTGAGGCAAGTGTCAACAACTGCGCCACCATGAATGGTATCCTGCTGTTTGACTAGTGTGACCCATCACCAGGCTGGTTGATTTTAATAACTCTATAGTGGAAAAATGAGATGTCATTTAATAGGAACATGTGACCATACTGGTGACCAGGCCAAGGAGAAGGAGCCAGACTGGTGACCAGCACAAGGAGGAGGAGGAGGAGCCAGACTGGTGAACAACACGAGAAGGAGGAGCTAAACTGGTGACCAGCATGAGGAGGAGGAGGAGCTAGACTGGTGACCAGCATGAGGAGGAGGAGCTAGACTGTGACCAGCATGAGAAGGAGGAGCCAGACTGGTGACCATCATGAGGAGGAGGAGGAGCCAGACTGCTGACTATCATGAGGAGGAGGAGCTAGACTGGTGACCAGCATGAGGAGGAGGAGCAAGGCTGGTGACAAGCATGAGAAGGAGGAGCCAGACTGCTGACTATCATGAGGAGGAGGAGCTAGACTGGTGATCATCATGAGAAGGAGGAGCTAGACTGGTAACCAGCATGATGAAGAGGAGCTAGACTGGTGACCAGCATTAGGAGGAGAAGTCAAATTGGAGACCATCATGAGGAGGAGGAGCTAGACTGGTGACCAGCATGAGGAGGAGGAGCTAGACTGGTGACCAGCACGAGGAGGAGGGGCTAGACTGGTGAACAACATAAGTAGGAGGAGCTAAAACAGCACAAGGAGGAGGTGCTAGACTGCTTACCAGCATGAAGAAGAGCTAGACTAGTAACCAGCATGAGGAGGAGCCAGACTGGTGACCAGAATGAGGTAGAAGACTGGTGACCAGCACAAGAAGGAGGAGCCAGACTGGTGAACAATTTAAGGGAGGAGGAGGAGCCAGACTGGTGACCAGCATGAAGAAGAGCTAGACTTGTAACCAGCATGAGGAAGAGGAGCTAGTCTGGTGACCGGCATGAGGAGGAGGAGCCAGATTGGTGACCAGAACGAGGTAGAAGACTGTTGACCAGCACAAGGAGGAGGAGCCAGACTGGTGAACATCTGCGCAGAACTGGCTCATCTCAAACAAGGCCAATTTAAGGGAGGAGGAGGAGTCAGACTGGTGACCAGCCAGAGGAAGAGGAGGAGCCAGACTGGTGACCAGCATGAGGAGGAGGGGCCTAAATAAAGTATTTTCACTAACACATTAAAATATGGCATAGACATACAGCTAAGCAAACCTAAAAATGAAAAAAGTTGAAACTTTGGGTTATTTTTCCATCAGATTATGAACTTTTCTCTCTGATACCTGCGGCTAGAAACACGTCACTGCCTTTTTGTGCTTCTGAAACAACCATGTGATGAAATATTTCTAAATGAGACCTCTGAGATCTCCAGAGAATCGTCACATCTAGGAGTAGTTAGTCCTTAAATTAAACAACAGAAACACTTGTTTTAGCAATGAATTACTTTTGGTTTCAGTTGAGCAGTTTATTAATTTTACTGCAAAATAAACCGACAGCACAGAAACATGAATTTTCACTGAGAACAGCTGTGATGCATCAAGTAGCCATCGAAGACAAACAATCAGATTGTTTTGTTTATAGATTGTTTTATTTAGGGAACATCTCAGTCAGATTACGTATTATCGGATTATTGCTGCAGATGCTAAATCAGCTACAACTCTGCTAACTGAAATTGTTTTAAATATTTTTGCCAGATGACAGTTAGGTAGATTTCCAAATATTTAGATTTAGTAAGGTGTCCAGGAACGCATTAATGTGTGCAGTGTTGTATGGGTCTATGGTTGCACGATAGTGAACAACACCATTTTGGCTTATAGCTGCACACATTATGTTACCACCACGTTGTCGTGGGACATTGATTATGGCACGGTGTCCATTAATGTTCCTGCCACGTCTCCTGGTTTTACTGAGGTTAACACCGGCCTCGTCTACAAAAAGTAGCTCTTGTCCCATGACATCTGCTTCTAGTTCCATCACTCTCTGGACAAGACAAAACAAATGGAAGAAGACCCCAGCACAGAACTTGTGGGACACCATGGGTAAGAGAGGTGGTGGAGGACCTAAACCTGGAGACGGCCACAGAAAAGGGACGCTCAGAAAGATAAGAGGAGAACCACTCCAGAGCAGATCCTGATAGGCCTACCTAGTCTCTCAGCCTCTCCAGTAGCAGGTGATGGTCAACAGTGTCAAAGGCTGCAGTCAGGTCCAGCAGGACCAGAACAGAACAGCCCCCTGTATCACTGAGTCAGAAGGTCATTAGAGACCCTAAGAAGAGCTGTTTCAGTAGAATGAGCTCTACGAAAACCTGACTGGAAGCTATCATAGATGTTATGTTCATCAAGAGCAGCTGTGAGTTGTTTAGCCACAACCTTTTCCAAGATCTTGGAGATGAACGGAAGTTTAGAGATGGGTCTGAAGCTGCTATGGAGAGAGGGGTCGAGACTCGGTTTTTTAAGAAGAGGGTGGATTACAGCGTTCTTAAAGTAAGCAGGGACCTGACCAGAAACCAGAGAAGCATTAATTATAGAGAGCACGCTGGGACCGATGGACTGAAAAGCACTTTTAAACAAAGATGAGGGTAAGATGTCGAGGGGGCATGCAGAGGTCTTCATAGAGTTAACTAGTTTGGTTAACTCAGGCAAAGAAACAGGAGCAAAGCTATCTAGGATGATGGGCCTGGTTGGAGTCGGGAGAGGCAGCGACAAGGCTGAAGGAGAGATGCTAGATCTAACCTTATTGACTTTGTCCACAAAGAAAGACAGAAAGTTCTCACAGTCTGCAACAGAGTGGATGGAGGCTGTAGAAGAGGCAGGAGAGACAATGCTGCTGATGGTGTTAAACAGCACCTTGGGGTTCCCTTTGCTCTGGGACACCAGGATGGAAAAATAGGAAACCCTGGCATCGAAAGACTGCAGAGTTAAAGGATGACAGAAGATCCTTTAGGTGCAGCAGATGGACGTGGAGATGGGTTTTCTTCCACAAACGCTCAACTTTTCTGCATTGGCGCTTCAGGCTGCGAAGGCTGTCATCAAACCAGGGAGTAGGGTTCACTGCAGGAACTGATCTGGTTCTGACAGGACAGATGTTGTCCAGAATGGAGAGGCAGCGCTCGTTAAACTGAGAAGTTAAGGAATCTGGGTCATTATCAGAAGAACAGGATGGATCAAAAGCAGCAGAAAAATTGCTAGCTGTGCTCTCATTAAGAAAACGAGAACTAACCATACGGCGAGCAGGAGGTGGGGATGCAGAAACTGACAAGTTAAAGAAAATTCAATGGTGATCTGAAATATAAACGTCCTCGGGACAAACACTGTCAGCATTTAGACTCAGGGTAAAAACAAGGTCTAGAGTGTGTCCCCTGGTGTGTGTGGGGCCAGAAACATGCTGGGTAAAGCCGAAGGTGTCCATAAGGCTGGAGAAATTCATGGCAAAGAGATCGGAGGGATCATCAACATGGATGTTAAAGTCACCAACAATCACCAATCTGGACAGCTTTACAGTGGAGGATAGAAAGTCACTAAACTCCTGAAGGAAAGAAACGTTAGGACCAGGTGGACGATAGACCATAGCACAGTAGAACGGGTCCTTAAACCCAACTTTAATCAGCTGCAGTTCAAAGGAAGCAAAGTGACCAGAGGTTGTAGAGCTACATGGAAGATGGTCTCTGAAAACAACAGCTAGGCCTCCACCACGACCAGAACCCTAAGAATGGCTAAGAAAAGAATAACCACTCGGGCAAAGTTCAATCAGACCAGAATAATCAGATGTTTGCTGCCAAACTTCAGTAAGAAACAGAAAATCCAGGTTTTTAGAGAGAATTAGATCATTGAGCTGGAAGGTCTTATTGTTAACAGAGCGGGTATTTAATAGTGCCATGCTGAGTGAGGTGGAGGAATCAGAAACTACAGAAACAGCTGGAGTTAGTGGACGTAAATTAGCAGGGTTAGATCCATGGTGTTTATAAAAACCACTTATGAGGGAACAGGAGGAGAAACCACTGAGGAATGAGGATAAACCGACCTTAAAAAACTTGGACGGAGAAACCGCACCGCAACGCGGCCTGGCGGGAATGCGGAAGTGGCGCTCAGGTCGCAAAACAAAGGAAAAGAAGCTAGAAGATCACACCGATGTTTACTAGATAAACCATGCTTTAAGAGGAGTCTTGTTCTCACCTGGATTCCAGCTCGTTTACCTCTTTTCCTCCAACGTTTTCCCGGGTTCGGACGAACATAGCTGGAGGTGCGCTGGATGGGATCATTGTTTGGCTCCGGGCCAGTGCGCTACTCACATAAACAAACAGGGAGGTACGTCCTTGGTGCATCTTGGGCGATCATGAACGAACGGAAGGACAAAAGAGTCTGGCGATCATAGGAGATGGTAGCAGGGACACTACCGAAGAGGATCGCAGACAGGAGCAAGGTGGAAAAGAGGAGGTTAGTGGAGAAAAGTTTGAAAAGGTGGCCGGTGACTGCGGCTAAGCCAAGCACAGGCGCCATCTTGGCCACACCCACATCACCCCGCTTCTCCTCCAGCTTCACTGGCTGCCAGTCAACTTCAGGGTTCATTTCAAGATCCTGGTTCTGGTCTATAGGGCCCTACATGGACAAGCACCATCTTACATTGGTGATCTTCTCAGTCCCTACACCCCCAGCAGGTCCCTGAGGTCCAGTGATCAAAACCTACTGGTTGTGCAGCACCAGGCTAAAGACCAAAGGTGACAGATCATTTGCTGCTGTGGCCCCCAGACTCTGGAACTCTCTCCCCTTGAGCCTGAGATCAGTGGACTCCTTTAAAAAGCAGCTGAAGACTCATTTGTTCATGCTGGCTTTTGTATGACCTTCTTCAACCACTCTCTCTTTATTCTGCTCTCCCCACCTATTCCACCTTCCTCAGGATCCATTGATTACCCTCTTTCCTATTCACGCTCTCTCTTTCTTAACATTGTTTAAATCACAATTGTCTATTTTTTGCTCATTTAAAATATATTTTAGCCATTTTCTAAATTCTTTTTTATATTTTAACATTTTTTGTTTTTGTGAAGCGCCTCATGATTTTTATCTTGAGAGGCGCTATAGAAATTATATTTTCTTCTTCTTCAAATGCAACACATCAGGCCCATGCACAGCTCTACAGTATGCACTTCCAAATTCAGAACCAATGACACTATAGCTTACCTGCACACAGTCATATCGCAGTTGCTTTACACGTTCTGTTTCTGTCGAAAGGAACTCTGTAAATTTGCTTCATTCGTATTCTGTGGCGCGCAATTACACGACTTAGTGCAGAAATGCTTGCACTGTGTATATTTTGATATACAGTGTCATTATCAATTATGTGCTGCTGTATTTCTCACAGTCTTATTGCATTATTGGCAATCACCATGTTCACTATATGTGTGTCTTGCTCTGGAGGGAACATTCTTCCTCTGCCCCCAACATCTTGGCGTCTAGCAATTCTGTAAAGTGACAATTTCAATATTTTTGCATGTATGGTACTGGGGCAGCAGTAGCTCAGGAGGTTGAGCGGGTTGGCCAATAATCGGAAGGTTGCAGGTTCGATCCCGGCTCCGGACAGAGAATTCTGCTGTTGTTTCCTTGGGCAAGACACTTAACCCACCTTGCCTGCTGGTGGTGGTTGGAGGGGCCGGTGGCGGCTGTGCTCGGCAGCCTCGCCTCCGTCAGTGCGCCCAAGGGCAGCTGTGGCTAAATTGTAGCTCATCACCATCAGAGTGTGAATGTGTGTGTGAATGAATGAATGATACACTGTAGTATGAAGCGCTTTGAAATCCTTACTCTAAGAGGTGCTATACAAGTGTGGGTCATTTATCATTTATTTGTGTTTCTCATTGTATGGCAGTCCTACAAAGTACTTACCGATTCTCATTTTGAAATGCCCTAATGATGCTTGCCACAGTGTAACGGCTCAAATTAGGCTGAACCCATTGGCCAGCTGCCCTCGGGGTCATCCCATCGTTGATGACATGGTCCACTATTGTAGCTCTGATGTCATCAGTTAGTTTCTTACTCTTCTTCTTTCCCCTCTTCTTCCTTGTCCTCTTCCTCCATCTTCTTCACCTCCATGTCCTCTCCCTCGGCCTCCTCTGATTTGCACTCTTACTGCTCCTTCAATTGTATTCCACATAGACAGCTTACCTGTGGCTTATTTATAGTGCTTAGGCTGATTGCAAAGTGAACTAATTATCTAAAACAGTTTTCACATGTGAAAGTGTGTCAGACAGTTGGCAAAATAGTGTTGATGATAGCCTTACATGTATATAATTTTGCTGGGAGTGTGTTGGAAATTTGGTAATTGAGGGTATGCAGTGAGTTGTGTTTAAAGTTCTGCAAAAAGAGTGTTGTGCAGAGAATTGTGCCTACAGTTTTGCAAAGTGTGTGTTACAAAATTGCAAATTGAGTGCAAAGCAGTGTTTGTGCTTTTAGTTTTGCGAACTCGGTGAGTGGTTTTGCTTTAATAGTTTTAGAAATTGTGCTTTAATAATCACAGTTAGGGTTTAAGCCTTCAGAAAAAACTGTACTTAGAGAAGCAGAAGGAAAACTTCTAAATGATCATTAGGCCTAGGGCAGGGGTGTCAAACATGCGGCCCGCAAGCGGGTTAAATCCGGCCCGTGAGATGGTTGTGTAAACTTTACTTTCATACTTTACAATGTAGAGTGAAAATAAACTTATCATTGTGAGCAAGTTTTCTCTGTAATGAGTATAAATAAAACAAAGCTGCGCTCAAGGCTCACACAAGAACTTGAATCACATCCTGAAGTTAGCCGCCACTCAGGATGTGACTTCTGATATTGATGTGCTGGTGAAAGCTAAAAGATGTAAAGTAAAATGAGTCCAATATACTTTAAGTGCTGCATGAAACTGATCTAGCCATGTGATCTGTAAGCTCTTTGAATCACCAAGGAATGTTTTTTTATTTGTTGATTTTTTTTTTCAAATTTTCAAGTACACTTCAGGTGTTGTACTTGTACTACACTGTCCTCAGGCTCCAGCCTTGTTTTATATTGATTGTATTAAAACAAAGAAAACAATCTGAAGTTTTTTTTTATTTACCGGTCCGGCCCACTTGAGACTAGTGGGCCATTTCCATCTGTACCGGGTCGGCCCGGGCCGGGTAGCCCCAGTCGGCCCCAGCCTGGCCCGGTTGATTCCACACATCCTTGTCTTAAGCCCATGTGGGCTGATTCTACCCACCAATCAGAGGCTTGCTCTAATGGAAGGTGTGAATTTGCTGTCAGCAGTGGGTGTGTTGGCCCTGGTCGGCCTGAAGCAGACCCCCTCGAGAAGAGGGCTGAGAATGAGCCTTGGTTGGCCTGGAAAAATACCAGGCCACCCAGATATGTAAACAACCTACGCTACCCGGCCCGGGCTGACCCGGTACAGATGGGAATGGCCCATTTATTTCCCTCAATGTGGCCCCAGGGCTAAAATGAGTTTGACACCCCTGGCCTAGGGTTTAAGAGGTAGTTGTTTTTGAATTTTCCGATTCAATTCAGAAATATTTTATGATCGCATTTTATGTTTAAATTGTTTTAACAATATTCTGTTTTGATGTTCATTTATAGCACTTTTTTGCAATGCTTTAAAGATAGTTTGACATTGATGTTGAGTTTCTGTGACAGAGTGAGGCTAAAAATAAAATCAGGCCATTTTCAATAATTTATACACTTTTTTTGCCATTAATCTTTTTTATAGGAAGTTTAAACAACACCACACTTCCTGTTTATAACATATTATCAGTTTGAAACCTACTCTTCCGTCGTGTCCACGAGTCAGAACATCCCACTGTAGTCGGCGAGTTGTCTCTTAAAGTTACATATCAAGTCCATCCAAAATGCCTCCAAGTGTCTGAAGTTGCATCACTGATCCTTGCTGATGATACATCTAGGCAATGTCCAGTTTATACAACTTTCTAAGATTAAAAAAAGAAAATCCACCAGAACATTCTTGTCTGAAATCTGCTACAATAATAAAAACATTTTGTTTTGTTTTAATAAGTAATCATATAAGTAAAATAAAATAAAACTGGCCATCCTGTAAATCCTCCACCAGGGGGCAGTAGACATGTATAGGAGTGGGTATGACCGGTCTCTGATGAAGGTACCAATCCTGATGCTCCATCTGGAAGCTTTAAGGTCCTCAGGAGACTGGAAGTAAATCTGAGTTAATCATCTACAAAGAGCTAAAGAAAAATGCAAAGGAACACAATAGTTTTGTTGATTTGACTTAAATTTAACACAAATGAATCAGTATAAAAAAGAAAACTGGAATAAAAACCTTTACATTAAAGGTATGTAAGAACCTTACTTGTTCATTAGGTCATAAATAACTAAAACCCTGGTGTTTGATCAGATTCAACTTATGCTTTATTGTCTCTTATTTCCGGTTATTTAACATTTTTAAAGCAGTTGCAGAGTTTTGATTCTATTTGGTTTTATTCCAACTCAGTAAGCCGGTTTGCATCATTCCTTGCAATTAAAAAAAAAGAAAAACATATTTTCTTATTTATAATTCTGAAGGACTAAACTTTACTGAATGCTGTTTGTATTTCCCTCCAGTTTGTGCTTCCAGATCAGTTTGCAGGAAACGTGTCTGAATCAACAACAGACCTGTGTTAGTAGGGAACAGACCAAGAAGAGCCCTCCAGGGAGACAAGAACGTTCTGAGGTTAGTTCACGAGGTTCTGGTGGTCAGCTGTGTGACAGGCTAGTTGTGTTTTTTCTGTATTTTAGGTCTTTCTATGCTGGTTTTATTTGTGGGGAATCCCGCGGCGACGCTTACAGGTGGGCGAAGCGGGGCACCAACTCTCCAGGTGGAGCTGTACGGGCAGTCTGACCACTAAAAGCACCTAAAGGGCCCAGAGCTGCAGGTTCGGGTCAAGCCAACAGGCTAAACATCCGGGAAACGGAACCTGATCCGCAAAAGACGTGGAATGTCTCGTTTCTTGTCGTCCGCCCTTCAGACCCGGTAATGATGGAGGAGTAAAAAGCGACATGATTGGTGGACGCAGCCAGCAGAGGAGAAATGTAAACCCCTCGGTTTTGTTGCATCGGGGGGGGGGGGGGGGGGGGGGGGGGGTGAAAGCTGAACGCTCCCCTTCTTGTTTATTTCCTCCCTTCAATGACAGCAGCCGGTCGGTGCGGCGGGAAGCTTCCTCCGGTACCAGCAGGATCTCCGTCCGTGTGGGTCTGCGGTAAGAACGGACACACGAACGAAAAACAAAAACCACGAAGAAAGGAGAAAACTGGAGGCAGAGAATCGATGCGAATCAGCGGGGAAGGGTGGAAAAAACAGCCCCGGGGTTGGCGCGATAGCTCTCAGACAAACCCGGTAGAGCCTGGCTCGGTTCGCTTTGCGTGACAGCTGCGGGGCCAATGGAAACATGCGGGGAGCCAGCTGCGCTAACGGCCGCAGCCAATAGAGGAGACCCGAGTGCCGAGGTTAGGCTGACTGCCGCTAAACTTCACGGCGGATAAAACAAGCTAACTGTGTTTTGGCCAATGCAGAGGCCATTTTAGGACAGAGGTGCCCTTTAACTTTGGGTTCTGGATGTGGCTCGGTTCGGCTCCGGCATCCAGACTGAATGAAGTCCGCGCCGCTGCTGCTAGCTTTATGTGGATTAAATAGATTTTCCACTCCTCTTTTCTCCCTCCCTCCTCCTCATCCTCCCCCTAACCTCCCCATCCCTCTTCTCTCCCCCCTCCCTCCTTCCTCTGCGTGCTAATTTTTTATGCATTTTTCCTAAACTGTCATGGCGTTTTTGTGTCCTTGGAAATAAAAAGCTCCAGCGGTTTTCGGGCTCGCCGGGGTGATGTCTCCGCGGTGAGAATGTGCGACCAGAGTCCGGAGCAGGTGAGCTGTCCACTGGTGAGGGTTTTTCCGCTCACGGATGCCCCTCAGAAGGAGTTTTAGCGGTTGTCCACACGTGTAAATGCTGTTATAATGTATTTATAACAACGATGCAGTGACATTACATAGCTAGCAGAGAGCGCTAGCGCCGCAGCTGCGGGGGCTAACATCAAACGGGACACAATGTCTGCTTTTTGCTTTAGTGTTTTCCGTTTCTTCTGCTCCCGAGGCGGCTCTCTGCTCGCCGGGAACTTCTTTTTTCATCCTAGCGAGCTTACCCAACTTGTGGCAGCTCATTCAGGCTAGCCGCGCTAGCTCCTGCGTATGCTAGCATTCATTAAAGAGGACTCAGAAAAGCTAGTTAGAGGTTAGCCTCTTAGCCTCCTAACAGTGGTAGCTATAGCAGCCAGGTGTGCACGAGAGCATTGAATGAGTCACTCAGGTACGATGTTATATTCAACCACTTTTACCTGGCCAGGTGAAACGGCCAGGGCAGGAGACAAAAGGTACCAAAACTAACCCACACAACAGAGCACAGTCACGCTCAGGTGTTTGCTGCCTAGTTCTTGTTGGGTTTTTCTTTTTGGGGGATTTTTGATTTTCAGTTTTTTGTGTGGATGCTGGTTCAGGTGTGGGACTACCTTGCGGTCTAGTCTTTAAACTAATTTTTCTGGTGTGTGTGCTTGACCACCTGGTTTGTGTGTGTGTGTGTGTGGGGGGGGGGGGGGGGGGGGGGTTTGGGGGTCGTCTGCACAACGAGCTCCTGCCTGCATAGTTTCTGTACACAGCGACACAAGCGCTTTCTCTGTTTGAAGGACTGCTTAAGGTGGATTTAAGGTGGACTTTTATAGTATGTAAAGTTTATTACAGGCTTAAAAAGAAAATTGAAGATGGACGTCCGATTAAAAAGGACAGTTCAGGTATTTAGATGTTGGTGCAAAGGTTCCACTCAATTAATACTTGTGGACATCAACAACCACAGTTAGGTGAAATAGTGTTTAAATTTTCATGGACACTAGGTTACACTGGAGTTGGCTACAAAGTCATCCAACTACCGTATTTTCCGCACCATAAGGCACTATTAAAAACCTTTGATTTTCCCTTGAACTGGCAGTGTGCCTTTTAATACGGATGCACCTTTTATACATGTATTAAGGACGTAAGTGAAGCCAGCCACACCTGCGTCCGCAGGAAAATAAAGTGCTGGCCCGTAGCACCGCCCACCCTCACCAAATAAAAGGTGTGGCACTGCTCCACACAGCAATACCAGTAACCAGCCATGGCACCAGCGAAGAGACACGCTTAGGAGGCAGAGTTCAAGCTCAAAGCCATCACTTACACCAGGGGTGTCCAATCCTGGTCCTGGAGGGCCGGTGTCCTGCATGTTTTAGTTTGAACTCTGTTTCATCACACCTGATTTCAATCAGCAGCTAATAAGGCTTCTGCAGAGCCTGATGAGCTGCTGCACAGGTGTTTCAACCACTGAATCAAGTCTGTTGGAGTAGAAAAACCACAAAACCTGCTGGACACCCCTGACTTACGCCGTTGAGCATGGAAACAGAGCAGCAGTGAGAGAATACAAGATTAACGAGTCGATGGTCCGCAAGTGGAGAAAGCTGGAAGACCAGCTGCTGCAGGTGAAGAAAACAGAGCGTAGCTTCAGAGGCAACAAGGCAAGATGGCCGCTGCTTGAAGATCGAGTTGAGCAGTGGGTCTCAGAGCAGCGAACGGCGAGCAGAATCATCTCCACCGTCTCCATTCGTCTCAAAGCTGCAGCAATAGCACGAGAGATGGACTTTGCAGACTTCATAGGAGGCCCTTCCTGGTGTTTTTGCTTCATGCGGAGGCGAGCACTTTCTATCCGCACCAGAACTACCCGCACCAGCTACCCGCCGACTACGCTGAGAAGCTAGTTGTTCTGCTCCTATTGCACTGAGAAGATGGCAGACAAAAACATCCAGCCCCAGCACATCACCAACATGGACGAGGTCCCGCTTACCTTCGACATCACAGTGAACTGGACCGTGGAGAAAGTGGGGACCAGCACGGTGTCTGTGTGGACGACCGGCCACGAGAAGTCGTTCTTCACCGTCGTGCTCGTCTGCCAGGCTGATGGCCAGAAGCTGCCACCAATGGTCATCTTCAAGCGGAAGACTTTACCCAAAGAAAGGTTTCCCACCCGCGTGATCATCAAGGTGAACCCGAAGGGCTGAATGGATGAGGACCATCATACCAGGTGGATTAACCAAAGAAATCCAGCCGCTGGACATCGGGGTGAACCGATCCTTCAGTGCAAAAGTCCAAGCAGCGTGGGAGCGCAGGATGACTGATGGCGACCACACGTTCACCAAGATGGGCAGGCAGCGCCGATCGACTTATGCCACCATCTGTGAGTGGATCGCTGATGCCTGGGCCAACATTTCCGTCCAGACTGTTGTGTCGAGCTTTCACCAAGGCCGGGATCACAACGGGAGAGCCGAGCAATGACAGTGACATTGACTCTGACGGCGATGAGCCGGGCGCGTCGGAGCCGAGCGCGCTGGGTTAAGTGCTGGGTCAGTTCTTCATGTCAGACACAGAGGACGAGGATTTTGAGGGATTTATGGACAAGGAATGAAAAAAAATGTGAGTGCTTTTTTTTTTCTTTGGCTGTGCGCCCTATAATCAGGTGAGCCTCATGTGCGGACCAAACCTTTTACTAGGAAGCTGATTGGCTGTGCGCCCTATAATCAGGTGAGCCTCATGTGCGGACCAAACCTTTTACTAGGAAGCTGATTGGCTGTGCGCCCTATAATCAGGTGAGCCCTATGGTGCGGAAAATACGGTAATATCAAGCAGTTTGAGGATTTTTGCCTTACTAAATATTAGAGTAGAAGGAGTCACCGCTCATCTGGGTAAGGTGCTGGATCAAAAGTGGAATGAACAAGATAAGAATCCGCACACTTCAATCTGTGATGTGAGCGCTTTATTAGTTGAGCTTTCGGTCAGAGACCTTCGTCAGGAGTTGTGCACAACTCTCTGACCAAAAGCTCAACTAATAAAGCGCTCACATCACAGATTAAAGTGTGTGGATACTTATCTTGTTCATTCGCCTTACTAAATATTAAAATCAGGCAAGAGGTGTTGTAGATCTCCCTGTCTAGTTTTTGCTGTAAATTATACTTTTGAGTAATAACCAAAAATTCACCATTTGAGTGTAAATATTTATGAAAGACATATTCTATCCAAAAGCTGATTTTAGAAGCATTAATGTCAGTATATCGGTATCGGTTATTGGCCATAACAGTGAAAATAATATCGGTATCTGTCCAAAAATTTTGAATCGGTGCATCACTAGTCACAGTAAATGTTAGAAATACCTTTGATGTAGAAGTATAGAAAATCAGTTTTCTTTAGCATGTATTTAGTTTCCACAAGGACAGTTTTCTTGTTTCGGTTAAAATCAATTACAGGCAGAGGTGGAAAGTAATGAATTACATTTACTCACGTTACTGTAATTGAGTAGCTTTTTTGTATATTTATACTTTTTAAGTCGTTTTTAAAAGCTGTACTTTTACTTGAGTAAGTTTTTTTTAAAAAAGAATTGTAATTCGCTACATTTTAAATCATATCTGTTACTGAGTAAAAGTAATTATAGGCTTAATAAATTAAAAATATTACGTGAAGCAGCGTCGGAACGGAAATAGACACCTGCATGAGAGCCACGTCTAAACCGGGGTGGGGGGGTGGTACACTTTTGCTCAAAGACATCAGTTCAGTTCCTCAACTCGCTGTTTACCTCCTCTCTCCCTCCTCTCCTGTGGGTTGGATGACATCCCGCACCTTCGCGCACCGGTGTGACGTCATTAGAATTCTGCTCAGTTCGGTCGCCAGACTCGGTTCCGTGTTTGAATTGTGTTTCCCTACCGCTCCGCACGGCAGCGGCAACATAACATTTAGCGCTCCTAACAAGTGGATTATCAGCGCTCTGCTCATAAAACAGAAGACCTGCAGGCCTCTGTGAGTTAAAACATCCTGATATTGTTCAGGTGTAAACATTGTGCTCCATCCCTGTGTTTGAACTCAGAAGATGCTCCTTGATGCCACAGACATGTGATGATTTAGCTTGTTTCCTTATTTTACTCCAGAATAAGAGATTAAATTATTACAAAAGCAGTTCAATGTAGTTAAATTAGTCATTCACATGATTCTAATGTGCTGCAGTGTGTGTGCGTGCGCGCGCGCTTGCGTGTGTATGTGCGTGCGTGCATGTGTGTGTGTGTTACACATATAGAACTGCACGAGACAGCGTGGTTTCATCAAATCCATGTATCCTATATCTTGGCTGAAGTAATGGCTCAGGAAAATAACTTCTATTTCATAAATAATGATGTCATAATAGTGTCTACGATAATGTTTTATCTTATCTTTGGTCTGGGAGGTGTAACTTATCATGATACAAGCCTTTTAAAACATGTTAACGTGTTACAAGAGGAGATGAATGCATGAATTTAAAGTTCATGTTTGGAGACCAACCTTCACAGTTTGGAGGCTCACGCTGGTGAGGAGACACCGTTAGTTCTAGTAACACCTGGGCTCTCAAGGCTTATTCTGACAGGATGGACGTTACAGGACCCTTAAGGATTCCAGTTGGATGATTGGATGATTATTTAGGAGGATTGGAATGAACAAACTGATTTCAGTGGTGAAGGGTTAAATGAGTGAGTGAACCCACTACCAAGGGTGAACACTAACTTTAAAAATCAGCTGCTCTAAATAAGCATGAAGGTCAGAGAGGAGCTCTAGGATGGACACGAATAAAGGAACTGTAATGCAGAGGTAAAGTAGGGCAGGGCCAACGTTAGCAGCTGTCATACGGTCCATCTGAAATGTTTGACTGCATTAGGCTTGTTATGTGACAGGTTAGAGCACAGTCTCATGTTAGAGTTTTGTCATGAAAACATTGAGATACCTCACATACTGATGGCATCTAAAAAAATTATTTTTTCTCAAAATCAAGAATATTTTTAATCACAATTGAAACTTACCATCCTAGAAAAACCTCGTCCAATCAATGTGCACGTCCTGTTCTCACTGATTGGATAGAAATCCCTCCTTCAAGCTGTGCGTGTTTGAGTGTGTGTGTGTGTGTGTGTGTGTGTGTGTGTGTGCGCGCGCGCACACACGAGCGATTTATGAACTGGCGTTGTGATTTAGCACTACTTAGATGTAGCCATCCTTACGCTGACAAAAATGTAACTAAGTAACTTTTACTTTGAGTACATTTTGTTTACCATACTTTTTACTTTTACTTGAGTAAAAATTTAGGCAAGTACTTTTACTTGTAATTGAGTAAAAAAATTATCAAAGTATTGGTACTCGTACTTAAGTAGGAAATTTTAGTACTCTTTCCACCTCTGATTACAGGAAAGCTGTTTCCTTTGTCAACTTAGTCAATTTTTTATTTGCTGAATTTAGTTTAAAATCATCAGACAATTATTCCCAGAAACTGCAAATGTAAAGCAAACATGAATTTTTGGTTTTTAGTTTGTCTGAAAGTAATTAAAATTATTGCTTCAGGGATATTTTTGTATTTCAAAATAAAGCTGCAAAATTAGAGTTTAAAAGTAAGTTTTAACAAAGATTTTTGTCACAGAAAAAAAAAGTCTGTGAAGTTAATGTTTAAAAACAGCCTTGATTAAAAAAATAAGTATGTGTTTTTCGTTCAAGTTCCTTAATAAAAGAACATGCATTCTGTTGTTAAAACAAAGATTATTGGTTCACAGTGATCAGGCTAATTATATAAGACATCAGCCTTTATTACCTCCAATGAAAACAACTCAAAGGTCATTTAGAGCTTAATTATTTCCTCTGAAAGAACAATAAAGATTCAGGCTGCAAACTGTCAAATATGAGACTTTTAAAGATCATTAATTAAAACTATAACTGTTTTCAACATTTTTCCTTCTGAGAGAACAAAAACTAGCAGGTTCAAACAAATGTCTGATGAGATGGATTGATGTCCTTGAGAAATAAGATTTATATATTATGGTTGTAATAATAATAATAATAATAATAATAATAATAATAATAATAATAATAATACTAGTTTAATAATAATAATAATTAAAAAATCTAATGCAGGACAAGTTTTATTTTATTATAAGGAGCTCTAAGTATAGATGTTGGTACCCTTTGGTCAATGAAAGAAAAACACACAATGGTCACAGAAATAACTTGAATCTGACAAAAGTTATAAATAAAAATTCTGTGGCATTTAACAAATGAAAGTCAGTCATTGCTTTTTAACCATGTTTTAATGGAATTATTTAAAAAATTAAGTCGTGGAGCAGAACTGGACAAAAATTACTTAAAGGTTCCATATAATGCTATTTTAAATCTTTTAGAGCAAAGGTAGGCACAGTACATGATAAAATATAACCGTTGGCATGATTTAATTTGTCTTAAATCTAAGTTATTTTTGTCAGCCTGAATTTAATTTCTTTCATGAATGTTTTATTGTATAGCATCCATACAAACTCCCAACATCTTTTCTGGTCCGTGAACGCATCGATGCTAGGTGTTGGCACGTCAGGGCTGCACGAAAATCAGAAACTAGTGTCGACCCTTAAAGACTACTTCCCTTTAGGAAGAAGTCATAAGCAGCTGTTTGGAGTCTGGAGCCAAATGTTTTCTTCAGTAAGCATCACCTGTTGCAGGTTTTCACTGTCGGCAAGAGTTTCTGTAGTAACAGTGTCCACGTGTTGACTTAAAGGCAGGGCGATTCAGGCGAAACCTTAAAAATAGCTCAGAATAGCACGCTGTCATGTGTCGTATATTAATGTGGCAAAAGCAGACTAAGTCGGCTGGATGCCTGGCAAAAAGAAAAGCTGAAAACTGACAGCAGGAGGTGCTGCAGTAGATCTAGCTCTTGAAGCTGACAGGAAACCGTTCCTGTGTTTTAAACTGGATGAAGTTGCTCCCTGACAGCACCGTCCAATCCGCAGTTTGTTCCCAATGTGGAGCGGAAACAGGGACACAGCTGAGGAGGAGCCTGGTTCTGATTTAGAACAGCCACCTCCTCGTGGTCCCTGGAGCCAGTTGTCTCCTGATGGTTCTCAGAGGCAGCAGCAGTTACATTTCTACTTGATTTCAGATGAGTGAATACGGTAATTGGAACTGGCGGGTTAGGAGGGTCAGCAGACTGCAGAGCGAAGCCGGTCTGAGCTGACTACCTTTAAGCAACAATCCTGGAGGTCAGAAAAATGTCAAACCTGTAAAAATTAGGTACAACAGAATTTAGTCACCACAACAATGGCTTCTGTTGATGGTTTTACATGTTCTTTAGCCAGAAAGTTGTGGAAACTTGAGGTTATGATTTCTAAAATCCCAAACGAGAGGAGCAACTTATTTGTAATTATTCCTAGATTATCACCCAGGATTAGAGAGAGTAATTCCAAAGGCTGGAGAATAGATGCATTTTAATAGAAACTCAGTGGACCTCATGATCTGATTCAAAACACTAACTCCACACATTAATGAGGAGAACACACATGCTGGAGAACACACAAACTTTACACACACATGAGAACACACATACGTACATGAGGAGAATACACATGCACAAGGTTTCCCCCAGTGCTTTATAAGCCTGGTGGCCCACCAGGTTTTGCTTGGCCACCTGCCAGGCTAAGCGTCATGCCCCGCCTCCCTCCCCGACCCTACCGTGTCCGCTGACACGAACAGCACAACGAAACTAAAGCCCTCCATCAGCTGATACTGGTGAGAAACAGCAGTGGAACGTGTACAACACCCCCACCCCCACAACCTCTCTCACGGAGGAGCGCTGCAGGATGGAGTGCGTGACCCCCCCCCCCCCCCATTTTCTGGGGGAAACCCTGCATGCATAAGGAGAACATACTAACTCAACACATGCATGAGGAGAACATACTAACTCAACACATGCATGAGGAGAACATACTAACTCAACACATGCATGAGGAGAACATACTAACTCAATGCGTGCATGAGAAGAACATACTAAACTAATACAGAAATAGATAAAATAGATTGTATGGTACTAGAAGTCATTTAAGGCAGTCTCTATTGGTCTATGACAAGGAGCTTTTAGTTTTATTTATTATTTACTGTTTTACTTTGATTCCAGTTTGGTTCCAGTTCTAATCTCAGCTGGCTCCCACAGACTGTCTATTAAACTGTTCATTGTTGGTGATGCACCAACGTAAAAAATCGATTTTATTCTATAGTTGACATTGCGGATTAGATTAACTAATCTTTGTAGCCCTTCTCAGACTCTCCGTTACTAACTCACTTAACTGCAGCTTCATACTAGTTTAACTAAGGAATTGTTATTTTTCGTTATGGTGACGAGAGCTTTTCTAACTGGAAACAAACCTTTTTCTTCAGTCCAAATTGTTTAAGCTCAGCAGGTTCCTGGATGGAGATAATTTATTCATATGAACATTCGAACACTTGTCCTTCCCTCGGACCGGTTTTGCTTTTATTTCTCATCTAACAAAAGGAAATGGCTCATTCCGCTTGTTGCTCCTGTTTCAGACCTTGTCTTGTAGCGCTGCAGGATTCCTGCTCGGGTCTTTGTCCCATCGTTAGAACGCTGGGCCAAATGTGGCATTTGGATTGGCAGCAGAGTGGAATCCTGATGTTTACTAACAGAGGAGAAGCTCCACAATGCTGGAGAAGTCTTCATCAAACTTTCAAGACTTCAAACTTAATGTCAGCTGGCTTTGTCCAGCATGAAATAAGAATAATACTAACTTTAAAACTCCTGAAATATAAACTACACACAGCACTAGGATTCCCAGGATTTCAGCTGTTATGGAGCTGCTGTTTTATGGGAAATCTCTCTTTTTTGAACAAGTTATAATATTTCTATACAAAACATGTTTTTTTTCTCACAAAACCCTCTGATTTCTGCCTGGTTTAGACTCACACAGGAACCCGGAGTAGACGCGGACCGCTGGTTCTTACTGATATGGTTTCTTATCAGGTACATCAGGTGATCTCTGCCGAGACTCAGACTAGTTGAGCAGCTGCAAACACAATTTTCATGAGCACCTCCTGATACCGATCAGTCTGACACCAGCAGTATTTACAGTAGCTCTGTTATGCAGATTTTAGTGTGTGTGTGTGTGTGTGTGTGTGTGTGTGTGTGTGTGTGTGTGTGTGTGTGTGTGTGTGTGTGTGTGTGTGTGTGTGTGTGTGTGTGTGTGTGTGTGTGTGTGTGTGTGTGTGTGTGTGGAGGTGGTGGTGGTGGTGGTGGTGGGGGTTAATGATTTCTAACTGAACAAGTAAATCCCATCGTTCATCTGTTAAAACATCTCTAAGAGCTAACAAATAATTAGCAGCCTCTTGCTAACAGGTGCAACGCTAGCAGTGATGCGAATGTTTAGCCACACCTTATAATTATCCTAATCAGTTCTCTGCTGAAAAACGTCACTGACTAAACATCTTTGTCATGACCTGCTTTATATAGGATCAGGATCAAAAAAGGGCCGGCCAGAAACGATTGTCTGCTTTATCAGATCATTAACGCATTCAAATCCTTCATGGTTCAGTGTCGCCATTATAATTAACATTTTGACTCCTCTGCACCTCTAACCCATTCTTTTACTGTTAAGGAGAAAAAAGGCCACGTAATTATTTCCACAAAGTAGAGAACAAAAATATTAAACAAAATGTGTTTTTGAGTAAATTAAAGATTATTTTAGTTTACGTAGTATTCATATTTTTGCATAAAATTAATCAAATGTCACAACTCCAAATGTCTGTAAAAATAATATTAACTAACAAAACTATCAGGAAACTACATAAACCCTCCAAATAAACTAGAACAAAAAGATTTATAAATAATAAATATGGAGATGTTGGAATAAAAGCCCATACATTAATCAGGTTATCCGCGGGTCCTTAAAAAGTCTTAAATTTGCTTTTCCAAATTTAAGGCCTTAAAATCCTTAAAAATGACAAATAATCCTTAAATACAGTTTCCAAAGTTCTTAAATTACCAAAGACCCAATAAACAAGATTTTGTTTCTATAAAATTTTCGTGACTTTCTAGTTAGTGTTGTTGGCGTAAGCGGAACCATACTCATTCAGTTGGTTGTGAAAGGGGGCTATTTTTAGATAAGCACATTAGCTGGTTAAGCTAGTGGGAGCTTGCGCCATGGGAAAGTGCAAGTTTAATGGTAACTGGATGGCTAATCCCACGTTCGTGACGTGGTTAGCACCGGTTCCAGGCAATAGCTGGAAATTATAGCTTAAATTTAATTTTTTAAAATTGCTTAAATTTGGTCAAAGTGGCCTTAAAAAAGGTCTTAAAAAGTCTTAAATTTGGCTCCCTCAAACCTGCAGATACCCTGATTAATACAACCAAGTTGTTTTACAGCATTAAAGTTTGACAGTAAATTAAAAGCTGTTATTGCAGCAAATGAATAAAAAACAAAAAAGTTAACTGGTTAAATCTACACTTAGCTCTACCGCTACAAACTCATAACAAACAGGAAAGCACATTCGGTCTACTGGGTCATCTTCTACTCATCTCTCTCCAGGTGTCCTGATCACCTTCAGAACCTTCAGCCAGGCTCCAGTCAGAGACATCACATCTTATTTTGGGGGTTCTTCTTTTTTAAAACTGACAGAAATGTGTAATTCGCTGACAAACTCATGTAGCGGTGTCTTTATTTATTTATTAGTAATTTAATCTAATTGTTTTTTATTTCTATAAAACTTTCCATCCCTCCTCAGGAATACGATGTGAGGATGTTTGATGTTGTGAAACCTGGAATATTTGTGCCTTTCACTGTGAATAAGGGTAAAGTCGGGCGCGTTTATTTCATCCGTTTGTACTGATGGAGTTTTTGAAACAACGGAAATAGGGAGTTTCATCCTGAAGCGTGTAGCAGTCTGCTTTGATTCTCCATCAGCTGTGTAGCTGCAGGAGTTTTCTAACAGAACGTCTCATCATAAGAGGTGAAATCAGTCTGTTAGGAATGCTGCATCCTGTAGACTACTGTGTAGGGACCGAATCATTTACAATGACGATCTGACCAAGAGGCAGCAGTAACAGACCAGGAACTGCTGGTCTTGTGACCCAAGACGGTCAGTAGGACTGGAGTAAAGCAGGGTGAGGACCATAGGGGCTTGAAGGTGACTGAAAGAACCTTAAAACCAAATCTGAAATAAACCAAAAGCCAGCTGCTGTCTAAGGAGGGAAATAAGACTCAGTTTACTACCCACTGAAGGTTGATCAGCACCGTTTTTGTGTTTTCTTTGGAGGATCAATAGCAAAGCCACTAATTCCAGTACACAGACTGTTAGAGTAATCCAGCCTGGTGGTTATAAAAGCATGGATTACTGTACTGGTATTAATTTGGTAATGTGGAGCTGGTACAGGTCGGATGCTCACCTTCCGGGAGAGATGAGACCGCGGAAGCGGACGTCTGATAATATCATCGTTACAATCTAACACCTTCATTCATTGCCTTTGTTTGTTTTGCCCTTTACTCTTTGTTGTTTGTTTTGTGTTTGTAACTAATGTGAATTATTCCTGTTTTTGTCAACAGATGCAGTGAACAGATAGAAGATGAAAATCCTTAAGAAGGCCAAACAACAGGTTTGTGTTTGTTCATCGTTTTAATATTCAGTTGAACATTTTGGGATGTTTTTATTTATTTACTCCAGTTTAGAGCAAACTGCTGTTAGACCTGTAGCTGTTTAGGCTCCAGCAGATGGCTCACTGCTAGGGATGCACGATATATCGTCATCAATATCCATATTGGCCAATGTTAGTCATTTTTTAGCATATTGGTATCAGTCCAATAAATAAAACTGGGCCAATATTAGCAACCAATATATTTTCCATCTTGTTTCCATTTGTTTATCTGTTTCAGAGTGTGTGTGTGTGTGTGTGTGTGTGTGTGGGGGGGGGGGGATTTGTTTATTCATGTGACAGTGGTTGTAATCATCTCAGAAGCCTAAATGTGTGTGTTGTGTGGACATAATGTTAGTTCAGCTTTAATCATTTTCATTCTATATCAAGTCTGCTGATTTTAGAAGCATTCATGTCAGTATATTGGTATCGGCCAATACCGGTTTTCAGCCATAACCGTGATATTAACATTGGATATCGGTATCGGCCCAAAAATTTCACAACAGTGCATCACTACTCACAGCTAATCTTCATTTGCATATTTATTCCCAAATATGTGATGAGAGCTGAAGAGGACGTCCCAAAAACATATTTTATAGTAAACTTTCCTTTGTTTGGTCTGTGGAGATTTTTGACACACCTGTTGGTTTTCATGCTTGTGACCAAAAACTTGACTGATCTGCACCTGGATCTTGTCGGAATTTTTAGAGGATTTGACACAGTTGGCGATCCGTGAGTCAGAACATCTGACCAGCAGCTCCTGTAGATCCTCCAGAATCAGGATAATCTTTTTATTTTTATTTTTGGTAGATATTTAAACTCTCTGCTTTGGTTCGGATGATCGTTTCTCATTTTATGTCAAGCTGAGCGGAGCGATGAGTCAGAGTTTCTTGTACATTTGTGAGGTGACTCAGCAGTTTCTTAGCTGATGCTGCAGCACCACGGAGTCGAACCTTCATATCAACGAAACCTAATCCTGTTCATGTTGTCGTCATTATTTATCCACTGCAGTAATATTAACATGCATCTTTGTTTAGTTTTAATCTGATAAATCCTACAGGGTCTTCTGGCGCCATTTTCTCTGGATTTCTGAGTCATTTCCTGATGAACTCTCCTCATTTTGGCTTTCAGTCCCCCACATGGAGGTTTCCTTTGGACTTTCATAGACTTCCTTACTCTTGGGATCCCTTACACTATAGTCCATCAAATGACAGTCCACTTTTAATTTTATAGATGCAGAACCTCCAGGTGTTGCTGTGTTCTGCTGCTTTTATGAGCCTTTGGTTTGTTTTTCTAGATGTTGGTATTCTGGGGGTGGCAACAGAAAAAAGTCCATGAAAGCGAGTCCAACTGACATTTTAATAAAATAAAATCAGGTCTGAGCCTGACTAAGTTTACAATTACAAACTCGATACTTTAAAGAGAACAAGCTGCTTTTAGCCATGCCCATCCATGCCCTGATTGGCTGCTGTCAGGTGAGGAGCTCAGATACCTGGGAGCATCTCTGAGTAGAGCCACTGCTCCTTCAGGGTCTACAGGTGAGGTAGGTCCCATCCTAATATCTGTCATTGTAACATCACAATAAGGAACTATTTCAACAGTCCAACTGTGTGTGTGTGTGTGTGTGTGTGTGTGTGTGTGTGTTAGCTTCAGTAACTGCTTTATGTTGCAGCCATGAAAGGAAGTGGCAGCATTGATGGGACTGCAGTGCTCACCGTCTATATTTGTGATGGAGACAGACATTGTGTGCATGTGTGTGTGAGGTAGTGTTATTGATTCTCAGGCACTGTGCATGCAGGCAGACTCTCAGCTGGGTTGGTTGGACTTTAGCTGCGCTGCAGCTTGTGTGTGTCATACCTGCAAACCTTTTGCTTTTGGAAAAATTGGCCAACTTTGAAGCCAAATACGGCATTTACGTGACTCTTATATACAGGTCCTTCTAAAAAAATTAGCATATTGTGATGAAGTTCATTATTGTGTGTAATGTACTGATAAACATTAGACTTTCATATATATTAGATTCATTACACACAATGCAGAGTCCGCACTGACGCAGACGGAGAAGCATAAATCAGGCTTAAGTCGAGAGGCCCAGACTTCCCTCTCCCCAGCCACTTGGGCCAGCTCCTCCGGGGAAATCCCAAGGCGTTCCCTGGCCAGGTGATAGACATAGTCCTTCCAACTAGTCCTGGGTCTACCTTTAGGCCTCCTCCGGTTGGACGTGCCCGGAAAACCTCACCAGGGAGGCATCCAGGAGGTATCCTAACCAGATGCCCGAGCCACCTCAACTGGCTCCTCTCGATGGGGAGGAGCAGCGGGTCTACTCCGAGCCTCTCCCGGATGACCGAGCTTCTCACCCTATCTCTAAGGGACAGTCCAGCCACTCTGCGGAGAAAACTCATTTCGGCCGCTTGTATCCGCGATCTTGTTGTTTCGGTCACTACCCAAAGCTCATGACCATAGGGGAGGGTAGGAACATAGATCGACCGGTCATTCAAGAGCTTCGCCTTTTGACTCAGCTCTCTCTTCACCACGACAGACCAGTACAACGCCCGCATCACTGCAGATGCAGCACCAATCCGCCTATCGATCTCACGCTCCAGTTTTCCCTCACTCGTGAACAAGACCCCGAGATACTTAAACTCCTCCGCTTGGGGCAGGACCTCATCCCTGAGCCGGAGAAGGCATTCTACCCTTTTCCGAATCAAGACCATGGTCTCAGATTTAGAGGAGCTGATTCTCATCCCAGCTGCTTCACACTCTTCTGCAAACCGCTCCAGCGAAAGCTGGAGATCATGTTCTGATGAAGCCAACAGGACCACATCATCTGCAAAAAACAGAGACCTGATCCTCAGGCCACCAAAACGGATGCCCTCAACACCTTGGCTGCACCTAGAAATGCTGTCCATAAAGGTTATGAACAGAATCGGTGACAAAGGGCAGTCTTGGCGGAGTCCAACTCTCACTGGGAATGAGCCCGACTTACTGCCGGCAATGCGGACCAAGCTCTGACACCGGTCATACAGGGACCTAACAGCTCATATCAGAGGGCCTGGTACCCCATACTCCCGGAGTACCCTCCACAGGGCCCACCAAGGGATGCGGTCAAACGCCTTTTCCAAATCCACAAAACACACATAGATTGGCTGGGCAAGTTCCCACGCACCCTCCAGGATCCCCTTAAGTGTATAGAGCTGGTCCAGTGTTCAAGTATACATATATATATATATATATATATATATATATATATATATATATACCTCTTTGTAGTCCAGCAAATATCTGAGACAAAGCTGTGTGTCAAAAACTCCCTAAATATTTATTCCCAACTAACTCATCAAAGCAGCACCACTCATGAACACAACAATAACCACTTAAAGTATCAAATATCAATCAAAACATTGTCGAAAATGATAAATAAAATAATGTCCCGTTGTTGAAAAATATTGGTGGCTTTGTACCATATAACCAAAAAAGTTGGGTCAAAGGTACATAGGGCGTGAGTAGTATCTTTGGGGGGACGCCATGTTTCCTTCTGGCCGGCTCAGGGTCCTGCGCCTGTCGATGACGTCCCACTAGAGGATTGGCTAGATGTACGACTTATGGCAGTTTAGTTACCACGTTTTTAATCGTTTTGGCAGTAAGAAACATGAATTTAATAACAAACCTGCTAAAGAACAGAATCGAAAAAGAGATGCAATATATTTTGGCCTAGTGGCATTGTTGTAGTATGACGTCCTCAACAGAACTCCGAGCTGATCCGGAAACTACAGCGCCAGAAAACTACAATTGCCATTGCATTCTCTCGATGGAATTAACTGCAGGACCATCAAAGTCTGAGGAGTCCTGTTGATGACCCTAATCCTTGCTTTCTGTTCCACAGGTAACAACATTTACCATAGTGTTTTTTAAACTATGGTGTAAAAACTACCCTGAAAAGTATGTGCTGCGCCCTAGCGCTGGGAAAATACACACTGCCACTTTAAGGATGATTACAGTTTAATTAATGTATTAATTAATATTTTCAGATGTTTTCATGTTTAGTGTTGTGTGAATTAGTCTCAAAGTAATTGTTTACAAGTATATGATGAACCCTAATGATTTTCTGATAATTTCTGTCAGTTTATTATATTTTTCTATTTTTTTCTAAACTTCACAGTAGAACGTGGTTTGTGTTTTGAAAAAACAAAACAAAACAAAAACACATAACTGGTTTTTAAAAAGTATTCCTACAGGTTATTGTTGCAGTATGTAAAAGTCAGAGGTAGAGTTGTCACGGTGCGAACATTTAACCTCACGGTTATTGTGACCAAAATTATCACGTTTTTCGGTATTATCGCGGTATTTTTTTAAAAACATATTACATTTTCAGACAACTAAATAAACCCTGTACATCAGGAAAATATTGCCCTCAGTTTGTGTCTAAATTTAGCCTAAAATTTGTTATTTTGTATATATGTTGTTTATTTGTTTACATTTTCCTCCTTTAGTCTTTAAAATACCAATATTTGCCCATAACTTCTTATTTTTTGTCTGTCTGATCTCATCATTTTAAAAATATTAGATCAGGTGATACTCAGCACTCAAGTAGCCTTCTAATCAGATACTTTTTTTACCCTTACTTGACTAATAATCCCTATATCAGGAAGATATTGTCCTCGGTTTGTGTCCTTCCAGTGAGCTTTGCAGGTTTGGGAAAATGTCATCAGGCAGTAATCATTGTTAAATTCATAATTATTCTCAGAGAGAGACCAACTCTTATCTGCCCCTAGGAGCCCCGTAATGCATAGCGTCATTTCAACATGGGGGTGTCCGCGACACAGTTTATATGCAGGTAGCGGCGCTGCGGCTGCTTTATATAGCGACTCGTTGCATTCTCCCTTAACCCAAGTCCTCGGATCACGCATTTTAGCTAAAACGCTAGGGCTGGGGTAAACGATTATCTTTAAAACAATTATTCTGATGATTATTTTATCGAATAGTCGACTATTCTAATGACTATTTAGACAATTAATCAAATGATTATTTTTCTATTGCACAGTTAATAAAAACCAAAAAATCTAATAAATTCCTCAAAAAAATTGATAAGTTGTTACTGTAAGAGAATAAACACTACAGGCCTTCCATTTTGTATAACACTGCTTTTATTGTGTTGCGGTTGGTTATGTTCTGGTGACATATAGAACTTGGGAGTGCAGGCTGCTGCCGGAGAGGTGGTTGGAGACAGAAAGTCTCCATGCTGCTTTGTTTTGGTCACTTATGTGCGTGAGGCGAGTGGTGTTACGACCCTTCCTGGGGAGTTTGGCTCGTGTGCAAAAAGGAAAGGACAATAACACGGGATTTAAAAGTTAAAATGATGATCAGGTTTATTTACAACTACAAAAAAAAAACATAAATCTTTCCATCCACAGATTGGGAATAATAAAACTAATTCTGCCTGTGGGGAATTAAAACAAAAGTACAAATAAGTAGGGATGTCCCACTGGGCAAATATTACAGGGTTCTGGACCAAAATAAGGATCTCCAAAGGTCCAAACTCTAAACTGGGCGGTTAAACCAAACTCAAGGTGATATTTTAAACTAAACCGAAAACCCACAACACTAAATGTAATAAAAGAGAGATCTACACCACAAAAAAGATGAACTCCAAACCAAAACGTAACAGCTTATGCAAACGCAAGAAGCTGTTAGCGAAAATGCTAACAGTAGCTTTACCAACGTTAAGTTCAAGTTACCAAGTTTAAATAAACCAAAAACACCCAGCAGCAAACAGACCAGCACGGAGGAGAGACTGCTACCACAAAAACAGCTCTCCTAATGTCTGAAAGAAGCTCCTATATGAAGGAAGAAACTCTCCCGGTGATTTTCTACATCTGCGCTATAGACGGAGCAGCGCATCTGACCCCGGAAGTTGTTGTCCGGTGCCGGGAGACGAAGGCGGGCAAAACAGGAAAGGAATCTAGTAGCGGACGGCATTGTTCCGGATCTTCGGTATTTGGTGGAGATGTTAGTGAAGGCGGAGAAGAGGGCGAACTAGAGGAAAAACAGGCAGATTCCTCCTCTATTTACAAACTCCTGGGGATGCAACAAGTGGGTGTGGTGCGTCGACTACCGGATCTGACTTCAACAAATTTTTAGAGTCGAGCCGTCATCGTCAACGAGGCTTCGCTACAGCCCTATAAAACACTAACGTTACCTTGCCTTGCGTTGACTGTAGAGTTGTGGGTGATGGTCATGCAGACGTGTCATGAGATTTGAAGCGTTGCTGCCTTTCACAGACACTTTTTCTGCACTTGCTGCAAACAGGATAGCCGTCTTCTATCAGCTGTCCCTCGGCATTCTTCAAATATCTAAAAATGCCCGTACTTCCGACTTTGTCTTCTTTGAGGGATAATACATGTCCTGAGCACTGCCGCCCCCTCCTTTGGCCACTATTTCAGCTTTAGCTTCAAGAAAGTTTTGGTTGTAAATGACAAAGTGTGCATGTACTGCCGGCAACCTCAGCAGATGATACGGTGGCTGGTAAGGGTCACTGCGCCTACACCGCAGCCACGGTAATCCACCGAGATAATATATTTTTAAAAAAACAAGACAGTTATTATTATTGTCAACTTTTTTATCGAGGTTTACCGCTACACCGGTTACTGTGACAACCCTAGTCAGAGGTCACTACAAAATCCCACTGATGAATAGATGCAGATCTGCAGCATGCACGGTTCATGTTCACCCTGGGAGGGTGGGGAGATTTTAGTTGTCACCTTCATCGTATCTTCCAAGTTTGCAGGTGTGTGTGTTTGTGTGTGTGGGTGTCAGACATGTAAGCACGTTGATCCGTGACGTGGTGGTCACTGGTGCAGGTCTGGAAGCATGTGGATATAAGCTGCTGTTGCCATGGAGACAGATGGCATCATCCCTGTTTGCTACTGAGTGACTTGAGCTAATTTTAAATTCTAGGTCACTGAAAACTGCCGATGTTGCAAACAAAACGATTGTTAAAACTGAAGTGATTTATCTACAGAGATGGTTTGTTTGGGTAATAATTCAGATTTTTACCCGTCGGTCCATAATAATCATAAAATTATGTTGTGACTGACTCTAACTCAGAAATATCTAAAACATGTTCAATATCAACACGTTCAATATAAATTTACATTAATCTGAGATACAGAATGAAATATTTTTTCTGGTAAAACCTATTTATTATTTCATATCTTTGATGGACTTTTCTTGTTGATAAATGGGTTTTCATTTAAATATTGATTGATTATTTTAATTAATGAGTAGTTTGGTGGATGCTTTCTGTGTTTACCTGGTGAAGGTTTTTGTGCAGATCCTGACCTACTTGGTGAGCAGAGATTCTGGCCCAGTTTAACTCACATTCTCCATCGTTTTTCTCTAGTAAATGAGCTTAACACCTCTGATGCTGCAGGATCCCATCATTTATCTTTAAGGTCTGAAGAGCCCAAACTTGTGACCCCACTACAATGACCTTTGACCTTTAGAAGATATCAATGATTTCTGCCTCACTTTTCCATCACATTCTCTTTTCAGACATTTGAAATGAGTGGAAATAATGTGAAAGTAGGGTTAAAGGTGAGGTTTTACCAGCTCCTGTTTTCTGGTGAAATGTGTTAGGTTATTTTTGCATATGATGCTAAATTTCTCTTCTGGGCGATGGTGGCACAGGAGTGAAGTGCTCCCCCCCCCGTAATCGGAAGGTTGCAGGTTTAAGCCCCACTCAGTCTGCCACTGTCGTTGTGTCCTTGGGCAAGACACTTAACCCCCCTTGCCTGCTGGTGGTGGTCAGAGGGACCAGTGGCGCCTGTGTACGGCAGACTCACCTCTGTCGGTGCGCCCCAGGGTAGCTGTAGCTACAATATGGTTCATCACCACCAGGGTGTGAATGGGTGAATGACTGATTGTGTTGTAAAGTGCCTTGGGGGGTTCCAGGACTCTAGAAGGCGCTATATCAAATACAGGCCATTTACTATTTCTCTTCTCTGCTGTTCAAAGAGACACAAAGTGGGAAAAACTCAAAAACAAGAAATCTTTTCAATAAAAAAAATCTTGAAGCACAAATGTTTCAATTAAAAAGATAGTTAATGTTTTTTAAACTCATTCAGTTAATTCAAATAAGAAAAAAATTTGGTTCTTTCTAAAAAAAATTAAAAGAATATATTTAAAAAAATCTTCACAAAACTTCTGAGTCACTGATAAGAGGAAAGGAAGTTAAAAGTTCACATAAATAATTAATACTGTTTGTTAGTGTTGAGAAAAATGAAGTCAGGTGCCCTAACCATTGTTACCTGGAGGCTGAAACAATAATAATCATGATAAAACTTGTGTGAAATATCTTCTCATTTGAATCAGATCGGATCAAACTGCCAGGCTGTCCTTACAGACAGCGGCAAAAGGTTACCATGGGAACCACGTGTTTACGTCTGCCTTCCCTCAGCATTGGCACAGAGAGCCAGTCTCCATGGCAACAGCCTTGATACCCACTCCTCAAACCAACTGGCGATAAGGTCGCTGTGTTATCGTTTCTGGTTTTTGTTTCCTCATCTGGATGTTGCTGCTTTTTTGGGACAAGCCAGACTCATTGGGATGGGTGGCGTTTGTTCATTTGTTTTTGTTGTTTTGTTGGGGGGGGGGAAAGATTCATTCCTAGAGACCCATTTGGGAATTTGGCCAAGTGATGAGATAAAGGATAAAGGTTTGAGTTTGAGTTTGGATTTAGGATTTCCACGAAGCTTGCCTGTGTGTGTGTGTGTGTGTGTGTTGGCACATCTGTAGGATTTAGTCACACACCTTCTTACTGCAAAAACACCACTGTGCACAAAGACATGCCGATGTTTCATTAATGTTTTTATTCTTTATTAATTAAATACAGAATGACACATTTTCTTTGTGAAGATTTAGAATCAAAAATAATTTCAAAAGCTTGTCGTTGAGTTTGTCACTTAAAATGCATTTTGATTTATTTACTCTTAATTAGAGTTTACATTTTTTGTAAGGTTGTGATATAATTAGTAATAATACTTGTACTGTTACTTATAGTAATAATACTTTACTTCTTACAGATTTTTTAAAAATCTTTTTACCAAAAGATTTTTTTGGGTTAAGTTCAGTGATTTCTTCAGTATCATAAACAGACCAACACATGTTCGACCTGCTGATCGTTGTGACTAAACGATGACAAATGTCCCACGAGACCCAGTCAGGTATGGAAGTAGACTCTAAAGCAGGGTTACTCAAATGTAATGGTCTGAGGGCCACTCAACAAACTGAATGTTCTCACATTACGGCACCTCCGACTGACCACGGCGTGCTGAGGTTCTGGTAAAAGTGTTTCAGTCTGACTCATGAGCTACTTGTCATTCGGGTCATGTCTGTCTTTGTCTTTAATAAACTGAATCTGATGCATCAGGGCAGCGCCAGTCCAGCATCTCACACAGGGACACTTTTCACCCTGGAATCAGACCTTCTGACTGGTGGATGAGCCATCTTTTTCTGCAGAGAGATGCTGCGCCTCTCTGGTTCCTCTTCAATGAAGTGTGTGTGTGTGTGTGTGTGTGTGTGTGTGTTGGGTGGGGGCTTGAAGAGTCTCAGACCTCTGAAGCCTGTCAGGTCATATTTTTCATCCTCTGGCTCAGTTTCAGAGCAGCAGCTCTTTTTCCACCGTACTTTTTTGCCAATTGCTGAAGTGTGCCACAGCCTGTGGTGGTGACATTAGGACGGAAAACATACGGGCGAGTTACAACCTCTCATTTTATGTATAGATGGGTCGGACCCACAAACAGACGGGAGATTAAACACACATACAGATGATTCTGGTTTTAACCTGCAGGTCTAAGTTCACAATACGGTTTTATTTATTTTTTTGGTCTGAAGTTTATTTTTGAAAGGCAACTATATTCACATAAATCAGCTATAGTTAGTGTGTAGATGTTGTGTTTACATCTATCCTGACTTTTTAGATGATAGCTGAGGAGCTTCTCCCCAGAGCCGAGGGGCTCGGCCCCAGAGCTCCATCAGATGTGGAGAGCTGCTCCTCCACAGCAAAAGGAGGCAACTTGTGTAGATCAGGGGGCCTCCTTTTGCCTCCCTTTGGAGGTTTTCCTGACATTGGAAGGAGAACCAGGGGAAGCCCCAGAACTCTCTGGAGGGACTAGAAATCCTCTCTGACCTGGGAATGCCTCGGGATCCTCTAGGAGCAGCGGGAGAGAATCACTAAGGAGATGGACATCTTTCTGACTTACATCCACATAAAGTTTGTCCAAAACGCTCTAAACACATTCCTACAGGGAAAAAGATTTTATGGGATGTCAAATCCTGCAAACACCTGAATCTTCCTCTTGTCACAAATTTCAACTCAGAACTCCTCGTAGTCTTCCTGCAAACTAAAAGTGAGCAGGAACAGTTCCCTCACATCTTTATGCTCCTCCTCATCATCATCCAGGCCATCACACATGTGGAACATCTGTACCGCCCTCACGGAAGTGTCCTTGTCCATGGTGATGACCTGGGGAAGGGAAAGTTTTCCTTTGAAGGATCTGGTGCCACACCACCTTGCTGCGTCAAAGGTGCCCTTCAGCCAAAAATTCTCCTAATCAAAAGTAAATACAGTAAATATTAAAATACAAGTTGGAGAAGGCAGAAACCGAGAAATTAGAAAAGCCCACAACAGGTAACATACTCTGTCCCCCGTTCTGGCCTGTTGTGGCCCTTCAATATGGTTTTAACCATTTGTTTTGAGCCCTTGTGACAGTGGAAACGTTCACCATTGGTGCATTTTGTAATGGGTGGGCTTATATCGCCATCAACGAGAATGCTGATATGTCTTTATATATATCAGAGGGGAAAACAATAGACATAAAAGGCACAGCAATTACAAATCCACAAGACAAAACATAACAAGTAATATAATAAATGTATCTTTCGTTTTCATTACAACAACAAAATGTCATGTCATGTCATGTATGCCAACATGTCCTATCTCAACAAGGAAGACCAACATCAATTTCCTGCACATTACTCAGATGCTGGCTATCAGGATGTGTAATGGTACCTTTTCAAGTCTGCTTAAATCACACATTTTCCTAATTAGTTGCTAACTAGTTAATTTGGTTTTACTTTATTCTTACTTTATTCTATATTTAGCATGTAACAACGATAAAAATCGAACATATTTTCCCCACGTAAAGTATAATATTTCCCTCCAAAGTGAACAGATAACATTTTTCCCCAAAGCTATATTTCTTATCAACAGTACGTCTTGCCAGATATTATATTAATCTAGGACTCAGAATAAGACTTTTAAAGTCTATCTTAATAATGTACAACTGAGAAAATAAGTCAAGTTAATACCGTTACATTACTAAAACTCAGAAAAAGACTTTTTAAATCCAGGTTAATAACATTTTTGCCACAACATTAATGCTTAGGATCGTTAAAACCGAATGAAAATCCATGCCTACCTCCATTCTGCGTGCTACTTCTCTCTCTGTCACAGTCAGACCCACCCGCCTCAGCGGTTTCAGTTTCAGTGGTCTCAGTGAGCGGGGTTAAACGTTTAACTCCGCCCACGTTGCACCTAACAAATTCTAGCCGATAGATTTTTATATTTTATTTTATTTTGTTTAATTATATGTATATTTTAATTATCATGTCATACCATATCAGATTTTGTTAAAAAGCTTAATATAATGTGTTTTTTAGTTAGCACGTTCCCCTGTAGGAATGAGTGCACTGGGGCGAAGGATGGCAGCCGGCCTCTACATGGGTTTTTTCAACATGGCGCCCACGCGGCGGGCAGATTTGACTCTGCCCACGTTGCACCCTGCCCTGATCTGCGTACTGCAGTCAGGGCTACTCACCCTAGCTGCACTGACCTTGAGGTCCGCCTACTTGTCGTGAATATTTATGATCTGGAGTTTTCATGCAGACAGCAGAGGAGATGCGGTGTACAACTCTGATGGCGAGCACATGTTGGTCTATGCTTTGGAAATCTCTCACATCTGCAGGATGATCCTCCTGGAGCTGCAGGAACGTCTTGCAGCAACTGAGCACATGTTCTCAGGCGCATATGACCTTCTCATGATTCATACTGACGTTCTCACCAGGGGTGGGCGGTACGTCAGAAACATCTTATTTATTATGACCCAAATACTTTTTAAACCATAAGGTAGTTTTTCGTTTTAGTATTTTATAAGTTAATGAACAAAGCAACCAAAAAATACCCTAAAAAAACCCTAAAAAAATAAATAAAATAAATAAAATCCACACAGTATTTTGGGACAGCAGTTGTTTTTATGACCTACTTCATTACAAACCTCATAGCTTCAGGTTGTCTTCAGTGGTTGGCAGGAACAATACTCCACTTTTTCTTTCTGTCCTTGTGTCTCTCGGGAAAAAGATGTGGATGTTTTTGTTTAAAAAAACCTCAACATTCACCTTCTAATCTGTTTTATCACTTGATGTCACCTCCAGAATCTGCTTTACCAGTTGTCGTGAGTTCCTGGTGAAAACAATGCAGAAAGAAAGTGTATCACAGATGCGATTTTATGAAAATGACATCCTGTGGTCAAATGTGGGTACTACAGCCATGAAACTCCCATTCTGTGAGTTTCTTGGCTGTTGTTACAGATCAACACCAGAAAATTCTAGATGACAAACAAAGATGAGTCATACACAGTACGTTTGATAAGTAGATAAATGCATTGTCATACCTGGTGTTAGTACTCTTGAGTGTTTCATGGTAGGGAGAAGTATGCATCCTTCATTAGAGGAAGTGTGGTTTGCCGTCTTGCTGTTTGCCTGCTCTTAATTCTGAACGACTCAGTAAAGGAAGTAAAACACCACGATTGACTCATTATTCACTTCACACACATTTCACTGTATATTTGAGTTGTTGGTAACGGAAAAAGCTATTTGAGATATTTTTTGAGTTGTCTATTTACTTCTAATTTACCGTTTGTTAGCTCAACATTAGCCTCTAGCCTTCTTCGTCCGACATTAGAGCAAAACAAGAGGATGCCAGGGCTTCTTATGGATACAAGAAATAACTTCTGGGTCGCTCCTGTTTACTGGTGTTGGTTCTTTTAACAACTCTGGAGCTTTTTGCTGGCTGTAGTCGAATTACAAATCCTGAAACTAAACAGAAACTATATCCCTCTTTTGTTTTGTTTTTTTTTTGTTGGGGGGGGGGGGGACTAACAACCTCCCATCTAGCTGAGAACAAAATCTGTTTCAGAATAACCTTCCACCCAAGCTGACTGAGGCGTCAGACTCTTTTGTGTTTATTTCACTGGAGAATTTTTACACGTTACTCCTTCAACATGAATGTGGGGTAAATTGCAAACTTACAGTTAAGTTATTCTAGCAGAACAAAGCTTTAAATAATTATTGACTAAGCACGTCTTCAGCTTCATCTTTCCGGACCACAGCAGTGATGACGATGACAGGGTGACACATCTGAAACAGTCCTGACAGAAACTGTCTGTAAACATTCAGTTTCAGACACAACAGGATGTTTCTTTGATCTCAATAACATTTTCTATCCTTTATGATCAATACATGAGAACTTATTAGAATTGCTAACCATATTTTAGGCACTAACATAAAAAAACTAAAAGAGGAAGAAGAGGCAAAAGATAAAAAACACCTTGTTTTTAGTGTAGTTACCACACTCGGTTAAAAAATACTATCTTTGTGTATCAAACAGAATATCTGTAAACTGACACGTCTAACAAAATATTTATTTATCCGTTTATATTTAAACATGAAACATCCTGAGCTAGTTTCCTCTTTTTGATGCTGCTGGTTTTCCATCCCAAAAACTGACTTAAAACATGACACATAAAACAGAGTTTTAGGACTCCTGCACCCAGGATATTTAATTTATAATTACATTTTATTTGCTTCGTTATTTAATTTAATTGAATGTAATTTTATTTTATTTCATTTTATTTTGTGAAAGCATTTTTCTTCCCCCCATTTTTAGTAGCTTTGTTTTTATTGGAAGATGCGGGGCCTAAACGTCCGAGGGTCACTTCCTGTTTCATTGAACTTCTCAAATAAGCTGGATTTGAGTTTCCAGCTTCTTCAAAGGCTCAAATGAGAAAAGTTTTAGTTTTGAACAACAGTTGTGGTTTCACACTTTGGATTTTACCCCTAGTGGATTTCTTGGTGGTTGTTGTGTGTTTATGTGTGTTGTTGTGCAGCCTGGTTGTGTGTTGTTGTGTAGCTCGGTTGTGTGTGGATGTGCAGCCTGGTTGTGTGTGGATGTGCAGCCCGGTTGTGTGTGGATGTACAGCCTGGTTTTGTATTGTTGTGTAGCCTGGTTGTGTGTTGTTGTGTACCGTAAATCCTCTAATACAGGCCGGTATTCAATTAAAGGCCGGGTCTCCAATTGTGGCCGGTGTCAGAGTCAGTTGAGGTAAATAATGGTCGGTCTCCTATTGTGGCCGGGTGGAATGTAGTAACAAGCAAGTATGAGCGTCCCAGCGGCAGGGTTATAGTCCCCAAATCAACCAGCAGGAGGCAGTAGAGGTTCACGCAGACTTTTATTAGGCTTTTTCTTCAACGCTTTGTAACGCCACAGACACGATCCTCTATCACGCTCCTACCACACAGAGTCACGGTGTCAGTTAACCATGCTAATTCAACCCGCTCCACAGAACACACATCACCTTCCCTGTGGCTTACATAACACTCACAACACGCAAATCAGCACATAGGAACTAGCAGAATGATAGGAAACACATATAACACAATACCCAGAATGCACCTGGCTTACAACCCCAGCCAGGTCATTACACTATCAAGTTCAAAGAGAACGTGCTGATTATGCTGCAGAACACTCTGGAGAGCAGCAGTAGGGGGTGTATGAACTAGTCAACTTCACTATAGTGACTTTTTATGCCTGTCGTCGACTAGTCGCTGTCACGTGATAATGACCGGCAAGATGCAGCCCTCGGAAAAGACAGCAGCCTGCTGTCAGCAGGTGACAAGCCCCTGCGCTAGTGGGGGGGGGGTGGGGTGGTTAGGGTGGGTGGGTGGGTGTGTGTGTGTGTGTGTGTGTGTGGGGGGGGGGGGGGTGTCAACGCGCTGTGCCAGACCGTAGGCACTGACACGCGATCGTTCATGTCGGTTCATTTCCTTTAATGTTTTCTGTCTTTTATTTGCGCCTGATGTGTATCGCTGCTGTGGAGCTGGGCGCATCAAGTTGTCCTCCGACGCACAGATCACTGATGCGGCCGGCAAGCAGGGAGCGCTCCGCTGTTTTCGCGGTCGGTAGATCTGCCTCCTGAGCACGGCCACAGTAACAATCAGGTGTCACCACCTCAAAAACTAATTTAACACGCGATCGTTCATGTCAGTTCATTTCCTTTAATGTTTTCTGTCTTTTATTTGCGCCTGATGCGTTTGCTGCATGCTGTGGAGCGGGGCGCTGCGCGCATCACCTTGTCCTCCGACGCACTGATCACTGATACAGCCGACAAACAGCGAGCACTCCGCTGTTTTTGCGGTCGGTAGATCTTTTAGAACTGCAGTTCAAAGGTAACTCTTGAGGTGAATATATATGAACCCAGGTAGCAGTTTTTCTTTAGGATTGAGAGGAGATGCAGGAAGATAATAAACAGACAGGACAGAAAAATAGTCAAGTTAGTTTTTGTACCTGCTGTTGCAACAAACAGCCACCATTGAAGGTCATCAGAAGTGAGGAACAGAAAATGAAATACTTATTTTAATGTTTAGAGCAGCAGGAACTCCGAGAGGCTGCAGGCGCATCAGTGAGTTTGCGGCCGCTGCGCAGGGGGAGGGGGGAGAGGGCTAAAGCAGGGGGAGGGGGGAGATGGCTGAAGCAGAAACTACCGTTGTTAAAAGAAATGTGTTTAACTTTGAAAATGTGGGCGCAATTTTAATTGTCAAAAACTCCAATGAACATTAGTTCATTTTGCTCAAATGGAAATAGAGGCCTGCCTCTAATACTGGCCCTCCTTCCAATAAAGGCCTGGAGCTTGATGAGCTTGAGTCAAATAGAGGCCCGGGCCTGTATTAGAGGATTTACGGTAGCTCGGTTGTGTGTTGTTGTGTAGCCTGGCAGTGTGTGGATATGCAGCCTGGTTTTGTGTTGTTGTGTAGCCTGGTTGTGTGTGGATGTACAGCCTGGTTGTGTATTGATGTACAGCCTGGTTGTGTATTGATGTACAGCCTGGTTGTGTATTGATGTGTGTTGTTGTGCAGCCTGGTTGTGTGTTGATGTGCAGCCTGGTTGTGTGTGGATATGCAGCCTGGTTTTGTGTTGTTGTGTAGCCTGGTTGTGTGTTGTTGTGTAGCCTGGTTGTGTGTGGATATGCAGCCTGGTTGTGTGTTGTTGTGCAGCCTGGTTGTGTGTGGATGTGTAGCCTGGTTGTGTGTGGATGTGCAGCCTGGTTGTGTGTTGTTGTGTAGCCTGGTTGTGTGTGGATATGCAGCCTGGTTGTGTGTTGTTGTGCAGCCTGGTTATGTGTTGTTGTGTAGCCTGGTTGTGAAGTTTCTGAGTGATGCTGACATGTGAAAACGGTCTTACAGCCTCGAGAATCCTTTACCACTGGGCCCGTCCACAGTCACCCGTCATGGTGTTTGCTAATGTAGCAGCCAAACATCAGAAACTTTACATAAATACAGCTGCAGTGCTACAAGTCCAGCCTGATTTTGCTGCAGTCTAGTGGTGTCTGAGGTGAACTTACAGAAACTACAGTTTGTAATTCACAGGTTATTGATTGTTTGTAAAAAAAAAAAAGTCTAAATGGTTGTTCTGGACTATTCCTTACATGCAATTGTATCAGGAGCCTCTGACTAACAGATTGTTTTAAAATCAAATTATAGTTTTATTAAACCTGAATCACAATTAAACAAACACAAAGTAAACCTGAGTGCAGAATAAAAAAACTAAATAAAACAAGGGGGAAAATGTTTTAGGTTAAGGGATTAGTCATGACTCAGGCATCAAAAACTCGACTTGTTACGCTGTTCTCGTCGGCTCTGCTTTTCAGGTTTTCATTAGTAAATTAGAGCTCCAGCCTCGCCGGCACTGGGATTAAACCAGTAGAGTTTTGTTGTGACTCAAAATAAATCCACCACATAAACCTTATTTACTGTTGCAGGTTTGTATCTCATGTTTGACAGATTTCACCCTCATTCATGCTGCTTATTCGACAATGTGATGAAAATAGAACCTGTTTGGTACGGTGTTTGTTTGGTGTTTTTGGCATGCATCTTAGTTTTTGTCTTTGTCTTGACAACAAAAAAGCATTTTAGTCTTAGTCAGTTTTAGTTGACTAAATCTCAAAAAGGTTTTAGTCTGCAAAGATTTTTGTTTTTAATTTTACAAAACATTAAACAAAGTATTATTCTCTAACAAATTAATTTATAGGTCAGACATGTACTCTGAGCTACTGGAGTGAGTTTCACACCAACATCATTTATTTTATGGCTATGGGACAAAATCTCAGCTGCCCCAGATTTTGTAAAACAATAATCCCCAGACATATCATTTTTTTACTTTATTTATAATCACAGTAGTTTATATAATTTACTGATGCAGATCTGTGCATCATTCTGTAGATTTTCACAAAAGAAATTTATGATTTTCTTTCCTTAACAGAATGGACTCTTGGGGAGAATACAGCGTATTCTACACAATATTTAAATAGAAATAAAGAAATGTGTTTGTTTAATTTAATATTTCAGTTATCAGACCTCCATCTTAGTGTCTTTACTTCTACTACTACTACTACTACTACTACTACTAATCTTTATTTATATAGCGCCTTCACATGGCCCAAGGACCAAACAAAGCGCTGCAAAGCAGAAGTGAACATAAAAAATAAAAACATATAAAACCATTTAAAAACCAACAAAAACATGTAGATAAAATCTAGGTGGGGCAGCATAAAAGTGCAAAGCCATCCATCAACGAGACTCTTCTTGAGTAAAAGCTAAAGAATAAAAGTGTGTTTTTAGCTGGCTCTTAAACTTGCTGAGCGTGGTGGCCTGTTTAACCCATGCAGGTAGCTCATTCCAGAGCCTCGGCCCCAGCACCGAGAAAGCACGACTCCCTCGAGATTTCAGTCTGTGTTTGGGAATGACCAACAGTCCTTGCTGTGCTTACCGAAGGTTCCTTGCGGGAACATAAGGATGGATCAGATCCGATAGATAACGTGGAGCCAACTCATTTAAACATTTAAAAACAAACACCAGAACTTTAAACGAAATTCTAAAAGAGACTGGAAGCCAGTGTAGGGATGCCAAGACTGGTGCGATGTGTTCAGATCTCCTGGTACCAGTCAGTAACCTGGCTGCCATATTTTGGACCTTCTGCAGTTTCACTATGGAGGCCTGCTTGATGCCTCCATAAAGCGAGTTACAGTAATCCAGTCTGTTGGTAATGAAGGCATGGATGACAGTTTCCAGATGTTTATGTGAAAGAAACGGCTTAATCCTAGCTATTCTCCTGAGATGGAAGTAGCAGGATCTGATTGTTCCATTGACCTGGGTGTCCAGTGTGAGCTCTACATCCAACTTCACCCCCAGGTTGGTGACCACAGCCTTCTCAAAAGGCGCTAATGAAGGAGAGTCAATCCCTTGGGCACATCCATGTTTGTTTTTTGGGCCGAACAGGATAGTCACAGTTTTATTCTGGTTGAAGAACAAAAAATTCTGAGCCATCAATAACTTGACCTCCTCCAAGCAGTCCAAGAGTCGTTTAAAAGAACTTGAGTTATTGTATGATACGTTGTGCTGACGAAACAAGTCACCCAGCGGCAGCAGATAGAGGGAAAAGAGGAGAGGTGCCAGGACTGATCCTTGAGTCACTCCACATTGCAAATCAGCAGTATCAGACAAACAGTTCCCCAGTCTTACACAAAAATTCCTCCCTGACAGGTAAGATTTTATCTACTGGAGTGCTAAGCCTGATATTCCCACCCAGATCTCCAGTTGACCAATCAGGATATTGTGGTACGGTGTCAAATGCAGCAGTCAATTCCAAGAGCACCAAAATCACTGCCTCCCCACAATCGTTTGCCATCAGGATGTCATTCAAAACTATCAACAGGGCTGATTCTGTACTATGGAGAGACTTAAACCCAGACTGAAAAATCTCTAGTATCTCATTTTCATGCAGAAAGGATATCATTTGGGCATACATAAGTTTTTCTAAGACCTTAGCTAAGAAAGGCAGTGTGGAAACAGGCCTATAGTTTGACATATTCGATGAATCTAGGCCAGCTTTCTTCAGCAGAGGGCGCACTACTGCATGTTTAAAAGAGCTGGGAACTTCACCCGACAGTAGACTGCTATTTATAATTTCTAGAACATAAGGAGACACAACTGGAAAAACTTCTTTTTTTTTTAGCAGGGACTGCGTCCAATACAGAACCAGATGGTTTCAGACTATTGACCACCTTCTCCAACTCTATGAGAGATGTTGGATAAAAGCTCTTCAGGAGCCCTGGGGTAGGACCCCGAAGAGGAGGGTGGTAATTGGAGGGTGTGATCGAAGCCTTCATCCTCCCCACTTTGTCAACAAAGCAGCTGAGGAAATTATTACAGGATTCTGTAGTGTACTCAATAGCAAACGGTTCATTTCCATTTAAAATAGAATCCAAAGTGCTAAAAAGAACCCGAGGATTCTGTGAGTTGGAGGAAATAATGTCAGCAAAGAACTTAATTCTTGCCTCTTTCACAGCTTTCTGGTAGGCTACCCAGCTATCTCTCAGTAGGTCCAGGGAGTTCTGAAGCCCATCCCGCTTCCACCTACGCTCTGCCTTCCTACATTTCCTTTTGAAGTCCTGTGTGGTCATATTTAGCCATGGCTACTTTTTACATTTATGTTTCTTAGCCTGCACAGGTGCAACAATCTCTAAGACCTTCGAGCATGTTGCGTTCAAATGTGCAGTAAGCTCCTCAGTGCTACTAGGCCCAGCAGTTTGCCCCTGCCCCACCAACCCAAACACTGAGCAAAACTCAGTGGCCGTAGAGGACTTTAACACCCGGCAGAGGACACTACATCACAGGCTGACTGGGGAAAGGCACATTAAATAAAACAGGTCTATGGTCCGAGAAAAAGGCCTCACCAACCTGCAGATTGGAAGCAGATACCCCAAAAGACAACACAAGGTCCAGGATCTGCCCACACCATCTTGCCCAACCCTTTAAATGTATATTGTGGCAAAGTCCACCTACTTAAATGCAGTCATGTTTTTCCATATAACTGCAATGTTGAGTTTTCACGAGCCCACAGAGTTAATACAGTAAACCCAGTTCTGCTCTTGAGCATCAGCAGAGATACTCATAGACATTTAGATGGGCTTCAACTGTTAACGCCGTTGGGTTAAAAAGCAGGAATGTGACTCGTTATTAGGAATCAGGGAGCAGAGACAATAATCCTGACACACTGACTGTAAAACATTCGTCTTAAATGTTTTCAGATAAAACCTGTTTAATAATTTTTTTTTTCATTTCTCTGCCCAAAAGTAGGACTTTTTCAGGAAGCACGCGGATAAGAAACCTGTTAATATTACGGACTAATTTGAAAGTAGCAACGTCGTCGCTTGTAGTAGCGTCAATGAGCGGCTGAGCGCTGCGTGTTCCCGCGGCAGGGAAGCGTTTGTTTGTTGAAGAAGATTAATCAGAACCTTTGAGAAAACAGAGCTTAGAGAAACTTCGCACCAGGCCGATGACTTTCTACGGGCCAGATTTAAGTAAACGAGCCCTAATGTTCCTTTTTAGGTGTTTAAAGCAAAAATATACGTTATAAAATCAGTTAATCTAAATTAAAGTCAGCATCAGAATCGTAAAAAGGACATGAAGGCGAGGAGGAGTTCCTGGTTCTGGAGATATAGAACAGGACTAGATCAGGTTCTTTTCCTGTCTGAGCATCTGGGGTCTGACTAATCCACCGTCACGCATTCTTCTGTTTCCAGATGTTCACTGACCTTCTGAAGCACACGCCTCCTCCGGCCTCCTCTGCTGCAGCCTCCTCCTCTGCCTCGGACCAAGACGGCAACGCACAAACCGCAGTTCCCACAATCCCAAGAGGACACCTGGTCGTTGGCCCCAAAGACCAGCTCCGGCTCCTGACCCCCGTGGGCAGCACGGCCACATCCAATCACTGCGCCGTAGCTGGGGTCCACGTCGCCAAGCACTCCGGAGGAGCCCCGCGACCTCCTTTCTCCCTGAGCGAGGAGGGCGATGGAGGAGGTGGAGGCAGGGTGAAGAAGAAAAGGAAGAAAAAGGATAAGAGGCAATGGGAGAAAGGAGGAGCAGACGTGGAGGAGAAGGAAAGCAGCAAACCAAAGAAACGGAAGGAGGAGAAGGGGCCGATGGTGCTCACGCTAAGGAGGAGCAAGCTGCCCAAGGAAGGCAAGGAGGGGAAGGAGCGACGGAGGAAAGGAGCGGAGAGTGGAAGCGACCTGAGGAATACGTCGAGTGGGAAAACATCAGGTCCGGCAGCTGCCCGAGATCCAGCTCAGGTGCCTGTAAAGGTTCCCGGAAAAAGAGGGAGGAAACCTAAAATCAAAGTGCTTCCTCCTCAGCCCTCAAACCAAGGTTCGTTTTGAGTCTGGGATGAGTTTGTGCTGAGGTTCTGTTGGGCTTAGATGGGTGTCCCTTCATTAGGTGTTAATGTCTGAGTCAACAGCTCCATATTGTGATTCCTGAGGGATTGAAGTCATCTCTGTGTTTGGATCTCGGCTCGTTGTTAAGCTCGGTGATGAGAAGACAAACGTGTTTCTTTATCCAGATAAAAAGCCGAAAGGTCCCAGCATCTTTCAGCAAATCTGGAAATTAGTCAAGCTGTGTGTTTATCTGTGCTCTTAGCTCATCTCACTGTTAATTCCAGAGCTAACCAGAGGCAGAGATGATGGATGTTCTATTCTGGGATGTCCCTGAATCACGATTAGACGTGTCAGGAAGAATGACTGTTATTATATGCTTGCTGCTCCTAATTGAGAATCAGTAATTTTGTTTGTTTGCATGTGTGGGCGGGAGCATTAGCGTTCTGTCAGAGTAGAAAAACTGATAAAAGAGGGAAGGAAACCCGATTTATGTCTGAGATTATCTGGTGATGCTTCAGTCACGTTGGTTTCATGAGGAAGTTAGATGAAGTGACTGCTATCGCTAACTCCCGTTCTCTATTTGTGACCTTTATTATTTGGCTCAACAACTTTACTCTCTTACGGTTCTGGAGACACATTTTACAGAAAAGGTTGCTCTCTGAAGTTCTTAATGTAGTTTAGTGGTAAACTTAACTCATTTATTCAAGACCACTGCAGATGTGTGGAGAAAACGAGGGAAATTCCTCTCTGACTTGACCCCTGGATGCAACATGAGTGCTACTTTTTGTTGATATTCACACTTCTACAAAACAAAAAAACTCTTCATAAATGAAATTAATATGAAAGCTGACAGTAAAGAGAACAGTAGCACAGTTTGCTCTCTTGGCTGCTCTCAGACTCTCTGAAGAACACAAACAATTTCTCTGAACAGAGGCTGTTCAGAAGGCTATCTACAACTTGGATAAACTTTAAAATAAGATGAAATCCCTTTAATAATGTTTAAGACTGCGTATGTGTCTCTTAAACGTTTTGCTTTAAACCGATAAATCCTTTGATCTTGTTGATGTTTTCCCAACAGCCTCTTCTGCCTCCTCAAGGCAGATCAGCTACGCCCAGAGTCATGGGAGGAGTCCAGGCCTGGCCAACAGCAAGACGTCTGTCTCTACAACACCAAAACAGAGGGGTCGCAAACCCAAGTAAGGCTTTCTTGGAACGACCGCCATGTTGGATTGGCAGCAACCTGATGCCCATTTACTCCGAGCTGTTGTTCAGGAGAACCGCTGCATGATCACCACTCTGTTCAGCTTCTCACAAAATCAGTTCTAATGTTGTGAACTAAAACATTTGGACTAAAATTTTACTCCGAACCATTAAAACTGCGTGGATTTTATATGATAATGCAGCTCCGAAGCTTAAATTAGCAGGCATCAAACTTACTGAACAGTTTTCTAATCTGTCCGTGCTTCCTAACGAACATGATTGTAGCTAAACTGAGAAGGAAGAATGGAGGAGTAAGACCGGAGGGAGTGGGGGAAATAGCAATGCTGAGATCAGGAGGAGCGTGATAGTGAACGACTTTGAATGCTCGCAAGAGAACTTTGAAGGTCATTCTGAACTTGGCCGATAGCCGGTGAAGGATGGAGGTGATATGAAGTGGAGGAGAGAGGTGTGAGGATCATGGCTGTGAGACAAAAGGGAACGTGTTCAGTAAGAGTACAGGAAGAGGAAGAGCAGCAGGGATTATGATACAAAAACAGATCTGAGCCGAGGCAGAAGGAGACGAGACTCCAGTGGGTCATTTTCAAAACTCTTCAAGTAGGATGTGGGTTTGAAGGACCCGCCCACTCACCTGCACACAACAGAGCTTTAACCTGTAAGTTCTGCTCTTAGGTTTAGCTGTAATGTATGTCGATGTTTATAACATCATCTGGGAAGACTTTCCATGAGGTTTAGGAATGTTTTAAGGAATTTTTTTATCCATTTTTCCAGAAGTCAGGTTAAATGGCAAAACGGAAAACTCTTCAGTTAGGTATTAGATCAGCAGCTGTGTACACATCTGGATATGCAGTTTTATAGGCGAAGCTCTGATCAGCTGGTAGATTACAATCATCTGATTTCCTTATCAGCAGCTCAGTTTCACAGATTAACCCACCCGCTGTTTTTTTTTCTGTCGTCACGATGAGAATATAACAAATTTACCAAGAACTGTCAGACGCCGCTCATCAAGAATCCTATTTCCTTCACAGAGATCCGGGCGCAGCGCCGGTGGAGAAGAAAAAGAAAGGAAAGAGGAGAAACCAGGAGCTTCAGGAAGGGGGGGAGAGCGACGATACTACCTCAGTGTCAGCTCTCAACATGGGAGGGGAGGACAGCCAGGACCCCCTGGATAACGCCGTATGTTCAGAAATCAAGCTTTTAGATTTTCTTCTTACATTTTCTCTTGTTTCCTACTCTGAATTTCTTCTTTTCTTATTTTTTTCAGCAGATAAATTTGGTTTCTATCCTGTTTTTCAGAAGCGGCGTTCAGGAAGGCAGGTCAAAAGGAGGAAGTATAATGAGGACATGGACTTTAAGGTGGTGGACGATGATGGAGAGACGATCGCGGTCCTTGGAGCCGGACGCATCTCGGCGCTGAACGCTACGGCTCTGGCCTGGCAGGCTGAAGTAAACACAGATATCTTTTGCCACTGCTGCTTGTCTTCCATCATTTCTAACGTTTTTGTTTGATATTAAGGAATTACTGTGTTATATTTCTGCCGTGCAAACTCAGGAGCCACCAGAGGACGAAGCCAACATCATCGAGAAAATTCTGTCAGTCAGAAAAGCAAAGACCGAGGTGAGCGACGGAGAAAACAAACAAGTTTTTTTCTTTGGATTTTGATCATTTTGTTATATTTATCTTTCGTACCGTCTTTTTAGACTTCACCAGAGGACCAAACAGAGGAAACTGAGGAGTTTTACGTCAAATACAGAAATTTGTGAGTGTATTGTTTTAGCTTGAAATCAATTTTTTTATTTTTTGTGAGGGAAAATCCTGCTAAATAGCAGCTAGTGCTTTTAGTCTGTCTTTATTTATATTTCTGGTGCGTTTTCAATTTTATGTGTCTGCTTCATTAATTGGCGAGCGCCTGGCGGCTGGGCTCTTACCCGTGGAGCGCAAGGAGGCCAAGCACAGCCTAAAGAGGAGACATGGGTCCCCTTTTCCATGAGCTCACCACTCGTGGGAGGGGCCAAAGGGGTCGGGAGCATTGTGTGTCGGGTGGTAGCCAAAGGCAGGGAGCTTGGTGGTCTGATCCTCAGCTACAAAAACTAGCTCTTGGTACGTGGAATGTCACCTCTCTGGTGGGGAAGGAGCCGGAGTTGGTAGTTGCGCTTGAGAGGTTCCAGCTAGATATAGTTAGACTCAGCTCAACGCATGGCTCCGGCCAACGCAACGCAAGTTTCCTCAAGAGGGGTTGGACTTTCTATCACTCTGGAGTTCCTCCCACTGAAAGGCGTCGAGCAGAGGTGGGCATACTAGTTGCCCCCCATCTTGGTGCCTGTATGTTGGGGTTTACCCTGGTGAACAAGAAAGTAGCCTCCCTTTGCCTTCATGTGGGGGGATGGGTCCTGACTGTGGTCTGTGCTTGTGCACCAAACCGCAGCTCAGACTACCCACCCTTTTTTGGGGTCCTTGGAGGGCGTGCTGGAGAGTGCTCCTTCAAGTGACTCCCTCGTTCTGCTGGGGGACTTAAATGCTCATGTGGGCAATGACAGTGAGACCTGGAGAGGTACAGTAGGGAGGAACTGCCCCCCTGACCTGAATCTAAGTAGTTTTTTGTTATTGGAGTTCTGTGCCAGTCATGGATTGTCCATAGCGAACACCCATGTTCAAGCATAAAGGTGTCCATGTGTGCTCTTGGCACCAGGATACCTTAGGCTGCAGTTCGATGACTGACTTTAGTTGTTTCATCTGATCTGCGATGAAGAGAGGGGTGGAGCTGTCAACTAACCACTACCTGGTGGTAACTTGGCTTCATTGGTGGGGAGGATGCCAGCCAGACCTGGCAGGCCTAAACGAGGGCCTGCTTGGAACGTCAGGCGGAGTCTCCTTTCAGAAAAAAACTTCAATTCCCACCTCCCACAGAACTTCGAACATGTCCCGAAGGAAGCAGGGGACATAGAGTCCCAATGGGTCATGTTCCATGCTTCTGTTGTTGAGGCGTCTGACCGGAGCTGCGGCCGCAGAGTTGTCGGTGCCTTTCATGGTGGCATCCCCCGAACCCGCTGGTGGACACCGGTGGTTAGGTATGCTGTCAAGCTTAAGAAAGAGTCCTATCAGGTCTTTTTGGCCTGAGGGATGACAGAGACAGCTGATGGGCACCGGCAATACAAGCAGAATTCTGCGCAGGTGGCCACAGACGCAAAAACCCAGGTGTCGGAGGAGTTCAGTGAGACCACGAAGCAAAACTTCCTCACAGCTTTAAGGAGATTCTGGTCCACCGGCTGGCATCTCAGGAGGGGAAAGCAATGCGCTACCAACACTTTTACGGTGGTAACGGTGTGTTGCTGACCTCTAAACGGGATGTTGTGGATCGGTGGGCAAAATGCTTCGAAGACCTCCTACATCCCCCTGGCACATCTTCTAGTGAAGAAACAGAGTCTGGGAACTTTAGGTTAACTCTGCTGAGGCTGTCCTGTGTCACCGATTCTGTTCATAACCTTTATGGACAGGATTTCTAGGCACAGCCAAGCTGTTGAGGGCATCTGTTTTGGTGGCCTGAGGATTGGGTCTCTGCTTTTTGCAGATGATGTGGTCCTGTTGGCTTCATCAGAACGTGATCTCCAGCTTTCGCAGCAACGGTTCACAGCCGAGTGTGAAGCACCTGGGATGAGAATCAGCTCCTCTAAATCCAGGACCATGTTCTTGAATCAGAAAAGGGTAGAATGCCTTCTTTGGGTCAGGAATGAGGTCCTGCCTCAAGTGGAGGAGTTTAAGTATCTCGGGGTCTTGTTCTTGATTGAGGGAAACATAGAGCATGAGATCGATAGCTGCATTGGTGCTGCATCTCCAGTGATGTGGGCATTGTACCAATCTGTCGTGGTGAAGAGAGCTGAGCCAGTTGAGGTGGCTCAGGCATCTGGTCAGGATGCCTCCTGGCCGTCTCCCTGGTGAGGTTTTCCGGGCACGTCCAACTGGGAGGAGACCCAAGGGAGGACCCAGGACACACTGAAGGGACTATGTCTGTCTGCTGTCCAGGGAACGCCTTGGGATTCCCCCGGAGGAGCTGGCCCAAGTAGCTGGGGAGAGGGAAGTCTGGGCCTCTCGGCTTGTGCCCCCCGCGACCCAACTCCAGATAAGCGGCTAAAAATGGATGGATGGATGCTTCATTAATAGTTTATGGAACAGCTGCTGGGGACTTGGTAGTTTGTAGAAACACTTTTAACTGGACTCGATTTTGTATTTCTGATTCATTTCTTAAGTTCCTCCTCAGAAAGCCGGTTAGGTTGTCATTTGTTTTGTCACTTTAAATCTTAACAAAATTGAAAAACACAACAGTGATCATGACCTTAATTTATTCTCTGGGGTGATAAAGAAAACATGAGTTCAGCTCCACTTACACTAAACCGAATGAATCCTAAATATTTTATAAATGCAGTTTTAGGATTAACACAGTGATATCGATGATAAATAATAAAAGTTAGTGATTTTACTGATGGCAGTGACCTTTCTGTTCATCCATTTATAGATTGTGTTTTATGGATTAAATGAAGCAGCTGACTGTAACCATAGCAACAGTGTTGATTCTGCTGCCTTTTCAGTCCACTAACGATCAGGGAAGTCTTTGTCCATTAGGCGCAAAAACCTTTAGGACATCGTGTTTTTTCTTGAATGATTTAGCGGTTAAAGGTGGAGGAGATGATGTCTTCATTAGTTAGACCTGATTAGCCCAAAACGGTCTCCTAACACATGGATTTTCTGCTTCCTGATCACGTGACGTGTGACGTACGGGGACGAAGATCGGCTTTAGAGCTGGGCTGTTTGTTCTCACGGTGCGGGGGCTCGTTCCGACACAGTAAAAAAATGCAAATGGCGACCTTAGTCGTCAATGGCAGTTAATGAGTTAAGAGGCATAAAAAAATGTTTTAAGCTAATTTGTTTTATAAATGTTCTGTAGTAGCTTTAAGCGGGAGTTTGTCTTATATGGAGTATTTCTATTTTATTTTTGACTTATTTGTGTATTTCATTCAAAGGAAGGAAATACTCTTGAGTAATACCAAGCTAGTTTGACTTATACCAATTAAGTCCAAGTTAGTATGATTTAAGTCTGAGTTAGTCTTAGACTGACATGTACCAAGTTAGACCAACAGAGGTAATCCGAGTTAGACCAAGATAACTCAGAGTTAGTCTGAGTTAAGAGTTAAGACAACGTTAGTATGAGCAACTCAGTTAGATTGAGTTGGACCAAGTCAACGTTAGACTGGGCTTGTTTGAGTTCAGACAGAGTTATTCTGAGTTAGACTAACTGAGTCAGTCTGAGTTGAGTGTTCTTTCTTTCTCGTGTTGTTTCAGCTCCTACCTGCACTGTAAATGGGCCACTTTGGAGGAGCTGGAGAAAGATCCCAGAATCCACCAGAAGATAAAACGTTTCAGGACCAAACAGGCTCAGATGAAACACCTGTTCACAGAGGTAACCAGCACTGCCATCCACTGATTGTTTTGGACGTTTTGCAGCCAATCTCATTGCGGGATTTACTCAGACTGAGTTCTGATGTCTGGTTTTGTTCTTCTTAGCCTGATGAGGATTTATTTAATCCAGACTACGTAGAGGTGGATCGTGTGCTGGAAGTAGCTGTTACCACCGACTCTGAAACTGGAGAGGTACATAACGTGCACACACACACACACACACACACACACACACACACACACACACACACACACACACGTACTATTTGTCTGTGTTGCTGTAGGAGGTGACCCATTACCTGGTTAAGTGGTGCAGTCTGTCGTATGAGGAGGCCACCTGGGAGCTGCAGGAAGATGTGGACCCGGAGAAGATCAAGGAGTTTGAGGAGATCCAGAAACCACCGCCAGACCTGAGACATATTGTGAGTAGAAACGGCAATAAATGTGATGAACAGCTGAGTTATGAGAGGACCACACTGGCATAGTTAATTAACAAAATTAAAAAACGGGTAAAAAGCTGTTTATTCATAATATTTATGAAATAAACTCTTTAAAGTAATTGTTTATAAACATGAGTTTGTTAGAAGGAATGTTTCTGTAAACACTCTGGATGGGTTCGTTACTCTCCAGCTAGATTAAACTAACGTGATGTGATTGGACATTGAATCATCACAGGAGCGTCCGTCTCCAGAAAAATGGCAGAAACTGGAGAATTCCAGAGATTATCGTAACGGAAACCAGCTCAGGGAATACCAGCTGGAAGGGATGAACTGGTTACTGTTCAACTGGTACAACAGGTACGTACGTATACACACACTCACACGCACGTGCGCACACACATCTAACGGGGGTATGTCTCCGTAGGAAAAACTGCATCCTGGCTGATGAGATGGGTCTGGGAAAAACCATCCAGTCCATCACCTTCCTGTTCGAGATCTTCAGCATGGGGATCCGTGGTCCCTTCCTCATCATCGCCCCGCTGTCCACCATCACCAACTGGGAGAGGGAGTTCCGTACGTGGACGCACATGAACGTCATCGTGTACCACGGCTCGCAGATCAGCCGTCAAATGATCCTGCAGTACGAGATGTTCTACAGAGACGCGCAGGTAGGGTTACAGAATTACTCTGTACTTCAAATGGAGTACAAGTACATACAGCAGGGTACTTAGAGCAGAGTACTTGCAGACAATATATACATATACATATGTATGTATATATATATATATATGTATATATATATATGTATATATATATATATATGTGTATATATATATATATATATATTATAAACAAAATAAACCAAAGAAGGGATGAGTGAAATGTGTTCATGACACTGAAGCACCAAAAACAGTGTTCTTGATTGATATGCAGTAAACATAACAAAATACCAATAAAGTAATAAATATTATCTATCTATCTATCTATCTATCTATCTATCTATCTGTCTATCTGTCTATCTGTCTATCTGTCTATCTATCTGTCTATCTGTCTATCTGTCTATCTATCTATCTATCTATCTATCTATCTATCTATCTATCTATCTATCTATCTGTCTATCTATCTATCTATCTATCTATCTATCTATCTATCTATCTATCTATCTATCTATCTATCTATCTATCTATCTATCTATCTATCTATCATCTATCTATCTATCTATCTATCTATCTATCTATCTATCTATCTATCTATCTATCTATCTATCTATCTATCTATCTATCTATACATACATACATACATACATACATACATACATACATACATACATACATACATACATACATACATACATACATACATACATACATACATACATACATACATACATACATACATACATACATACATACATACATACATACATACATACATACATACATACATACATACATACATAGAGAAAATAAGACAAAAAAAAAGTGCAAATGTGATGCAATCCAATATGGCTGCCACCTGATGATGTCACAATATGCAAATTATGTGAGTGAATTTGTCCCTATCACAAAATTTGGCTCATACTGAAGATTTTTCTAATTTACAGTATTCCTCTATCTCTAACCAGATTTAAGCTACAAGCTCTTTAAATAGTGATATAAAATTTCATATTTTACTGAGAAAACTATGGCGCCTAAAGGGTTAACATGTGTTTTTACTTCCTGAGGGTTTTTAAGAGAAGAACAACTACATGGATCCTGATGGGGTTTTAACATTCTCTCTTACTCGTCCTTCTCCACCTGCAGGGAAACACGGTTCCAGGTGTGCTGAAGTTCCACGGCCTGATCACCACGTTTGAGATGATCATGGCCGACTGCCCGGAGCTGAGGAAGCTGCAGTGGCGCTGCGTCGTGATCGACGAAGCTCACCGGCTGAAGAACAGGAACTGCAAACTGCTGGAGGGACTCAAACTCATGAACCTGGTCAGTCTGCTCCCCTCTACTTGTGCCTGGTTCCGTTTGAGGCTTCGGGTTTTTAAAAGTGATCTCCGTCTCGACAGGAACATAAGGTTCTGCTGACAGGAACTCCTCTGCAGAACTCCGTTGAGGAGTTGTTCAGCTTGTTGAACTTCCTGGAGCCACAGCAGTTTCCCTCAGAGAGCTCCTTTCTGGAGGAGTTCGGAGACCTGAAGACAGATGAGCAGGTGAGTTCCCTTCAGGACCGCAGTCGAGTCTAAAACCAGAACTGAAGAGGGAGAAAAGGACGAAGATTTGAGGAGTTCTTCGTTTTCTTCATCAGGTGAAGAAGCTTCAGTCCATCCTGAAGCCCATGATGCTGAGGAGACTGAAAGACGATGTGGAGAAGAATCTAGCTCCTAAAGAGGAGACCATCATAGAGGTTGGTCTGTGTCTGATGCCTAAAGACACACATGAGCTAACGGCTAATCGTAAACCGGTTAACTCTTCAACCAGCAGCTCGACCAGCTGGTGGAGAAAAAGTTTTAGTCCCCAAAACTCATTTAAAGCCTAAATGGAATCAACTGAGATGAAAAATCTAAACTATTAAAAACAAATTGGAGATAAATGAGAAAAAAAATTGAATAATATCCTTACGCTGAAATTACCCTGATATTATTTATATATTATTATCAGTTGACTCTAAAATATAACCCTGGTTGCCCCCAAAAAAGATTAAAGAAAAATACAAAAATTATAATTACTTCTTCTCTGCATGGAAGTAACGGCTCATTGTAATTTATTTGTTAAACAATATGCAGTGTAATAAAATGTAATATATGAACAGATGATGGTCTTCAGCCTGCAGATGCTGAAAAACATGAACTTTACAAAATCTTCAGGAACAATAAATAAATAAATAAATAAAAATGAATTAATTAATAAAACAAAGACACATTTATTCCAAAATGTAAAATGAAACAAATGTATGGTTATCGAATTGTGTACCTCCTGTTTTGTTTGTTAAGGTGGAGCTAACGAACATTCAGAAGAAATACTACCGCGCCATCTTAGAGAAGAACTTCTCCTTCCTGTCTAAAGGAGCCAACCAGCACAACATGCCCAACCTCATCAACACCATGATGGAGCTCCGGAAGTGCTGCAACCACCCGTACCTGATCACGGGTGAGTGAACTTCGAGACGTCACCAGCACAGTTTCATCCTCCCGGATTTGAACAGGCGTTGTTTTTACGGATCTGACCCTTTTAGGAGCTGAAGAGAAGATTCTGGAGAGCTTCAAGAAGAGCCACCATCCTGATGCACCAGACTTCCAGCTACAGGCCATGATCCAGGCAGCGGGGAAGCTGGTTCTCATCGACAAGCTACTGCCCAAACTGCTGGCTGGTGGACACAAAGTTCTGGTCTTCTCCCAGATGGTTCGCTGTTTGGACATCCTGGAAGACTACCTCATACAGAGACGGTGAGCGTGTTAAGTCGGGAGTCATCAGAGCGATGAGGAGGAATGCTTTTAACGTTTGTTTGTTTTTTAGCTACACGTACGAACGCATCGATGGACGCGTTCGGGGGAACCTCAGGCAGGCAGCCATCGATCGGTTCTGTAAGCCAGACTCGGACCGCTTTGTGTTCCTGCTCTGCACCCGAGCCGGAGGACTGGGGATCAACCTGACGGCCGCGGATACCTGCATCATCTTTGACTCGGACTGGAACCCTCAGAACGACCTGCAGGTAGGAGGAGGGGACAAGCTCTCATCACGATTTCTCATGTCTCTGTTATAAGAGGAGTTAAAGTTCTTGTTCCTGAGTGATGGAGGACAGAAGGTCAGAGTAGAGCTCCTCCTCCTGTCTCCTCCCTCTTACCTCAGTGACAGCACAGTAAACACATTAAACAGTAAAGATAACACCCGTAAAACTGGTTTATGGATTTTAAATCCTGCTATTCAGCCTAGGTGCACTCAGGGTAATGTTAGGAACGTCCTAGAGAAGCAGGTCTGATGTTTCTCCTGCTTCAGGCTCAGGCACGCTGCCATCGGATCGGTCAGAGCAAAGCGGTGAAGGTCTACAGGCTGATCACCAGGAACTCCTATGAGAGGGAGATGTTCGACAAGGCCAGTCTGAAGCTGGGATTGGACAAAGCTGTCCTCCAAGACATCAACCGTAAAGGAAGCCTGAACGGGGTGAAAGTGCTGAGCAGTCGTAACTTTTTCTGTGTTGGTGGGATGGGCGGAGCTGTGATTTTCATCCTGTGTGTGTCTGCCACTGAAGGTGCAGCAGCTCTCTAAACTAGAGGTGGAGGATTTGCTGAAGAAAGGAGCATACGGGGCGCTGATGGACGAAGAAGACGAAGGCTCCAAGTTCTGTGAGGAAGACATCGACCAGATTCTTCAGAGGCGAACTCAGACCATCACCATCCAGTCTGAAGGGAAGGGCTCCACCTTTGCAAAGGTAGGACTTGGGATCTGACCTGAGGTCAGGATGGATACCTGTCCTCATTTACATTCTCCTGACTTTATTTTCTTTCATCTGGTTTTCTTTTAGGCCAGTTTTGTGTCCTCTGGAAACCGAACCGACATCTCGCTAGACGACCCAAACTTCTGGCAGAAATGGGCAAAGATTGCAGAAGTGGAGATAGACTCCAGATCAGAGAAGGTAGGTGGGGGTGCACTCCAAGCCCTTCAGTCCCTCTGAAGTGATGAGAACAATGTTTATATTTAAGTTGGCAGTAAATAAATACATTTATGTAATCATTTTAGACGTATTAGTAGCAGACGTTAGAACAAAGCTTTCAGGTACTATAACTACCTTAGATATAAACACAACTATTATTAATATATTTATTATTATGCTTTTACGACATTAAGGTTCATTTTAGTCCCTGTATCGAACTAAAACATGCACATATTTAACAGTTATTATCTTAGAAAGCAGTTTTAATATACTGATGCCGATATATTGTACATTCCTAACTACTAGTGTTGGTCAGTGTGTTTAAATAATTGTAAGAACTACTTTTGGTTTTCAGAGATTGTAACAATTTTTATGCTGCTGCTACAAGTTTTTGTTCTGTGTTACAAAACCAGCGCTACAAGCCCTGAGCCACAATAGAGGCTAACGACTCCTCAGTCTGATGGGAGAGAAAACACTGTGACTGAAATGAAGACGTTTAGTGGATGATGGAAGTGAAATTAGGATCGGGGTAGATGTCTCCACTTTGTGATTTTCTCTTGCGGTCTCTGGGAGCAGGAGTCCCTGGTGATCGACACTCCTCGTGTGAGGAAGCAGACACGTCACTACAACTCCTTTGAGGACGACGAGCTGATGGAGTTCTCGGAGCTGGACAGCGACTCGGAGGAGAGGCCCTGCAGGACCCGTCGCCTTGGCGACCGCAGCAGGCGGTACCTTCGAGCCGAGTGTTTCCGGGTGGAAAAGAATCTTCTGATCTTTGGGTGGAACACTAAAACTTGTTTTAATCTTTTTTTTTCTCATTAGTCATGATGAGTATAAGTCCTGCTTTCAGATTACTTTATATTCTCGTCTGCGACTTGTTGGAGACAAAATTGACTGAATAGTGTATTTTGTTAGCCTCAAGGGCAACCTGAAGGCTTGATTATCACCTGCAAGTCGCTTTGGACAAAAGCTTCTGCTAAATACTTAAACATAAACAAAAGCACGATGAGTGAATTTTCACTCAGAATTGTGTTGAACTGAATATGTTTAGCAAATCTTCTGCTCACAAAATGTCTTCATTATGTCTCAAATCGTTCTGAGTTTGCTCTATTTTTATTTGCGATTCTTTCTCAGACTGAAAGTACACCAGTGATGATTCTGAGAGGAGTTTAGTCTCAGGAAACTTTGAAACCACGAGTGAGGAACCTTTTGAGACATTAGAAACTGTGAGATTCTGGCCATATTCTGGGAAATAAAAACCATTTATTTAGTTCTTTTTTTATGATGGGAGGATAAATATTTCCTTCAAATTTAAAATAAATGATATATCGGTTTACTTCCTGATGAGAAAATGAGATTTATTTGTGTTATTCATCGACTTTTGTTCTACTGGAAATGGGGAAGTAATATTTAGTTTTATTTGTTCCAGTGAATCCAAAGATGGAGGAGCTGTAAACACTTGCAGCCCACAGAGAAGCTGACTTGTGTGGATGCTCGCATTTCCATCTCTTTTATTTAACTTCTGACATTTTTAAAATGCTTCCAGCTGGGGCCGGTGGAAGGACATCCTCAACCACGGCCGGTTCAAATGGCACCTCCAGGAGAGGGACATGGAGGTGATCTGTAGGTAGGTTTCCTCGCTGACGACGGTTAATCAGAACCAGCAGTGATTGTCCGAGATGACTCCTGTGTTTTATCAGGGCTCTGCTGGTTTACTGCCTGAAACACTACAAAGGAGATGACAAGATCAAGAGCTTCATCTGGGATCTGATCTCACCTTCTAAAGAAGGCCATGACCAGGCGCTGCTCAACCACTCAGGTTAGTAGCAGATTCTGCATCAGGTTAACCCGCTTTAATAACACGATACAGTGCTGAAGCCAAATATTTTCTCCTATTATTTTGGCAGGTTTGTCAGCTCCGGTTCCCCGGGGCAGGAAGGGGAAGAAGCTGAAGAATCAGCTGAACGTTCCCGAGGTGAAGAACGCTGATTGGCTGGTCCACTGTAACCCTGAGGTGGTGCTGCAGGACGAGAGCTACAAGAAACACCTCAAACAGCACTGCAACAAGTCAGTTCAGGAGAAGTTCCCCTAAATGTGTCTTTTCTGTCCTGCTGGAAACAAATAAGAATTTACCTGAAACATGTCTGCAGGTTTTTTTATTCTTCACGGTTTCTTTCAGAGCAAAAGTTACCAGAAACAATTAATTCAATATTTTGCAGCTAATATTTTGGTAAATAATGGCGCTTACACATTAGCATCAGCACGGCCCCAAAAGGTACCGAACGGCACCGGAATTTGGTTTCACACACAAGTCAGATTTTCGTTTTCGGTGCCGAGGCGACTCTTTTTCTCAGACCTTCTCCCCAGTCCGCCTTTGTTTACCTTATAATGGAGGACACCACGGACTTGCCCGCATGTATTAAACGCCGCCCACAGGCTCGGGGTTTTCCTCATTCCTGAGAAGTCCCTCGGATTTATATGTGAACACTACACCGCCATTCGAGATCGAACTCACGCCATCCAGCCCAACCAAACCCTGACCGGGTCGACGCTAATGTGTTCGCGCCTTGAGTGACCCACGCTTGCATAGTGCCTTTGCACTTAATGCTGTTTTGTGTCGTTTCACCTTCAAATATGATTTAATAAAATGTTGGTTATTCAGCACCTTAGGTTTAGTTTTAACTACAAAGGTTCTCAACTCTCATAGTAAAGACTTTACTTTTGTTTTGGTCTCATTGTGGAGACGTTAGGACAACAGGAACCAGAACCGGAAACTCTTACTGTTGACGTTTGGTCCCAGAACACCAGGCGTGTCCATCATGTCGAAGTTTACCTGTCGTGTTTTTTCTCCTCACAGGGTTCTCCTCAGAGTCCGGATGTTGTACTACCTGAAGGTGGAGGTTTTAGGAGAAGCTGCTAATCAGGTTGCAGAGGGAGTGTCTGCCAGGTATGCAGCATCCAGCGGGATGTGTGGTTCCATCATTCTGTCAGGAAAATCTGGAAGGAGTTGAGAATTGTCTGATTTGTCCAAAGGGGAGAAACGATACATGTGCGGCTTGTTTTGTGTTTTTATCTTTTTTTTTAGACTCTGACAGCCTATTGGTTTGTTTTTGTTTGTTTGTTTTTGTGTGTTGACAGTAAACTGGAGGTTCCGATGCCCGACATCGACTACATTGAGATTCCAGTGACATGGTGGGATGTAGAAGCCGACAAATCTCTCCTCATAGGAGTCCACAAACACGGTGTGTGTGTGCGCGCGTGTGTGTGTGTTTACATGCGTGTGTATTTATTGTAACCGTGTCCCCGTTTCTCTTTGTGTCGCTGAAAAGGATACGAGCGATACAACGCGATGCGTGCCGATCCAGATCTGTGTTTCTTGGAACGAGTCGGGATGCCAGATGTCACCGCCCTGTCTGCTGAGCAGGGAGGGGGGGAGGGGCCTCCCGAGCTGACTGACAGGTATCTGTGATGTCACTCAAACATGTCGACAAACCTGGAGGAAGTGACTTAAGTTGTTTAAGTACTAAAACATGTCAGATTTTTAATAAAGCACAGGTTTAGAGAATAAACTTAAATCTGTTAATTTGAAGAAAAAAACATTTTTTTAATGGAATTCCTTTCACTGGATTAGTATCGACTAATTAAAATAAATAAAATTAGAGATGCTGGATTCAAACCAACAACTAATGAAATCACAGTGATGTTTAAAATCTCTGAGTTAGTTTCACTTTTTCTCTGGTTATTTAAGACAAAATCCTCCCGAAGTCATCAGATAAAAGGGTTAATATAACTCATATTAATCCTACAATAGATGAATGTTATCTGCTCTTGCTATTATTGGTTCATAGCTAGTGTGGATAAAACACATCCTGTTGTCGCTGATGTTTATTTTTGTTTACTCTGCCACCTTTCAGCCTTTGTTCCTCCTCCTCAAACTGAGAGCTGGTCGTGAAATTAGAGAATAGATGAAAATAAAACTCAAAAGCTGAAAGCGGCTGTGAGCGACTGGTGGTTCCTCTGCACTAAAGCAAGAGAAATTGTTCCCCCAGTCGGCTTTTTTCTACTAGTTTGACTCAACTTCAATTAAAAAGGTTTGTGAGGAAAAACAGAGACTTTACCTGTCAGAAAGAGAGAAAACACAGAAGGGAATGCTTGTTCTTGCTGTGTGATGAAACAATGCGTGTTTGTTCACCTGGATTCACCTGGAGGTGTTCTCAGGTAGATCTCCTATAATCTGCAGGGTTTCCCCTAAAATTTGGATAGGGAGAGAAAAAGATTAAAAGATGCACCAATCAGATGTTTCAGAGATGAAACCGTGGCAGTAGACGCATCAGACGCCCGCCGACGCTGTATCACAGCCAGTGTCTGTAGAGTGTAAGCATTAAATCATCATGTGGCTCTTTGTTTCTGGAGTCAGAGCCGTACTGAGTTATTGAGCCAGTTTCTGGTCCAGTTTGGATCTTTTTTTAACCTGTTTCAGGTAAATAGACACAAATGGTGTGACTGTAGAGAGAGGAGGGTTTAGGAGAACTCTGCGATTATACAAACAAGTGAAACTGGAAAAAATTGAACCTGGGGCAAAGTCCATTTATTTCAGTAATTCAACTAGACAGAGACAATGTAAAGGCTCAGAAACAATTTGCAGCTGTTTTCTATTAGCATTTATAAATTTTACTTGATTTGGGTCTTGTTTCATATCACACAGTGACATTTGAATAATTAAATGCTTTTTTTTTTTAGAAATTAAAAAGCTTTAGTTTACAGTAATAATAACCATGTCTAATGTTTGATTCTCTGCCTCATTATTTTTCATTTACAAAGTTTTTTGAGGGCAACTTTTACCGAATGATTAAAATTTGATTAACTAAGATTAATTCATTACAAAGCCACTAATTAATTTGATTAATTTTTTTATCAAGTCCCATCCCTAGTATTAATATTATATTAACCAACTGATACTATTTTAGTTGTCTGGTACATGATAGTAATCTGTACAATATTGTGATGTTAGCATATGAGTTTAAGCTAGCATCGTTAACTCACCTGCTGCTCCCCCGCTGCTTCTCCTCACATCACAGCACAATCTCTCTGTTGTGGCCGATGGGCTCTCCCTCTGGTTTGTCTCTGCTCTCTGGGGTGTGCAGCAAACTCATAGCTTTATGGTTTTGGTCCATCATAAATAGAATTATGAACATTTAAAGTTTCCTCTGTGTCAGAACTGTGTCCAAACATTGATTCATGGGAGTCTCTAACTTGCAGTTTGCTCTTTAATCTGAAGTTATTTTAGTTTAGTCTGTTTTTACAGGAGGATAAAGCTTGTTGATGAGGGAATTTTTGTTCGGTTTATCTTTTATTTTTCACTTTTCTGTAAATTCTGTTGGTTTAAATCAACATGAAAAACGGTTTTAAACTCTCCCATAATAAAGACGTCATTATTTTAAGTGTTTATAATTATCTGGAGATGTTAAGCAGCTCTAATCCAGGTTTCTTCTCTCGCCGAGTCCTGCTTCCTTTTACTTTAGAAACTTTATCTTGTATTTTACACTTTTCAGGAGTGGTGATAAATTTTCTCTGAATGAGCTGCTTGTTTTCTGATTCTCTGAGTTGTTCCTTTGTAAAACATCGCATTATTGTTCTGACAGCAGCAGTAAGGCGGAGGAGACGAAGGATGAGCCAGAAACCAAAGCGAACGAAGGAGAGGACCGGGACGAGAGCAGCAAGGTAACAAACCCCCTGAGACCTGACACCTGTTGGGTTTAATTCCCCTGAGATTCAGGTGTAAGCTGCTTTAGAGCTGAACAGCAACCTGCTGCCTCTGGGTTCAGGAACAGACCCCAGTTAGGGTCGATCAGAACCAAAATCATGACATCTGCTTTATCTCTCCATCATGGTGGCTGAGAGAACTCAGAGCAGAGCAGGAATAAAAAGTTCCCGGTTCCAAATGACTCGGGAATGTTTGCTTCGATAACTTGAACGAGGTTTTTTGTCGGATTAAAATAAATGATTAATATTTAGTTCCTGTAAATTATATTTTTAAACCCAAGAGAAAAGACGCTGAAAGTGTAAATGCATCAAAGGTTTTATTTACTGTTTTGTTGTTTATCACCAGGGGGAGGAAACCTGCTCCAGCACCGATACGTCTGAGAAGCCAGACAGTTCGGGTCAAGGGGAGACGGTTACCGTGGCGACAGACACAAACCAGTTCCAGCTGAGATTCAGGGAGAAGACATCAGACACAGCTGGTATCTGGATGTTTAGCTGCAAACTGGCGGGTTGGGAATATTTGTCAGAATCTGCTGGTTGGACAAAAACTTTGTTTTTAATTCCACAGACTCTCAGATGTCCGTTGACCTCAGCACCCATAATGGACCTCTGGTTACCACGACGACAACAGGAACAGGATGTGGGGTGGCATCGCTCCATGTGGTCCAGGCCCGGCCCATGTGGCCCACCGGTCCCTCCCTAACGGCCCGTTTTCGTCGTCTGATCACCGCCTACCAGCGCTTCACACTGCGCCGGGAGCCCCTTCTGAGGCACGACTTCCTGCTCCACGACAGCCTTGTCAGCATGGCCATGGCGGGGGGCGGAGCCACCCATAGCCAATATGCTGGCGGACCGCTGGCATGGCAGCTGGGTGAAGATCTGAGGAGGTGTTCGATGGTCTCCACAGAACCGGACCCCCTGTTCATGGAGTGGCAGCGGAGGTGAAGAAGCTGCAGGTTCTGTTTCTGTATGCCTGTTTGTTCCTCTGAGTTCTGACGCTCGGCCTGGTTCTGTTTAAGGTGGACTCGTCGAGAACAGGCAGACTTTTACCGCACCGTCTCTTCCTTCGGGGTCGTGTATGACCCGGAGAGGAAGGCTTTCGACTGGTCCCAGTTCAGGGCGCTGGCCCGACTGGAGAGGAAAACGGACGAGAGTTTGGAAAGATACTTCAACTCATTTGTCAACATGTGTAGGACGGCATGCAAGCTTCCTCCACGGAAGGAAGAAGGTGCGTTCAGGAATGGTTCTGGTGATTTTAGCTGGAAGCAGAACGGTTAGGGGTTTTATCTTACGTTTTCCCTTCTTCTCCTCCCTCGTTTGCTTGTTTTTAGGGTTGGTGGAACCTGCCGTGATGGTGGAGCCTCTGACTGAAGAGCGAGCAGCGAGGACGTTGTATCGCATCGAGCTTTTACGAAAGATCAGAGAACAGGTGGGTTTTCCGAGGTGGAAGCAGCTGACGTCTCAGTTTTAGATGTAACGGGCGTATAGATATTGTTTGTTACTGAATGACATCATTTACTAAGCTTTTACAAACATTCTGTAAACCATCAGGAGGACGATGCTTCAGCCGTGATGCAGTGTTCTTGATATTCTGACAGATTGACCTTTAACCTGTCATCTCTCACCAGGTTCTCCGCCACCCTCTCCTCTCGGCCCGCTTCCAGCTCTGCCGCCCCTCCCTCTACCTTCCAGTCTGGTGGGAAAGCGGGAAGCACGACCGGGACCTCCTGATTGGGGCGGCGCGTCACGGTCTGAGCCGCACAGACTTCTACATCTTGAACGACCCACAGCTCAGCTTCCTGGAGGCCCACAGGAACTACGTCAGACGCCATCCCGCTCATCTTCATCCTCCGAGTCATCATCACCCCCACCATGCGGGCTTAGCAACCCATCCTGGAATTTCCTCCTCATCCTCGTCGTCCCACATGCAGCTACCTCATCCTCACTGCTGTCTGTATGATTCAGGACTCGGACATCACTCCCCGCAGCCTCCTGAGTATCATCATCATCATCATCATCATCACCCAGACAACCAGGCTGCTCCCTCTCCCCCATCCTCCTCCTCTTCCCACCCCCACCTCCACCCTCCTCCACTGGATGCCCATGACTCCTCCTCCCCCAGTCTGGGTTTGGTTCCCGGGTCGCGTGTGGATTTCCTGGACTGCGCTCCTCTGGATGAAAGCCTGGAACTCGGTTCTCTGCAGCACGACGCCATGTCAGCTGATGCTCTGCACATCGGAAAGACGACAAAAGACGCTCTGAATGGTTTCCCGTTCAACTCTGCGGCCGGAGGTCAAAGCATGCTGAACTCGTACGGAGTGGGCGGGGCCGACCTGGACTCCAAATTGAGGAGTGACGTTCTTGTTGGTGAGCAGGGGTCATCCGAGGAAACCGGGCTGATGGCGCCGTTGGTGGAGCTGGACCAGTTACAGGTAGGACCCTCATTTCTGTTAAAGTAAATGTAAAGTACGGACCAGTGAGACGAAACCTTCAAATGGTAAAAAACTGAGGAGCAGACGCAAAATAACATAAAATCTTATGATGGATCCGTTTATGTTTTTTATCTCATCTATTTTAACTTTCCAGCCAACTCTTTCCTGATCTCGGGAATTTTCTAGATTTTCCCGTGAGCTTTGATGTATCAGATAAGGAAGAGAAAACGGAATCTCCTAAAATTTTACTGTTGGCTGCTAAAGTTTTTATTTGTTTAAGTTTATTTATTAATGGAATTAGTTTATAAACAGATCTAAATAAGCTCACTCATTTCCTGTTTGTGAATGCACCGTTTGCCAAGCAGCAATAAAAAAATCTCACTTTTTCCGGTCAATGAACTAACCATCACTAAACTAGCTGTAGCACACCTTCCAGGTGGATGTTTTTACAAGTTAATCAGAAACGGCTGAAATAGTTTCTGTTCATTAAAGTCGTTTTAGAGATTTGCCGTCGACTCGGCAGATCAGAGCCATACGTTCACCAACCGGCTGCGTGTTTTTAATGCTGGACCTGGTTCCTGCAGACTCCTTGGGACAGCACAGATCACACCAGTCCAGCTGATCACATGTTCAACGAATCCGATCCAATTCTGGGCCCCTCTGCTCTGGAGGCGAGCTTCCTGGAGGAGGAGGATGAGGAGGCTCAGGGAGGAGACAGAGCAGGGCAGGAAGGAGGGACTCTGGAGGAGTGTTTGGGCCTCCCACCTTCGTCCCCTCCCACTCATCCTTCAACAGGGGATTCTGTGGAGCCGCTGTCATCCAGTTACATGCTGTTTAAGGTTGGTTCTGGTCGACCCGCTCCGTCATGACTACATTTTAAACTCACAACACAGATATTATGTCGCTCTGATGTTTTGGTTTTCCTGATTCAGGACATCGGAGTAAATGAGGAGGCCAGCGCGGATCAAACGGACCTGTCAGCCAGCCCGCCTCTCCCCTACATCCCCCCTCCCCCGCTTGCACTGTCTGACCTCACCCCCAACGAGCCGCAGGACGAGCTTGGTCACTCTGATGTGTCTGACAGTCTCACCAACCCCATGGAGGATGGGGAGGAGCCGGAAGGGAGCGCTGGCTTTGAGTTTGAGAAGGAGGAAGAGGAGATGGAGGACCTGTTGCAGGAGAGTGAGGAGCAGCATGCAGAAGAACAGAACTTACAGCAAGGTACATCGGTGCTCAGATGTCGGGAAGCTTTGCTTTGATTAGAGCTCAAACCCTTCATCACAAAAACAAACACAGCCTTCATGTTCATACTATTATGAGAAAAACTGAGGTTTTACTTTTAAAACTTAAGGTGTGGAGCTCAGAAACCATTTCTAATGATTATTTTTTATCATAATCAGTCACTCTTGAGTGTTTCATGCAGGCTGAACATGAAAATAGTCTCCTACGCCTATCTCCTCCATTAGCTTCTGATAGAAAACAGACGGTGAAACTCTAGGATCAGAAAATCCTGACAGATCTACATCACACTGTCATGGACTCACCCATCTTAACTCACGATGGTGAAGGCTGGTGGTTTAGCGTTCAGGACACATCAGAGAACGTCTTGGCTAGAAGAAGCTAACTGTTAGCATTAGCAGCTCCACCACTCAGCAGAACTCCTCCAGGCTTGTGTTATTTGTGGAGATAAAACAACGATCCAGTGCAAACAGTCAGTGGTAGAGTCGTGTTGCTGTTAGCCAATCAGAGGTGAGATGTCCAGATATCAGGAAATAAGACTCCAGATCCTGTCTTCTGAAGCTCAACTGTAATGTGGGTCACTGCAAGTTCCTGGGAATGGTGTACCGGTATATTTCTTCCCCAGAGGACGACTTACAAGGCCACTGCAAATGTTTTGATTAAACAAGTGAACGACCCCTTTAAGCCAGATTAAAATCAGCTAAAGCCATCCCAATATTTCATATCATCTAGTTCGCTTGGAGGTGTGTATGAATAAAGTTTATTAAACGTTTACATTTAATCTAAAACAGATTTAATTAGATCTTTTGCCTCAGAAACCCAACTCCTTAGGAGGGGTTAGACTCAGCTCCATTAGTTCCTCCAGGTGAGAGAAGATGGACCAGGCAGGGCTCTGTGTCCACCTGGGGAAAACCCCACAGGGTAGTTTCCCGGTGGGCCGTGTGCTGGATGGTTCTACAGACTGGGACTCCAGAGTCCTGCAGGGGGACTTCAGAACCGAGGTGGACAATGAGAGTGTGATCTGAGAGGAGCAATCTGAACCCAAGTGCTGCTCTGTTCGAGCTCATAGTGATGCTTGTGAGTGCTCGTGGTACCAGGGCAGCTTACAGGTTAATGATTTTTCTTCAGTTTCAGATCTTTTAGGACTTTTGAAATATTTTTAATGAAACTTTATTCAACTCTCTCTATACTCCGTGCTTTCAAAGACCATGAATATTCAAAGAGTCTTTTTCAGACGTTTTTTTTGGTAAAGTCACACATATAAAATACAGCCTAGTGCTCCTTGTGGAGTTATGCTTTTATTTTGGCGAGCTGTACTACAGCAGCCTTGATGTGTTTTCAGCTGTAGAGGAGAAATACATGTTATCACCCCTTGGTTTTGTTTCTAGGAGCAGATCCACCTTTGGGAGTTCTGAATCCAACTTTTGAAGAACTGCGGATGGAAGATGGAGACCCAGAACTTGACCCGGATGAGAGGAAGAACCTCCAGGAGAACTTTGAGTGTGTGAAGAATGGTGAGGGTTCACCAGAAGAGGGTCATCCTAATGCTGGGAAGTTGGAACCAGAGGGGAGTTTGGTGTGTCCAGAGACTTCTGAGGGCCCACCGGAGGAGGCTGATGGGATGATGTTGTTTCGGACCGAAGAGGAACCGGCTGCAGACGATCCTCTGGATCCTGAAGTGTTCATGCAGACTGAAAAGGACACGTCTGTACAAATGAAGACAAGTCCACAAACCCCTGGAGAGACAGCTGCGATGGACGGCCTAGAACCTGCAGGCCAGGTCCACCTGGTCTCTGAAGGCTGCATGGACCACGACTCTCTAAATGACGGTCCAGTAGAACCAGATGGTGAGGAAAAGCCCATAAGAACCCATCTGTCCCTTTATTCTGGATTTATACAGTCTTCCTGCTCCACCAGAGAGGGGGATGCCACCAGGTCCATGGTTCTGATGGACCAGAACCAGAACCCGTTAGTCAGCAGTGACTGTAAGAGCAGAGTTCTGTCCATCTCTCCTGATCTCAGCGGCAGAAACGACCTGCTCGACCCGAACGATACCAAACCAGATTCTGACACAAAGCCGTCGGATCTGACGTTTTTTGTTCAGAGCCACAGCTGTGAAAACAAACCAGAACCGCTGCTGGTACCAGTTAAAGTAGAAGAACCCAAACCAGAACCTTCTGAGGATGTCTGCCCCAACGGCTCTGAATTCAAACATTCTTATTTCCTGGCTTACGCTGGTAAACCTGAAGAGTTACAGACTAAATCTGAGCAGTTTGACTCCACGGAGGTGAAACCCGAAGACCTCAGCCTCCTTGTGAAGTCCGAGGACCTCAGCGCCAAACCCGAAACGCTCCAGTTAGTAGCTTATTCTGATGCCGCCGAGGACAAGCCTGACGTCAAACCCACTGATCTGAGCTTCAATTCCTGTCCGTTTGAGTTTAAGAGCGAGACGAAGCCTGAAGCCTTGAAGTTACCTTCGTTTCCTGATGTCATCAAGCTGGAAGCCAAACCCGAGGTTCTGGGGTTTGGGACCGACCCGGACAGCTCCGAGACCAAACCGGAGGGTCTGGAGCTTTCAGCGCTACCTGAACTCAAGGCTGAGATGAAGCAGGAGCTGCTGGAGGCAGACAGCACGGTCCTGACCCCGAAGCTGGAGCAGGCGGACAGGCTGGTGGACTCGTCGGGGGGGCTTGGGGTGAAAGGTCAAATAAAGGAGGAGAAGCCAAGCACGCCAGGTACGAACGCTCAGAGACTGTGTGCCCTCTCGTCAGATACAGAAAGGTGACGCTTTGTTTTGCCTCTGTAGTTCCCGTGGTGGAAGGGCACGCCGGCGGTCCCAGGTTCGCCGCTCCTGTTCCCATGTGTGAGATTCCCGACAGCCTGCACGAATCCAGAGAGCCGACCATCGCCCAGCTGCTGCAGGAAAAAGCACTTTTCTCCTTCTCAGAGTGGCCCAAGGTACCAGAACTGTTGCTTTCGAAGTTTGTTAAAGGGATAGTTCAGTTTTAGTTAAATATGAATTCACCGGTTGGATCCCTGAAAGGACTCTTACATGGAATTCTTTGGTTTAGCAGCGGCTAAATGTAGCTCCTCCCGCAGGGAGTTCTTCATATTCCTGCAGGAGCCGTTAGCTCATCAGTCCTTTAAGATGTCTGAAATATCCCTTTAAGGCGTCTCTGCCTGCGTAAGACCCATGAACTTTTTGTTCTCCATCTTCAGGACAGGGTCATCATCAACCGCCTAGACAGCATCTGCCACGCCATCCTGAAGGGGAAGTGGCCGTCGTCCAGCGAGCAGTACGACTCGCCCGCCTCCCTAGCCTCTAACTCGTGTTTGTCCAACAGCCTGGTCCAGCACCGGCCGGGTTTCCTCACAACGGCGGCCTCCGGATGTGTCCCGAGTCAGCCGCGGGTGCAGCAGAGCGCTTCGGGACACGTGTTCCCTGTCCCTCCACCTCTCACACGACTCCCTAAGGTGAGAGCCTCGAAATGATTGGAGCGCTCAGCATCAGATCACCTGTCTGCATTTCCTTGTCCTTCATAACTTGTCCACACAAGTGGTGTCCAGTTCCCCCCAGACCTAACCCCTTACATTTACAGGTTTAATGAATGCAATGGGGTTTTGTCCCATGGGTGGAATGCTAAGGGGTTAATGAAAGCAGAATTTTTTTGTTGATAAGTTTAGTTGTTACCATAGAAACGGACTTCAAAAGCATCAGTTCCAGCAGAAAAGTCCACGGTACAAGTCTGAGTAAAGACGAATGATTTGGGCCTGCTTTAGTCTGAATCCAGTTCCTCCTGCTGCTCTGGACACCACTTTCTCCTCTTGTTCACACTGTTGCCTTTATGTAAAGTTGATCGTCTCTGTTGTTCTGCTGATATTATAAATGTGGATGTCAGACCTGGGCGCACAGGGGAAGGCTTTAAAAACACGTGGGCTGTCTTTACAGAACCGTTAAAAACAACCATTTAAAAAATAGAATTCAACTGGACACTTTTACATGTTTGTAGAGATTTTAGGACCAAAATAACTGTTTCTGGTTATTGTGAAAATGTGTTTCTGTGTAAAACTTACAAAATAATTATTATTAATCCCATTTAGATTATTGTCAAACCATTTCTGTCCTCTGGATGATGGATCAGCAGGCTGCCTTATCCAAGTCTACTGCCCCCTAGTGGAGGATTTACTGGTGGCAACCACGGACAGTTGTATTTATTTATTTCTGTTACAAAATGACATAATGAAAAAAAAACAATGGACATAGTTGTCATATTAGCATCAGACAATAGATTGTTTTGAAAACAACATTAATATTTGAACCTAATGAAGAGTTTATTATTTTATCAGTGGAAATTTAGCAATTTTTTGTTTATTACAATGATTTAATAGGGTTTTTATTGTTATTACTTCAAAGTGAAAAACTTTATATTTAAACGTTCTGTCTCTTTATTTTCTAGTAAGTTTAGTTTTTATACAACACCTAATGATTCCCAAGTCTCTGTTTCTCTAAACGAGGCTGTTCAGGATGAGTAGGACCAGAATAATTCACGAGTTTTGCACAGAAACGGCAAAGTCAGGTGGTGTTACTGGTTTAGGAACTGGAGGGTGTTGCTGGGTGGACTGGGATTGGTGCCCAGGTCTGGATCTGCTGCTGCTGCCTCTGTGTTGTGTCTCATATGTGTTTAACCAAAGCCATCATCTCTCTCCCGTCCTTGTCTACCCTCGCCCACCCTGTCCACCCTGACAGTACGTGCCGCGGGGCGGCGCTTGCGGGCGCGGAGCTTGGCGCCTCACCTCCTTGCCTCTCTTACAGGAGAGACTTGTGGCTCCTCCCTTCCTTCCTGAGCTCAAACGAGCAGGGGGTCGCAGGTCATTCGACTATGAAGCAGTTGCCGCGGCGGCCGCCAAGATTTTAGCTGGAAAGTCGTCATCACCGAGCCACACCTCCACAGCCAGCTCCAGCGGTGAGAAGGCGCCAGTGGTGGCTCCGCCCTCTCACCGACATGGAGCCATGTTGTTAAATGGCTGGCAGGAAGCAGCCATAGATCTGACCAAGTCTTCAGGGGAAATCAGCACCACGAGCAGCGCGGGGGCAGGCGAAGCAGCAGGGGGCAGTCACAAGCTGCCGCCGCTGCCCCCCATCACTGCCCCGCTGCCTGGCCCCGTGGGGATTGACATGTCTGGGATCCTGCAGGCGGGGCTTATCCACCCCGTCACGGGGCAGATAGTCAACGGGAGCCTGAGGGGAGATGACTCCCTGAGAAGGAGGAGGGGCAGGAGGAGAAATGTGGAAGCTCTGTACTCTGAGTTCGCCAAGAGCCGAGGACTGCACCTGCCCGAGACTCAGGTGGGTAGAAGGAGGCGGGGCCTGTCAGTGTCAGAGCAGGTAGAATCATTTCACTGTGAAAGGAAAGGAAAACCTCAGTTAGGTAATCCCGAGGGGTCAAAGTTCAACTAAAAGAGCCTGGACTGTTTGTTTCTTAAGCTGCTATGTGTGTGTGTGTCTCCACCTTCAGGGTCGTGTGGAGGCTATCAGCCACTCCTCCGTCTCCTCCTCCACCTCCTCTCCGTCTCCATCTCCATCAGAACGACCCACGGGTCCTCCAACGCCCTCTTCTTCTACTCCCACGCCCACGCAGAGTTCTCCTCAGCCGGAGATCGTGGCCGTGGACCGAGAAGCTGCCAGCAAAGGTCTGATCGAGTGGCTGAGACAGAACCCGGGCTACAGCATGGACCTGCCCGCCTTCGCTCACGTACGTCACGCCGACGCCTGCTTAGCCGTAACCCTCAGCTCACTCCTGGTGGTGGTTTGATTCCTCTTCCTGTTCTGCTATCCTGACCCGACGTCCCGTTAAAACGGTTAAAAGTAGGAATGCATTGATCATGTGTTTTCATGAAATCGGTGTGGGTGGGAAAACTTGGAATAAACCATGTAAACAACAAGCATTGTGCTAGTGGGCTGCATGGTGGAGCAGTTGGAAGCTTTGAAGCAAGAAGGTTGCTGGTTAGAATCCTAGCTGCAGCCCTTGTATGTGGAGTTGGCATGTTCTCCCCATGCAAGTGTTGGTTAGGGTGGTTGTCCCAAGGTGTGACTTCAGGTGCTTTTATAAGACGCACCCTGCCAGCGTAATATTGCCGCAGTGGTATGTCTATAAATGCGCCATGCCGGCATGGCGTTGCGTGAATATTGCGTCATTCGTTCCGCCTCGCTTGGTAGTAATATTGCGGTAATGGTCTGTCGTATGCGCCCTGGTGCAACAGAGGCAGATGTCATGATGACGTGGGCAGTTATTGCTGAGCTCCGGCTGGCAAATTTATTGAAAATGAAAGTAAACACAGGCAATAAGGTTTGCTTTTTGAACAAAATCAGCTGACATGGCAAACTGGAGCGCCGCAGCGCCCCACGAGCCTCTCTGTTAGAGCTGAAGCTCAGATCACCAGAGACTGCACAGGGACTGGTGGGGACAGACACCTTTAGCAGCTGCTTGTTAAAAAAAACGTAACGATCATGGCTTCACTCGCAATAAAAAGCAAGTTATGTCCAAGATAAACGCAAGTCTGCTGCAGCGCAGAGACCGCCCCCATACCCCCTTTATGCTGCCATCACCTAATCTTTTATAAAATTGCCATGATTGTGCCACATTACCGCCATGGTCTGATCTTATAAAGAACTTTTTTCCTCCCCAGGGAGCCGCAGCAAATCCCGTTTTGCAAACGCTATGGTCCTGTAAAAACAGCTAGTGTGTGTGTTCCTGTTGTGGACTGGAAACCTGTCCAGGGTGTCTCACCTCTGGCCTGATAGTGGATGGATGGTTTTTTGTTTCTAACACTAGAGGGACTCTGGGGATGATGGAGTCATTTCCTCCATTAAATCAGAATTTTTGGTCAGACCTCTGTTGTCTGATGCACAGCGAGCTGTGGGTCGTCTCAGGGCTGTAGCGAAGACGAGGTGATGCTGGTTTCATTTGAATAAATGGTCTGTTGTTCTCCTCCTGCAGTCTGGAGCCAGCCTGTTGCATGGCTTTGTGGAGCGTCCCAAACAGAGGCGGCATCGCTGCAAAGACCCCACCAAGCTGGACGTCAACTCTCTGACGGGGGAGGAGCGGGTCCCCGTGGTGCACCGGGGGACAGGACGCAGGGTGGGGAGCACGCACGCACGCACACACACACACACACGCTAAATGATTTCAGCACTAACATGAAGTGTTCCTGTTTCCTGTTGAGTTAATTCCGTTCGTGTTCCTCGGCAGCTCGGCGGCGCCATGGCTCCCGCTATAAAGGAACTCTCCAGATGGCTGGACGCTAACTCGGAGTACTTTGTGGCTCCAGACTGGGCTGAAGTGGTCAAACACTCTGTGAGTAGAAATCCACACATCAGAAAAGTCTGAAACTTTATGGATTTGACCTTTGACCTGTTCTCCTGCAGGGTTTCCTCCCTGAGGGAAAGTTTTCCCGGATCCTGACAGAGCCGGTCAACAGAGACCCGGGTTCTCGGCGGCGCGGGCGGCGGCCTCGCAGTGAGATGCCAAAGCCCCTCCTCTCTGTTTCTGACTCCGCCTCCTCTAGCCTGGGCCCCCCCCTGTACATGAACGGCGGTATTATCGGCAGCATGGACTCCATAGTAGCCTTGCAGAACCTTCGTGGTGGCATTCCTGGGATTCCCATCTCTGGGATCATGGCGGCTGGATTCCCACACGGTTTTCCTGCTGCTGTTCCAGCGGGAAGCGCCGGATCATCAGCTGAAGACGCTAAGAACGGTTTGAGCATGTTACCCATGATGCTGCACGGCATCCCGCACCCACACGGCGCCGCCATCCCTCAACACGCCCTGTTCAGCGTCGGCACAATGATGGCGCACGTCCCCACTCCTCCTCACCCAAACTCCTCCTCCGCCTCGCCTTCGTCCTCAGCCTCTCCTCCAGCTTCAGCTGCAAATGTTACCACGACAACGGCGCCATCTGAGGCCGCCAGCCCTTCCTCCACCACCGCGGACAGAGAGAACACCTCCTCCTTCACGACAGGAGGGGAGAAAGAGAAGGAGGGCACCAAGCGACCAGCAGAGGCGGCCATCATCACCTCCACCAGCCGCGCCCACCTGAGCCCAGCTCACCTGGGAGCCGCCAGCGGCCATCACACTTTCAACCCGTTCCTGATCCCAGGAATGTCGCACGGCCTGCTGTACCCGCACATGTTCCTGCCTCACGGCAGCATCATGACACTGCCCGCTTTGCCTCCAGGCGCCGCCGATGGCTCACCTGGAAGTCCGAAGAGAAGGAGAAAGAGAGCGCGGGAGGAAGAGGAGCGGGAGAAGACAGCAGCAGGAGACGCAAAGGAAAGTACAGCTCCTGCCTCCTCTTCCTCCTCCTCTTCAGTCCCGTCTACCTCAGCTTCAGATTCCGGCCCGCCTCCGACTGAGGAGACTGAATCCGGGCCGGGAAATTTAGAGGATGGGCATTCAGAGCCCCAGGAACCAGACTCCAACACCCAGAGCAACGGAGCCACAGCTGAGAAGGATGGGGCGGTGGAGACTGGAGGAGAGGTGGAGCAGGAGGAGCAGAGACCGGAGGTTCAGGAGGAGGCGTAGAGGAGAGGAACCTTCAGAGAAGCTCCTCCTGCTCCCTTGTCTCAGCCGTGTAAAGTTTGTGCCGTCTGTCTGACCCTGTAAAGACTTTTAATATGGCGATTAAATTCAACATGTTTATAACCCAACATCTTCTCCACTCCGCTGCAAACAACAACAAACAACTAGTGGTAAACAAAGTCTGTAATCTTCCTGTCATTCTACATCGGACTGGATCAGGAGCGGCTCGTCTCGACCGGAAAGCGCAGGAGGGAACCGGGAACCCCAGCCTGGAGCATCACAGACAAAAACCCAGATTCCTGCTCCATTTTTAGAGGTGACTTCCTGATTTTCTCCCCACGGTTTGGGAACGGAGGAAGGGGTTTATGTTCTTACACACTCCACGATTTTCCTTTACAGATTCTACCAGTGCAATATTAAAAAGATTACTCCAAACTAACTTCATTTGGAAGAACAACCAGTGCTCCAAGAGGGCTTAGGGTTAACGTGACACTAAAGCCCAGAGCTGGTGCTGCCGAGAATCCCTCCATCCTATCATGTAGCTCATTAAAACGTGCAGCTGAATCAGATTTTAACTAATTACCCTTTGAGTTTTTATATCTCCTGATTCATGACGTTATCTAGAGGTTAGAAGCTGGTGACATCAGAACTGATGGCTGACGCCCTCGTTACTGTTAGCCAGATTCATCACAGCTAATGACGTTTGTTTCTGCAGTAGCTTCCTTTGAAAAGCTAAATAATGTGTTTAATATGCCCAAATAAAGGGTAAAATTAGGGTTTTGTAGTTAAAATCAGTCACACTGTCACTTTTAAGAGGTCTCCTTCTAGTGGTTCAGTCCAATCAGAGGACGTTTAGTCCGGCCACCAGGGGGCAGCAGGAGATCGGAGTCCTGTCCTGCAGAAGAGGATTGTAGGAGCTCAAGGTGCATTCCTGTGGAAGCTCATGTCTGCCGCCTAAAGGGAAACTCGTCACACATTTAGTCTGATTTATTACTTTAAAGTCTCCTTGCTCGTTATGATGTTAAACAAAGACCTGACATTTAAATTAAACTAGCAGCTCTGGGCTGCCCGAGGATGTGCCTGACTTTAAATGGGCTTTACTAAGGAGGAATATTGGGCCAATAAAATCTACCCTTACTGTAAAAGACACAATTATGATATTACATCTCATTATTGTTGGGATGCCGTGTGACAGGAAAAGCTTCCAGACATTCCAAACAATCACGGATAAATCAGAGAAACATCCGCGGGAAAAGTGCAAAACGACCGTAGTTTGGGGTCAAGTCTTGAGCTGTAGCCAGAGTTGTGTTCAGATGAGATTGTTTGTTTTCACAAACCAACGAAGAGAGACGTGAGCTTGTTTTCCTCTCCCAGCGGTTCACTCTACATATGTAAATCTGTGGCTGTACATTGCTGTTTTTTTAAAGGCTCTGTGTATTTCTGTTTCCATCGGGGTGGGGCGGGCGGGTGTACAGTAACAGGAGGTAACAGTGGCTGATTTAACTCAATCCAACAGGGTGTGTATTCTGAAGAAATGTTTCAGTTCTTTTGGTTTTCAGACATGGAAACATTATTTTTGCACAGTGTCTTGTTGTGAGTCTGTGTGATTTCCATTACAGTGTATGTGTGTGTGTGTATGTGAGAGAGAGAGAGTGTGTGACGTTGGGAGGATGTTTGTTTGTGTGCATGCATGGGCACACGCTCCATGTCTTGTCCCGACAGGCCACGTTTCTTTACAGTGAGAAGAAAAAACAGTCCATAGTTGTTGCCTTGTCACAGCTCTGTGGCTCCATAGAACTTCTTTACTTTTTTGCCAAATTTCCACCAAATAAGACATGTGTTTCCTTTTATTTCATCTGTTATTCAAAGTGAAATGCCTTATTTTTAGCGATTATATTTGGTCAAGCTGGTCTGTTACAGGTCCTGTTTTTGTGCGCGCGTGTGTGTGTGTGTGTGTGTGTGTGTGTGTGTGTGTGTGGTGACAGAAGGTACCGCTGTCCAGATCACTACATTTACCCCTAAAAGTCAATCAGTCATCCCTTAAAGCACAAACGTTTGCTTCTCTGTGCCTCTAAACTTACTTTAAATCCTCTTTTCTTAGCTTCACTTGAACACTACATTCCGTTTCCATGGCGATGCTTCATCTTTTAGTGACGCTTCTGTGGTTTAAAGATAATCCTGAGGTTTTTTTTTAAACAGTCTGCATCTCATTCTAGGAACTCTACCAACATATTAGCTTATATTGTTTTTTATGGACAGTTATTCAAATTTCAAGCTCAAATGTTTGCAGCATTTTGAAGACAAAATGGTAAGAAAATCGGCGCTTTCTCAGTTTGAGTCACCTTGGACCGGTACGTACGACACTTTGGTGAGATGTTAGCTGGTCAGCCTGATGTAGCTACAAATAAAAAGGGCTACATTTCTCGTTACATTTCAGTCAAAAAGTGTAGTCTTATTTTGTTCCTGATCTGGTCTCCAACTCTTCCCAAATTTTTCTCACATTTCTCACACAAAGGCTCACAGAGAGTTCACAGACGGGTCCATTCGAGTCTGAATGTTAAGAAGAAATTCTGTCTCGCTGTAATTTAAAAAAGATCGCTTGGGTTCCAGTGCTCTAGCAGAGACGTCCTGGGACGGGTGGGAGTGAGATAATGAGGCCTCGAGAACATTTCGAGACGTTTGTAAGCTCATTTGAGATTGTTGTTTATAATTAGTCACCAACAGTCTCAGTAGAGGTTCTGTTGGTGTTAGTATGGTTCTGTGGAGCGGTTCTGATCCGTTCTACAGATGCAGCCAATTAGAATCAACCAAAATTCAGCACCAGATCAGTTCTGATTTATTTAGTTTTTGGGGTTCGTGCACCTGATGTTAACAAGACGCAAAGAAATCTGACTATTTTCCGAGCTCGTGAACTCACCATTGCTATGCGCTAATTCATGTTAGCTATGAAAGGTTTGTACTTATCTAATTAACCCTTTGATGCATGAATTATGAAATCTTCAACCATGATTTTTTAAACACATTTTTTCATTCATCTTTAGGTGTGAATGAAACAAATTTCATATTTACATATTTTTTGTAACATTTAATTTACACATAGTTTATTACATGTCCACCTCAGTGGACAGCGTGCATTCTGAACATGAAATATGTCGGCTTGACTTACTGAAGTCCAAATGGAGGGGCTCAAATGCAATAAAGTCTTCAACAGCTGTGCTTAGCAGCAAACATAAATAAATAACAATTTTGAGTACCTGTCCACTGTCGTGACCATTATGCATCAAAGGGTTAAGCAGAAATTGTTAAATTAGTATAAGATAAATCGGCATCAACCCTCGAAACCAGAATTGGTGCTTCTCTAGTCTGTGCTTTAGCTTCAGCTGGAAATGTGATCGACCAATCAGAGCAGAGCAAGAAATTTAAACCAACTTAGTTTCCAAACAGCTGAAGCTAATATTAACAGGTTTTCAGCAGGTGAGATCAGAACCACCTGAGCCAGAACAAACTGGCTTTTTAACAGAATAAAACACTGGGTTTTAAAAAGAACAGAACACGAGGTTCCTGTTATTTAACAGCAGAACACAAATAAAACAAAGTTAATAACCTTTGGTTAGATCTCACTTTTCAAAATAAAAGCATATAAGATGTTCCAGGTGTGGATGCAGGCTGAGAAATCTTGGGAGTTCTCTTCACAGGTTGTCGGTTGAATTCCTAGCTTGAGGCCTTCTGTAACACACAGTTCTGTTTGAATCTGGGATTATTAAGATTCTGGAAATTTGCTTTCACCCACAACTAAAACAATGGACACTTTTAAAATGGAGGATGTGGATACGCATCACTTCCTGTCACCTGTTCTCGTGCGAAACTTGAAACAACTCAATAGTTGAGCCACACCTGCAGGTTGGTCACCTCGCTTTAACAGTGTTTATTATTATTATTATTATTATTATTATTATTTTAGGGTAAATGTTCTCCAGAACCTGGACTCTGACCAGAACCGATGTATTTATTGTACAGTTCTTGTCTTTGCATTGTTGTCTCACGACTGAATAATGGCTGTTTTTGTTACAATGGAACGTCTTCTGAAATATAAAAGCATTTTGGTTCACATGGAAATTAAACCAGCTGCATTTATTTGTTGCCTTCATCACCTCGGTATCCGAGTCTGTTTTTAAACTGTTGAGTGAAATAATTTTTGTTTGGGCAGCTCCATCAATGAATTATTTAAGATTATTAATCAGTTTTTACTCAGGAAGAGTAAAGTAACTTTTACTTTACTTAATTTACTTAATAAGATCAAAATATGTTGTGTTCTTTGATCTTTTGCCCTGATTTGTTTAAGAAAATCCACAATATAAGCTGCTTCAACCTTTGATGAGTTGGAGAAACCTGGTTTGTTTTTTGCACCTTTGAAATAAAAAATAAAATCTATTCTGGGGTCGCAGAATCATAAAACTATTAGAAAACAATAAAAATAAAACTCAAAAGAAAATGAACCGTCCAATGCTAACTGTAGTTGAGTTCCAGTAGCGTGTCCAGGTCTTTTAAAATGGGGTGGCACCTGTTTTTTTTATTTTATTTATTTACTATTATTTTTTTTGCATTAGTGAATTTTTGAGTTCAATCAATCAATCAGGTTTTATTTATAAAGCACTTTTCAAGCAAAGTGCTTTATAAAATGACCCCAAATTCCCATAGCAGCTTAAAAACATTAACAGACATATGCAAACACACACACACATCAGTAAAATTTATATTTGGCTGAGTCCAGATGAGCCAAGTAAGGTAAGGAAACACCATCAGAGGAGCCGTCTGCCCCGGCAGCATCAGGTCTTCCACACTAAGTCAGGGCGCTCAGAGGAGGGGGAGCATAGACCCCCACCTTCACTTAAACACTACCGGTAGAGCGCCCAGGAAGCTACAGTCGACCACCGCTTCCAGGGCAGAGGGCCCCTACAGAGAAAACACTGGATTAAAATGAGTAAAAACTATGAAAATATAAGGGCTAATATAAATGACAAAAGTAAGAAGATAAGCAATACCGGTAAATAAAATCATATAGACAGTAAAATAATATTAGATAATGAAACAATGCTAAAATATAATTATACAAAACATGCAAAGCAAGCAATAAAATATAGTCATGTAAAACGAGAAACAAAACTAGTAAATAAGTACCGTAGATAAAAGCTAACCTAAATAGATAGGTCTTGAGCCTGGACTTAAAAACATGAACAGTTCAATCCATGAGTTCCATGTTGTGTAAATTTTTCCTCTCTTTCTTTTTCTTTTCCTTTGAACTGTTTTGTGGTGTTTAGTCACTTCTTGGTGCATTACTGACACCAACTGGACTTGGACCAGAACTCAAGTACTAATTATGTCAATAGGAAAAAAACATAATAATTGTAAAGATAGAGAAATGCTGTGTTTACCAGGGCTAGAAAACAAAAGTTAAAGGTGCCACCTACTGTTTTGGGCTTTACAAGCAATATAAACTCAGTGGGGTGGCCAATCAGATTCCAAGGGTGGCATGTGCTACCCAAGGCCACTCCCTGACCATGCCCCTGATCAGTTCTGCCCCTCCCACATTGATATCCAAATATTTAATCAGACCTGTAAAACAAAGAATCAAACATAATCACCTTGTTTGACAAAAGCTTTATTTGAACCATCTGTAAAAGTGTCAACATGCATAAGGAAATGGCGTTTTTCCTTCTGCTGCAACACAAAAACATCACAAACCAGGTTTTAACAAACAGAAATTACAACCATCAGCTGATTTGAGTTTTGTTTTAATATAAACATTTTCTGAGAGGAACAAAAATCTGGTTTTGTCTCAAAATCGGATAAATATTAAACTGAAAAACTTAAAATTTTCAGTCATTTTTTGTGCAACATCAGAATTAAGATCAGATGAAAACAATTTAGAATTGCTTCTTTATTATATATATATATTTTGTACTCTGGAGAAAAGAAACCAGAGAGTCAGAAACTGAATGAGCAGAAAAACCTCAACCATAAACAGTTGGTGTGACTACAGAGCAGAACTAGTTCCTGTTTAGACTGAATGAGTGAAAAGTGAATTGTTGATTTAAATATTGCTAAACGTTTCTGTTCTGCTGCAGCTTCTGATGAAGAACCTTCTCTATGGTACCAGAACCACCCTCAGGGTTCTCTGTGTGAGTCTGTGGTTGAGTTGGAGGAGCTGCTGATGGCGAGCTGCCGTAGTCGTTTCTTCTCTTTCTTCCTTCCAAGTCCTTTTTTATTCCGTCTCTTTTCTGATGAACAAAAACAGAGAAAGGAAATTTAAAATCCAGAAGAGTTCCAAACGTAGGATTTTCACTCAAAATTTTTAAGATCAAACAGTTTTTTATTTTATTTTACTTTTGCTATTAGTTGAAATAAAGTTGTGCTGCTTTAGCCCAACATTTAAAGTGGAACCAGAGAATCGCCTCAGCTGCGATGACAAAGTGACCCAAACATGAAAAACATAAACCCTCAAACCCAGAGCCTGTAGACCCTTCAATTCCTCAGTGCTAAACAAACATGCACACGTTCTCAGTGGCCTAGTGGTAGAGCGTCCTCCCTGGGACAGAGACCGGGGTTCAAATCCCGGCCGGGTCATACCAAAGACTTTACTCAGCTTTAAGGGGTTGGAATAGGGGGTTAAACCACCAGAGTTTCTGAGCGCTGCTGCAGCTCACCGTTCCCCACGGGGATGGGTCACATGCAGAGATTAATTTCATCAGTGTGTGATGATGATGATGATATATATATATATATATATATATATATATATATATATATATATATATATATAATTCTTCTCCTTAATCAACCAATCCCATAGCAGTTGCTTCAATGCATTTAGGGGTGTGGTCCTTGCCAAGACAATCTCCTGAACTCCAAACTGAATGTCAGAATAGGAAAGAAAGGTGATTTAAGCTATTTTCAGTGTGACATGGTTGTTGGTGCCAGACGGGCCAGTCTGAGTATTTCACAATCTGCTCAGTTACTGGGATCTTCCCCAACAAACATTTTTAGGGTTTACAAAGAGTGGTGTGAAAAGGGAAAAACATCCTGTGGGCGAAAAGGCTTTGTTAATGCTAGAGGTCAGAGAAGAATGGACCGACCGATTCAAGCTGATAGAAGAGCAACTTTGGAATAATCACTCGTTACAACCGAGGAATGCAGCAAAGCATTTGTGAAGCCACAACACGCACAACCTTGAGGCAGATGGGCTACAACAGCAGAAGACCACACCGGGTACCACTCATCTCCACTACAAATAGGAAAAAGAGGCTACAATTTGCACAAGTTCACCAAAATTGGACTGTTGAAGACTGGAAAAATGTTGCCTGGTCTGATGAGTCTCGATTTCTGTTGAGACATTCAAATGGTAGTCAGAATTTGGCGTAAACAGAATGAGAACATGGATCCATCACGCCTTGTTGCCACCGTGCAGGCTGGTGGTGGTGGTGTAATGGTGTGGGGGATGTTTTATTGGCACACTTTAGGCGAGATGACTCAATAAAGCCCCCCGTAGTGCCAACTGGGCGTGGTTTAAATGCCACGGGCTACCTGAGCATTGTTTCTGACCATGTCCATCTCTTCATGACCACCATGTACCAGTCCTCTGATGGCTACTTCCAGCAGGATAATGCACCACGACATAAAGCTCCAATCATTTCTAATTGGTTTCTTGAATGTGACAATGAGTTCACTGTAATACAACGGCCCCCACAGTCACCAAATCTCAACCCAATAGAACATCTTTGGGATGTGGTGGAACGGTAGCTTCGTGCCCTGGATGTGCATCCCACAAATCTCCATCAGCTGCAAGATGCTATCCTCTCAATATGGACCAACATTTCTAAAGAATGCTTTCAGCACCTTGTTAAATCAATGCCATGTAGAATTAAGGCAGTTCTGATAGTGAAAGGGGGTCACATACCGTATTACTATGGTGTTCCTAATAATCCTTTAGGTGAGTGTATAATAAAAAGACACCCAGTACAACACCCGCATCACCGCAGCACCAATCCACCTATCAATTTCATGCTCCATCTTTCCCTCACTCGTGAACAACTATATTTATGAAAATTAAGTGTGGTTGTAGAGCTACAAGTCTCAAATGTCACACAGGCACTGTTATTTACATTATAATTATAAGTCATGTAAAATATTTAAATTCCATCTAGGGGTTGGCTATATCGTTCAGAATATTACTCGTAATAGTTTCTCGCCCAGAAAAAAACTATCATGTCAAACTAATTTAATGACGTAAATGAATCCAGTACACAGGTTTAGGCTCATGTGGGTTATGCAGAAAAGCAAACATGGCTGGAATCTCACAGTAGTCACTCCTGACTGTAGGGAAAGATACATTTCTGAGGTATTTTGGCTTCTTCAGGCCCCCGTACCAGTTGCCTGGTAACAAAGGGGGGGGGGGGGGGGGGGGGGCTGGGGCTAACTCTAACCTTAACCCTCTCACCACAAACAACAATGACATGGGTGTTCATGCCAGAAAAATGTATTGAAGCACAAACATTCCCCCCAAAATTAAAAACTGCTAAACTGATTTATCAAGTTTAGGAACATACATTTTTAAGACCCTAGAAGAATTTTCCGTCCGTTTGCTCGTCACATGATCAGCTGGCGAGTGACCACTTAAAGATGGAGCAAGCCAGCTGTAGCGACGCCTGCTAACTCTGGTCGTATATTTCTATCGCTATAAATGTTATTGAGTCATCTCGCCTCTGTCCGGTGCGCCCCAGGCCAACTGTGGCTACATCATAGCTCACCCTCACCAGTGTGTGAATGTGTGTGTGAATGGATGAATGATACACTGTAGTGTAAAGCTCTTTGGAGTCCTTACTCTGAGAGGCGCTATACAAGTGCGGATCATTTATCTTGTTTGAAATAACTTTGAGATTAAAACATGTTCAGATGTTGCCCAGCCCTGCATCCATCCACCCGTCAGCCGTCCGTCCGTCCAGCAGCTGTTGTCTGTTGACATGATCTGTTAGGAAGCTGCAGAACCTTTTAGTCTGATAAATTTGATGAATCACCAGAACAAATCAAACCAGTTGAATAGCTGGTTTGGTGTGGTAGCAGGATGACAGAATGTGTAGTTTTGGTTACATCAGCGATTATGATGTTCTGACTCCAGATTACCATCAGTGGTTAGTCGGCCCAAACGAGCCAACCTCTTAAACCTTCATGACATGGGAGTGAGTCACGGCTGCGTTCCAACACACTCAGGCTTAGTAAACTAAGATGAAAAGTCTGAGGATTTTCCAAAGATGTAGGAGCTTCTCAGGCCTTCCAACTCCCTGCAGATCACAGGTCTTACTCAGAACCACATGTTGTGGTGGAAGAGCAGAAAGGCACTGCACATCATCAGGACTGATGGTGAGTCAGAACAAAGCAGCGTGGAGCTGTAGGAGGCCAGCTACCAGATCCCAGTATCCTCATCTGACCCAGTGCCTGAACCTGACCCGACTGACAGGAACACACATAAAACCCAACCAATCACTTTATTAGATTAGACAGATCGTTTTCAGTAATAATCTTCAGAATTTAAATGAAATAAAAGCTGATTTAGACGTTTAGTTACGGAATTTGTTTGAAGTCTGGGTAAAAAAAACAACATACTGCATTATAAGTTGTTTTCTGTCTGTAGTTCAGGGCTCGTCTAAGGCCTGTCTTGTTAGTTTAACACTCATCCCTAAGTAAACAAACAGGAAATTAAAGAAAATCTGAAAACATAACAATAGCCTCCATGGTTTTGTCATAGTGAGGTGTTTTCTTACGAGCAGAGTAGGGCTGCACGATATTAGGAAAACCTGTGATATTCGACAACAATGATTAATATTGCGATGACAATATTACTTGCGATAAATAAAAACTTAACTCAGGAACAAAAATAATCAAAAACAAAGAAATGAAAAATTCATAAAAATGAGAAAAGCAAAAATGTGAGGAAAGGGAAAAAGAAAATGAGCAAGAAAAGACAACCAGTGGATCCCGGGAAAAGCAGAATCAGCAGAAAGAGCTGAACAAAGCTAACTCAGGTGTTTGCTAACCATCAAAATTAAGTGCTGTCCGCCTCAGGGGCAGGCATCTAACCTGAGAACCCACCCAGTTGGCCAAATGGATGAAGAGCTTTATTTAGTTGTTAAAAAAAATCATGCTTCCATTTGATTGACAGAATGCATTATGTGTAGCAAACATTTGAGCTGACCGTTCATTGCGATATTTATCTGTTCTTTGCAATATGCATATTGTGCATGCTGATATCGCGATAACGATACGTTTACAATATATTGTGCAGCCCTAGAGCAGAGGATAAAAAAAACACGATTTTTAAATGTTTTTGTATGGAGATGAAACAAACAAGAATCATGAAATGAAACCAGTCAATGTAATTTTTATAGTAAATTTCCCCACATTTTGTCACAACCTGCCAGGAGCCCAGCTCTTTGTTTCCTGTTTTACTTTGACATCCTTCTCTCTCCTCTGTGTCACTTCCTGTCCTCCGTTAACCAGATTCATCCCAGCTGTGTTCACTTGTATTTAACCTCTCTCTGTTCTCCTTTTCAGTTGCCAGTTCGTTGTTGTCTTCTAGCTCTTCGTTCCAGCTGTGATTAGTGTTTGCTCTCAGTATTTTTGACTTAGTTTTGGTGCACCCGTTTCTGCACTTTTTGCCAGCTAACTTGGATTTGCTTGTTGGAATATTTACCTGCTTTTTGACCTCTGCCTTAATAAAGGACATCTGCCTTTTACCTCCTAGTTCTCAAGCCTTGCTTTTGGGTCCAGTTCCCTGTACCTGACACACTTCAGTTACAGAAACATCAACCAGGTGTGTCCTGTGGTCGGCATTATTAGATATTAGTTCAAAATGTTTTAAAAGAGAATTCAAGCTGAATCAATAACATGAAACGGAAAACCTGATGAACACGTCCAGAATCTCCGCTTCTGTTGCCAAGAGGGAAAATGAGTCTCATTACTTTAAATGAAAGTTCATCTGTGAAGTTTAGGTGATGTTAAAGAGCTAGCCTGTGGTAATCAGTACCTGTTGTTCAGGATTTAGCCAGGCCCAAGGCTCCATCTGCTGTCTGAACACTCACATGTGAACCTTCAGCTCTGTGTCTGCGTTCAGTTAACTTCAACCCAGATCCATGTGCTGAAGGAAAGGGACGCAAAGTTCTGCCGCTCCGACTGAGAAGAAGCTGCATCCGAGAGTCTGACCAAACTCGCTTTTAATCATCAGGGATTTGTCTGGATGTAAGTTTACTCTCATCTAGTCTGAAATACCAAAGGCAAGATGGTAGGTTTTCCTCCTGTGCCTGAGATGTGTACTCTACTTTAGAGATACTCTACTTTACTCGTCAGTTCATAAATCAGTGTGAAATGCTGCAACAGTTAAAATGGTGGAAACACAGATGAGTGGAAAACGGCTTTGTTAAGAAAAAAGGAAACAGTCACTGAAGTAATAATTAAACTTGGACTGAAGGCCAACAGGTTAGACCAGGGGTCACCAACTCCGGTCCTCAGGGGCGACCATCCTGCACCTGTTAGCTGTTTCTTTGCTCCTACACACCTGATTGAAATGAATGAGAAATTAACAGACCTGTGCAGGGCTGCCACGATTTGTCGACTTGCCATGACGACATCAACAAACAAAATGGTCATCTATTCATTTAATAGTTGACGTGTTGTTTATGTTATGTAACGTCCAGAAATGGTCAGTTTTCACCTACAGATTGACCTACATGCCACCGGTCATCTACAGACATAAATTCCATTCTCTAAGGTGGATTCTACATTCTACCTTCCAACAAGCCCAGAAGGTTCTGCAGCTCTGAACACATGATAACGTATTGTCAACATCATGTTTCCTTCTCAAGGTTCTTTTCTGCCAAGCCTGTCTGCTAGGCTGTCCTGCACAGAATAAAGGACTAAACCGTTACAATAGTAAGTAATCATATGGTCGAATGAACAATAATAGTTGATGAATAATAATAATGTTTTGATTAACCTGTGCATAAATTAATAAGGTTGATTATTCTGTGCTTGAATTACTTAAGTTGAAATGAATATTTTTATGGTACGATCAGTAATTTTAGATTTAACAAGTGAATCATTATCTACACTCGTACACAATGTTCATAAGATATAAGTTAAAGTAACGTCACTCACCGCACATAGATATTTTCTTAGTCAAATCAGAGTATCCTGTATCTAAAAGAAGGCATGATGTTCTGAGGTTTGTTTGTTAACACCCCTTAACATGGCATGTCCCGATTGGCCAAGTAAATCATAATATGAGAATATTAAAACAGAATCGCTTGCGGAGTGGTTCAGCATTCCAGCATTCTGTGAGATTCAGCATCCTGTTAGTTGAGCTAACTCTGACTGGCCATCGGAGGAAAACTCTCTAGCCACCGCATCTCCTGACAAGCTTTCAACAAGCTAAAAGCTGCCTACAGCTGGCTCAGCAAAATGGTTCCTTCAGCTATTCAGAAACAGCAGTTCTAGACGCAAACAATTTCATCTATCTGTTGTGATCCGGGAGCCGCTTCTGGACCGACCTGGTCGTACTGCGGTCTTTTCTACGAACTTCGGTGCCTTGGGGTCACCCGACCCCCCGACATCTCGGATCCGAAAGGGAGTCTCCTCAGGGGTATGGAGAACACAGCATGACTGCATCAGATGCCGTTTTGATAAGAACCAACTTCATAGCTTAATGCAAACCAAATTCTTTTTCACACCCAGAACTCAGTTCTTCTAGATACAAGGTTCTGATAAACACACACCATTAAATCACCATACATCACATCCCATCCACTTAGATTCATCCGTCACAGTAGCCTTGGTTAACTTGTCATGTTTTTATTTGTTTAGAAAATAAATGTCTTATCTTTTATAAACCTGACTCTGTCTGAATTGAGACGAAGTGTGTTTGATCCCTGAAAAAGCAAAGAATCCTAGAATCTTCTGATTAAACATACAAAGACCAAGCAGGTTGATATTCTATATTTATATAGAGTATCACAGCTTATTGGTCATTAGTAAAGGTAATACATTAAGCTTAAAAGCAACAACATTTAACCCTCTACATTTATAAACATATTATGACCCTTGCCTGCTGCAGCAGCTCTCGGCCACTTTCTCACTGCTGTGACTAGCACAAACACACACACACACACACACACACACACACACACACACACACACACACACACACACACACACACACACGCGCACAAACACACACACACACACACACACACACACACACACACGCGCGCGCACACACACACACACACACACACACACACACACAAACATTCCCAGCTGCCTTTTAGGAAGACACCACAGACTTTTCTGCCTTTAGAGATAGTGAGAGAAGCTCAGCCATCTGGGAGGGGCTTGGAGTAGACCTGTGGCTCCTCCACATTGAGAGGAGCCAATTGAGGTGGCTCAGGCATCTAGTTAGGATGCCTCCTTGACACCTCCCTGGTGAGGTTTTCTGGGCATGTCCAACCGGGGAAGACCTAAATGAAAATCCAGGACATGCTGGAGGGACTCTCAGCTGAACAGGAAATGCTTTGGGATTCCCCCGGAGGAGCTGCCCCAAGTGGGTGGGAAGAGGGAGATCTGGGCCTCTCGACTTAGGCTGCTGCCCCGCGACCCGACCCTGGATAAGTGGCCGAAAATGGATGGCTGGACAATAATGTATGTCCATTCAAATTTAAAGTTTATGTGAGCTGAACTAACGGGGTGTTTCTCAGTGTCAAGAAACCTTGCCTTGATGTCTTGGTCCAGCCCCGGTTGCCTAGGAATTACGTCATCAGGAACCGCCAAGGCGTGTTCCAATGTTCATGTGCTGCGGGGATGTCTGTCCTCTCTGTTTGTTAGCTGTTTAGCTAACAGACCAAGGACATGTGGGAGAATACACTGCAGTATTTCCAAAAGGATGGTGGATCTGGAGCCGGCAGCTACTTCAGGGGCTAATTTCCAATTTAAATGTAAGTCAGCTAATTGTAGCTATTGGGCTGGTTTCTAAATTATTTTTTTTTAGATCCAAAGCAGTAATCTATGGTTGGTTGCTTAGTAGCTGCAGCTTCGGTGGCTAGCAGGTAGCGACTTGCTTACATAGTATTACAAGTCTCTTTCCAGAGTATTTCTCTTATCCGATGGCACCATCTAGTGGCTGACAAGCATTTCACACAAAAAGTCTCTGGAACAGATTTTTTTAGGATTCACGTTTCTTGTTTATAAATGTGCTTCTGTAGCCGACAAACAGAGCTAAAACACGTTGTTTTACGAGTATTATTCTCATGTCATGCTGTGTTCTCATATATTTTAGAGACTTACTTGTCCGTGAAAAGTTCATCAACTCTGCATCAGCCGAGGTATTCCTTAAATTTGAAGCATGTAAGCGGTAGTCGAACGCTATTGGTTAGTTCTGGTCGGCGCTCGGTTTCCTACTGCATGGAGCTCTGCGGGGCAGGGGGCGTGCTTTGCAAAAAAAAACAAAAAACAAAAAAAAAACGTATTCCTTACATTCCCAGAATACATCGATAAGATGCACATGAAGGGTGGGGAACCCTGGTCCATCGAGGGCCGCTATCCAGCATATTTTAGTATCAGTCCTGCATTATCACACCTGATTTCAATGAGCTAGTGATTAACACGCTTCTGCAGGGCCTGATGAGCTGCAGAACAGGTGAATCAACCACTGAATCAGAAGTGTTGGAGCAAAGACATGCAGGATACCGGCCCTCGAGGACCAGGGTTCCCCACTCCTGATGTACATGATGAGATATGGGGCGGCGTTAGGCCCGGCTACTTGGGCTGAAGCCCCGGATGTTTCATAGAAAGCCCCGGATCTAAATTGCAGAAGTAACATGCAGTACCAATGTCCAACAGAGAGGGAGCGGCTGGCAGTAGTTTGTATACAGCCTGCCTGAGCCTCCACCACTGAAGAAGAAGCCCTTCAGCAGCCGGCTTCTTCTGCAGTCTCTGCCTGAAACGCATGAGTGAAGATGGACATAAGGACGTTTTTTAGACCAAAAGTACGGCGACAGAACCCCAGCTTTGATGAGACTGGTGTTGACTCAGGTTTGTGAGTCTTATTTGAAAATATTTGTTGTGCTGCTGGTTTGCCTAAAGTTAGCTTATCAGGTGAAGTTGATGGAGAAAGAAAGGGAATATTTACTATCATCTCACACTAAACACTAACAGGAACAATACTCTGCCCTGAAAATGCTTAATATGTAGCTTCAGATTAAAAATTATGTGGTACAAGACATATATGATGTTGACTAGTGCGTGTCACGTGTGTGTGCGCACGCGCGTGTGTGTGTGTGCGTGTGCTAAGCCCCGGATGTTCTTCAGTCCTTAATCCGCCCCTGGATGAGATAATCACTTTTACAGAGTTCTGACAAATCATACGTAATTTCTGGAAGGGGAAAACTCCAGAAAGATACTTTAACCAATATATGCACAATTTTAAAAGTAAAAGGCTCTAGTGAAACATTTTTGTATAAAATATAACTGTAGAGTTAGCATACGTATTTAATTTGGGTGCTTTTTAAGCTCAATATGCTACACTACATTTGACCAATAAGATGTGAATTTCTATATAAATATGGAAATCCAGTGTGATTGGTCTTTGAATGTTTAACCAGAAGATTTAGAATTCTTTGTTTATTCAGGGATTGTAAGACACTTCGTATCAATTCAGACAGAGTAAAGTTTGTAAAAAGTAAGACATTTATTTTCTAAACAATTAAAAATATGACAACTAGGAAACACATTATGTGATTAATTAATATAAGTGGATGGAATGTGAGGTGTGATGATGTGTGAATGGGATGTTATCAGAACCTTCGTATCTGGAGAAACTGAGTTCTGAGTGGGAGTGAATTTGGTCTGCTATAAACTATAATTGATGGTTTATAAATCCACATCAGACACAACCTGTCGAGTCTACGTACCCTTATCAGAGACTCTCTTTTGGATCCAAGATGTCAGGGAGTTCGTGGACCCCACAGTACCGAAGTCCGTAGAGAAACCACAGTACGGCCATGTCAGTCCAGAGTCGTCTCCAGGTCATGACAAACAGGTGGACTTATTTTGCATCTATGGAAGGACTCTTAGGGAGTCGGAGCTGTGTCAGCTTTGTTCTGAAGGAACCGTTTGTGGTTTCAGCTGTAGCGCGCAACAGGTTTTGACAGCTTGTCAAAAGATGCGATGGGAGAAGAGGCTTCCTCCAATGGCCAGTCAGAGTACTGCTCAACTGAATCACTCAGAAAGCGATGCTGTTTTAATAATGGCCATATGTTGGTTTACTGACGAATCAGAATTTGACCTGTAAATGGGTTTTGCCAACAAACTCAGATACACACCTCCCTCAGATATGACGATGCTAATTTTGTGGATAAGAAAATATCTATGTGCAGTGACGTTAACTTTAACTTGCGTCACGTTACGGAGATATGGTGAGTGTGTCTTGTCCAGTCAGAGCGCTGATTAAATATATGGTCATATATTTCATTTCATCCTTACTAATCTTTCAATGTAATAATATTCATTTCAACTTCGGTAATTTAAGCACAGATTAATCAAAACATTTCATGTAACCATATTGTTCATTTCATTATATGATTTAATTATGAAAGTTCATCCTTCTTGTTCTGTGAAGCAAAGCAGTCTTGGATAAGAGGGAGCTTGAGAAAGACCTTGGTCAAGCAACAGTATCTTTCTTGCAGATTAAAGGCACCAGTTAAGACTCATGTCTCCAAATGATCAGATACTGAAGAGGTCACCCTGTAGATGAAAAACTGACTATTTCTGGTGGATACATAACTTTACCTCACGTGTCATGTGGCTCCCCTGTAATTTGAGCTCTGTTAGGATGGAAACGTGTAAGACGCTGTTGCATGTTGGTGGTGTTGCTGTTGCATTTTATTTTAGCTGCTCAGTAACTGAAAGTGAGAAACAAGCAGCCGCCATTGCTGTTTTTTGTTTTTTTCCGCTGGCCCATCCCCTAAAGCAGGGCTATTCAATTCCAGGCCTCGAGGGCCGGTATCGAGCACGTTATAGTGATTTCTCTAGTCCAGTACACCTGATTCAGTGGTTGAATCACCTGTGCAGCAGCTCATCAGGCTCTGCAGAAGCCTGTTAATCACCTGCTGATTAAAATTAGGTGTGTTGAAACAGAGTTAAAACCAAAGAAGTCTGGGTGGTTCCACCATGCTTTGCAGCTGTTTTTCAGCATTTATTTCCACTCATTTTTAAACATTTACAAATCATTATTGAAGGGTTAGGGTTATCATGATGCATCGATTAAATAGTGAATCGGCTCACTATTTCAAATAACAAGCCCAAAGGAGTTCTGCTATGTTGTAGAGTTGCTAATGCTAATGTTTAGCCTCTTCTAGTCTCTGGCTGTTTCCTGGATGCTAAACCAACAACATCCTTCCCTGTTGAGAGCCAAAATGGGTGAGTGCATGAATGCTATTTTGACATCATGATGTGCTGATGTCACTGGCTTTTCTAATTTGAGCATTTCCTCGTCTATTTTCAGCGGCTGATACAGGAAATAGGGTAGAAAACTATTTTCATGTTCAGCCTGCATGTGAAACTCAGAGTTGATAATCATATTTAATAAATAACAAGTAAAAAGGGGTTCTCAGTTAGGGCTGCACGATTCTGGCTAAAATGAGAATCACGATTTTTTTTTGCTTACAAATGAGATCACGATTTTCTCACAATTTTTTTCAAATATAAATATTTATTGCACTTATTACCTGCACTTCAACTTTGTAACAGCTAACACTGAACATAAAACAATAAATGTCTCTCGTCTTTTACATACACAACCTTTGAATGTTTTTAACAACAACAATTTTGAACACAAGCCTGCATGCTCTCATTGTTTTTTCCTACCAGCTGGCTTCTGCATCTTGTGGTGTACATCACATGGTATAAGGCTCTGTCATTGTCATCTGTTGAGGGAGAAAGAGGGAGCGCATGTTTTCATGCAGATCATGTCCCGGACCAAAATGTGGTACAATTTTGTCGTCGTCTTCTTCTTGTTCTTTTTAAAAAAGTTTTTTTTAATCGTTGTCATTTGGAAATGAGATCGCATACAAGTATGAATTGAGATCACGATTTTTTAACAATTAATTGTGCAGGCCTATTCTCAGTGAACTTCTTATACGCTCTTCAACTAAGATTAATGTCTGATTATACGACACCAACCCTACATCTAACTGAACATAGATGGAAAAACAATGAAATTCCAAAAATAAAAAGATGTTTGAATTAAGCCATAAACATAATTACCATACATTAGCATTTGCTTAACTTTTTTTTACATTAATCCTGAACTTTTATTTCTCCAAAAGAATAATAATGTGGAAGGTAAAGGGTTAAAGCATCACTTTTGTTTTCCAAATGAAAGCAGGAGGAGTTAATTTCCTCCCAGGACCGAATCCTGATCTGAGATCCTATGACACTCTCGCAAACAGCTGCTAGGAGTTGTGATATTTTAAAGTTTCAACTTCAGAATTTCTCGGCTGAATACAAGCTCTGATTTGAAGACCTGTCAAGTTTGTGGTTACAGAAAAATAGGGGGTTGAAAATAAGAATTTGTGGACTGAAACATCCATGTGGTTCTGATCTGATCTGTGTTCCTGTGGGTTGGAGAACCAAGCAGCTGCTTGCACAGTTTCTTCAGCATCAAAGTGGTGAAAGTTGATGTTTAGAACATAGTTGAAGCTTTCAGCAGGTCTGAACGTGTCAGATGTGATTCTTTTCTCATCTGTTTGTAAAAGGTAGCCAACACCTTCAGCTCTTCTAGATAATTTATTAAATAATCTCGTACTTGGTGGGATTTTAGTCTGGTGTCATTAACTAATGAGCACAAACAAGTGCTAATGATCACCTGTTTAAGCTGCGGTCTGAAACAGTTGTGACTGAAAGAGAATAATAATAATAATAATAGTAATAATAAAAATTATTAATTTAATTTATAATGCCCTTTATATCAAAATATCTCAAATGGAAACAGTAGAGAGAAAAATAAGAAAATAGTACTCAATAAAAAACTAAGTTAAGACAATCACTAAGTACCAGTTGGGTATTGAACGCTTTACTAAAAAGAAATGTCTTAAGATGTCTCTTAAAACATGCAGTGGATTGGGGAGCCCTCAACGTGTCAGGTAGGAAATGCCAGAGTCGAGGGGCATGATCTCCCACGGTCTGGAGGCTGGATCTTGGAATGTGCAGAAGATCTGAGTGGACAGAGCGAAGGGTGCAGGTAGAGTGATATGGATGAATGAGTTCTGTAAGGTAGGAGGGTGCATGGCCATGGATGCAGATGTGTGTTAGGAGACAGAAACAGCTGAAGCTGTAAGAAAAGGTCAGAGCCAGATATCTGCCAAGGTCAGAATGTGGAAATGTTTCAGTTCACAGGTCACAAGACTCAGGGATGAGGCAAGAGGTGGTTAGTTCTCCACCAGGGCTACTCCATCCTTAATAAACATCCGATATCCGTGATGTCATTTAATATTTGGATGAGGATGATGATGTCACCTTTTCCTCATCTCTATGAAATCCTAATTCAGTTAAAACTGTTTCTGTTTTTAAGTGCTGAAGAATAGACTCTGGACCCTTGCCGTCTAAACTGAGTCTTAGTGGGACGCGGATCCTGAATCCACCTTAATTTATTGTAATGGTACAGCTGTAGTCTCTAACCCTAAACTCAGAGTTCAACCGTTTCAAAACACACACACACACAAAAAAAAGCTTTAAGGACATAAAGTTTTGCTTCATTATATTATCAATGAATAATAGAAAAACAATGTTAATATTGAGGTCATTAATTTATAGGAAGATTCAAAATTTTATTAAAACCTCTAAAGGTTTTTTTTAAATTAGTTTTTAATCACAGAAAAATGATCAGAATGTTCTGCGTTTACTTTCACACAGAGATGGTTCTGAGCAAACCTCCAAAGAACTCAGGGCTGAAGTTTTCCTGAGACCTTTAGACGAGTTCGCGTTACAGCTACAGATTTTAAATCCACCCAAATCCTTTAAAATGTGCCTGTTTGATTTCTGTGTTGTAATTCCTGTCACGACTTCAAGCAGATGTGTTTCATTTTGGTTTTGATTTAATCTTTATTGTTATCATGCAAAGATACAAAAGTCCAATCCACAGTAACTTATCTGAAGGTCAAACCCTGAAATCATTTAGTTTCCACCCAACCAGACCAGATGACATTACAACAGGAGTATTTATAACAGCTTAAATGAACAAGTCTGGTTTATTATGTGTTAATTGTGCTTTGAACTGGTTCCCATTAGTCCTGCTGCAGAATCATGGGTGGTCCTTTTGCAGTTGCTGACACACGCACACACACGCGCACACACACACACACACACACACACACACACACACACACACACACACACACACACACACACACACACACACACACACACACCATTTTCTATCAGAAGCTAATGCAGGAGATAGGTGTAGGAGACTATTTTCATGTTCAGACTGCATGAACCTCAGAGTGACTCGTTATCAGAAACAACAATTCGAAATGGTTTTTCAGTGAACCACACCTTTAATCGTATTTGCCTAATAGCCTTTTATGAGTTTCTGTAAAAAGACAAAAAGGTTTAACTGTTGGAGACATCTTAACGAATTAAGATGCTAAATTCCTACTAGTGCTGTTATCATGAACATTATTACTTAAACGTAATTTCTACTTGTTCATATCTTTTCAAATTTTATCTGTTAGAATATTATTTATTATTTAGACAAGGATAAATTATATTATTGCAGTGTTTCCTGTACGAGACCCTCACCCCCCCCCTGCAAAACGCACGGCAGTGAAACAGTCCACGCTTACGGACCACAAAAATGTCCTCATATTGTAGGGAAAATAGTGAAAAAGGTCCTCAGTATGTAGTAAGTACAAGTACACACACACACACAGAGAGAGAGAGAGAGAGAGAGAGAGAGAGAGAGAGAGAGAGAGAGAGAGAGAGAGAGAGAGAGAGAGAGAGAGAGAGAGAGAGAGAGAGAGAGAGAGAGAGAGAGAGAGAGAGAGAGAGAGAGAGAGAGAGAGAGAGAGAGAGAGAGAGAGAGAGAGAGAGAGAGAGAGAGAGAGAGAGAGAGAGAGAGAGAGAGAGAGAGAGAGAGAGAGAGAGAGAGAGAGAGAGAGAGAGAGAGAGAGAGAGAGAGAGAGAGAGAGAGAGAGAGAGAGAGAGAGAGAGAGAGAGAGAGAGAGAGAGAGAGAGATCACTTGTACAAATTAAACTGCTGTTTTTAAGCAGCAAGAGAGCAAAGTAATGACCAAGCTACGAGCCACCAGAGAAATCGGCTTTATGTTATAATTCACGTTGATTCATTTCTACTTGCAGAACAAATAGAGAAACAAAGACAAACCATCTAACTGGTGTGTTCATCCCAGTTATTACAGATCCCAATGCTTCCCCTAACAAACAGCCATGCAGTCTTGAACTGAGAACAAAGTTAATCCATCTCACTATGGGGGGATCGCCATCAACATGAAGACAACTTCATAAGCTGTCACAGTAATGCCAAACACGTGTCTGAAGCTGCGAAGACACTCCCCGAGGAAACCATGGTTTGACTTTTCTGTAATAGGAGATGAGCTTCAGGGTGAGAGAAAATCTGATTACTCACCGGTCAAGTCTGGTTTTACTCAGCAGCGTTTTGGTTCTATTGTTTCTACTTTATAGACTTATTTTGGAACATTCAGATGTGAGTTTAAAACATGTACACACCAACTACTTAATTCTCTACTTGATCAATCAGTCACTTAAACAAAAGATGGGAAAACATCACTGCTCCAAAAGCGGCGAAGAGCTGCTATAGTAGGCTGGTGGTCCAAACAGGAAATCAGCAAAAAAAAAAAAAAATGTTCTCAGGAATGTTGATGCTTGGATTTGGAACCCTAGTCAAACTTGTCACTAGACCCCATAACAGTCAGTGACATAAGTTTCTTTAGCAAAGGCATATTTTTGGACACATCATTTGTCCTATGGTTTTTGCCCTCATTCTGCAGTCTCTACGTCTTTTAAGATGCTCTAAGATGCCTGTGAGACAAAAACAGGCAGCATCTTTCATTGGTTTTATTTATTTATGATTTTTGGGAGAACTCAAGAATTTCAGTAAAGATTTTTTCAACAGTTAGCAAAACTTCTGACAACAAAAAAGCACAACAAATATTATTTCAAATACCATTAATGTTGTTTCAGAAGTAAAACCTAAGCTACTGGTCTCTCTGTTTCTGGTCTTAAACCACCTAATTGGAGATTATTTTAGCTGGAGTTGAGTAATATGACATCACAGGGTTTTTCCTGGCTCAAATTGAGGCAGAGGTGGTACCATCCTGACCAGCACATGCATACTCTGTGCCTTCAACTGCCTCACCTTTTAAAGGTCAAATATTTTTTCGTTAAGTGTTCTAATCTAAGCTTCTGTTGATTAATAGAATTTTCCATTAGACAATGTTTCAAGTGAAGCAAAACTGGTTTGCTGCTAAAAAATATGAAATAAAACAACAAAATTATCAGGCTGAAATAACAGATTTTTATTATAAAAGGCTCAATAATATGCATTTGACAATTTTTGACCTACATTTCAGTTGCATTTTAGGTTTGTAATAATAACACTCATCTTAGTCAAAATAACACATAAATATATCCAGTAAAATATAATGCATTTCATTAACATGCATTTGTATTAGAAATGACAATAACATTTAATTTCTGCTGCTAACAATGTAAAGGTGGCATGTCTGTTATGTACGGGTTGGCAATAATACAGTTCAAATTATGTTCAAAGATAGAAGCATGTGTAAATTATATACTACAACAGCTTGCCGTACATCCTGCACCAGCAGTTATGTGAGTCGTATCCATCGACATTAATATAGCATTAATACTAATGAGCGTCTGTCAGCCGTCTCATACTCGTTAATATTCAATTCAATTTTAAATCATGAACAGTATGGCTTTAGGACCAAACATTCAACAGCAATGGCAGTTATGGATTTAGTAGATAAAATTTCATCAGCAATTGACAATAAAAACCATTTCATTAGTGTTTTTATTGACTTAAAAAAGGCATTTGATGTCATTGATCATTCAAGGTTACTTCTTAAATTACAACGCTATGGAATAAGAGGGGTGGCGCATCAATGGGTTAATAGTTATTTACGCAATAGAAAACAGATTGTTCAAATAAATAATGCTAAATCTGAATTAAAAGATATTTATTATGGTGTGCCACAAGGGTCAGTCCTCGGACCTAAACTGTTCATATTGTTTATTAATGACCTGGTAAATGTGTCGAATTTACTTGGCACAGTTTTATTTGCGGATGATACTACATTGTTTTATTCAGGATTAAATATACATGAAGTAACTCAAGTGATAAACAGTGAATTGATTAAAGTTACAAAATGGTTTGATATAAATAGACTGTCACTGAACCTGAACAAAACCAGCTTTATACTGTTTAATAACAGAAGAAGCTGTGATGTATCTTTAATGATAGATGGAATGGAAATTCAAAGGGTAAAAGAAACCAAATTTCTTGGAGTCATGTTCGATGAGAGTCTCACGTGGAAATCACATGTAGGTTATATAAAGGGGAAAATTGCCAAAGCCATAGGGGTATTATATAGAGTCAAGTTTCTACTAAATTTGTCGGGGTTGTTAACATTGTATCACTCACTGATTGAACCATATTTATTTTATTGTTTAGAAATTTGGGGAGCCACTTGCAAAACTTTTACACAACCGTTGTCCAGAAATCCGTATTTAATTTTTTAAACCCCGCCACGGGTCTCCAGAGCCCAGCGGACCTCCCTGTCCAGGTACCGACCAATGTGGGCTACAGAAGTGCGTCTTTTCAGCTGCACAAAATGCCCTCAGGCACGGAGATAGAGGCGTTGTTTCTCTTATCTGGAAACCCGGCGACTCGATGTCCGGACAGGCTGTAGTTGGTACAGCCTTCACACACTCTAGTTCATCATCATAAACACAATCCAACACTAGTAAACACACACACTGACTGGATAACATGACCTCTCTTACCCTAAAACTACCCACTCTCCACACTAAGCTGAGGCAGCGCCGAGCTTCTAACTCAGGTTACGTCAGAGGTTAGGATTTAGAAACAAGAGCCTTGTTAGAAGCTTTACTGAGAAAGGACACTTTTTACTATAGAAGAACTCTGTCTTCATGTATTTTAAAACCAAATATCCACAATAAGCATTTGAAACAATATTTTTGGGACAGCATTTTATATGAATTAAAAAAAATTAACCTGCAATTTGCTCTTTAAAGCTGAGTGTCAAGCAGAGAGGCATTGGGTCCCATTTTTAAAAAGTCTTTGGTTTGACCCAACTGGGATTTGAACCTCAACCTCTCAGTCCCAGGACAGACACCCTACCAATAGGCCACTGAGTTGGTTGTGAACACAATTAACCTTCCACAGCTAGAGCTGGCCGGCCCAACACTCTACTCAGCACCACCCTTAAAACTTAAACCAAACAAAGCTTTGTTGTTCCTTCGCAGCAGCACATCCTAAATGTGTTGTGCTGCTAAGCTGCAGAAAATCGCTTTGATAGTCAGTGAAAGTTGCTGCCATCAGAGAAGAAATGCCGAGTAGAAAAATGTTCTCCATCATCTGAAGACAATAAGACAACAAGAGACGGAATTAAAGCTGGCTAATCTGGGACAAGAGAGGAATGTCGGGGAGATTCCATCGTGCTCTTTCATCCCATATGTGTGCTATTTAGGTACACTGATCCAATCCCAGAGCCAAAGTCTTCTGGATCAGATTTCTTCCTCTGCTCTAGCCACTGGACATACAATCTGACAATGATAATGATGATTACCTCAAATAACATGCCTTCCATTGGGGAAGGAGCTGAGAACACTCAGGCATGCACACAGGCACGCAGGAACACTTGAAGAGAGGCAATCTTTGGAGCTTCAAACAAATTACTGTTGGCTTAAAGAGAGTAAAAACACGACAGCATGCCATCCTCCGCCCCACAGGTTTGGGTTCTGGATGCGTAGGTGGGTGAAAATAATATAAAAAGATCATCTTAGAGACAGGGCCAAACCGGCTGCCTTTTTAGTGTTTCTGATTCCAAAGTTAAAAACAAAAACCACACATTGACTGTTCAGTAATTTCACTGCTGGTGACGATGCCTAAATAATCAGATTATTCTTTTTTAACCAGTTTGAAAGCATTTACAGATCTTTCCAAATATTTGCATGGAGCTGAAATTCTGGTTCCTGTTGGCTTGTTGCGATCAGCTTCTAGTCTTTAAGTAGAATAAACACGAGAAGCAACGTCGAAGTGTCACAACATGGTGTTAGATGTGAATCCTAAAGATAATGAAGGAGGTTGTTGCCTTGATAGTTTTCTGTAGGCCATCATGGACCATCATGGAACCACAAATGAGAACAGTCTGGAGGGATGGGCCTTCCAGATGTCATTTCTAAAAGGAATGTGGTGGTTGAGAAGGATCAAAGCTTGTTAGACCAAATTTAGATAGCTGGTGTTTGGCCTGCAGTCACTCTGGAGGGAAGCATTAGTGATATTACACACTGGATAAAAGAACATAAAACCTCATCCAAAACTCTGGATGTCCTTGGATGGAAACAACCTAACTGTATCATGATATCTAAGAGTTTTCAAGCACCATCAGGCTGAAAGAAATGGGTGCAGAAACATTGGGTCGGCCATGTTTGAGATTAAGCCAGAATGTCACGGGACTGGTGTTGACCAGTTCAAGACACAAAATATACAATATTTCAAGTAATTTATCCCACATATGGGATGTGCACAGGTAGTGTGTATAATAGTTGTGCAGATTTCCGCTTAATATAGTCATGAAGTGTCTTAATCGTGTCTCAGATTGTTTTCAGATTGTCTACTGTATTCAAAATGTAGTTTTCAACCCTTTAAAAATGGTCTCACATTTCTTGTACTTTCCAACTTCTGGGAATTAACTAGATTTTATGCTGGAGACCCTCAGTTTGATGCTCTCTGACTTTTTAATTAGCTGAATAATTATCTAGTCACGGTAATGTTTATGTTCGCTTCTGCATCTTTTACCAGATCACTGCAGGACAGCAGAGAAAAACAATCAACAATGTCAACAAGATAATTCAGGCCAAACTGAAAATGGCTAAAGGGTTTCAAAAATGTCTCAGAAGTCACAGCTCTGCTGTCACTGGAAGGTTGAGAAAAACACTGAAACGTATTTCTACTCTAAAATGGTTGCATTAGGCCAATTTCCATTTTCGGAACTTCAGGGAGATTTTAACAGAACTTTGCGACATTCACAGTGCTGTGCCAAAAGGGTTTCCAGCCTATTGCAGGAACCAATGGCGTACCTGAATAGGGTTAGGTCGCTGAGTGGGAATTGTGGTAGACTCATGCTGATTGGCTTTAACACAGTAGGAAATGACAGTGTGGATGGTGAAGCATAATAGAAGGAAAATGAAGTAAGCGGCATTCGAGCTGCTGAAGTGAAAGCCCCATTTACCGTCCTCATCACACACTGGTGAAATTACATCTCCACATCCCCGTGGGGAGCTGTAAGCTGTAGCAGTGGCTGCGCTCGGGAACCATTTGGTGGTCTGTCGTTACTAAACTCTCAATGCCAAAAATGCTATGCAAATCCCATCAATGTTTGTAAGGGTTTTTCCAAACAATGCAACTAAACAGTTTCTCACAGCAGCATTGTGAAATCATATTTTACCAGCTAACATCATAAAGTATCTCTTAGCCAATAGCGACGGCAGATTTAAATTCAAATGCAGTGCAGAGTTTTTACCTGAAGAGGGCGCAACACTGACAGTTTTAGGCAGAATATTTAAATTTTAACTAAGATGCACTAAAGTACCATTAGCAAGTATGACTACACCTGCCTGCAGCACGGTTGGACACACGTTTATATAGTTTATCAGCAAAAAAATTCTAATAATAAAGAAAACTCGAATGTGTATTTTTTTCCTTTTGCTGTAACTCCGTCAGCAGTTTGGAGGTTCCCAACGTTCTTTAGTTTGTCCCAGTTCACGGCATAAACAACTCACTCGTATTTCATTTGCCATCCAAAACACAGCCTAATAAGTCAAAAGCATTTTAGGAATTCTACATTTTATAGGCGTTCCCTGCTGGCAGAAGCTGGTCCAAAAGGTCACACGGTGGAAAGAACCAACCATCCTGCAGCTTTTAGATTTAGAAAAATAACAACTGGTTCAACCAAAAGATCTCTAAATCACAAAACACTTCACAGGGAGGGTTTAAAGGAGACAGAGTATGACTTTGTTTTAATTTATTATAATTCTAATGTCGATACAAAGCATGTTGATGAAAAAAATACCATGAAGCTTATGCAGGACTTTCAGTACCTTCCAGAATAAGGCATTTCAGTCACGAGCTGGCCACGCCCACCCATCTCCTGATTGGCTGGTATTAGCTGAGAAGCTCTGATATCTGGGGGGAGCTTGGAGGGGTTTTCTCCAGCAGAAGCTCTCGGTTCTAATCTAGTTTCCGTTGTTGTGATGTCACTAACGAGGACATTCTGAAAATCCCTGTTTCAGTCACACAAATGGATATTTTCTTCACATTTATGGTGACTCTACTGGCAGTAGAGACCCACATTGCAGTGCAAAAGGTAAATTTTGTTATAACATGTACCCTTTAAAGACTGGTCATGGATCCCCACAGCTGGAGCCATTCAACAATACCAATAAATTGGGGCAGCAGTAGCTCAACAGGTTGAGCGGGTTGTCCAGTAATCGGAAGGTTGCAGGTTCGATCCTGGCTCCGGACAGAGAATGCTGCTGTTGTGTCCTTGGGCAAGACACTTAACCCACCTTGCCTGCTGCTGGTGGTCAGAGGGACCAGTGGCGCCTGTGCTCGGCAGCCTCACCTCAGTCAGTGCGCCCCAGGGCAGCTGTGGCTACATCATAGCTCATCAACATCAGTGTGTGAATGTGTGTGTGAATGGATGAATGATACACTGTAGTGTAAAGCGCTTTGGAGTCCTTACTCTGAGAGGTCATAAATTAACAATTATTAGGTTGTTTTACTGTTTAAAATAAGGATCAGTATATTGAGAACAAATTGATATATTTCCAGAATAAATCCGTCACACTAAGGGAAGGAAATGTAATCTTGAAATGTGAATAATTTATTTTTAAAATAAAGATAAAATGTTTTCAGAAAGTCAAAATTTTCTGGATGAAGCTGACATATTCTGCAATGATTGTCACCATAATTCTAAACTTCAATTAAACCTCTGAGAAAAACGAGTGACCTGCTCCCAGACTGAAGTTGAAATAATGACATTTATAACAACTTTAGCTTTTCCGTAATTATTTTGTTCTCTAGCTATGAGCAGAAACCGGGTTTTGACTTCTCATAGAGTTCTTGTAATATTGTATGTGCTGCTGAACAGAGGATCTGTTCTCTGCTCCTAAGTCAGAGGGTTTGTTGGTTTTAACTGGAAACACACGATGAGAAAATGTGTTGTGTGTTTGAGGGATTTCACAACACATCAGCCTCTTCCAACAAAGGGCTCAGAATCTGGTTTTGTAAGAGAAGAAACTCAGAGTTCTTTCAGGTTCTCTCAGTCCTTCTTTTCCACACTTATCCATGTATCCAGTAAGAGCTGATAAGGAATGTCAGAAGTTTGTTGTCATGCTTTTGAAAGGTCTAATCTTCCTGACTCAGCTATGAGCGTGTCGGAGCAGCACAGATGTTGGCCGTCCGGCGCAGTAAACAAACCAATAAAAATTCTTATCAGTTCATGCACAGTAGAAACCGGTTCTCACTGCTAAGTGTTACATCTACTGTGGATACCAGCTGGAAGCCCCGCCTCCATCAGGTGCTTTTCTCACCTGTGGGACATTTTTTCCTCATTCTGCATCTTTGTGTCTCGCTGTCAGTCGGACACAGCAGGGCCTCTTTTTCATCAGACGTCCTTTCAGATGGGATTTTTGGCCTCAACCTGGTCTGCTTTCCCCATCTGAACCCACAGGTGGTGCCGTCACGACTGCAGACGCTCCATTCACTCCACTCTCCTAGCAAAGCCAGGGGACATTCCTCTGGACAGAACAAAGACAACAGTTGATTATGGAGAAGGGTAACAAGAAGAGAAAAGAAGCAATGCTGTCTGAGGTATAACATAAATAATATTAAAAATAGATGGAAAAATAACAAACTGTTTTATTACTGTCCACCAAAAGGCCAAAGATGTGGGTAACGTGTGTGTGTTAGCACAACTTTTAATGAATCCATTGATGGACTTGAATGGATCTTTTAGAAAGTCTTGGTTAAACAAACATCTGATTGTTTAGAGTCAGTTCAGTTGACATGTTCTTCCTATCCATGAGTGGGTTTCCTCCGGTTTTCTACCATACTAAAAACATGCATGTCAGTTTAACTGGTCTTTATTTGTCTGTAGGGGTGCAAGTTTGTGACTGTTTACTTGTTCCTGTGTTTCCCTCTGATGGACTGGAGACCATCCAGGTGTCCCTTACTACTCTCCTGATGACCCCTAGAGATTTACACCATCTCCCTGTGATCTGGTCTCAAAAGTGTTTTTCCTTTCTTGGAGTTGGAATTCTGCTGGCCGAATGCGCTCATAGATCAAATGTGTCATCTGAGATCATCAAGATTAAACTAAGACCAGAAACCATCTGATAGGCGGAAAAATGTTTTGACAACAATACCACAAGGAGTTAGTCGTGTTAGAAGAGTGCCAGCTGAACCAGTAACAGACCACTTTTCCTGACTGGTTTTTGACATGTGACACAATCAGTCACAGCTTCAGCCCACAGGTTTTAGTAATCATCATTACAAACTTCAGATTAGACAGGACAGATTTTACTGGAACTGCTTAAGGTATGCACCAACAGTCTTACGTGAGGCCATTACTGTGGCATTCAGACCAGATGTGCTTTTACTTCCAGAGAAGAACAGTAGCTGCAGATGCTGCAGGTGGACGGCAGAGTAGAATCAATCAGCTTGATCAGAGTTCAATCATGTATCTCACTTAGTTGGAAGGGAGGGATGGATTATACCCAGTAGGACACACAGATAAATCCTAAAACTTCTCTGAAGATCTCTAATGCGCATCACATGTTGGAATTACCTCAGAGCAGACCAGGGTTTCCAGGTGGGTCAAGAGTCTTTTTCAGGTCTAAACAAAGCACCTTGCATTTTGCATTAGGCTGTCACTTAATGTGATTAGGAGTCATTAACGTTGTCTAACTTCAGCTGAAACAAACCCGATAACGATCAGATCAGAGAAAATCCTGCTCTGATGTGAAGCCAGAGAGGCCCATAAAACAGGCCTGCTGTTAATTAGACCTCCCATTAATCTCACTGACGTCTCCATGGAGCCGAGTCACGGTTCATAGGTGCTCCAGTCAGTTCAACCAGTTCGTCAATAAACCAGCACACAGATATTAATAAACTGGTTCGTTAGGCTGCTGCTAGTTTAAACTCATGTTTGACAGTTTTAATAGATTATCTTGAATATTTTTGTTTGTTTCACTCGTCTTTCTTTTTCAGTGTGCTAATACTAAATAAACTAAATAAAATACTAAATACTTTTATCTTCTTTTACACAGTGCCCTGACAGGAGAAATATTTATGGTCCACGAGGAGGAATTTTATCCTCACAATAAGATTTGTGGTTCAAATATTGGCTTTTCGAGTGTACAAAAGTTATTTCTCTAAAGCCAAAACATCACAGTAGACTCAAAAATACTAGCATGCCAGACTCGTCCTCTGTTTAGGGACTAGTCTGGTTACTTACAGGCAGAGAGGCACATGAGGGACAGGATTATCTAGCTCAAAAATAACCAATCAGAAAAGACGGTTGAAATGCCGACTAAATAGCGCTCGATGCTGTAGTTTTTCAGCTGTTGTCAAAAATGGCGTCTGGCAGCGGCGCTAACATCTGTCTGACCGAGCTTCTCACCCTATCTCTAAGGGAGAGCCCAACCACCCTGCGGAGAAAACTTGTTTCGGCCGCTTGTATCCACAATCTCGTTCTTCCGGTCACTACCCAAAGCTTGAGACCATAGATGAGGGCTGGAATTTAGATAGACCGGAAAATCGAGAGCTCCGCCTTCTAGCTCAGCTCTCTCTTCAACCTAACAGACCAGCACAACACCCACATTTCTGCAAACCATCGACATGAGTAATTCATGTCCCTTTGAATACCTCGAATTATAAGGTTTTGTTCCCAAATGGGACGTTCTCACCACCACCTTTTTGACCGTGTCACACGCCTCGTCCAGCCCAGACAATCCAAAAAAGGGAAAAGAGGTGGAGCTGAGGATGGGGCTGTTACGGTTGGAACAAATGAACCAGTGTAGCTACTTTGGCTAACCCAAGAAGCTAAGAAGGGCTCCAGTGGGTATCCCACCCGCACGGCAGGCTGGCTCCCATTCGAGGCTGTAGTCATGCTGGTCGCCTGTGGACATCTAAAATGGACTGGGACTGTTAAAGTACAAGCGGAGCCTCAGACCGCTGTGATTGTAGCTGGTCGCTGTGGCCTTTTATATCAACTCTTGCTCCACGGTCAGAGATCAGCGGGATATTAGCTAAATGCTAACCCGAAGCTAACAGAGTTTTTTCAGACGCTTTAGCAAGAAAAATGAGCTATTTAACCTAAAATGTTTTTCCAACCAGGCTGTAAACATGTTTGTTTCTGTTGTGTTTTGTCTATTTCTATGGTGGAGGCTATGCGAGTAAACAAGGGGTTTATTAAAAGTGGACAACCTCAGTAGGAGGTTGAAGAATTTAGATGGTGATGCTGCAGACTCCACCAGGTCCTGTCCAAACAATGTAAACCCTACTTTATAAAAGTTAGGAACATTTCACAGCTTGTCTTGAACCCAATTACACATCTCATTATGAGAGAAAAGGGAGTTTTTATTTGTGCCTGTTTCATGTTTTTACTGCGACTTTAGCTCAGGTCCCCCCTGTGAGGACCATACCTTGAAGATGAACTTCTACATCTGATCTGCAGTATTTCAAGACTTTGATATTAGGCTGCCAACAAATATTTTAGTGTTACACAGACTTTCTTTGGCACATGTTTAGATTCTGCAGACAGAAATCAGAGGTCTGAACAAGACATCTCAGCCGTATACCAGTTCAAAACCACTACCGACAATTCTTTTCCTGTTAACAAGATGCTCTAAAACCTGATCAGGGGTCAGTTTCAGTGTCACTGAGGCATCAGTTTAGGCTCAAAGCTCATCTTCTTCTTAATACTAATGATAGAATATCAGACGCATGTCTTGAAACCATAATATAAAATGTGCTAAATTTACACGCAATAAACGTATCTTATGAACGACAACCAAAACGTTTCCACACAAGAATCGTAAAGCTACACGTTATGGGTGGTCCACTAAGTAATGAAGGCTCCATAATAACAAAAAACTAAAAAATATCCAAGCTTTTGGAGCAACATTTGAGACGTTTCAGAAGTCCTTTCCTGATCATTTCATGCTTATTGCACAAAGACCACATTCTGCATGAAGTAAGCTAGAATAACCCTGCAGGGATCGGTGCTAAACTGTCCTGCCTTCTGCACAAACATGACACCAAAACTGATAAATATCTCACAAGAAACAGACAAGTTTTTAATTAAAATGTATTAAAAAGCTAGAATGAGAAGATTTTACTTTTGAAAATCACAGCCCAAAATAAAGGCTAAGTTGCAACACAGCGATAAACAATGAATATTTACTCAACAATAACTCGTGTTAGATGTTTTACGTCTGAAGAGGGTTCTGATTCTGCTTTTGTTTTTACCCATAAAACAGGATTTTCACATCCCGAGACTTTCATCTTAGTCATCTTTTGAAATAAAACACAATAAATGTATTTATTACTTCATTTCCTTCATCCTCAAGCTCAAAAATATGAGTTGATGTTT